>NC_060174.1:94635362-95254112 GCF_021184085.1 Oncorhynchus gorbuscha | reverse complement strand
TTATTTTTTAGTGCCTGACTGATATTTTCCCTGACATTTATTTCTGCCATAGTCCTGAGCCGAACCTGCCATTCCTGCAGTAAAGCCCAGGCGACAGACAGCGGCAGCGCCCTTTATCTCGACTAAGTGTCTCATCGCTCTGAGTCCCATTGTGCGTTTCAATACCAGATGGTCAGCCTGTTCAATGGAACCTACTGCTCCTCAATGGCTTGTGCCTCCCTCCCTCCGTCAGCCTCTCAGGCTGCATCCCAAATGGTACTATTCCTTACATTCCCTGCACCCTATTCTCTATATAGGGAATAGGGTGCCATTTGGGATGCTGCCTCACTCTCCCTCGTTCTTTCATTATCTCTGGTCTTTCAGTGGCAGCAGCGTGAGCAGCACCCACCACTGCTCATGTCACATACAGACCTCTCTGATATCAGCCTGCATGATGGGTGAAAAAATGAGTCCGACGAGGGACATCAATATTTATATCTGTGGGCCACTGTCTAATTTTGCAGTGTTGTGTATACTATTTCACCCCCTGCGAACGTGTGTCCGGGAATGCCAGGGTGGTCAGATAAGCAAAACGCTCAATTCACTTTGATACGACAGTGAGACGTAATCGAACCTTCACCCTCAACATCTCCCTTGTCCTCTCTGAACTTCCTGACCCTGTGTATGGACGACCTGTGTTGTCTGAAAACTACAGGACAGTCCCCACTTCTCAGGTTTGTGTGTGGTGTCTGTCGGCCCCGGCCTGCCTATACACACTAACTCAGTTACACGTTTTAAAAGCTGAGTCTTGTGAACGTTTTACGTACAGCTGTGTCCTGAATATAAAATGGTACACTCCCTTGCACATGTCTTGTAAGGTTTAGGACTTTGAAAGCCTGTGTTACATACAGTATGTTCTACAATGTACAAGAAGTTAGCCCTTGGCGCACAGCTCTCAGGCACCTGCGCGAGCACATGGAAACTCACTCAAACACTGTCCCAAGTACCCACAACTTACACTAGGTACCCTAGCTAGCGAGCTCGGTAAAACTTGTTAACATAAACATTTATATTGTACATATTGTAACAAACCGTATGCAACCATAACTGCACATAGTGTAACATTACCAAGGTTTTATATAGAAAAATAGCAGAGCCAAAGACAACATACCTCGCTAGCTGAAGGTCAGGCAAGAGAGAACAGTAGGAAGGGACAGTAACACAGATACGATGGACCAAACCAAAATATACAAATTTACAATCAAGTGTATTTACAATATAGATATGAAAAAGTGTTTGCACACAAAAAATAACATTAGCTATGCAGCTGTAATTACATTTTAAAAACACACTGAATTATTATTATCAAATGATTAACATCCCCTCTTGACCTGGCCTATTTGAACTGGTCCTTGTCTGCAACATGTCGCATAATCTAGGGGAACAACATCACAATGCTACAATAGCGTATCCATGTCTTCTCTAAATCGATGCAACCAAACTCGCTCCTCCATAACTTAACTGTTGTTATCGTGGCGACATGTTATTTACATCCCTGCATTGACTCCCAGTCCGGTAGGATATCACGATACCCTCCATCACACCACCTATACTGACAGAGCAGCACACAACAAACCCGCACATTAGTGGCCTTGGAGATACTGGAGTGGTAGGGTTAGAAATGTATAGGGGTAAGGTGACAGGGATACTGGAGTGGTAGGGGTAGATATGTTTTGGGGTAAGGTGACCGGGATACTGGAGTGGAAGGGGTTGATATGTTTTGGGGTAAGGTGACCGGGATACTGGAGTGGTAGGGGTAGATATGTTTTGGGGTAAGGTGACAGGGATACTGGAGTGGTAGGGGTAGATATGTTTTGGGGTAAGGTGACAGGGATACTGGAGTGGTAGGGGTAGATATGTTTGCATATATTTTGGGGTAAGGTGACAGGGATACTGGAGTGGTAGGGGTAGATATGTTTTGGGGTAAGGTGACAGGGATACTGGAGTGGTAGGGGTAGATATGTTTTGGGGTAAAGTGACAGGGATACTGCAGTGGTAGGGTTAGATATGTATAGGGGTAAGGTGACAGGGATACTGGAGTGGAAGGGGTAGATATGTATAGGGGTAAGGTGACAGGGATACTGCAGTGGAAGGGGTAGATATGTATAGGGGTAAGGTGACAGGGATACTGGAGTGGAAGGGGTAGATATGTATAGGGGTAAGGTGATTGGGATACTGGAGTGGAAGGGGTAGATATGTTTTGGGGTAAGGTGACAGGGATACTGCAGTGGTAGGGTTAGATATGTATAGGGGTAAGGTGACAGGGATACTGCAGTGGTAGGGTTAGATATGTATAGGGGTAAGGTGACAGGGATACTGGAGTGGTAGGGTTAGATATGTATAGGGGTAAGGTGACAGGGATACTGCAGTGGTAGGGTTAGATATGTATAGGGGTAAGGTGACAGGGATACTGGAGTGGTAGGGGTAGATATGTATAGGGGTAAGGTGACTAGGCATCAAGATGTATGATAAACAGAATAGCAGCAGCGTAAATGATGGTTCAAAGTGAGTGTGTATGTGTGTGTAGAGTCAGTACAAATGTGTGTGCGTGTGTGTGCGTGTTCTGTGCATAAGCATAGATATAGTGCAAAAATCGAATACAAGGGTGAACTCAGTCTGTGTAGCCATTCTGTTTAGCAGTCTTATGGCTTGGGGCTAGAAGCTGTTCAGGAGCCTGTTGGCGTCAGACGGTACCGATTGCCGTGCGGAAGCAGTGAGAAAGGACTGTGGCTTGGGTGGCTGGGGTCTAAAGATTTTCCGGGTCTTCCTTTCACATTGCCGGATATAGAGGCCCTGGATGGCTGTACGCACCACCCTCTGTAGCGCTATGGGATCAGGGGCGGTGTAGTTGCCAGCAGCTGCAGGTTGTCTTGTCAAATCAAATGATCAAATAACATTATAATTGACACATGCTTCTTAAACAACAGGTGTAGTGAGACTAACAGTGAAATGCTTACTGACGGGCCCTTCCCAACAATGCAGAATTAGAAATAATACTAAATAAATAATAATAATAGAAAATTGTAACAGAAGGAATAAATACACAATTAGTGATGATGGCTTGGATATATACATGGGGTACCAAGTCAATGATAGCTTGGATAGCTTTTTGAGGATCTGAGGGCCCATGCCAAATCTTTTCAGCCTCCTGATGGAAAAGAGGCGTTGTCGTGACCTCTTCACGACTGTGTTGGTGTGTTTGGACCATGATAGGTCCTTAGTGATGTGGAACTTGAAGCCATCGACCCTCTCATCTACAGCCCCGTCTGTATGTATCTTCCAGGACCTAATCGCCGGATCACTGTCTGTATGATCTGTATGAAGACAAGGTTTGGTTGAAGAAAAGGTGGGATAAATCATTTGGTTCCTGTGTGTAGAAATGGAGAGATCCAATGGTGGAGGACATTTAAGAGTGTGATGCTGAGATAAGCTTCTGGGTAGACAGTCTTGCTTGGTTTGTTTGAAGAGTAAGCTTAGAAAGGTCGCCTTACAAACATTGCTCCTAGCTTACCTACTACAGAAGTAGTGTTTGGAGAATCTTCATCAAGGACTGTCAAAGTGTTAGCCACAAAAACCCTGCCAATTTCAACAACAGTATTGCTCCTTAGCACCATCCCAGAGATATGAGCAACTCTGTCATTGAAGCTATTATCATTCTTATTCTTATTGAGGGAGTAGCTCTATCTGACTGATACTTTCACTGATCCCACCCGCCAGCCACTCACTCAGTCAGGGTTCTGTTCAGTTAAATAGCTAACCACCCAATATGGATTTCCAAATATATTTCTCAAGCCTTCTCACTTACCCCCTGACTAGTGTGGCAATAAAAATGATCAATTCTACTTTAACACGTAGCTGTGTGAAGCCTCTCTCCTGCTGGAGTATTGCTAATTTTAGCCTGAGTAACTCCTCTCCTCTCTGGTGAAGGGAGTGTGGAGCGGAACCTTCTTGCTGTGTTCTCACAGTAGAGGATGCTAACAGGCTAATGGGTCTTGCACCCAGTGCATGATAACAAGTTAAAGGGCTGGTCTCCTACTGTGGAGGATGCTAATAGGCTAATGGACTATGCTCCCTCAGTGGAGGATGCTGACAGCTTGCCACAGCCCGCTAGCTGTCTAGAGCATATTGGACTGTTAGCTGAATAGATCCGTAGGCCAATTTCTTGGGCCTCTATACCTATTTTGCCAATTGGACTTGGACCCCTCTGCTACTCGGAACCCAACTAATCCATCACGACTAGTCTATCGACGTCACCACACGCTGCGGCTTAAACAGACTTTCCTCTATCGCGACGTCCCTCTAAGGCCCTTCTGCTAGCTTGCTATCCCCGGCCTGCTAGCTGTCTGAATCACCGTGTCCAGCCAGCCCAACCACTCACTGGACCCCTATGATCACTAGGCTACGCATGCCTCTCCCTAATATCATTATGCCTTGTCCATTACTGTCCTGGTTAGTGATTATTGTCTTATTTTACTATAGAGCCTCTAGCCCTGCACGATATGCATTAACCAACCATTTAGTTCCACCTCCCACATATGCGGTGACATCACCTGGTTTAAATGTCTCTAGAGACAGTATCTTTCTCTGATCATTACTCAATGTCTAGGTTTACCTCCAATGTACTCACATCCTACCATACCCTTGTCTGTACATTATGCTTTGAATATATTCTGTCGCGCCCAGAAACCTGCTCCTTTTACTCTCTGTTCCGAACGTACTAGGTGACCAGTTCTGATAGCCTTTAGCCGTACCCTTATCCTACTCAACTGCGTTGCTGGTGATGTAGAGGTTAATCCAGGCCCTGTAGTGCCTAGCTCCACTCCTCCCCAGGTGCTCTCATTTGTTGACTTCTGTAACCGTAAAAGCCTTGGTTTCATGCATGTTAACATTAGAAGCCTCCTCCCTAAGTTTGTTTTATTCACTGCTTTAGCACACTCTGCCAACCCGGATGTTCTAGCCGTGTCTGAATCCTGGTTTAGGAAGACCACCAAAAACCCTGAAATTTCCATCCCCAACTATAACATTTTCCGACATGATAGAACTGCCAAAGGGGGCAGTGTTGCAATCTTCTGCAGAGTTCTGTCATACTATCCAGGTCTGTACCCAAACATTTCAAGCTTCTACTTTTAAAAATCCACCTTTCCAGAAATAAGTCTCTCACCGTTGCCTTTTGCTATAGATCACCCTCTGCCCCCTGCTGTGCCCTGCAATCAATTCGCCATATGTGAATTGACTGCCCCCCCCATCTATCTTCAGAGCTCGTGCTGCTAGGTTACCTAAACTGGGACATGCTTAACACCCCGGCCATCCTACAATCTAAGCTTGATGCCCTCAATCTCACACAAATTATCAATGAACCCACCAGGTACAACCCCAAATCCATGAACACGGGCACCCTCATAGATATCATCCTGACCAACTTGCCCTCCAAATACACCTCTGCTGTCTTCAACCAGGATCTCAGCTATCACTGCCTCATTGCCTGCATCCGTAATGAGTCTGCGGTCAAACAACCACCCCTCATCACTGTCAAGCGCTCCCTATAACACTTCAGAGAGCAGGCCTTTCTTTTTTTCTTTTTTTTACCCCCTTTTTCTCCCCAATTTCGTAGTATCCAATTATTGGTAGTTACTATCTTGTCTCATCGCTACAACTCCCGTACGGGCTCGGGAGAGACGAAGGTCGAAAGTCATGCGTCCTCCAAAACATAACCCAACCAAGCCGCACTGCTTTTTAACACAGCGCGCATCCAACCCGGAAGCCAGCCGCACCAATGGGTCAGAGGAAACACTGTGCACCTGGCAACCTTGGTTAGCATGCACTGCGCCCGGCCCGACAGGAGTCGCTGGTGCGCGATGAGACAAGGATATCCATACCGACCAAACCCTCCCTAACCTGGACAACCAATTGTGCGTCGCCCCACGGACCTCCCAGTCATGGCCGGCTGCGACAGAGCCTGGGCGCGAACCCAGAGTCTCTGGTGGCACAGCTGGCGCTGCGATGCAGTGCCCTAGACCACTGCGCCACCTGGGAGGCGCGAGCAGGCCTTTCTAATCGACCTGGCCCGGGTATCCTGGAAGGATGTTCACCTCATCCCGTCAGTAGAGGATGCCTATTTATTCTTTAAAAGTGTCTAACTCACCATCTTAAGTAAACATGCTCCATTCAAAAAATGTAGAACCAGGAACAGATTAGCCCTTGGTTCTCTCCAGACCTGACTGCCCTTGACCAGCACAAAAAGATCCTGTGGCGTACTGCATTACCATCGAATAGCCCCCGTGATGTGCAACTCTTCAGGGAAGTTAGGAACCAATATACACAGGCAGTTAGGAAAGCAAAGGCTAACTTTTTCAAGCAGAAATTTTCATCCTGTAGCACAAACTCAAAAATGTTCTGGGCCACTGTAAAGTCCATGGAGAATAAGAGCACCTCCTCCCAGCTGCCCACTGCACTGAGGCTAGGAAACACTGTCACCACCGATAAATCTATCATTGAGAATTTCAAAAAGCATTTTTCTACTTCAGGTCAATGCTTTCCACCTGGCTACCCCTACCCCAATCAACAGCCCTGCACCCCCCACAGCAACTCGCCCAAGCCTCCCCCATTTCTCCTTCACCCAAATCCAGATAGCTGATGTTCTGAAAGAGCGGAAAAATCTGGACCCCTACAAATCAGCCGGGCTAGACAATCTGGACCCTCTCTTTCTAAAATTATCTGCTTAAATTGTTGCAACCCCTATTACTAGCCTGTTCAATCTCTCTTTCGTATCGTCTGAGATTCCCAAAGATTGCAAAGCTGCCGCGGTCATCCCCATCTTCAAAGAAGGAGAAACTCTAGACCCAAACTGCTACAGACCTATATCTATCCTACCCGGCCTTTCTAAAGTCTTCGAAAGCCAAGTTAATAAACAGATCACCGACCATTTCGAATCCCACCGTAACTTCTCCGCTATGCAATGTGGTTTCAGAGCTGGTCATGGGTGCACCTCAGCCACGCTCAAGGTCCTAAATGATAACATAACAGCCATTGATAAGAGACAATACTGTGCAGCCGTCTTCATCGACCTGGCCAAGGCTTTCGACTCTGTCAATCACCACATTCTTATCGGCAGACTCGACAGCCCTGGTTTCTCAAATGATTGCCTTGCCTGGTTCCCCAACTACTTCTCTGATAGAGTTCAGTGTGCCAAATCGGAGGGCCTGTTGTCCGGACCTCTGGCAGTCTTTATGGGTGTGCCACAAGGTTCAATTCTCGTGCCGGCTCTCTTCTCTGTATACATCAATGATGTCGCTCTTGCTGCTGGTGATTCTTTGATCCGCCTCTACGCAGACGACACCATTCTGTATACCTCTGGCCCTTCTTTGGACACTGTGTTAACTAACCTCCAGACGAGCTTCGATGCCATACAACTTTCCTTCCCATGGCCTCCAACTGCCCTTAAATGCTAGTAAAACTAAATGCATGCTCTTCAACCGATCGCTGCTCGCAACTGCCCACCCCTCCATCATCACTACTCTGGATGGTTCTGACTTAGAATATGTGGACAACTACAAATAGCAGCACCCACCCGTAGCACGCGCTCCAGCAGGTATATCTCACTGGTCACCCCCAAAGCCAAGTCTTCTTTTGGCTGCCTTTCCTTCCAGTTCTCTGCTGCCAATGACTAGAAAGAACTGTAAAAATCACTGAAGCTGGGGACTCATATCTCCCTCACTAACTTTATAGCACCAGCTGTCAGAGCAGCTCACAGATCACTGCACCTGTACATAGCACATCTGTAAATAGCCCATCCAAGTACCTCATCCTCATACTATATTTATGTATTTATCTTGCTCCTTTGCACCCCAGTATCTCTACTTGCACATTCATCTTCTGCATATCTACAATTCCAGTGTTTAATTGATATATTGTAATTACTTCGCCACCATGGCCTATTTATTGCCTTACCTCCCTTATCCTAACTCATTTGCACACACTGTATATAGACTTTTTCTACTGTATTATTGACTGTATGTTTGTTTATTCCATGTGTAACTCTGTGTTGTTGTATGTGTCGAACTGCTTTGCTTTATCTTGGCCAGGTCGCAGTTGTAAATGAGCCTACCTGTTTAAATAAAGGTTCAATTAGTTGTGTGTTTTTTTTAAATAGCATGCTAGTGGGCTGTGCTCCTACAGTGGAGGATGCTAATAGGCAAATAGACTACGCTCCCTTTTTGGAGGATGCTAGCAGGTTAGTGGGCTATGCTCCTACAGTGAAGGATGCTAATAGGCAAATGGACTACGCTCCCTTTTTGGAGGATGCTAGCAGGTTAGTGGGCTATGCTCCTACAGTGAAGGATGCTAATAGGCAAATAGACTACGCTCCCTTTATGGAGGATGCTATCAGGTTAGTGGGCTATGCTCCTACAGTGGAGGATGCTAATAGGCAAATAGACTACGCTCCCTTTTTGGAGGATGCTAGCAGGTTAGTGGGCTATGCTCCTACAGTGAAGGATGCTAATAGGCAAATAGACTACGCTCCCTTTTTGGAGGATGCTAGCAGGTTAGTGGGCTATGCTCCTACAGTGGAGGATGCTAATAGGCTAATGGGGCTGGGTTTGCCAATCAATCAATGGAATGGCGTTTTCGTAGCACATTACAGCTCCTTAGATCCAAACTTAAGTCTTTGCCTCTATCTGTCAGTTACAGAAACCTGCCTACTGTCTGTCTGGTGAGGTGAGTGTAGGGAGGGAGCAGTACCTCTTTTGCTGTAACTCTCCATGTGGCTGGTATTTAGTCCCCGTATTCACTGTCCCCAGTGTCTGATACTGACACACAGAAGCACGCACACCCTGACGCTCAGTACATCCTGAACATGGGAGAAGAACCACAACTTCAATCTCCCACTCCTGTTTTTGTTTGCACACGCAAAGTATATTGACTGAGTTACATTACCACTCCAATCCTCACAGAGACAGAGGCTTAACAAAACAGCTAGTTTCATAACCAGGGTTTTTAATCTGGACATATCTGCCTTGACACTGCTTTGCTCACTTTAATTCAATCCAAAGACAACCTTGGTGAGGCCTTAGAAAACAGTCTGTGTTTGTGTCCCACATAGCACCCTATTCCCTATATAGTGCACTGTTCCCTATATATCGGTCCCTGGTCAAAAGGGATGCCCTTTAAAGGTGCGTGGGTGCCATTTGTGACGCTGTCTGTGTGAATAGGCTAACTGAACACAGCAGAACTGTCCTGCTGTTTACTAAAGCCCTGGAAGATCTCCAGACAGATAACGGCCCTTTGCGTCCATTCTGACACAGCAGTCAGAACATTCTGAGCTCTGATTGGACAAGGATATCTCCCTGGACCCCCCCCCCCCGGATGGCGAGGCTTGGGCATAGTGTCAGTGAGTGATTGACAGGAGCTAATAAATTCTCCTCCTGGCTAGGCTCTCTTCTGGGAGGAGGATTCTGGTAGGGAGGTTGTCCTCATGTCTACAGCACAGCACGCCACAGAGCCGCCTTCACAAAGCCTCCTCACTCACTCTACCGTATCCAGCTGCCACAGTCTGGGCTGTCTCTGACCCACTTTTTATCTCTCCTCCCTCCCTTGTTCCCTCTATCCCCCCTCCCCCTTTCTTCCCCTGTGTCTTTTGATATGTGTAGCTTTGGTTTCTCTCTCTCTCAATTCAAGGGCTTTATTGGCATGGGAAACATATGTTAGCATCGCCAAAGCAAGTGAAGTAGATAATAAACAAAAGTGAAATAAACAATTCAAATTTACAGTAAACATTACACTCACAGAAGTTCCAAAAGAATGAAGACATTTCAAATGTCCTATTATGTCTATATACAGTGTTGTAACGATGTGCAAATAGTCTCTCTCTTTCTCTCTCTCTGTGTCGATCTGTCTCTGTTTATCTGTCTAATCCCGAGAGCCATGTTGTGATGCTGGACTCGTTCCGGTGTCTGCTTAGTAATCAGGATAAATAGCACAATGGATTTGGTTAAATCAGAACATGTTATTGTTCAGTGAATGAGCTTAGATTTCAGATGAAAGTCAGATAGTATCTTATCATTGGACCTCAATGGATAATGGAGTTATCCACATCCCAACATTCACCTCCAGTACCTACAGTACCTACAGTACCTACAGTACACACTGACTCTGCTCTTGCCCTTTTCACACATTTCTTTGAGGGGATATCTTTATTTTTTATTTATTTCACCTTTATTTAACCAGGTAGGCAAGTTGAGAACAAGTTCGCATTTACAATTGCGACCTGGCCAAGATAAAGCAAAGCAGTTCGACAGATACAACGACACAGAGTTACACATGGAGTAAAACAAACATACAGTCAATAATACAGTATAAACAAGTCTATATACAATGTGAGCAAATCAGGTCAATCAATCTTACACTAACTCATTAACGTTGTCTCTGCTATATCCATGAAGTCTGTCTGATATTTTTTTAACTGTTCAAGTATTCACAGATTTTTATATATATATATATTTTTTTATATTTTTTTTCTACTCAAAAACCAAAAATCTATTTTAGAATACAAGGCC
Source organism: Oncorhynchus gorbuscha (assembly GCF_021184085.1). Taxonomy (NCBI): domain Eukaryota; kingdom Metazoa; phylum Chordata; class Actinopteri; order Salmoniformes; family Salmonidae; genus Oncorhynchus; species Oncorhynchus gorbuscha. Next base: position 95,243,520 of record NC_060174.1, on the reverse strand, counting down.
TGAATTAGAAAAAAATATGTGCGCATGAATCTTTCCAACAAATTGCAACAATGCCTAATTTATCATAACCATTACAGATAATAAATCCTAATTGCTAAATTGTTCCGTGTGTGTGTGTGTGTGTGTGTGTGTGTGTGTGTGTGTGTGTGTGTGTGTGTGTGTGTGTGTGTGTGTGTGTGTGTGTGTGTGTGTGTGTGTGTGTGTGTGTGTGTGTGTGTGTGTGTGTGTGTGTGTGTGTGTGTGTGTATTTTTTTAACTAGGCAAGTCAGTTAAGAACAAATTCTTAATTACAATGACAGCCTAGGACCAGTTGGGTAACTGCCTTGTTCAGGGGCAGCATGACAGATTACCTTGTCAGTTCGGGGATTCGATCGAGCAACCTTCCGGTTACTAGTCTAACACTCTAATCACTAGGCTACCTGCTGCCCCGTGTGACTGTGTACATATAAATGTGTACACAGTCAATAAGAAAGAAAGAGCCATTTCAGATTAATTTCTTGAAACAGTAATATCAGTGGTTTTATAGCCATTTATTTCTGTAGGCCAAGTGTGAGCTTGTGTGTGCACTCAGCACGCGTGTGTGAAGGGAGCACTCGGAACGCAATTGAGTGAATGAGACTTGGCGGGGAGAATGGTGTGATGCTTGGTTTGTTTTTTGTTGTGCCCCACAAATGGACATGTTTGGGCAGCCACAAAGCACATTCCACCAAATAGTTTTACAGTATTTTATTTACATTTTTTTTGTAAATCTCTGGTTAAAGGTGGAGCTTTGACGTCCATTCGAGGTTTCTATTACTCATACCCATCCCTACTACTATCCCTGGCTATTCAGTGACTCAGAGCTGAGGGCTGCACCCTATTCCCTGCATAGTGCACTAATAATGACTAGAGCCCTATATATTATACTACTATATAGTGCACTATGCAGGGAGCCATTTGGGCAAAATTTGGGTCATAATTTCCTGTCCCTTTGGGGCTCTGACCAGCCCCTCTAGTTCATGTGGCTGTTACTCTAGGATCAGGGGTAGAGTCGTCTCTAGTGCGTGTCGTGCCCTTTAAGCCCGGGGCCAACCTCATTTCCAAAGTGTGTTCCATACATGGTCGTCAGGGGAGTGACATCGGTGCTCTGATAGTGGGCACGCAGACCTGTTCACCAGAACATCTGGTGTCATCAGGCCTTAATTAAATCAACAGGTGTCTGGCAGGAGAGGAGAGTGCCTTGCTTAGCCCACTTCAGAGAGAGACCCTGCTTAGCAGTTATCTGTGCTCTGATCCAGGGACAGAAATGTCAGGAGGAAAAGGATAGTCTGTATTGGAGAGAGGTTTATAGGTGTCCTAAAAGGCACCCTCTTCCCTACATAGTGCACTATAAAAGGAATAGAGTCCTATATCTTAGGGAGAGAGGGAGGTGAATGTCTGCCCTCCTCTTATCCCCATTCCTCTCTGTGTTGCTTAGGGGCAGAAAGGTATTTGCGTTGAGAACAGTTTCCCCCCACCACTCATAATCAAACACAGATACTGAACGTTGTGTCCCACATTGTGTCTATTTTTATCCTACTTGGAAGTAATGGAATACTGGCCACTCAATAAACAACCGAGCAGAGAGAGATATCAAACATTAAGCCTGTGGTTTTCTCCTCCCACACAGCGGCAGTGTGTCGGCCATATCTCCTCTGTTAACCATTTGTTAATGTACTTTTCCCATCAGCTGAATACATTGGGACACAATTACGGTTTTGTTCCTGGTGGGGCTAAACATTGCAGGGAGAGAAGAACAGCCATGCTTGTTCTGTGTGTGTGTGTGTGTGTGTGTGTGTGTGTGTGTGTGTGTGTGTGTGTGTGTGTGTGTGTGTGTGTGTGTGTGTGTGTGTGTGTGTGTGTGTGTGTGTGTGTGTGTGTGTGTGTGTGTGTGTGTGTGTGTGTGTGTGTGTCTTCATGCATGCTTACGTGCGTGTATTGTGTGGCGGGCGGCCAGACAGAGGGAACAAATCTGTCTTTGTTGACAGTCTGGGTGGCTCAGCTCTGCCATGCTGTACCATCTAAGTGACAGGATGGACACCTCACAACACAGACAGATCTGTTCCCTCTGTCTGTCTGCCTGCCACAAACATGCATGCAGACTCCTCTCCTCCTCCCATCATCACTATGACTAATCATTAGTCACACACTCTCAGGAACATTAATAAAGATGTCCACTGAGATATACTGGGGAGGAAAAACACACTCTCACACAGATGTGCTTTCACACAGGACACACTGGGGGCATTCAGACGTGTGTGTATCCTGTCCCTGGCTGTGAGCCAGCCCCTGCCTGGTTTACTGGTAACTACTCACAGTGGATTGGCTATGGCCCAGACAGGCAGAGAGCTCCCTGGGAGGAAGCTAGTCGCTCCAACTCTCCACAACACACACACACACACACACACACACACACACACACACACACACACTGCTCCTCCACTAGCCACATTTTGTCCCACTGCCAAAACAGAGCCCCCAAAACACACATGAAAACATATGAAAGTGATTTGACAGTGTGTGTGTGTGTGTGTGTGTGTGTGTGTGTGTGTGTGTGTGTGTGTGTGTGTGTGTGTGTGTGTGTGTGTGTGTGTGTGTGTGTGTGTGGAGGGGGGACTTGGGAATGCTGCTGCTAAGATAATTAGGCTAGCTATGAGTCTGGGCTTGCAGACTGGTGCTCCTACACCTGGCAGCAGTCTAGTTGCACCTCTACCCCTAACCCTTTGGGAGGCTGAGACTGAATACAGAGAGAGTGGGAGGGAGGGAAGCTGGGTAGTTTTAATGGGCCATTTCTCTGCTGTGTGTTTTCCTCTGTATGTCAGGTGAGGAACCTGGTTATTATAATGGTTCAGAGGACTGTGTGTGTTCCTCTGTACATCAGGTGAGGAACCTGGTTATTATAATGGTTCAGAGGACTGTGTGTGTTCCTCTGTACATCAGGTGAGGAACCTGGTTATTATAATGGTTCAGATGACTGTGTGTGTTCCTCTGTACATCAGGTGAGGAACCTGGTTATTATAATGGTTCAGATGACTGTGTGTGTTCCTCTACATCAGGTGAGGAACCTGGTTATTATAATGGTTCAGAGGACTGTGTGTGTTCCTCTACATCAGGTGAGGAACCTGGTTATTATAATGGTTCAGAGGACTGTGTGTGTTCCTCTGTACATCAGGTGAGGAACCTGGTTATTATAATGGTTCAGAGGACTGTGTGTGTTCCTCTGTACATCAGGTGAGGAACCTGGTTATTATAATGGTTCAGATGACTGTGTGTGTTCCTCTGTACATCAGTTGAGGAACCTGGTTATTATAATGGTTCAGAGGACTGTGTGTGTTCCTCTGTATGTCAGGTGAGGAACCTGGTTATTATAATGGTTCAGATGACTGTGTTTGTTCCTCTGTACATCAGGTGAGGAACCTGGTTATTATAATGGTTCAGATGACTGTGTGTGTTCCTCTGTACATCAGGTGAGGAACCTGGTTATTATAATGGTTCAGAGGACTGTGTGTGTTCCTCTGTACATCAGGTGAGGAACCTGGTTATTATAATGGTTCAGAGGACTGTGTGTGTTCCTCTGTACATCAGGTGAGGAACCTGGTTATTATAATGGTTCAGAGGACTGTGTGTGTTCCTCTGTACATCAGGTGAGGAACCTGTGCTACATGGTGACGCGGCGGGAGAAGATGAAGACTTCTCTGTGTGACCTCCAGGAGAAGATCTTCCACCTGCAGATCCAGCTGCTGGAGGAGGACCTAGCTGGAGGTGAGTGGCATACACACACACACACACACACACACACACACACACACACACACACACACACACACACACACACACACACACACACACACACACACACACACACACACACACAGCACCCTATTCTGTCCTGCTCTGGGTCTACAGGAAGGTAACCTTTAAGACTAGAATGTAGACTATCTCTATCCTCATAGGCCACAGGGCAAGGGTGGCATTTCAACCATACAGCTCCTACTCTCCTGACCTCAGTACAGCCGAGCCAGTCATGTGAGTGGTACTGTCGTCATAGTCCATATCCTCAGTCTGTCCTCAGTACTGGACCCACAGTAACACTCACGGGCCTGACAGTCCTTACACTCTATTACACTGGCTGAAGTCAAGGGCTTAGGCTCGAGAGTACGAGGGCTTCCCCTGTGTGTCTGTCAGTAGGAATGGGAAATGAGCCCAGTCTGATACAGAATAACTAGCTAGGGCTCCCTGGAGGGAGGAAGTAGAGTGTGTGTGGGGGGGGGGGTGGGGGGGGGGGATTTATGTGCATAACATTTGAAAGAGGAGGAGGCTATGTAGGTTCAGGTGTGTGTTGGAGTGGGTCTTGTGTTTGTGTGGAAATGGAAGGGTGTGTATATGGGCGGTAGTGTGTGTGCACTTGTCGGTGTGTTGGCCCGGGGAGTTGTGTGAGTCTCCCAGGCCTGTACTAATTTGCAGTGTTCATCATTCCAGAGCCCCGAAAGCCCGCCGCTGTGTATTAAGACCTCCTGACTCGACACTTTTCACTGCTATCAGGGGCCTGTGTTGGCCACCCGGCTCTATGCAGTCATAGTTATTCACACATGGAAATGAGGGGCCGAAACACAAAGACAGCCCCGTGAAGGAACACTGCTTCAGGGGATGCGTCGCAAATGACATCCTATTCCCTATGGGCCCTAGTCAAAAGCAGTGCACTATAAAGGGATTAAGGTGCAGTTTTGGACGGAGACAGGTCCTCTGTCTGCACCTTCAGATGGAGAAAGATGAGGCTGTCAGTATCATAATGACTGGATGACTTCTCCCTCGTCCCTTTATTTCTCCCTCTGTCTTTCTCTCTCCTTCTCAATCAATTGCTTTTTCGCTCTCTCTCTATCTTACCCACTTTCTTTCTCTCTCTCTCTCTCCATCCCCCCACTCTCTCTATATACTGTATCTATCCCCATCCCTCTCTCTCGGTCTCTCCTTCTCTTTCTGTGCTGGGGCCTGGCTCTCATGGCATACAGAGGAACACACACAGCAGTCTTCTTCTCAGAACTCACTTTCTTTACTGCTGCTCGCTCACAAAAAACATCAGTTTGCTTGTCATATATTTTTTGTATTTTTTTACTTAACCAGGTAGGCCAGTTGAGAACAAGTTCTCATTTACAACTGCGACCTGGCCACGATAAAGCAAAGCAGTGCGACAAAAACAACTCAGAGTTATACATGGGATAAACAAATGTACAGTCAATAACACAATCGAAAAATCAATGTACAGTGTGTGCAGATGTAGTAAGATCGGGGAGGTAAGGCAATAAATAGGCCATAGTGGCGGAATAATTTAAATTTAGCATTAACACTGGAGTGATAGATGTGTAGATGATGATGTGCAAGTAGAGATACCGGGGTGCAAAAGAGCAAAAAAACAAAAACAATATGGGATGAGGTAGTTGGGTGGGTTATTTACAGAATGGCTGTGTACAGATGCAGTGATCTGTGAGCTGCTCTGACAGTTGATGCTTAAAGTTAGTGAGGGAGATATAAGTCTCCAACTTCAGTGATTTTTGCAATTCGTTCCAGTCATTGGCAGCAGAGAACTGGAAGGAGAGATGGCTAAAGGAGGCGTTGGCTTTTGGGATGACCAGTGAAATATACCTGCTGGAGCGCGTGCTACGGGTGGGTGTTGCTATGGTGACCAGTGAGATGAGATAAGGCGGGGCTTTACCTAGCAGAGACTTGTAGATGACCTGGAGCCAGTGGGTTTGATGTCAAATATGTAGCGAGGGCCAGGAGTGTTGTATGACATTGAAGCTTGTTCGGAGGTTTGTTAACACAGTGTCCAAAGAAGGGCCAGATGTATACAGAATGGTGTCGTCTGCATAGAGGTGGATCAGAGAATCACCAGCAGCAAGAGCGACATCATTGATGTATACAGAGAAAAGATTTGGCCCGAGAATTTGATGAAGGTTGATGAAGACGGCTGCACAGTACTGTCTTCTATAGATGGAGGTTACGATATCGTTTAGGATCTTGAGCGTGGCTGAGGTGCACCCATTACCAGCTCGGAAACCACATTGCATAGCGGAGAAGGTACGGTGGGATTCGAACTGGTCGGTGATCTGGTTGTTAACTTGGCTTTCGAAGACTTTAGAAATGCAGAGCAGGATGGATATAGATCTGTTACGTTTGGGTCCAGAGTGTCTCCCTCTTTGAAGAGGGGGATGACCACGGCAGTTTTCCGTTGGGATCTCAGACGATGAAAGAGAGGTTGAACAGGCTAGTAATAGGGGTTGCAACAATTGCGACAGATCATTTTAGAAAGAGAGGGTCTAGATTGTTTAGCCCAGCAAATTTGTAGGGGTCCAGATTTTTCGGCTCTTTCAGAACACCAACTATCGGGCTCTGGGTGAAGGAGAAGCTGGGAGGGGCTTGGGCAAGTTGCTGTGGAGGGTGCAGAGCTTTTGGCTGGGTTAGGGGTAGCCAGGTGGAAAGCATGGCCAGTCGTAGAAAAATGCTTTTTGAAATTCTCGATTATCGTAGATTTGTCGGTGGTGACAGTGTTTCCTAGCCTCAATACAGTGGGCAGCTGGGAGGAGGTGCTCTTATTCTCCATTGACTTTAGTGTCCCAAAACTTTTTGGAATTAGTGCTACAGGATGTTTGAAAAAGCTGGCCTTTGATTTCCTAACTGACTGTGTATATTGGTTCCTGACTTCCCTGAAAAGTTGCATATCGCGGGGGCTATTCGATGCTAATTCAGTACGCCACAGGATGTTTTTGTACTGGACAAAGGCAGCCAGGTCTGGATGGATATAAGGGCTATATCTGTTCTTAGTTCTACATTTTTTGAATGGGGCATGCTTATTTAAGATGGTGAGGAAAGCACTTTTAACCTGTTACTCCTACCCCCTACTTTTTCGAACATTCTGTTAAAAATCGCGCAACATTTCAGCGCCCTGCTACTCATGCCAGGAATATAGTATATGCATATGATTATTTGCCTACAATTTGATTCTTGGTCAAACAGACACAAGGCAGCGCAGTTCTTCCGGTCTCCGACCGGTTATTTTGGTTGAGATTTACCCGGACATTATTTCCAGACGTACAGCTATAGAATATACATCGCCTCGTGATCAATTTGATCGCTTATTAACGTTTACTAATACCTAAAGTTGCATTACAAAAGTATTTCGAAGTGTTTTGTGAAAGTTTATCGTCGACTTTTTTAATTAAAAAAAATGACGTTACGTTATAAAACGCTATTTTTTTCGTTGATCACACAGTCTTCATAGATCTATATCTAGGCTATATATGGACCGATTTAATCGGAAAAAAGACCCAATAGTGATGTTTATGGGACATCTAGGAGTGCCAACAAAGAAGATGGTCAAAGGTAAATTATTTTGTTTACGTCCCCTGCGGGTCTTTTGGGGTGTTACATGCTATCAGATAATAGCTTCTCATGCTTTCGCCGAAAAGCATTTTAAAAATCTGACTTTTGCCTGGATTCACAACGAGTGTAGCTTTAATTCAGTACCCTGCATGTGTATTTTAATGAACGTTTGAGTTTTAACGAGTGCTATTAGCATTTAGCGTAGTGCATTTGCATTTCCAGATGTCTAGATGGGACGCCTGCGTGTCAGGTAGGAGCAAGAGGTTAAAGAGCAACCAGGTATCGTCTACTGACGGGATGAGGTCAATATCCTTCCACGATACCCGGGCCAGGTCGATTAGAAAGGCCTGCTCGCTGAAGTGTTTTACGGAGCGTTTGACAGTGATGATGTGTCGTTGTATGACCACGTACCCATTACAGACGCAGGCAATGAGGCAGTGATAGCTGAGATCCTGGTTGAAGACAGCAGAAGTGTATTTATAGGGCAAGTTGGTCAAGATGATATCTATGAGGGTGCCCATGTTTGCGGATTTGGGGTTGTACCTGGTAGGTTCCTTGATAATTTGTGTGAGATTGAGGGCATCCAGTTTAGATTGTAGGGTGGCCGGGATGTTAAGCATATCCCAGTTTAGGTCACCAAACAGTACGATCTCTGAAGATAGATGGGAGGCAATCAATTCACATATGGTGTCCAGGGCACTGCTGGGGGCTGAGGGGGGTCTATAACAAGTGGCAACAGTGAGAGACTTATTTCTGGGAAGGTAGATTTTTTAAAGTAGAAGCTCGAACTGTTTGGGCACAGACCTGGATAGTATGACAGAACTCTGCAGGCTAACTCCGCCCCCTTTGGCAGTTCTATCTTGACTGAAAATCTTGTAGTTGGGGATGGAAATCTCCAAATTTTTGTTGGCCTTCCTAAACCAGGATTCTGACAGGGCTGTTGCGGTGACCATATTACTGGCACACCAGCGGACATGAGTCATGAAGGCAGTCAAATTAATTACCATTTAGTCACGATAATTGCTGTAGGCTCATTTAAGCTCTGATGCCACTGATGGTCATTAGTAGCCTACCAAACTTGCTAACGGTCAGTTGCTAATGTCCTGTACTCAGGGCTCTATTGTCTCTCTAATTACTCTGACATCAATGCAAATGCAATCGAAAATCACATCAAATACTTCATTGGAGTCCATGACATCATGTTGCTCTACATTTCTATAGGCTATGCAATTGAGTGATGGCCGCTAAGAAAAAGAGGAGGATCCCATCCACTTTCTACAGGCTAGGAATACTATATTAGTTTCTCAACTTTCCTAATATGAAGCACATTGCTTATCTATACAACAGTAGTATAGCTTTCCTTGCTGGCATGAAAATGGACCACAGGAAAGGGGATAACATGTATTTTTTTCCCTGCCCCTGTTTTGAGACAGGTGCATGATAATTGTACATTCTATATCAAAACAAATTTCACACAACTCTGTTATTGCCAACAAAGGGTATATAACAAAGTATTGAGATCAACTTTTTTATTGACCAAATACTTATTTTCCACCATAATTTGCAAATAAATTCATAAAAAATCCTACAATGTGATTTTCTGGATTTTTTCTCTAATTTTGTCTGTCATAGTTGATGTCTTCCTATGATGAAAATTACAGGCCTCTCATCTTTTTAAGTTTTTGAACTTGCACAATTGGTGTCTGACTAAATACTGTTTTGCCCCACTGTAGTTCAGCAACAGCCTTGGTTTCTTAAATGATTGCCTTGCCTGGTTCACCAACTACTTTTCTGATAGAGTTCAGTGTGTCAAATCGGAGGGCCTGTTGTCCGGACCTCTGGCAGTCTCTATGGGGGTGCCACAGGGTTCAATTCTCGGGCCGACTCTCTTCTCTGTATACATCAATGATGTCGCTCTTGCTGCTGGTGATTCTCTGATCCACCTCGACACAGACTGTATCCCTCTGGCCCTTCTTTGGACACTGTGTTAACTAACCTCCAGACGAGCTTCAATGCCATACAACTCTCCTTCCGTGGCCTCCAACTGCTCTTAAATGCAAGTAAAACCAAATGCATGCTCTTCAACTGATCGCTGCCCGCACCTGCCCGCCCGTCCAGCATCACTACTATGGACGGTTCTGACTTAGAATATGTGGACAACTACAAATACCGAGGTGTCTGATTAGACTGTAAACTCTCCTTCCAGACTCACATTAAGCATCTCCAATCCAAAATTAAATCTAGAATCAGCTTCCTATTTCACAACAAAGCATACTTCACTCATGCTGCCTAACATACCCTCGTAAAACTGACCATCCTACCAATCGTCGACTTTGCCGATGTCATTTACAAAATAGCCTCCAACACTCTACTCAACAAATTGGATGCAGTCTATCACAGTGCCATCCGTTTTGTCACCAAAGCCCCATATACTACCCAACACTGCGACCTGTATGCTCTCGTTGGCTGGCCCTCGCTTCATACTCGTCGCCAAACCCTCTGGCTCCAATTCATCTACAAGTCTCTGCTAGGTAAAGCCCCGCCTTATCTCAGCTCACTGGTCACCATAGCAGCACCCACCCGTAGCACTCGCTCCAGCAGGTATATCTCACTGGTCACCCCCAAAGCCAAGTCTTCCTTTGGACGCCTCTCCTTCCAGTTCTCTGCTGACAATGACTGGATAGAACTGCAAAAATCACTGAAGCTGGAGACTCTTAACTCCCTCACTAGCTTTAAGCACCAGCTGTCAGAGCAGCTCACAGATCACTGCACATAGTTCATCTGTAAATAGCCCATCCAACTACCTCATCCCCATACTGTATTTATTTATCTTGCTCCTTTGCACCCCAGTATCTCTACTTTCACATTCATCTTCTGCACATCTGTTATGCACGCCTCTATGAAAAGGGAACGCAACGCCCTGCTACAACTAAACTCTCCGAGAGGTGAAAAAGGTATGGACTGTAGGTGCAAGTAAGAATGACAACAGGCATAATGTGGTACCGTTTACAAGAACTTTATTCCTTTACACGGTAATATGGGGAAAAGGGGCTGGATGGAACCAACGCAAAGAAAGTAATTCTCAAAGCCCCCCCCCCCCTCTCCTATCTTACCTGCCTACCCACTACTTACCTAATTTAGCACCACCTGGTGCCCTAACCAAAATACAGGGGGTGGTCCGCCCAGGTCTTACCTAGTGTGCCTAGACAGCGAATATGCTACGGGTATATGTATGCCCGCGGGCCTCTTGCCTAAGCACTCCCTAGGTGCCTTCCCCTTCTCCCCCTGGGAACAAATGAAACAGAATATTAAACAATTTCACAAACAAACTAAGAAACAAAGGACATCAAATAAGCTCTATCTGAGCAACAAACTCACAAAACATACCAACTCTCAGCAATGAACTCCCAGCAAAATCAACCTCTAGCAAAATCTCTGCAAAATGTCTGCAATGACCTCCCAGCAAATCTCTCTAGCAAAATCTCTGCAATGACCTCCCAGCAAAAATCTCTCCCTCCTGAACAGAACACTGGCTTTTATATAGCTTCTGAAGGAATGGGTAATTGGAGACTGAAATAAACACATGCAAATACACAAACTACAACACATAAACTGGGGAACGTAACAACATCTACCATTCCAGTGTTTAATTGCTATATTGTCTTTACATTGACCACCATGGCCTATTTATTGCCTTACCTCCCTTATCCTACCTCATTTGCACACACTGTTTATATACTTTTTTTTCTACTGTATTATTGACTGTATGTTTGTTTATTCCATGTGTAACTCTGCGTTGTGGTATGCTTTGATTTATCTTGGCCAGGTCGCAGTTGCAAATAAGAACTTGCTGTCAACTAGCCTACCTGGTTAAATAAAGGTGAAATAAAAAATCCAATAAAAAAAAAACATTTTAAGCTAAACATTCTGATCTGTTGCGTCAGCCTCGTTGCGTAATATTCTAGTGGTTGTATTAATTTAGGATCTACTGCATCCCACAACTGTCCCAGACTATGTTTGTAATATTTATTTATTGCACAGAATAGAATAGGTTGACTTTTGTACTACTGGAGATAGTAGATTGACGTAGGCTATTTGTTAGGCCGACTCATCATGTTGGCAGACAAAAATTTATCGTGGACAGTTGTTCCAATGTCTTCAATATGCACCTCAGAATTGGATAAGGACGTGCGCTGTTGCGTCCTCGATGTGTCTGTCTTCACTTGTAGCCTGTGAGAAAGACCCGATCATGTGATGGAGAGCCATGTGAGTGAGATGAGGTGCTTCGGGGCGGGCAGCATTTAGGGAGGAGGGTGGATTTTTTTAGGGTGCATTATGATGGCCACTCAAAGGGGATGCCGCCGGAAATTCGAGGCATTATCAAGTGCTTCTCAAAATGTGAATGAGAGACTGTCGAAGTGTGTACAGCCTGCGCAAGAAAACAAAGCTTTTGTCATATCATCATTAGAATCTCATCATACAGCCTTACAATGTGTTAAAAGTCACAACATGTAGCCCAACGTTTGTAGAACAACTAAAGTTTCATTAATAACTCTAAATTAAGCATATAGGAGCACCTATTTTTTGGGAAACCGCTCAACACAGAATAGTCGCATGTGCGCACTCCCTCAAATAGATAGGAGAAAATATCCTTTCTATTTTATTCAGCTTTGTTCAAATGTATTCTTCATACTATAAAATAGTGTAAGATAATGCCACGGAATTCTAAGCAAATCTTGTCTGCTAAATGTTCTCGTGTAGCCCACAGACATGGCACAGCCCGATCGGGACCGAACATAAGGACAACTCATGGTATGCTATTCTGTTCTTCTGAAATAGACTACATTTTTTTCATATCACGTTTCTTTATACCTGTCTAAAATAAAGAATGGATTTATTGGGAAGGTGTAGGCTTTATTACATGGATTTCTTAGACTTTAAAAAAAAGTAGATATTCCAGAGGTCTGCATCAGTGTGTGGATCCAGGAGATGCTGAATGTGTTTGTTGATTAACGGTCAATTGCCGTGAGGCCGACAGTTATTTGCTTGACAATCACCGGCTGACGAAATTTCGTGACCGCCACAGCGCTAGTCATGGAGACCCCCCCCCCCCCCAGTCAAAATAAGTGCACTATGTAGGGAATAGGATGCCAATATAGGATGCAGGCCATGTCTGGGTCTCAGCTCCCACAGGGAGAAAATACTGCTCTGTATCTATCTATCTAGTCCTTAGAGTAAGCCACTCGAGTGAGTCACATGCTTTTAGGGCTGAACACAGCCGTAGTTGAAGAGCAGCAGTCCCTGTAAGCACTGCAAATCAGGGAGGGTCCTGCCCATCTGCCTCTACAGCAGGGGGACACTGGGGCAGGCTCTGTTCCAATACTTTACACATGCATCCTTCCCTCCTTCCTTCCTTGTAGTCATATGGGAATGGAACCCTGAAATATTCACTAATCCATTATGAAGTGTCCATTCCATGACCTATTACTTCAAGGAGGAAAGGATACATGTTTAAGGTATTGGACAAGGAAGATCGGAAGAAGGGTGAGTTTTGAAAGTATTAGAACAGGGCCATATACAGCTGTCCTGAACTCACCCTTGTTCAGGTTATCACAGGAAGGAAGCCACAGCAGTGTAATTCTGTATGTATCAATGTAGTGAGAAGGTAATGTACTTGTACATCCTGTGTCTGTTTCTCTCAACCACAGTCCTACAATGCAGTTGATGGTGGCTTGTGTTTGGGATATCTGATCGTGTATCTGTGTGTGTGTGTGTGTGTGTGTGTGTGTGTGTGTGTGTGTGTGTGTGTGTGTGTGTGTGTGTGTGTGTGTGTGTGTGTGTGTGTGTGTGTGTGTGTGTGTGTGTGTGTGTGTGTGTGTGTGTGTGTGTGTGTGTGTGTGTGTGTGTGTGTGTGTGTGTGTGTCTGTGTGTGTCTCTGTGTGTGTGTATCTCTCTGTGTGTGTGTCGAGAGGGAACTCTGGGGCTGAGGGAGCGTGAGAGGAAGTGTGAAAGAAAGAGAGGAAGTGTGAAAGAAAAAGGCTCTGTGGTGTCGCGCTAACGAGCGCAGGTAAGAGGTGAGACACTGTGCCACACACACACACACACACACACACACACACACACACACACACACACACACACACACACACACACACACACACACACACACACACACACACACACACACACACACACACACACACACACACACCACAGCTGAGCAAGCCCAGGAAGAGAGGAAATGAATCACACACTTCGAAAAGACGAATACCTTTGCGAACCTGACGGGGCAATCAAATTGAAGAGAGCAGAGAAGGAGAAGTCAGAGAGAGCAGAGAAGTGAGAGAGAGCAGAGAAGTGAGAGAGAGCAGAGAAGTGAGAGAGAGCAGAGAAGTGAGAGAGCGCAGAGAAGTGAGAGAGCGCAGAGAAGTGAGAGAGCGCAGAGAAGTGAGAGAGCGCAGAGAAGTGAGAGAGAGAGCAGAGAAGTGGGAGAGAGAGAGCAGAGAAGTGAGAGAGAGAGAGCAGAGAAGTGAGAGAGAGAGAGCAGAGAAGTGAGAGAGAGAGAGCAGAGAAGTGAGAGAGAGCAGAGAAGTGAGAGAGCAGAGAAGTGAGAGAGAGATAGAGAGCAGAGAAGTGAGGGAAAAAGAGAGCAGAAGAAGTGCGAGAGAGAGCAGAGAAGTGTGAGAGAGAGCAGAGAAGTGAGAGAGAGCAGAGAAGTGAGAGAGAGAGAGAGAGCAGAGAAGTGAGAGAGAGAGATAGAGAGTAGAGACGTGAGGGAGAAAAAGAGCAGAAGAAGTAAGCGAGAGAGAAGAGAAGTGACAGAAAGAGAGAGCAGAGAAGAAGTGACAGAGAGCGCAGAGAAGTGACAGAGAGAGCAGAGAAGTGACAGAAGGAGCAGAGAAGTGACAGAGAGAGCAGAGAAGTGACAGAAAGAGAGAGCAGAGAAGTGACAGAAAGAGAGAGCAGAGAAGAAGTGACAGAAAGAGAGAGCAGAGAAGTGACAGAAAGAGAGAGCAGAGAAGAAGTGACAGAGAGAGAGAGCAGAGAAGTGACAGAAAGAGAGAGCAGAGAAGTGAGAGAGAGAGCAGAGAAGTGAGAGAGAGAGCAGAGAAGTGAGGGAAAGAGCAGAGAAGTGAGAGAGAGCAGAGAAGTGAGGGAGAAAAAGAGCAGAAGAAGTGCGAGAGAGAGCAGAGAAGTGTGAGAGAGAGCAGAGAAGTGAGAGAGAGAGATAGAGAGCAGAGACGTGAGGGAGAAAAAGAGCAGAAGAAGTGAGCGAGAGAGCAGAGAAGTGACAGAGAGAGAGCAGAGAAGTGACAGAAAGAGAGAGCAGAGAAGTGACAGAAAGAGAGAGCAGAGAAGTGACAGAAAGAGAGAGCAGAGAAGTGACAGAAAGAGAGAGCAGAGAAGTGACAGAGAGAGAGAGCAGAGAAGTGACAGAGAGAGAGAGCAGAGAAGTGACAGAAAGAGAGAGCAGAGAAGTGAGAGAGAGAGAGCAGAGAAGTGAGAGAGAGAGCAGAGAAGTGAGAGAGAGCAGAGAAGTGAGAGAGAGCAGAGAAGTGAGAGAGAGCAGAGAAGTGAGGGAGAAAAAGAGCAGAAGAAGTGCGAGAGAGAGCAGAGAAGTGTGAGAGAGAGCAGAGAAGTGAGAGAGAGCAGAGAAGTGAGGGAGAAAAAGAGCAGAAGAAGTGCGAGAGAGAGCAGAGAAGTGAGAGAGAGCAGAGAAGTGAGAGAGAGCAGAGAAGTGAGGGAGAAAAAGAGCAGAAGAAGTGCGAGAGAGAGCAGAGAAGTGTGAGAGAGAGCAGAGAAGTGTGAGAGAGAGCAGAGAAGTGAGAGAGAGCAGAGAAGTGAGAGAGAGAGATAGAGAGCAGAGACGTGAGGGAGAAAAAGAGCAGAAGAAGTGAGCGAGAGAGCAGAGAAGTGACAGAAAGAGAGAGCAGAGAAGTGACAGAGAGAGAGCAGAGAAGTGACAGAAAGAGAGAGCAGAGAAGAAGTGACAGAGAGAGCAGAGAAGTGACAGAGAGAGCAGAGAAGTGACAGAGAGAGCAGAGAAGTGACAGAGAGAGCAGAGAAGTGACAGAGAGAGCAGAGAAGTGACAGAGAGAGCAGAGAAGTGACAGAAAGAGAGAGCAGAGAAGTGACAGAAAGAGAGAGCAGAGAAGTGACAGAAAGAGAGAGCAGAGAAGTGACAGAAAGAGAGAGCAGAGAAGTGACAGAAAGAGAGAGCAGAGAAGTGACAGAAAGAGAGAGCAGAGAAGTGACAGAAAGAGAGAGCAGAGAAGTGACAGAGAGAGCAGAGAAGTGACAGAGGGAGCAGAGAAGTGACAGAGAGAGCAGAGAAGTGACAGAGAGCAGAGAAGTGACAGAGAGCAGAGAAGTGACAGAGAGAGCAGAGAAGTGACAGAGAGAGCAGAGAAGTGACAGAGAGCGCAGAGAAGTGACAGAGAGCGCAGAGAAGTGACAGAGAGCGCAGAGAAGTGACAGAGAGCGCAGAGAAGTGACAGAGAGCGCAGAGAAGTGACAGAGAGCGCAGAGAAGTGACAGAGAGCGCAGAGAAGTGACAGAGAGAGCAGAGAAGTGACAGAGAGCAGAGAAGAAGTGAGAGAGAGCAGAGAAGTGACAGAGAGAGCAGAGAAGTGACAGAGAGAGCAGAGAAGTGAGAGAGCGCAGAGAAGTGACAGAGAGAGCAGAGAAGTGACAGAGAGAGCAGAGAAGTGACAGAGAGAGCAGAGAAGTGACAGAGAGAGCAGAGAAGTGACAGAGAGAGCAGAGAAGTGACAGAGAGCAGAGAAGAAGTGAGAGAGAGCAGAGAAGAGACAGACCGAGAGAGAGAGCAGAGAAGTGACAGACCGAGAGAGAGAGCAGAGAAGTGACAGACATAGAGAGAGAGCAGAGAAGTGAGAGAGCAGAAAATAAGTGACAGAGAGAGAGAGCAGAGAAAAGGAAGAAATGACAGAAAGAGAGAGCAGAGAAAATGAAGGAGAGAGATAGAAATGCAACTGAACTGACAACAATATTTTCAAATGTCTCTCCAAGTTGGACTGTTGCAGATGATGAGTTTTTCACACAAATAGCCAACGTATCACTCATTAATATATACTCTATCCTATTCACAGTCACACACAAACACTTACCGACGCTGTGTTCAGGCACACACCCACACAACATATTTTTAAAACAACATGGACAGATGGGTATACACACACCATGGGTAGCCTCAGTGTGAAACACAACCCACCGGGAGGACACAGTGAGGTACCACTCAGGTCCTCTCATGCATGTCCGGCTCCTCCATGTTAGGGGAAGCGTGAGGGAAGGAGGCCAGTGGTAGCTCCACACAGTACAGTACACCCCAGTGCCGCCACACTTCAGCCTATATTATAACCAACATGAGAGGAAGCCTGGCGTGCACTAAGCAGCGGGAGTGTGGTAAACCATGTCCCCCAACAATAAGGGCCTTCATGGAGGGGGGAGCCGCCAACCGCACAGCTGTAAATGCTGACTGAAGCCCCTCTGCGTTGTGGGACGGTTTCTCAGCAGGGTGCACATGCTACGTTTCTCTTTCTCGCTCTCTGTGTGTGTGTGTGTGTGTGTGTCCAAGTAGATGTTAGTGCAGTTTTATATTTACTGAAAGTGTGGTTGTGTGTGAGTGTGCATCCATATGTGTGAATACTTGCGCGTGTGTGTTGGTGTGTTTTCGGTGTCTACACACGAACTGGGATTAGAGATATTGAAGTTGTTGACTGAGGAATTTATTGGGTTTACTCAACCTGCCCACCAGGGATACCACACGCACTTCCCCCTTGCGGTGGTAGGACTGGTTCTGTTAAGTGAGGACGGTTTGTCAGTTTGTTCTGCCGGGTTATGGGGATGTTTCTCATTTTGGTCTGTCAGGTTATGGGGATGTTTCTCATTTTGGTCTGTCAGGTTATGGGATGTTTCTCAGTTTGGTCTGTCAGGTTATGGGATGTTTCTCATTTTGGTCTGTCAGGTTATGGGATGTTTCTCATTTTGGTCTGTCAGGTTATGGGATGTTTCTCATTTTGGTCTGTCAGGTTATGGGATGTTTCTCATTTTGGTCTGTCAGGTTATGGGGATGTTTCTCATTTTGGTCTGTCAGGTTATGGGATGTTTCTCAGTTTGGTCTGTCAGGTTATGGGATGTTTCTCATTTTGGTCTGTCAGGTTATGGGATGTTTCTCAGTTTGGTCTGTCAGGTTATGGGATGTTTCTCATTTTGGTCTGTCAGGTTATGGGATGTTTCTCATTTTGGTCTGTCAGGTTATGGGATGTTTCTCATTTTGGTCTGTCAGGTTATGGGGATGTTTCTCATTTTGGTCTGTCAGGTTATGGGATGTTTCTCAGTTTGGTCTGTCAGGTTATGGGATGTTTCTCATTTTGGTCTGTCAGGTTATGGGATGTTTCTCAGTTTGGTCTGTCAGGTTATGGGATGTTTCTCATTTTGGTCTGTCAGGTTATGGGGATGTTTCTCAGTTTGGTCTGTCAGGTTATGGGGATGTTTCTCATTTTGGTCTGTCAGGTTATGGGGATGTTTCTCATTTTGGTCTGTCAGGTTATGGGGATGTTTCTCATTTTGGTCTGTCAGGTTATGGTGATGTTTCTCATTTTGGTCTGTCAGGTTATGGGGATGTTTCTCAGTTTGGTCTGTCAGGTTATGGGGATGTTTCTCAGTTTGGTCTGTCAGGTTATGGGATGTTTCTCAGTTTGTTCTGTCAGGTTATGGGGATGTTTCTCATTTTGGTCTGTCAGGTTATGGGATGTTTCTATCATCAAAACCATTAGTCCTGCTAGTGGGGTAATAGAAGCCATTCTGGGTTCAGGTGGCT
The DNA here is from genome assembly GCF_021184085.1 of Oncorhynchus gorbuscha. NCBI lineage: Eukaryota > Metazoa > Chordata > Actinopteri > Salmoniformes > Salmonidae > Oncorhynchus > Oncorhynchus gorbuscha. Next base: position 95,225,285 of record NC_060174.1, on the reverse strand, counting down.
CGGGAGACTAATTAACCATAAGGCCTGGGGGGGTGTGTTATTGGCCAATATACCACGACTAAAACCTGTTCTTATGCACAATGCGAAGCGGCGAAGAGCCTGGATACAGCTCTTAGCCATGGTATATTGGCCATATAACACAAACCCCCAGGTGCCTTACTGCTATTATCAACTGGTTACCAACATAAGCAGTACAGTAAACAAGTATTGTTTGGACATTTTCACTTAGGGGTGTACTCACTTTTGTTGCCAGCAGTTTAGACATTAATGGCTATGTGTTGAGTTATTTTGAGGGGACAGCAAATTTTATACGAGCTGTACACTCACTACTTTACACTGTAGCAAAGTGTCATTTCTTCAGTGTTGCCACATGAAAAGATATACTCGAATATTTGCAAAAATGTGAGGGGTGTACTCACTTTTTTTGATATACTGTATGTATATATATATATATATATATATATATATATATATATATATATATATATATATATATATTGATACAAAAGACACATCACAACAATAGAGACCTAAGACAACAACATAGCAAGGCATGACAACAAGATGGTAGCAACATAACATAGTAGCAGCACAAAACATGGTACAAGCATTATTGGGTACAGACAACAGCACCAATGGCAAGAACGTAGTGACAACAATACATCATGCAATGCAGCCACAACTGTCAGTAAGAGGATCCATGATTGAGTCTTTGAATGAAGAGATTGAGATAAAACTGTCCTGTTTGAGTGTTTTTCGCCAGCTGTAGCGAACTGAAAAAAGGAGCGACCCAGGAACGTGTGCGCTTTGGGAATCTTTAACAGAATGTGACTGTCAGAACGGGTGTTTTATGTGGAGGATGAGGGCTGCAGTAAGTATCTCAGATAGGGGGGAGTGAGGCCTAAGAGGGTTTTATAAATAAGCATCAACCAGTGAGTCTTGTGACGGGTATACAGTGATGACCAGTTTACAGAGGAGTATAGAGGGCAGTGATGTGTCCTATAAGGAGCATCGGTGACATATCTGGCTCGTAGTCGGAGTTCCAATTAATTCCAAAGGTGTTCAATGCGGTTGAGGTCAGGACTCTGCAGGACAGTCAAGTTCTTTCACACCGATCTCGACAAACCATTTCTGTGTGGACCTCGCTTTGTGCACAGGGGCATTGTCATGCTGAAACAGGAAAGGCCTTCCCCAATCTGTTTCCATAAAGTTGGAAGCACAGAATTGTCTAGCAAGTCACTATATGCTGCAGCATTAAGATTTCCCTTCACTGGAACTAAGGGAAACCTCCTCCACCAAACTTTACAGTTGGTACCATGCATTCAGGAAGGTAGCATTCTCCTGGCATCTGCCAATCCCAGATTCATCCATCAGACTGCCAGATGGTGATTCATCTCTCTATGCGTTTGCACTGCTCCAAAGTCCAATGATGGCGAGCTTTACACCATTCCAGCTGACGCTTGGCATTTCGCATGGTGATCTTAGGCTTGTGTGCGGCTGTTCGGCTACAGTTTTTGTGCTGAACTCGGTAGTGAGTGTTGCAACCGAAGGCAGACTATTTCCACGCACTTTTAGCACTCTGTGGTCCCGTTCTGTGAGCTTGTGTGATCTACCACTTTGCGGCATTTATGGTTGACCGGGGCAGCTCTAGCAGGGCAGAAATTTGGCCAACTGACTTGTTGGAAAGGCCATTCTACTGCCAATGTTTGTCCAATTGGTAGTTACAGTCTTGTCACATCGCTGTAAGTCCCGTACGGACTCGGGAGAGGCGAAGGTCGAGAGCCATGCGTCCTCCGAAAAACAACCCAGCGAAGCCGCACTACTTCTTGACACAATGCACGCTTAACCCGGAAGCCAGACGCACCAATTTGTCGGGGGAAACACAGTACACCTGGCGACCGTGTCAGCGTGCATGCGCCTGACCCGCCACAGGAGTCGCTAGAGCGCGATGTGACAAGACATCCAGGCCGGGCAAACCTTCCCCTATCCAAGACAATGTCGTCTCATGGGTCTCCCGGTTGCAGCTGGCTGTGACAGAGCCCAGTATCGAACCAGTATCTGTAGTAACGCAGCTAGCACTACAATGCTGTGCCTCAGACCGCTGCGCCACTCGGGAGGCCCTGTGTGCTTGATTTGCTACACCTGTCAGCAACGGGTGTGGCTGAAATAGCCAAATCCACTAAGTTGTATATATAGTGTATGTATATGTCAAGAATCGAGTATATAAATAAATATACGGTGTGTATAACAGTGTAACTACAATGCAATGTACAGTTGTAGAAATATTAACATGAGCTATGTCGAAAATACAGTATTTAAATACACAGTATACAGTGATTGTCACGCCTTGGTCATTATATTTTGTGTTTTTGGTATATGTTTGGGTAAGCCAGGGTGTGACATGGGTTTATATGTTGTGTTTCGTATTGGGGTTTGTAGTAATTGGGATTGTATATGATTAGGGGTGTGTCTAGTTAGGCTTGGCTGCCTGGGGCGATTCTCAATCAGAGTCAGGTGCTTGTCGTTGTCTCTGATTGAGAACCGTATTTAGACAGCCTGACTTTCGCTTTGTACTTTGTGGGTGTTTGTTCCTGTCTTAGTGTTGTAGTCACCAGATAGGCTGTAATTAGTTTCACGTTTCGTTTGTTGTTTTCGTTTATCAGTTATTTCATGTACCACGATACTTTCATTAAAAGTCATGAGTAACCTACACGCTGCATTTCGGTCTGACTCTCTTCATTCAACAGACGAACGATGTTACAGAAACACCCACCACTCACAGACCGAGCAGCGTGTGAACTGGCAGGATCTGAAGGAGGACGTTATGGACAGCAGAAGCATGGAGTATACTACGTGGGAAGAAATCGACAGGTGGGCGGCTGACCCAGAGCGAGTGCAGGAGCCCGCCTGGGATTCCCTACAGCAATGCGAAGAGGGCTATAGACGTATGGAGTCGAAAAGGAGAGCACGGCTATACAGAGCGAATACCGAAAGTAACGGGGGAAAGCGCAGAGAGAGAGTGGCTGAGTCAGGAGTCAGACCTGAGCCTACTCTCCCTGTTAATCGTGAAGAGCAGTTGCAGTGGGAGAGACTGCACCATTTGGAGATTTGGACATGGGAGGAGGAATTAGACGGTAAAGGACCCTGGGCGCAGCCGGGAGAATATCGCCGTCCCAAGGAGGAAATAGAAGCAGCTAAAGCGGAGAGGCGCAGGTATGAGGAAGCAGCACGGCGACGCAGTTGGAAACCGGAAAGTCACCCCCAAAAAATTATTGGGGGGAGGCTAGAAGGGAGAATAGTTATGCCAGGTAGGAGACCTGCACATACTCCCTGTGCTCACCGTTGGTGCTAGAGAGACCGGGCAGGCACCGTGTTATGCTATGGAGCGCACGGTGTTTCCAGTGCGGGTGCAGAGCCAGCTGCGGCACATACCAGCCCTTCCTATGGGCCGGGCTAGAGTGGGCATCAAGCCAGGTAAGCTTGGGCAGGCTCGGTGCGCAAGAGCTCCAGTGCGCCTGTCCGGTCTATCCAGAGCCACCTCTACACACCAGTCCTCCGGTAGCAGCTCCCCGCACCAGGCTTCCTGTGCGTGTCCTCACGCCAGTACCACCAGTTCCAGCACCACGCACCAGGCCTGCAGTGCGCCTCGCCTGTTCAGCGCAGCCAGCGCTTTTCTCCTCTCCTGCGCTATCGGAGTCTCCCGCCAGTTTAGCACAGCCAGAGCCTTTCTCCTCTCCTGCGCTATCGGAGTCTCCCGCCAGTTTAGCACAGCCAGAGCCTTTCTCCTCTCCTGCGCTGTTGGAGTCTCCCGCCTGTTTAGCACAGCCAGAGCCTTTCTCCTCTCCTGCGCTGCCGGAGTCCCCAGTCTGCCCAGCGCCGCCAGTGCTCCCAGTCTGCCCAGTTCCACCAGTGCTCCCAGTCTGCCCAGCTCCGCCAGTGCTCCCAGTCTGCCCAGCGCCACCAGTGCTCCCAGTCTGCCCAGCGCGGCCAGTGCTCCCAGTCTGCCCAGTGCGGCCAGTGCTCCCAGTCTGCCCAGCGCGGCCAGTGCTCCCAGTCTGCCCAGCGCGGCCAGTGCTCCCAGTCTGCCCAGCGCCGCCAGTGCTCCCAGTCTGCCCAGTGCTCCCAGTCTGCCCAGTGCTCCCAGTCTGCCCAGCGCCGCCAGTCGGCCCAGCGTCGCCAGTCTGCCAGGATCCGCCAGAAGTGCCAGTCTGCCAGGATCCGCCAGAAGTGCCAGTCTGCCAAGATCTTCTAGATCGGCCAGACAACCTGAATCATCCAGTTCCACCATCCAGCCAGGATTTACCGGAGCCTACTACCTGCCTAAGCTGCCTCTCAGTGCTGAGCTTCCTCTCAGTACTGGGCTGCCTCTCAGTACCGGGCTTCCCCTCAGTACCGGGCTGTTTCGGTCCCGGGCTGTCCCTCTGTCCCGGGCTGCCCCTCTGTCCCGAGCTGCCCCTCTGTCCTGAGATGCCCCTCTGTCCTGAGTTGCCCCTCTGTCCTGAGCTGCCCCTCTGTCCCGAGTTGCCCCTCTGTCCCGAGCTGCCCCTCTGTCCCGGGCTGCCCCTCTGTCCTGAGATGCCCCTCGGTCCCGGGCTGCCCCTCTGTCCTGAGATGCCCCTCGGTCCCGAGCTGCCCCTCAGTTATGTGGGGATCAGGGTGAGGACTATTAGGCCATGGTCGGCGGAGAAAGTGGATTATCCCAGGACGCGAAGGAGAGGAAATAGGACATTTATGGAGTGGGGTCCACGTCCCGAGCCAGAACCGCCACCATGGACAGACGCCCACCCGGACCCTCCCTATGCTCTTGAGGTGCGTCCCGGAGTCCGCACCTTAGGGGGGGGTTCTGTCACGCCTTGGTCATTATATTTTGTGTTTTTGGTATATGTTTGGGTAAGCCAGGGTGTGACATGGGTTTATATGTGTTTCGTATTCGGGTTTTGTCATGCAGGTGAACAGCAGGTTGCCTCGGGAAGGCACTTGAACCAGACAGACTCAGACACCTGCTCACCACGCAGCATCTGAGGAAAACACGACACGACAGGGCGATACACAAACACAGCACGGTGAAATCTAGACAAGGAACCGACAGGACAGGAACGGAACACAAAGGAAGAAATAGGGACTCTAATCAGGGGAAAGGATCGGGAACAGGTGTGGGAAGACTAAATGATTGATTAGGGGAATAGGAACAGCTGGGAGCAGGAACGGAACGATAGAGAGAAGAGAGAGCGAGAGAGTGAGAGAGGGAGGGGGAGAGAGAGGGATAGAAAGAGGGAAAGAACCTAATAAGACCAGCAGAGGGAAACGAATAGAATGGGAAGCACAGGGACAAGACAAGATAATAAATGACAAAACATGACAGTACCCCCCACTCACCGAGCGCCTCCTGGCGCACTCGAGGAGGAATCCTGGCGGCAACGGAGGAAATCATCAATGAGTGAACGGTCCAGCACGTCCCGAGACGGAACCCAACTCCTCTCCTCAGGACCGTAACCCTCCCAATCCACTAAGTATTGGTGACCCCGTCCCCGAGAACGCATGTCCATGATCTTATGTACCTTGTAAATAGGTGCGCTCGACAAGGACGGGAGGGGGGAGGGAAGACGAACGGGGGTGCGAAGAAAGGGCTTAACACAGGAGACATGGAAGACAGGATGGACGCGACGAAGATGTCGCGGAAGAAGCAGTCGCACAGCGACAGGATTGACGACCTGGGAGACACGGAACGGACCAATGAACCGCGGAGTCAACTTACGAGAAGCTGTCGTAAGAGGAAGGTTGCGAGTGGAAAGCCACACTCTCTGGCCGCAACAATACCTTGGACTCTTAATCCTGCGTTTATTGGCGGCTCTCACAGTCTGTGCCCTGTAACGGCAAAGTGCAGACCTCACCCTCCTCCAGGTGCGCTCACAACGTTGGACAAACGCTTGAGCGGAGGGAACGCTGGACTCGGCAAGCTGGGATGAGAACAGAGGAGGCTGGTAACCCAGACTACTCTGAAACGGAGATAACCCGGTAGCAGACGAAGGAAGCGAATTGTGAGCGTATTCTGCCCAGGGGAGCTGTTCTGCCCAAGACGCAGGGTTTCTGAAAGAAAGGCTGCGTAGTATGCGACCAATCGTCTGATTGGCCCTCTCTGCTTGACCGTTAGACTGGGGATGAAACCCGGAAGAGAGACTGACGGACGCACCAATCAAACGACAGAACTCCCTCCAAAACTGTGACGTGAATTGCGGGCCTCTGTCTGAAACGGCGTCTAACGGGAGGCCATGAATTCTGAATACATTCTCGATAATGATTTGTGCCGTCTCCTTAGCGGAAGGAAGTTTAGCGAGGGAATGAAATGTGCCGCCTTAGAGAACCTATCGACAACCGTAAGAATCACAGTCTTCCCCGCAGACAAAGGCAGACCGGTAATGAAGTCTAGGGCGATGTGAGACCATGGTCGAGAAGGAATGGGGAGCGGTCTGAGACGACCGGCAGGAGGAGAGTTACCCGACTTAGTCTGCGCGCAGTCCGAACAAGCAGCCACGAAACGGCGCGTGTCACGCTCCTGAGTCGGCCACCAAAAGCGCTGGCGAATAGACGCAAGAGTGCCTCGAACACCGGGATGACCAGCTAACTTGGCAGAGTGAGCCCACTGAAGAACAGCCAGACGAGTGGAAACAGGAACGAAAAGGAGGTTACTAGGACAAGCGCGCGGCGACGCAGTGTGCGTGAGTGCTTGCTTAACCTGTCTTTCAATTCCCCAGACTGTTAACCCGACAACACGCCCATAAGGAAGAATCCCCTCGGGATCAGTAGAAGCCACAGAAGAACTAAACAGACGGGATAAGGCATCAGGCTTGGTGTTCTTGCTACCCGGACGGTAAGAAATCACAAACTCGAAACGAGCGAAAAACAACGCCCAACGAGCTTGACGGGCATTAAGTCGTTTGGCAGAACGGATGTACTCAAGGTTCTTATGGTCTGTCCAAACGACAAAAGGAACGGTCGCCCCTCCAACCACTGTCGCCATTCGCCTAGGGCTAAGCGGATGGCGAGCAGTTCACGGTTACCCACATCATAGTTGCGCTCAGATGGCGACAGGCGATGAGAAAAATAAGCGCAAGGATGAACCTTATCGTCAGACTGGAAGCGCTGGGATAGAATGGCTCCCACGCCTACCTCTGAAGCGTCAACCTCGACAATGAATTGTCTAGTGACGTCAGGAGTAACGAGGATAGGAGCGGACGTAAAACGTTCTTTTAGAAGATCAAAAGCTCCCTGGGCGGAACCGGACCACTTAAAACACGTCTTGACAGAAGTAAGAGCTGTGAGAGGGGCAGCAACTTGACCGAAATTACGAATGAAACGCCGATAGAAATTAGCGAAACCTAAAAAGCGCTGCAACTCGACACGTGACCTTGGAACGGGCCAATCACTGACAGCTTGGACCTTAGCGGAATCCATCTGAATGCCTTCAGCGGAAATAACGGAACCGAGAAAAGTAACGGAGGAGACATGAAAAGAGCACTTCTCAGACTTTACGTAGAGACAATTCTCTAAAAGGCGCTGTAGAACACGTCGAACGTGCTGAACATGAATCTCGAGTGACGGAGAAAAAATCAGGATATCGTCAAGATAGACAAAAACAAAGATGTTCAGCATGTCTCTCAGAACATCATTAACTAATGCCTGAAAAACAGCTGGCGCATTGGCGAGACCAAACGGCAGAACCCGGTACTCAAAATGCCCTAACGGAGTGTTAAACGCCGTTTTCCACTCGTCCCCCTCTCTGATGCGCACGAGATGGTAAGCGTTACGAAGGTCCAACTTAGTAAAGCACCTGGCTCCCTGCAGAATCTCGAAGGCTGATGACATAAGGGGAAGCGGATAACGATTCTTAACCGTTATGTCATTCAGCCCTCGATAATCCACGCAGGGGCGCAGAGTACCGTCCTTCTTCTTAACAAAAAGAACCCCGCCCCGGCCGGAGAGGAAGAAGGCACTATGGTACCGGCGTCAAGAGACACAGACAAATAATCCTCGAGAGCCTTACGTTCGGGAGCCGACAGAGAGTATAGTCTACCCCGAGGAGGAGTGGTCCCCGGAAGGAGATCAATACTACAATCATACGACCGGTGAGGAGGAAGGGAGTTGGCTCGGGACCGACTGAAGACCGTGCGCAGATCATGATATTCCTCCGGCACTCCTGTCAAATCGCCAGGTTCCTCCTGAGAAGTAGGGACAGAAGAAACGGGAGGGATGGCAGACATTAAACACTTCACATGACAAGAAACGTTCCAGGATAGGATAGAATTACTAGACCAATTAATAGAAGGATTATGACATACTAGCCAGGGATGACCCAAAACAACAGGTGTAAACGGTGAACGAAAAATCAAAAAAGAAATAGTCTCACTGTGGTTACCAGATACTGTGAGGGTTAAAGGTAGTGTCTCAAATCTGATACTGGGAAGATGACTACCATCTAAGGCGAACATGGGCGTAGGCTTCTCTAACTCTCTGAAAGGAATGTCATGTTTCCGAACCCATGCTTCGTCCATGAAACAACCCTCAGCCCCAGAGTCTATCAAGGCACTACATGTAGCACCCGAACCGGTCCAGCGTAGATGGACCGACAAAGTAGTACAGGATCTTGATGGAGAGACTTGAGTAGTTGCGCTCACCTGTAGCCCTCCGCTTACAGATGAGCTCTGGCTTTACTGGACATGAATTAACAAAATGTCCAGCAACTCCGCAATAGAGGCACAGGCGGTTGGTGATCCTCCGTTCCCTCTCCTTAGTCGAGATGCGAATCCCTCCCAGCTGCATGGGCTCAGACTCTGAGCCAGAGGAGGGAGATGGTTGCGATGCGGAGCAGGGAAACACCGTTGATGCGAGCTCTCTTCCACGAGCCCGGTGACGAAGATCTACCCGTCGTTCTATGCGGATGGCGAGAGCAATCAAAGAGTCCACATCTGAAGGAACCTCCCGGGAGAGAATCTCATCCTTAATCACTGCGTGGAGTCCCTCCAGAAAACGAGCGAGCAGCGCCGGCTCGTTCCACTCACTAGAGGCAGCAAGAGTGCGAAACTCAATAGAATAATCCGTTATGGACCGTTCACCTTGGCATAAGGAAGCCAGGGCCCTAGAAGCCTCCCTACCAAAAACTGAACGGTCAAAAACCCGAATCATCTCCTCTTTAAAGTTCTGGAACTTGTTAGAGCAATCAGCCCTTGCCTCCCAGATAGCTGTGCCCCATTCTCGAGCCCGGCCAGTAAGGAGTGAAATGACGTAAGCAACCCGAGCTCTCTCTCTAGAGTATGTGTTGGGTTGGAGAGAGAACACAATCTCACACTGCGTGAGAAAGGAGCGGCACTCAGTGGGCTGCCCGGAGTAGCAAGGTGGGTTATTAACCCTAGGTTCTGGAGGCTCGGCAGGCCAGGAAGTAACAGGTGGCACGAGACGTAGACTCTGGAACTGTCCAGAGAGGTCGGAAACCTGAGCGGCCAGGTTCTCCACGGCATGGCGAGCAGCAGACAATTCCTGCTCGTGTCTGCCGAGCATGGCTCCTTGGATCTTGACGGCAGTGTAACGAGCGTCTGAAGTCGCTGGGTCCATTCCTTGGTCGGTTCCTTCTGTCATGCAGGTGAACAGCAGGTTGCCTCGGGAAGGCACTTGAACCAGACAGACTCAGACACCTGCTCACCACGCAGCATCTGAGGAAAACACGACACGACAGGGCGATACACAAACACAGCACGGTGAAATCTAGACAAGGAACCGACAGGACAGGAACGGAACACAAAGGAAGAAATAGGGACTCTAATCAGGGGAAAGGATCGGGAACAGGTGTGGGAAGACTAAATGATTGATTAGGGGAATAGGAACAGCTGGGAGCAGGAACGGAACGATAGAGAGAAGAGAGAGCGAGAGAGTGAGAGAGGGAGGGGGAGAGAGAGGGATAGAAAGAGGGAAAGAACCTAATAAGACCAGCAGAGGGAAACGAATAGAATGGGAAGCACAGGGACAAGACAAGATAATAAATGACAAAACATGACAGTTTTGTAGTAATTGGGATTGTGTATGATTAGGGGTGTGTCTAGTTAGGCTTGGCTGCCTGGGGCGATTCTCAATCAGAGTCAGGTGCTTGTCGTTGTCTCTGATTGAGAACCGTATTTAGACAGCCTGACTTTCGCTTTGTACTTTGTGGGTGTTTGTTCCTGTCTTAGTGTTGTAGTCACCAGATAGGCTGTAATTAGTTTCACGTTTCGTTTGTTGTTTTCGTTTATCAGTTATTTCATGTACCACGATACTTTCATTAAAAGTCATGAGTAACCTACACGCTGCATTTCGGTCTGACTCTCTTCATTCAACAAACGAACGATGTTACAGTGATTTTCGGAAAGTATTCAAAAAGTATTACCTCTTGACATTTTTACACATATTGTTACATTACAGCCTTATTCTAAAATTAATTACATCGTTTTTTTCCCTCATCTACATACAATACCCCATAATGACAAATAAAAAACTGTTTTTTAGAAAATTTTGCAAATGTATAAATAAATAAAACTGATAACACATTTACATAAATATTCAGACCTTTTACTCAGTACTTTGTTGAAGCACCTTTGGCAGTGATTACAGCCTTGAGTCTTCTTGGGTATGACGCTATAGGCTTGGCACACCTGTATTTGGGGAGTTTCCCCCATTCTTCTCTGCATATCCTCTCAAGCTCTGTCAGGTTGGATGGAGAGCGTCGCTGCACAGCTATTTTCAAGTCTGTCCAGAGATGTTCAATCGGGTTCAAGTCCGGCCTTGGCTGGGCCACTCAAGGACATTCAGAGACTTGTCCCGAAGCCACAACTGCGTGGTCTTGGCTGTGTGCTTAGGGTCATTGTCCTGTTGGATGGCGAACCTCCTTTTCATCAAGGATCTCGATCTCCCTCGATCCTGACTAGTCTCCCAGTCCCTGCCACTAAAGAAAATCCCCACAGCATGATGCTACCACCACCATGTTTCACCGTAGGGATTTTGGCAGGTTTCCTCCAGACGTGACGCTTGGCATTCATGCCAAAGACCAGTCTTGGTTTTATCAGACCAGAGAATCTTGTTTTGTTATTGTCTGAGATTTCCAGGTTTCCAAGCGAGCTGTCATGTGCCTTTTACTGAGGATGTCTTCCGTCTGGGCTCTCTACCATAAAGGCCTGCTTGGTGGAGTGCTGCAGAGATGGTTGTCTGGAAGGTTCTCCCATCTCCACAGAGGAATTCTAGAGCTCTGTCAGAGTGACCATCGGCTTTTTGGTCACCTCCCTGACCAAGGCTCTTCTCCCACGATTGCTCAGTTTGGCCGGACAGCCAGCTCTAGGAAGAGTCTTGGTGGTTCCAAACTTCTTCCATTTAAGAACGATTGAGGCCACTGTGTTCTTGGGGACCTTCAATCCTCCAGACATTTTTTGGTACCCTTCCCCAGATCTGTCCCTCGACACAATCCTGTCTCTGAGCTCTAATGCCTAAATTCTTATGTATATAAGATATTTCTGTTTTTTATATTTAATAAATGTGCAAAATATTCTCAACCTGTTTCACTTTGTCATTTTGGGGTATTGTGTGTAGATTGATGAGGATGGGAAAAAAATCTGCAATTTTAGAATAAGGCTGTAACGTAACAAAATGTGCAAAAAGTCAAGGGGTCTGAATACTTTCTGAATGCACTGTAGGATGAGCCATTACTTGAATGCAGTATATACACTGAGTAGTGATGCAGCGATATGACATTTTTGGTCGATACCGATATCCAATATTTTCCTTATACCAATAACAGATATTTAAAATTTTCGAGGCCTTTGAAGTATTCCAGTTCAGTTAAATAGTTAACTGTACATTGACACAGCAGTCTAAGGCACTGCATCTCAGTGCAAGAGGCGTCACTACAGTCCCTAGTTCGAATCCAGGCTGTATCACATCTGGCTGTGATTGGGAGTCCCATAGGGCGGCGCACAATTGGCCCAGCGTCGTCCGGGTTTGGCCAGGGTAGGCCGTCATTGTAAATAAGAATTTGTTCTTAACTGACTTGCCCAGTTAAATATAGGTTACACACACACACCACACTGACAAAAAAAGTTATTTTGTTGGCATTTACGTATGTCCCCATTACCAGTAAATATAATCGAAACCTATTTCTTTCACTTGCTCGCTGTGCTGTTTTGTTGTTCATTTGTTCCGTCGTTTCATCCTCAACCAGGATTTCTTTGCAACTCCTTTTGTGTCTTTGGGTGTCAGAAAAGATACACGTCCAATAACACTAATTGTCTTGTCAAATAGGCTTGTTGACTAATATGACTGCACGTTACATAAGAAGTTAACACGTTCACACATTTTTTACATAGTTATTACACATTGATTACACTATCACTCGTATTTCATATGTCAACGATTCATCAATACATATACTATGATGCTGGTAAAGTTGTCTCGCGCACCTACAGTGCTGGTCATTAAAAAAAAGCTAGCTAGCTCGTGGATGCAAACAATATTCTTCCCCAAAAACATAGCAAAACAACATTGTCTGGTTCCGTAGCTATCGTTAGCTAGCTAACTATATAGCTAGGTGTCATCATCTAAAATAACCCTAATTTATCAGACAGCTCTTATTTGATGAATGGTGGTCAACCCATCTATGTGAAGCTAGCCACAATAATTATTCGCCACAAGAGTGGACTTTCCGGTTAGTCTTCAAAATATAAGTATGTCATTGACAGTGATGCAAATCAATACAGATAGTAGAAACGATCCTGCTAAACGAGTTTGGAATGTTATTTAAAATCAACAAATGACAATAATTTGTTCATTTGACAAAAATGTGTTGAAATCACACAGGATGTATTATACTTGAGATTTGCATTGGGGCCATACTTATTTCACTGTACAGCCTGACCTATGGATTATGGATCAATGACATGGGATATCAGTCTACACAGTGATACCCAGAGAACATTAGCATTGTAGCTCTTATTGCAGGACTCTGAAACAACTTTGAATTGAGACACATTTATTGTCAACCTATGTGTATTGAACACTATTCCCGAGGAAAAACAATACTGCGTGGATGTTTTGAAGTCTGATAACTCTGTCGAGGACGTTGGGAAAAAAGATCTTGGGTATTGAGTAGACTGACTCCCCATTACATTGATCCCTGATCTTTAGGTAAAGCTATACAGTGCAATATGAATGCCAATACACAGAATAGGCTGACTGGGGAGGTGATTTCACACAGTCACAATCCCGCGTTAAGAGCTACAACGCTAGTATTTGCGTTAATTCTTCACATTTGTGTTCTGTGGGTGTCACCGAGTAGACTGAGTCGTCTTAACTGACTTGCTTAGTTAAATAAATGTAAAATAAAAAAATATATTAAATACACGCAAAGACCCAAACAGCATTCCATAGTATGTTGTGAAGCTAATAGCAGTGACGCTATTACTGTGTAACTCCGGTAGGGCAACATCTGAACAATAGCGCACTTTGTAACGTTAGTGTATACCAGTGCCTGACCAGTTGCGAAAGCCAACATCACCCACGGCATAGAACAGTTGATTATCAAGGGCAATAAATTCCATTATCTTCAATTGCAACTCCACTTTGTCCCTGTACTGTTGTTTTTCTTCTTTGATCGCCTTACGGAGGACATAGCTGGTCTGTTTGTATGCGCCCATGTTCCCAGTCACCTTGCCGTGGTTAAATGCGGTAGTTCAGCCTTTCAGTTTTGCGTGAATGCTGCCATCTATCCACGGTTTTTGGTTTGGATAAGTTGTATTCGTCACAGTGGTAACAACATCCTCTATACACTTCCTGATGAACCCAGTCGCTGAGTCAGTGTATACGTTGATACTATTCCCAGAGGCAACCCGGAACATTTCCCAGTCCACGTGCTCAAAACAGTCTTGAAGCATGAATTCCGATTGGTCAGACCAATGTTGAACAGTCCTTACCACTGGTGCTTCTTGGTTAAGTTTCTGCCTATAGGCGGGAAGAAACAGGATGAAGGCGTGTTCTGGTTTAAGGAAAGGTGGGCGGTTGTAGGCCTTGTAGCTGTCCCAGAAGGGACAGTAACAATAGTCAAGTGTGTTCTCTTCGTGTGTAGCACAGGAGATGTGTTGATAGAATTTCAGGGAGCGCTTTCCTCAAATATCCTTTATTAAAGTCACCCACTACAATAAGTCCTAGGAGAGGCCTGCTCTTGCCTCTCTCTAACATCATGCATGGCTGCACTGTAATGTTGCTCTATTTCCTCTGCAGAGAAAACCATGAAGGGGCAGAAGGGAAAGCAGAACGGGGTGAAGGAGAGGGGGAAGGAGCGGCGGAAAAGCAGTCCAGAGAAGAAGAATGAGAGGTGGAAGTGTGAGAATGGATCCCTCCTGAAACAACTAGGTAAGTCTGACACACCACAAGGGGGGGGGGGGGGGGTCTGTGTTGGTATGTAGTGTGAGTTTCCAGGTGAGTTATTGACTCATGTATTTATTACATAAGTCACAATGCTTCATGTCATGGATTAACAATGGTGGAAACTCTCCCCTGACAATGCTTTCACCAATCCATGATCAAAACCCATTGGATTAGAAAGCCAGAGGTCCCTCCCCTCTGACCTTCTCATCCAATGGGTTTTCAGTAGTGTTGCACTGTATACCGAAACTTCTGTACCTTTTCGATACTAGAACATGAAAAACGGTTCCGTACTAGAATTTTTTACTTTTGGTACTTCTGTCTGTGTTTCATGTCATGTACCGATTGAGAGGATCGAGTCCTAGTAGTAATTTGTCTGAATCTCATCAAGAGGGCATTAGCTAGCCAGGCTGCCCCGCATGCAGCTGACACAGTGCAAGCCACTTTTGTGAAGAAAGTGCGAGGAGAGAGAGAACGCTAACAGCATGGCGAAAACATCATACCTCCATATCCGCATCTTGACAAAACTGTCTCCAGAAGCGAACTATGGTAATACTTTCCTTATAGAGCATAGAGGGACAGCCCACTGACAGCCCCTTATAGAGGGACAGCCCACTGACAGCCCCTTATAGAGGGACAGCCCCTTATAGAGGGACAGCCCACTGACAGCCCCTTATAGAGGGACAGCCCACTGACAGCCCCTTATAGAGGGACAGCCCACTGACAGCCCCTTATAGAGGGACAGCCCACTGACAGCCCCTTAGAGGGACAGCCCACTGACAGCCCCTTATAGAGGGACAGCCCACTGACAGCCCCTTATAGAGGGACAGCCCACTGACAGCCCCTTATAGAGGGACAGCCCACTGACAGCCCCTTATAGAGGGACAGCCCACTGACAGCCCCTTATAGAGGGACAGCCCACTGACAGCCCCTTATAGAGGGACAGCCCACTGACAGCCCCTTATAGAGGGACAGCCCCTTATAGAGGGACAGCCCACTGACAGCCCCTTATAGAGGGACAGCCCACTGACAGCCCCTTATAGAGGGACAGCCCCTTATAGAGGGACAGCCCACTGACAGCCCCTTATAGAGGGACAGCCCACTGACAGCCCCTTATAGAGGGACAGCCCACTGAATCAACTAAGCAAAAGGTGTTACAAAGCAGATCAGTTCAGTTCCAAAACCACATTTGTAAAAAAACGTCTGTATTTTACACATGACATCAAATTGTATTTGTTACATGCGCCAAATAGACTTAATCGTGAAATGCTTGCTTATGAGTCCTTCCCAACAATGCAGAGCTAAAAAGTCATAATACAAATAATCCACAACAATTCCACAGACAATTCTTTCGACCTCATGGCTTGATATTTGCTCTTACATGCACTGTCAACTGGGGGAACTTATATAGACAGGTGTGTTTCTTTCCAAACCATTTGAATTTACCACAGGTGAACTCCAATCAAGTTTAGAAACATCTCAAGGATGATAAATGGAAACAAGATGCACCTGAGCTCAATTTCGATACTCAAAGCAAAGGGTCTGAATACTTATGTAAATAAGGTATTTCTATTTTTTCTATTTTATAAATTTGCTAAAATTTCTAAAAACCTATTTTCACTTTGTCATTATGGGTTATTGTGTGTGTCTGGTAGGGTAAGTGTGTGTCAGAGCTGTGTGTATGTTGATATGCAAACGATTTAGAATTTTCAGAACATTGCATCACTTATTTTTATGAAGAAACAGTCAGTCTCTCCTCAACTCTTAGCCAAGAGAGACGGACATGCATAGTGTTTATATTAGCCCTCTGATTACAGTGAAGAGCTAAATGTGCCGCTCTGATTTGGGTGTTTTATTTTTGAAAGAATTTGAGTATAGAATAGAATACATTCTAGTTATTATTTTAGTTGTTCAACCAGTTATCAACATATTGTTCGATGTTTTAAAAAATAAAGCCCAGTAGTTGTTCTGTAACTTTAGATAATACACTTTTTTATGGTATCGAGTATCGTTTTTGATAACAAGTATAGTTTTGGTATTGCATATTGGGATAGTAAACCTGGTATCTGCATTGAAGTCAAAATTCTGGTATCTTGACAACACTAGTTTTGAGAAGGAGGTGAGGAGAGAGGACGCGAGGAGTGTGCAATTGAGATTCTCCCTACTATATCAGGGTCCAAACTCTCCCCAGCTGATGATCATGATGAAGATGCTTTGTTCTACAGCGACACATATCCAACAAGAAGCATCCTTCATTCCCAGCGATTCATATGTGACTGGACCCTTTGTGGGTGGAGCCTTTGTGACTGGACCCTTTGTGGGTGGAGCCTTTGTAACAATACCAAAGAAGAATCATGTCCCACGTGTCCACATAGCCTACAGTGCCTTTGGAAAGTATTCAGACCCCTTGACTTTTTCCACAGTTTTTCCTCAAATGTAATAAATAAAGCAAATTCCTCAGCAATCTACACACAATACCCCATAATGACAAAGGGAAAACATGTTTTATTTTATTTTAGTAAATGTGTTAAATAACTAAAACATGAATACCTTATTTACATAAGTATTCAGGTCCTTTGCTATGAGACTTGAAATTCAGGTGCATCCTGTTTCCATTGATCATCATTTGAGATGTACTTATATAAATGTGATATTTCCATTTACTCTTCTTTTTCTTTTTTACTGTTTTTGCTTTGAACTTCTGTACTGCCAACACATACTTCAGCCTTCAGACAGGTCCACCTGTAGCACAGGACACACCTGTAACACCATGACGATAGACAGCAAGGTCACTTACAGTAGGTTGGTCATCAACCATCAGTCAGAAACCAGACAACCATGTTTCCATGACAGAGGACGGTGTGTGTTTATGTGTCTGTGTAGATCAGAATCAGGTTTATTGTCCCACAAGAGGAAAATCTTGCCACAGCTCGCATACACAAAATATTTAGAAAACACAGCAGGAAACACTCAGCCATAAATAGTACCCCACCAGGAGGAAGCTACAGTACATGGAATTGTTCATAATAGTCGCAGCCCCTGGGATGAAAGTCCTCCTGAAGCAGTGGTGGAGTGAGTAGTCTGGGCTGGAGATCATGTGGCAGGCTTTGCACTGGATAGTGCGTTGATTCAGTACGGAGAGTTTTGGAGCGGGGGGTCCAATCAGTTGAAATGCCGTGTTGGTGATCCTTAATAGTTTATTGTGGTGTGAGACTGTCCACATGTTGCGGTATCAGATACTTCAATAGAGTAGTGATGAGGATGGGCCGGTAGAGCAGCAGAAGGAGTTTTGGTTTGATTAGACTCCTGATGACAGACAGATGTTGCTGTACCGTGTAGGAACTGGTTGACATACACTCCAAGTTTACCTTGACACACTTAACCCCAAATTGCTCCAGGGACGGTGCACTCATTGTGGCTGTGTTTCTGTGTCTTGTGTGTGTTGTTTCTCAACAGAAATTAATGATGGAGTACTACAGGTATTCTGTCCTCTATTCTTCTTCCCAGACACTGTTGGCTCTCTCCTGTCGGTTGGAGTGAAATACTGTAATTTAGAGATACCAGTTGATTCCTTGCGATGCCAGATCAGATATCGCCAGGGAGAGAGTTAAGCACTTTGCATACACACAGGGACGGGCTGAGTGGATATTTGCCGAGTATCCACTTGTCCCTCTAGTCAAAGTTGCTAGTGCCTTCACACAAGGGCGACACCCACCGGTGACCATAGCAACGAAATAAACTAACATTATCGACGTGTGAAAAGTCTTATAATTACATAAGCATGCATAAAAAAGTATTTACATAAGGAACAGAAATGATTAACCCCAAAATAAATCACTGACCACACCGCCTGGATAGAATTTAGGTTGCAATTTGGGAAGCAGACACAGACTGGCATCTGTCCACTAGGGCTAAGAATTGCCAGGGACCTTACGATACTATATTATCACGATATTTAGGTATGATATGTATTGCAATCCTCATGATTGTATATGTATTGCGATTTGACACTGTGATTTTATTCCAATTTGATGTTCCTAACATATTGCTAACAATATGTCTGCTGCAGAGGGACAAGAGAGAGACATGGGAAAACAAGTTATCAGTCATGGAAATAAAGGTGCTGAAAACAAATTGGCTCCTTATTTAAAAAGAAGATGGAGAACAAACTATGAAGGAAAAATACCTGTGTTTTGCTGCACGTACAGCCAACTAGCGCCAAAATAATATTGCGATATTTTCTAAATGATATGATATATCGTAAAAAATTATATCCCGTTATGAAATTGCAGCAATTTTTCCTCCCCATCACTAAAGGTCACCCAGGATGTCAGACAGAGGACTGTAGAGTCCCTCTGAGTGTTACGTCGTGGAATCGACTTAAGGGCCTTCTGGGTGTTGATATTGAGCTCTATCCCCAGACTGATACTTTGGGAATCATTTTAACACTTAATTTGTGTTTTTTCAGATGTCAAGTTTACAGAGCTCTCTCTCTCTCTCTCTCTCTCTGAAACTCACTGCTCACTCCCCACCTCTTTCCCTTGCTCTGTGCGTATGTGGGGTTGTCAGGGTGACGGTTAGTACCTGAAAACAATCGGTAGACTGTAGCGGTGCCTGCACAAACACAAGTCTGGCTCTGCCCCAGCCAGCGCATTCCTGGCCCTACCTAGCTTAGCTTAGCCTTCCACGCTCCCTGGTTCTACCTAGCTTAGCCTAGCCTTCCACACTCCCTGGTTCTACCTAGCTTAGCTTAGCCTTCCTCCCTCCCTGGTTCTACCTAGCTTAGCTCAGCCTTCCACGCTCCCTGGTTCTACCTAGCTTAGCTTAGCCTTCCACGCTCCCTGGTTCTACCTAGCTTAGCTTAGCCTTCCACGCTCCCTGGTTCTACCTAGCTTAGCTCAGCCTTCCACACTCCCTGGTTCTACCTAGCCTAGCTTAGCCTTCCTCCCTCCCTGGTTCTACCTAGTTTAGCTCAGCCTTCCACGCTCCCTGGTTCTACCTAGCTTAGCTTAGCCTTCCACGCTCCCTGGTTCTACCTAGCCTAGCTTAGCCTTCCTCCCTCCCTGGTTCTACCTAGCTTAGCTCAGCATTCCACACTCCCTGGTTCTACCTAGCTTAGCTCAGCCTTACTCCCTCCCTGGTTCTACCTAGTTTAGCTCAGCCTTCCACGCTCCCTGGTTCTACCTAGCTTAGCTTAGCCTTCCTCCCTCCCTGGTTCTACCTAGTTTAGCTTAGCCTCCCTCCCTCCCTGGTTCTACCTAGCCTAGCTCAGCCTTCCTCCCTCCCTGGTTCTACCTAGCTTAGCTTAGCCTTCCTCCCTCCCTGGTTCTACCTAGCTTAGCTTAGCCTCCCTCCCTGGTTCTACCTAGCCTAGCTCAGCCTTCCTCCCTCCCTGGTTCTACCTAGCCTAGCTCAGCCTTCCTCCCTCCTCCCTTCTCTCTGTTCCTCCATCCATCCCTCCCTCCCTTCTCTCTGTTCCCCCATCTACCTAGCTTAGCTTAGCCTTCCACACTCCCTGGTTCTACCTAACCTAGCTTATCCTTCCTCACTCCCTGGTTCTGCTTAGCCTGGTCCTCCCTTCCCTCTGTTTCCCCCCTCCCTCCCTTCTCTCTGTTCCCCCCTCCCTCCCTTCTCTCTGTTTCCTCCCTCCCTTCTCTCTGTTTCCCCCTCCCTCCCTTCTCTCTGTTTCCCCCCTCCCTCCCTTCTCTCTGTTTCCCCCTTCCCTCCCTTCTCTCTGTTTCCACCCCTCCCTCCCTTCTCTCTGTTCCCCCTCCCCCTTCTCTCTTTTCCCCCTCCCTCCCTTCTCTCTGTTTCCTCCCTCCCTTCGATCTGTTCCCCACTCCCTCCCTTCTCTCTTTTCCCCCTCCCTCCCTTCTCTCTGTTCCCCCTCCCCCTTCTCTCTTTTCCCCCTCCCTCCCTTCTCTCTGTTTCCTCCCTCCCTTCTCTCTGTTCCCCCTCCCCCCCCTTCTCTCTTTTCCCCCTCCCTCCCTTCTCTCTGTTTCCTCCCTCCCTTCGTTCTGTTCCCCACTCCCTCCCTTCTCTCTGTTTCCACCCCTCCCTCCCTTCTCTCTGTTCCCCCTCCCCAACCTTCTCTCTTTTCCCCCTCCCTCCCTTCTCTCTGTTTCCTCCCTCCCTTCGTTCTGTTCCCCACTCCCTCCCTTCTCTCTTTTCCCCCTCCCTCCCTTCTCTCTGTTCCCCCATCCCCAACCTTCACTCTTTTCCCCCTCCCTACCTTCTCTCTGTTTCCTCCCTCCCTTCTCTCTGTTTCCCCCTCCCTCCCTTCTCTCTGTTTCCCCCTCCCTCCCTTCCCTCTGTTTCCTCCCTCCCTTCGTTCTGTTTCCCCGCTCCCTCCCTTCTCTCTTTTCCCCCTCCCTCCCTTCTCTCTGTTTCCTCCCTCCCTTCTCTCTGTTTCCCCCTCCCTCCCTTCTCTCTGTTTCCTCCCTCCCTTCTCTCTGTTTCCTCCCTCCCTTCTCTCTTTTCCCCCTCCCTCCCTTCTCTCTGTTTCCTCCCTCCCTTCCCTCTGTTTCCCCCTTCCCTCCCTTCGTTCTGTTTCCCCGCTCCCTCCCTTCTCTCTTTTCCCCCTCCCTCCCTTCTCTTTGTTTCCCCATCCCTTCTCTCTGTTTCCACCCCTCCCTCCCTTCTCTCTGTTCCCCCTCCCCCCTTCTCTCTTTTCCCCCTCCCTCCCTTCTCTCTGTTTCCTCCCTGCCTTCTCTCTGTTTCCCCCTCCCTCCCTTCTCTCTGTTTCCTCCCTCCCTTCGTTCTGTTTCCCCGCTCCCTCCCTTCTCTCTTTTCCCCCTCCCTCCCTTCTCTCTGTTTCCTCCCTCCCTTCACTCTGTTTCCTCCCTCCCTTCACTCTGTTTCCCCCTCCCTCCCTTCTCTCTGTTTCCTCCCTCCCTTCTCTCTGTTTCCTCCCTCCCTTCTCTCTTTTCCCCCTCCCTCCCTTCTCTCTGTTTCCTCCCTCCCTTCCCTCTGTTTCCCCCTTCCCTCCCTTCTCTCTGTTTCCTCCCTCCCTTCTCTCTGTTTCCTCCCTCCCTTCATTCTGTTTCCCCGCTCCCTCCCTTCTCTCTTTTCCCCCTCCCTCCCTTCTCTCTGTTTCCACCCCTCCCTCCCTTCTCTCTGTTTCCCCCTCCCTCCCTTCCCTCTGTTTCCCCCCTCCCTCCCTTCCCTCTGTTTCCCCCTTCCCTCCCTTCTCTCTGTTTCCACCCCTCCCTCCCTTCTCTCTGTTCCCCCTCCCCCTTCTCTCTTTTCCCCCTCCCTCCCTTCTCTCTGTTTCCTCCCTCCCTTCTCTCTGTTTCCCCCTCCCTCCCTTCTCTCTGTTTCCTCCCTCCCTTCGTTCTGTTTCCCCGCTCCCTCCCTTCTCTCTTTTCCCCCTCCCTCCCTTCTCTCTGTTTCCTCCCTCCCTTCACTCTGTTTCCCCCTCCCTCCCTTCTCTCTGTTTCCTCCCTCCCTTCTCTCTGTTTCCTCCCTCCCTTCTCTCTTTTCCCCCTCCCTCCCTTCTCTCTGTTTCCTCCCTCCCTTCCCTCTGTTTCCCCCTTCCCTCCCTTCGTTCTGTTTCCCGCTCCCTCCCTTCTCTCTTTTCCCCCTCCCTCCCTTCTCTTTGTTTCCCCCATCCCTTCTCTCTGTTTCCCCCTCCCTCCCTTCTCTCTGTTTCCTCCCTTCCTTCTCTCTTGTTTCCTCCCTCCCTTCTCTCTTTTCCCCTCCCTCCCTTCTCTCTGTTTCCTCCCTCCCTTCCCTCTGTTTCCCCCTTCCCTCCCTTCTCTCTGTTTCCCCCTCCCTCCCTTCCCTCTGTTTCCCCCCTCCCTCCCTTCTCTCTGTTTCCTCCCTCCCTTCTCTCTGTTCACCCTCTCCCTCCTTCATTTTCTCTGTTCCACCTCTCCTCCCCTCCCCTCATCCCCTCTTCAACCCTCCATACCTTCTCCTCAGGTCTCCTGTCTCCAGCAGAGGTGCTGGTGCTGATGCTGCGTCATGGAAACTGCTGGCCTGGAGGTGCTGATGACGCCATCACAGCAGCTCTTCCTGGCCTGCTGGGCACAGGGCTCTAGGGACTAGTGCAATACTGTGCCATTTGGGACAGAACGTCCTTATTTTTATGTATGCAACTCGTCTGACAGTTGTCTTGAGTTGTAGTTTTGACGAACAAAAACAGACAACGATGTAGGTCATATGCGGTTGAATCAGTGTTCATGCTTCTGGTGTGGCTGTAGCCTAGGTAGTGGGGTAACAGGAGGATCTAACAGGGGATGGGTCGGTCAGGAATGTTGAAAGTTTTGTTGGTGTGACCCCCTGACACCTCTTTGTCTAGTCAAGGTCATTATGAGGAATCAGGTGCAGTAGACTAGAGTGAATCAGGTACAGTAGACTAGAGTGAGTCAGGTACAGTAGACTAGAGGGAGTCAGATACAGTAGACTAGAGGGAGTCAGGTACAGTAGACTAGAGTGAATCAGGTGCAGTAGACTAGAGTGAGTCAGGTGCAGTAGACTAGAGTGAGTAAGGTACAGTAGAGTGAGTCAGGTACAGTAGACTAGAGGGAGTCAGGTACAGTAGACTAGAGTGAGTCAGATACAGTAGACTAGAGTGAGTCAGATACAGTAGACTAGAGGGAGTCAGGTACAGTAGAGGGAGTCAGGTACAGTAGACTAGAGGGAGTCAGGTACAGTAGACTAGAGTGAGTCAGATACAGTAGACTAGAGGGAGTCAGGTACAGTAGACTAGAGTGAATCAGGTGCAGTAGACTAGAGTGAGTCAGGTGCAGTAGACTAGAGTGAGTAAGGTACAGTAGAGCGAGTCAGGTACAGTAGACTAGAGGGAGTCAGGTACAGTAGACTAGAGTGAGTCAGGTGCAGTAGACTAGAGTGAGTAAGGTACAGTAGAGTGAGTCAGGTACAGTAGACTAGAGGGAGTCAGGTACAGTAGACTAGAGGGAGTCAGGTACAGTAGACTAGAGGGAGTCAGGTACAGTAGACTAGAGTGAATCAGGTACAATAGAGTGAATCAGGTACAGTAGAGTGAATCTGGTACAGTAGACTAGAGTGAATCGGGTACAGTAGACTGGAGTGAATCAGGTACAGTAGACTAGAGGGAATCAGGTACAGTAGACTAGAGTGAATCAGGTACAGTAGACTAGAGTGAATCAAGTACAGTAGACTGGAGTGAATCGGGTACAGTAGACTGGAGTGAATCAGGTACAGTAGCCTAGAGGGAATCAGGTACAGTAGCCTAGAGGGAATCAGGTACAGTCAACTAGAGGGAATCAGGTACAGTAGACTAGAGTGAATCAGGTATAGTCAACTAGAGGGAATCAGGTACACTAGAGTGAATCAAGTACAGTAGACTGGAGTGAATCAGGTACAGTAGACTAGAGTGAATCAGGTACAGTAGACTAGAGTGAATCAGGTACAGTAGACTAGAGTGAATCAGGTACAGTCAACTAGAGGGAATCAGGTACAGTAGACTGGAGTGAATCAAGTACAGTAGACTGGAGTGAATCAAGTACAGTAGACTAGAGCGAATCAGGTACACTAGAGTGAATCAAGTACAGTAGACTGGAGTGAATCGGGTACAGTAGACTAGAGGGAATCAGGTACAGTAGACTGGAGTGAATCAGGTACAGTAGACTAGAGTAAATAAGGTACAGTAGAGTGAATCAGGAACAGTAGACTAGAGTAAATAAGGTACAGTAGAGTGAATCAGGTACAGTAGACTAGAGTAAATAAGGTACAGTAGAGTGAATCAGGAACAGTAGACTAGAGTAAATAAGGTACAGTAGAGTGAATCAGGTACAGTAGACTAGAGTAAATAAGGTACAGTAGAGTGAATCAGGTACAGTAGACTAGAGTAAATAAGGTACAGTAGAGTGAATCAGGTACAGTAGACTAGAGTGAATCTGGTACAGTCGACTAGAGGGAATCAGGTACAGTAGACTAGAGGGAGTCGGGTACAGTAGACTAGAATGAATCGAGTACAGTAGACTAGAGTGAATCGTGTACAATAGAGTGAATCAGGTAGAATAGACTGGATTGAATCAGGTACAGTAGACTAGAGTGAATCAGGTACAGTAGACTATAGTAAATAAGGTACAGTAGAGTGAATCAGATAAACAGTAGAGTGAATCAGGTACAGTAGACTAGAGTAAATAAGGTACAGTAGAGTGAATCAGGTACAGTAGACTAGAGTAAATAAGGTACAGTAGAGTGAATCAGGTACAGTAGACTAGAGTAAATAAGGTACAGTAGAGTGAATCAGGTACAGTAGACTAGAGTAAATAAGGTACAGTAGAGTGAATCAGGTACATTAGACTAGAGTAAATAAGGTACAGTAGAGTGAATCAGGTACAGTAGACTAGAGTAAATAAGGTACAGTAGAGTGAATCAGGTACAGTAGACTAGAGTAAATAAGGTACAGTAGAGTGAATCAGGTACAGTAGACTAGAGTAAATAAGGTACAGTAGAGTGAATCAGGTACAGTAGACTAGAGTAAATAAGGTACAGTAGAGTGAATCAGGTACATTAGACTAGAGTAAATAAGGTACAGTAGAGTGAATCAGGTACAGTAGACTAGAGTAAATAAGGTACAGTAGAGTGAATCAGGTACAGTAGACTAGAGTAAATAAGGTACAGTAGAGTGAATCAGGTACAGTAGACTGGATTGAATCAGGTACAGTAGACTAGAGTAAATAAGGTACAGTAAAGTGAATCAGGTACAGTAGACTAGAGTAAATAAGGTACAGTAGAGTGAATCAGGTACAGTAGACTAGAGTAAATAAGGTACAGTAGAGTGAATCAGGAACAGTAGACTAGAGTAAATAAGGTACAGTAGAGTGAATCAGGTACAGTAGACTAGAGTAAATAAGGTACAGTAGAGTGAATCAGGTCCAGTAGACTAGAGTAAATAAGGCACAGTAGAGTAAATAAGGTACAGTAGAGTGAATCAGGTACAGTAGACTAGAGTAAATAAGGTACAGTAGAGTGAATCTGGTACAGTAGACTAGAGTAAATAAGGTACCGTAGAGTGAATCAGGTACAGTAGACTAGAGTAAATAAGGTACAGTAGAGTGAATCAGGTACAGTAGACTAGAGTAAATAAGGTACAGTAGACTGGATTGAATCAGGTACCGTAGACTAGAGTAAATAAGGTACAGTAGAGTGAATCAGGTACAGTAGACTAGAGTAAATAAGGTACAGTAGAATGAATCAGGTACAGTAGACTAGAGTAAATAAGGTACAGTAGAGTGAATCAGGAACAGTAGACTAGAGTAAATAAGGTACAGTAGAGTGAATCAGGTACAGTAGACTAGAGTAAATAAGGTACAGTAGAGTGAATCAGGTACAGTAGACTAGATTGAATCGGGTACAAGTAGATTAGAGTTAATAAGGTACAGTAGAGTGGATGGCAGTGGGAGGTAGAGAAGTGTGCTGAGTATCATCTCTGTTTTGTACTCTCCTCCTTCCCTGCATCCCACACCCTTCCTCCTTACCCTTCCTCCCTCCTTCCTTACTTCCCTCCATCCATGTGTGTCTCTGTGGGCCGAGATGTTAACATGCTCAACATGTCTTTAGTTGATAGCTGACTGTCTCTGATATCATACAGCATCTCCCAGACTGAGGGAGCGGGAGTAATCAAATCTAGCTTTATTTATACAGCACATTTCAGACGCAATTTACAATAAAAAACTCATTAAAAACATTGAAATAAAAGCTGAAATATTTACTACACAACAAACATAAGATACAAAACAAAGGAGTGACACAAACTGAACAACTAAAAAGCACCCAGAGGAAAAGCAAAGCTAAAAAGATATGTTTTCAATATGTCCACATTTTCTGGCAGGCTATTCCAGAGTCTGGGGGCATAGTAACTAAAGCCTGCCTCGCCATGCGTCTTGGTCCTAGGCTTTGGGATAGTAAAAGGCCAGAGGACCTGAGGGACCTACTGGGTACAGAACTTAAAGCCTGCCTCTCCATGCGTCTTGGTCCTAGGCTTTGGGATAGTAAAAGGCCAGTGCCAGAGGACCTGAGGGACCTACTGGGTACAGAACTTAAAGCATGCCTGACATGTATTGCGGTGCACAATCATGGATTGATTTTAAAAATCTATAGAAGAATCTTAAATAATTCTAAAACTCACAGGCAGCCAGTGCAGAGACCTTAAAACCATTGTAATATGTGCTCCCCCATCTGGTCTTCGTCAGTACCCGTGCTGCAGCATTCTGTATGTTTTAAATCAAATCAAATCGAATCAAATTTTATTTGTCACATACACATGGTTAGCAGATGTTAATGCGAGTGTAGCGAAATGCTTGTGCTCCTAGTTCCGACAATGCAGTAATAACCAACAAGTAATCTAACTAACAATTCTAAAACTACTGTCTTATACACAGTGTAAGGGGATAAAGAATATGTACATAAAGATATATGAATGAGTGATGGTACAGAGCAGCATAGGCAAGATACACATAGATGGTATCAAGTACAGTATATACATATGAGATGAGTATGTAAACAAAGTGGCATAGTTAAAGTGGCTAGTGATACATGTATTACATAAGGATGCAGTCGATGATATAGAATACCTAAGGAATACCTAGGATAGGATAAGTAATCCCTCTCACCCCCCCCCCCCTTTAAGATTTAGATGCACTATTGTAAAGTGACTGTTCCACTCGATGTCATAAGGTGAATGCACCAATTTGTAAGTCGCTCTGGATAAGAGCGTCTGCTAAATGACTTAAATGTAAATGTAAAATGTAGAGTACAGTATATACGTATGCATATGAGATGAATAATGTAGGGTAAGTAACATTATATAAGGTAGCATTGTTTAAAGTGGCTAGTGGTATATTTACATCATTTCCCATCAATTCCCATTATTAAAGTGGCTGGAGTTGAGTCAGTGTCAGTGTGTTGGCAGCAGCCACTCAATGTTAGTGGTGGCTGTTTTACAGTCTGATGGCCTTGAGATAGAAGCTGTTTTTCAGTCTCTCGGTCCCAGCTTTGATGCACCTGTACTGACCTCGCCTTCTGGATGATAGCGGGGTGAAGAGGCAGTGGCTCGGGTGGTTGTTGTCCTATATGATCTTTATGGCCTTCCTGTTGTTTCCTGAAGTCCACAATCATCTCCTTAGTTTTGTTGACGTTGAGTGTGAGGTAATCAAGCCTACCACTGTTGTGTCGTCCGCAAACTTGATGATTGAGTTGGAGGCGTGCGTGGCCACGCAGTCGTGGGTGAACAGGGAGTACAGGAGAGGGCTCGGAACGCACCCTTGTGGGGCCCCAGTGTTGAGGATCAGCGGGGAGGAGATGTTGTTGCCTACCCTCACCACCTGGGGGCGGCCCGTCAGGAAGTCCAGTACCCAGTTGCACAGGGGCGGGGGGAGCTGTTGAGACCCAGGGTCTCGAGCTTGATGACGAGCTTGGAGGGTACTATGGTGTTGAATGCCGAGCTGTAGTCGATGAACAGCATTCTCACATAGATATTCCTCTTGTCCAGATGGGTTAGGGCAGTGTGGTTGAGATTGCATCGTCTGTGGACCTATTTGGGCGGTAAGCAAGTTGGAGTGGGTCTAGGGTGTCAGGTAGGGTGGAGGTGATATGGTCCTTGACTAGTCTCTCAAAACATTATGACGGAAGTGAGTGCTACGGGGCGGTAGTCGTTTAGCTCAGTTACCTTAGCTTTCTTGGGAACAGGAACAATGGTGGCCCTCTTGAAGCATGTGGGAACAGCAGACTGGTATAGGGATTGATTGAATATGTCCGTAAACACACCGGCCAGCTGGTCTGCGCATGCTCTGAGGGCGCGGCTGGGGATGCCGTATGGGCCTGCAGCCTTGCGAGGGTTAACACATTTAAATGTCTTACTCACCTCGGCTGCAGTGAAGGAGAGACCGCATGTTTTCGTTGCAGGCCGTGTCAGTGGCGCTGTATTGTCCTCGAAGCGGGCAAAAAAGTTATTTAGTCTACCTGGGACCAAGACATCCTGGTCCGTGACTGGGCTGGATTTCTTCTTGTAGTCCGTGATTGACTGTAGACCCTGCCACATGCCTCTTGTGTCTGAGCCGTTGAATTGAGATTCTACTTTGTCTCTGTACTGACGCTTAGCTTGTTTGATAGCCTTGCGGGGGGGGAATAGCTGCACTGTTTGTATTCGGTCATGTTACCAGACACCTTGCCCTGATTAAAAGCAGTGGTTCGCGCTTTCAGTTTCACGCGAATGCTGCCATCAATCCACGGTTTCTGGTTAGGGAATGTTTTAATCGTTGCTTTGGGAACTACTTCTTCAACGCACGTTCTAATGAACTCGCACACCGAATCAGCGTATTCGTCAACATTGTTATCTGACGCAATACGAAACATATCCCAGTCCACGTGATGGAAGCAGTCTTGGAGTGTGGAGTCAGCTTGGTTGGACCAGCGTTGGACAGACCTCAGCGTGGGAGCCTCTTGTTTTAGTTTCTGTCTGTAGGCAGGGATCAACAAAATGGAGTCGTGGTCAACTTTTCCGAAAGGGGGGCGGGGCAGGGCCTTATATGCGTCGCGGAAGTTTGAGTAACAATGATCCAAGGTTTTTCCACCCCTGGTTGCGCAATCGATATGCTGATAAAATTTAGGGAGTCTTGTTTTCAGATTAGCCTTGTTAAAATCCCCAGCAACAATGAATGCAGCCTCCGGATAAAACTAAAATAAAGTTCGTTCAGAGCCATCGATGTGTCTGCTTGGGGGGGGGATATATACGGCTGTGATTATAATCGAAGAGAATTCTCTTGGTAGATAATGCGGTCTACATTTGGTTGTGAGGAATTCTAAATCAGGTGAACAGAAGGATTTGAGTTCCTGTATGTTTCTTTCATCACACCATGTCTCGTTAGTCATGAGGCATACGCCCCCGCCACTCTTCTTACCAGAAAGATGTCTGTTTCTGTCGGCGCGATGCGTGGAGAAACCCGTTGGCTGCACCGCTTCGGATAGCGTCTATAGAGCCATGTTTCCGTGAAGCAAAGAACGTTACAGTCTCTGATGTCCCTCTGGAATGCTACCCTTGCTCAGATTTCATCAACCTTGTTGTCAAGAGACTGGACATTGGCAAGAAGAATGCTAGGGAGTGGTGCATGGTGTGCCCGTCTCCGGAGTCTGACCAGAAGACCGCCTCGTATCCCTCTTTTTCGGAGTCGTCTTTTGGGGTCGCTGCATGGAATCCATTCCGCTGTCCTGTTTGAAAGGCAGAACACAGGATCCGCGTCGCGAAAAACATATTCTTGGTCATACTGATGGTGAGTTGACGCTGATCTTATATTCAGTAGTTCTTCTCGACTGTATGTAATGAAACCTAAGATGACCTGGGGTACTAATGTAAGAAATAACACGTAAAAAAAAAACTGCATAGTTTCCTAGGAACGCGAAGCGAGGCGGCCATCTCTGTCGGCGCCGGAAGTTCAGGGAGGTGTTGAGGGTGAAGGTTCGATTAAGTCTCACTGTCGTATCAAAGTGAATTGAGCGTTTTGCTTATCTGACCACCCCAAAACATATCTACCCCTACCACTCCAGTATCCCGGTCACCTTACCCGAAAACATATCTACCCCTACCACTCCAGTATCCCTGTCAACATAGAAAATATTAACTGGAACAAAACATAGAAATTATAAACTAGAATACCCCCTAGTCACACCCTGACCTACTCCACCATAGAGAAACAAGAGCTCTTTTTGGTCAGGGGTTGACAGCTGCATATGCCCTGACGCGAATTGCTTTTGTTAAATCATCACCCGTTTGGTGAAGTAGGCTGTGAGTCGATGATAAATTAACAGGCACCGCATTGATTATATGCAACGCAGGACAAACTAGTTAACTAGTAATTATGTTCAGATTGATTGTTTTTTATACGATAATAGTTATTATTTATTTATTTTTACCCCTTTTCTCCCCAATTTCGTGGCGTCCAATTATTTTGAAGCTACTATCTTGTCTCATCGCTACAAGTCCCGTACGGGCTCGGGAGAGACGAAGGTTGAAAGTCATGCATCCTCCGATACACAACCCAACCAAGCTGAACTGCTTCTTAACACAGCGCGCATCCAACCCGGAAGCCAGCCGCACCAATGTGTCAGAGGAAACACTGTGCACCTAGCAACCTTGGTTAGCGCGCACTCTGCCCGGATCGAGACAAGGATATCTCTACCGGCCAAGCCCTCCCTAACCCGGACGACGCTAGGCCAATTGTGCGTTGCCCCACGGACCTCCCAGTCGCGGCCGGTTACGACAGAGCCTGGGCGGGAACCCAGAGTCTCTGATGGCACAGCTGGCGCTGCAGTACAGCACCCTTAACCACTGCGCCTCTGCCTCTGCCTTTCTGCAAATTTTAATTGATTAATTTCCTCACTCATCCAAGGAGATCTCTATTTGGATGTGGCCCTTTTCAACTTTACTGGAGGTATGGTATCAATGGTCGCTCTTAATTTGCTATTAGTTATCTAAATCATCAGAAGAGGAAGTCAGAATAGGTGGTGGAGTATTGTTCATACACTCCATGAAATCTGGAGCAACGTCAGAGGTAAGGTAGCATTTCTTAATAATTCATTCAGTGCTAAAAAAGACACTATGGTGATCAGATAAGGCAATATCAACAATAGAGGATATGTCAATAGAAATCCCCTTGGTAATAACCAGGTCCAGAATACGGCCGTGGTTATGTGTGGGCCCAGTAACATGTTGGATAAAGTCCATAGAGCTCAAAAGATGAATACATTCAATGGCCCTGGAGTCCATGTCTTTTTCAACATGAATATTAATATCGCCCAGCACAATGATTTATCATAGTTCTCAAGGACAATAGACTATACTTCAGATAAATCAGTAAAGAAAGTGGGGCAGTGTTTTGGTGGCCTATACAGGGTTATGGCCAGCACGGGTGGCTGACATTTAAACAGTAAAGTATGATGCTCAAAAGACCCAAAATCGCCAAACGAAATGACCGTACAGCTGAGAGCATTAGTAAAAATAGAAACATGCAATCAACTTTTCACTCTAATTTTATTATTATTATTTTTTATTTCACCTTTATTTAACCAGGTAATGAGGTCATTCACGAGAAAGGTTTTTACTTGTGATTGCTCTAACATTTAAAAGTGCCATAGTCCTATGAGTGTAGGCCCCTCTGCCTCTGGGGCATCTGCCTCGAAGTAACCAATGGAATAACAACCAAATTATTAAAGTTACAACCACGTTTTCTGACAGTCTCCGATCCATCAGAATGGTAGGCGATAACTGTTTGTATTAACTCGAGTTAAAGGAACATAATGTAGGTTACTCACAATAGCCATAGTGCTATTTCTATAGGAGTTAATATGCTTTCCAAGTCCTCTGTTGCTTATTCTGACAGGAAGAACTTGAGCACTACCAGACCATGTCTGTCAGTCTCTAATACAGTTTGCGATGTTGCTGGAAATAATCCTGGAACCCCTGCAGTTAGGGTGAATCCCGTCTCTTTTAAAAAGTGCTGGTTGCTCCCACAGTAAATCAAAGTTGTCACAAAAAGAGACATTCCTGTCGTTGCAAAGTTTCTTCGGGTACAAGTTCAGGGCAAAAAGTTGGCCGAAACGTTCCGAACCCCTTCGGTAGTACGGGAGGGGGCCAGAGGTAATTATTCTCTTCCCTGTGCTAGCCAGGGAGTAAAATATATATATATAATTGATGTCCTCCCTCAGTTCTTCAGACCGCCTAAAACAAAGGTAATTTAAACCGATGTGAGTGACGATGGTGTCAATGTTGGAGTAGTTGCGCCTCTGTGGTTTTGTCACTCATTTTGTGGCACTGTTGCGGCGTTCACGTACTAGTCAACTAGGAAATGCTCAGAAATGTTCGACTTGCTAACTGGTTGTAGTTATATACGTGTCATGTTCAACGAATCAGCAAGCCTGTGTATATTTGGTAAATGTACTTGTATATTTTGTATGATATGGTGCTTTCACCATTGGATCACCAAGACCTGTAAATAAATGTACACTCTGAGCACGTCAACCTGCCTTGCCTTCTGCTGATTTCATGCCCTTATGACTGCAACATGTCCCTATTTTACAATTACATCATCAAAATGTGTTGTAGACAAAATATTGAAAAGGCCTGGTAGCCTCAATAAATAGACACAGATTTGTAGTTGAACATTCCATGCCTAGATTTTAACTTTTAACTTGACCTAAGACTTGTGACTCGACTTGACTTGCTCTTAGAATGCTCGACTTGGACTTCACTCGAGACTCGGCCCGTTGTTCTTGGGACTCGACTTGAACTCAGACCTTTTGACTTGAGACCTGCTTGTGACTCGAATAATAGTGACTTGGTCCCACCTCTGGTTTTCTTTCCCTCTATTGTCTGGCCCTGTGAGAACCGGAGTTGCCAGGCTGCAGAGAGGCTCTGTGGCAGCTAACACTGGGCCATAATGACAGACAAGGAGCCATGCATATCTTATATACACAGACAGCATGCATCGTCTCCAAAAGCTGCGTTTGACAGTGAAAGTCCCTGGTGGTGGTGACAAAGCACAGACGGACTGACAGACCAAGAACAGGGCTAATGAATTGTTTAGACTCACACAGGAAGTGATTTGATAGGGTGAGTTCCAAATGGAACCCTATTCCTTATGTACTGCACTACTTTTGACCAGCCCTCAAGTCTCTGGTTAAAAGTAGTGCACTATATGGGGAATAGGGTGCTATTTGGGAGACACACATACTGGCTGTGAAATTATTTTAAATTCAGTGAAAGAAAGTGTGGTCAAATCCCCCATTCTGTACTCCGTCACTCAGTCAGTCCTACACTTCCTCTTCCTATGGGTTCCAAGGTTGTTATAATTCCTCTTCCTATGGGTTGCAGGGTTGTTCCAGACTTCCTCTTTCTATGGGTTCCAGGGTTCTTCCAAACTTCTAATTCAAATCAAATGTATTTATATAGCCCTTCTTACATCAGCTGATATATCAAAGTTCTGTACAGAAACTCAGCCTAAAACCCCAAACAGCAAGCAATGCAGGTGCAGAAGCACGGTGGCTCGAAACCTAGGAAGAAACCTAGAGAGGAACCAGGCTATGAGGGGGTGGCCAGTCCTCTTCTGGCTGTGCCGGGTGGAGATTATAACAGAACATGGCCAAGATGTTCAAATGTTCAAAAATGACCAGCATGGTCAAATAATAGTAATCACAGTGAACAGGTCAGGGTTCCATAGCCGCAGGCAGAACAGTTGAAACTGGAGCAGCAGCACGGCTAGGTGGACTGGGGACAACAAGGAGTCATCATGCCAGGTAGTCCTGAGGCATGGTCCTAGGGCAAAGGTCCTCTGAGAGAAAGAAAGAAAGAAAGAGAGAATTAGAGAGAGCATACTTAAATTCACACAGGACACCGAATAAGACAGGATAAGTACTCCAGATATAACAAACTGACCCTAGCCCCCCGACACATAAAATACTGTAGCATAAATACTGGCGGCTGAGTCAGGAGGGGTCAGGAGACACTGTGGCCCCGTCCGATGGTACCCCCGGACAGGGCCAAACAGGAAGGATATAACCCCACCCTCTTTGCCAAAGCACAGCCCCCACACCACTAGAGGTATATATTCAACCACCAACTTACCATCCTGAGACAAGGCCGAGTATAGCTCACAAAGATCTCCGCCACGGCACAACCCAAGGGGGGACGCCAACCCAGACAGGAAGACCACGTCAGTGACTCAACCCACTCAAGTGACGCACCAGTAAGCCAGTGACTCAGCCCCTGTAATAGGGTTAGAGGCAGATAATCCCAGTGGAGAGAGGGGAACTGGCCAAGCAGAGACAGCGTGGGCGGTTCGTTGCTCCAGTGCCTTTCCGTTCACCTTCACACTCCTGGGCCAGACGACACTCAATCACAGGACCTACTGAAGAGATGAGTCTTCAATAAAGATTTAGATTTAAGGTTGAGACCGAGTCTGCGTCTCGCACATGGGTAGGCAGATCATTCCATAGAAATGGCGCTCTATAGGAGAAAGCCCTGATCAAATATTTTGGTTCTAGTCAGGATTCTAGCAGCCGTATTTAGCACTAACTGAAGTTTATTTATGGCTTTATAGTCGGAAAGTAGAGCATTGCGGTAGTCTAACCTAGAAGTGACAAAAGCATGGATTAATTTTTCTGCATCATTTTTGGACAGAAAGTTTTTTATTTTTGCAATGTTACGTAGATGGAAAAAAGCTGTCCTTGAAACAGTCCTGATATGTTGGTCAACAGAGAGATCAGAGATCAGGGTCCAGAGTACCGATGAGGTCCTTCACAGTTTTATTTGAGACGACTGTACAACCATCAAGATTAATTGTCAGATTCAACAGAAGATCTATTTTTCTTGGGACCTAGAACAAGCATCTCTGTTCTGTCCGAGTTTGAAAGTAGAAAGTTTGCAGCCATCCACTTCCTTATGTCTGAAACACAGGCTTCCAGCGAGGACAATTTTGGGACTTCACCATGTTTCATTGAAATGTACAGCTGTGTTTCATCCGCATAGCAGTGAAAGTTACATTATGTTTTCGAATGACATCCCCAAGAGGTAAAATATATAGTGAAAACAATAGTGGTCCTAAAACGGAACCTAGAGGACCCAAGAGGTAAAATATATAGTGAAAACAATAGTGGTCCTAAAATGGAACCTAGAGGAACACCGAAATTTACAGTTGATTTGTCAGAGGACAAACCGTTCACAGAGACAAACTGATATCTTTCCGACAGATAAGATCTAAACCAGGCCAGGACTAATTTGGGTTTCCAATCTCTCCAAAAGAATGTGGTGATCGATGGTATCAAAAGCAGCACTAAGGTCTAGGAGCACGAGGACAGGTGCAGAGCCTCGGTCTGACGCCATTAAAAGGGTCATTTACCACCTTCACAAGCGCAGTCTCAGTTCATATGGGTTCCAGGATTCTTCCAATGGGTTCCAGGGTTGTGAGACGTTCTCTTCTTATGGGTTCCCGGGTTGTTCCAGACTTCCTCTTCCAAACTTTTTCTTCCTATGGATTCCAGGGTTGTTCCAGACTTCCTCTTTCTATGGGTTCCAGGGCTGTTCCAGACTAATTCTTCCTATGGGTTCCAGGATTCTTCCAAACTTCTTCTTCCTATGGGTTCCAAGGTTCTTCCAGACTTCCTCTTTCTATGGGTTCCAGGGCTGTTCCAGACTTATTCTTCCTATGGGTTCCAGGGCTATTCCAGACTTATTCTTCCTATGGGTTCCAGGATTCTTCCAAACTTCTTCTTCCTATGGGTTCCAGGGTTGTTCCAGACTTCCTCTTCCTATGGGTTCCAAGGTTCTTCCAGACTTCCTCCCAGAAGGCTTTATATTTTGGATGGAACATTTGATGTTACTAACCTCCCACAGACATTCATTATTCATTACAATCATGGTCATAGTCAGATCAACCGAAGCACTGTGAATCTCAAGGGTGTCAAACTCAATTTCTGGAGGGCCGTGTGTCTGTTTTTCAGTCCTCCCTTGTACTTAATTGATCAATTAAGGTCAATGTTTAATTAGCATCTCCCCTCACCTAGTTGTCTGTCTTAATTGGACATGAATTGAAAGGAAATAACAAAACCAGCAGACACACTGCCCTCCAGGAAGTGAGTTTGACACCCCTGCTCTGTAGTGTGGTTTCTATGGTCCCTCTCACCTTTCGTCTGTCTATCTCTCCCCCAGGTTTCTCCAAGACCTTCCCTCTGGACAACTCCCTGTTTGACAGCTGGCTGGCCCAGTCGGTGCAGATCACAGCTGATGACATGCTGAGCAAGTGGGCCCTGGAAGCCGGGCAGCACCGTGACAAGACGGCCAACCTGCTGTCTGACCAGCTGCTGCAGGGAGAGGAGAACCTGCTCAGCCTTATGATGGACCACTCCATGAAGTCCACCTGGAAGACCCCTCAGCTGGGCCGCAAGACCCGGGGCAAGCCCCGGACCCGGGGCCATCACTCCACCACCAACACCGCCGCAGCAACAACCGACACCCCCCCTGCTGCTGCAGCCTCTACAGCCAAGGGGGCTCTACTGGCAGAGGAGAGGCCAGGCCATGGGGCTCGTAGAGGGGAAAGGTCCCGGGGCACCAAGGCCCTCCACCACCGCCACCCCCAGACCAGGAGCACTGAGGCCCCTCTGGACCCGCCACCGCAGCCGCCCACCTCCAAAATGGACTCCTGTCACATCTCGGAGGAGCGTGGCCCCTGGGACAGCCTCACGGGTACTGGGGTAACGTCCTCCCCCCTGGCCTCCTGTTTCCCTCCATGCAGTAGTCCTGGGACAGTGCCTGAGTGGGGGTCAGGGGGGGGTCCCATTCCCCGCACGGCCTTGCGCCTCCGCTTGCACCGGCAGGGCAAGTCCCGGGGTAAGGGTGGGGCATTGCAGGAAGCTGTGGAGCGCCCCCTGGAAAGGGAGAGAGAGAGGGACCCCCACCCCGTCTCCCACCCAGTGAAGGAGACATCATCATCGCTGCTGGACCCCGAAACAGACTGCTACTTCTCTGACGCCGAGCAGAGCGACTCAGACACACACTCCAGCGCCCGCAAGCTTCGTCTGGCTCAGTTGCATTCTGGGAGCGAGGACCTGCTGAGGAGGAGCGTGCTGGCTTTGTAGAAAAAACTGAGACGAGCGCACACATACACACACCATCGACCAGAACACACACTGTTTTCTCAGACTGACTGGAGCTCCATCCCAGCTCCCTCTGCCACGGCTTCTGTCTGTGCTCTTTATATTAAAATTGTAGTTATTTTCTTTCTAGATCGATTTAATGAACAAAATCTCAGTACATCACTAGTCATGAATCAGTTTATCTGCTCTGTTCTGGGGATTTGAATGTAGCTGCTACATAGTTAAACAATGAGGCCCTAGATGTTTGTAGTTAAAGTAACTGTATGATGATGTAAGAAGAGAAAGTGGATTTGGACTACGTTACGTTTAGGTTTTAGTTGGTTTAGATGTATAACACGGTGGTAAACCATGTCATCAATCCTTTCTAGCAACGTGGGGTCAGTGGTAACTAACCACAAATGTTGGGGTGAATACTTTGTGGACATTATAAGCTAGTTCAGGTGAATCACTTATTTTCAAAAGACCTAAGATGGATCCCATGATGCAATCCCTGGGATATGATGTTTAAAAAGCCTTTCAGTTCAGAATCAGACCCAGAACAGGTCTAATGGGCTAACCCATCAGTCTGAGAAATATACAGAAAATATCACAAAAATATTAGCCTTTAAAAGCACAAATAGCTAACAGGAACTGTAATGCAAACATTGTGCATAAACACACACACACATATACACCACACACATTACACAAACACACACACGATTACATTCTCAAAGCTACTCCCTCTGCATTCAGCCGTTGTTGTAACATACTGTTTGAGAATTACGTCAGCTCTTCACTGACTCTGCCTCCTCTTCCGTTTGAATCATTGGAGAAACAATATTTAACAAATTGTGTGCCTTCTGTTGCTCCCCCAAAATGAGTTTATCAATCACTTCTATAATCTGATTTGTTACAATCAAAAAAGGGAAACCTGTTGTATTGGTAATCAAGCGTACCGAAACAGATGACCTTAATTGTAGTGCCTAAAAAAGGATGTATATACAGCTTTTGCCATGAATCAACCCAAAGGCACGCAAAACCACACAGATACACAGTTCTACCATATTTGTGCAAATTGCTGCCCCAACAAAGCAACTTCTGGAGTCGTTGTTGCTCCCGTCAGACGAGTGGTATAATCAGCTACAGTACAGACTCCTGGATTCTGACTTCTTTTTTTAGTTCTTTGTAAATTTGTTTTAACTCTTGTTTTTTCGTCTCAGAGAGTTGTATTTTATACTTAAAGTGGTCCACAGTATTTTCTCAGGGTTTAAAAAATCGAAGAAGACATATAAGGGTTGAAAATGTATTGAAATCAAAGTTAAACCGTAAATATATTATACTATAAAAAGGCTATTTTATACATATAAGTATGTATAGAAAAAGTTCCTTTGGCAAAGCTTCACTGTTTGAACTGACTACTACTGTACTGAGAGCTTTTCTCCTGTCTCAATCGGTACACTACTACTGCTACTTCTACTACCCAACTGGCTGTCTCCTGAGTTGATGATGCCAAAGAACAGTGTAAAACAAACTGGGCAGCATGCACTCACTCGGGCAGCGTCCTAAACAACACCCTATTCCCTAGATAGTGCACATGGTGCCGGTTGGGACACAGCCTCACTCTCCAGTGTCACCATGGGATCCGCTGAAGGACATGAATACGGAAATCTACCTGATGCCAGCAGCGCTGTTCTAGTCGATTCAATTGGGAGTTCTGCATTGCTCAGGCCTGCTCTGGCCTGGTGTGGCTCGGCTTTAACACCCACCACCACTATTCCACCTTGGACCCTCCCATTCCCTGCTCCCTTAAGGCTGTTACTTACTGGCCCTCTGTGCCACTGACCTACTCTGGACGGAGTGTCGCAGTTCCCCCCTGCCCCCTACCTGGGAAGAGTTGAATGCCGCTGAACCGTGTGTGTGTGTGTGTGTGTGTGTGTGTGTGTGTGTGTGTGTGTGTGTGTGTGTGTGTGTGTGTGTGTGTGTGTGTGTGTGTGTGTGTGTGTGTGTGTGTGTGTGTGTGTGTGTGTGTGTGTGTGTGTGTGTGTGTGTGGCTGATGGTTCAGAGCCCACTGACACCCCCAGTGCTGTTATCACAGATTTGGAATGTAGAAGATGACTAGATTTTTGTGTTTTTGTCCGGTCCCCAAATGGGACCCATATTCAGGATGAAACCCCCTAAAACAGTGTATTGGTCAGGTGGCTCTGTCTGTCTGTCTGTCTGCAGACAGTCCGGTTACTTCCTTTGGCCACTTCATTTCCATCCACCGTAACCCTTGGAGACAGACCAGTATAACCATAGAAATAGAATGAGTAGCACATTCTATTCATTCTTACTCTATGATTGCAATGTACACAATAACAACAACCATGCTTATTGTTGTCTGCAGATAGGTCGTCTGGGTGGATGAATAGGGTTAGCGCTGTAGTAGCCCCAACGAATCCACCCAAACACCTAGTCGTTTACGTGTTGCTAAGACGATGAAATGTAAACTTGGTTTCAATATTCAATGTATACACCAATTTAGACTAGACAGTGTTTTAGACGGAGCCCTTCATGTACGGCCCCTAACGTAGTAGAAAACAGGTTGTTATTATTGGAGTGGGGCATCTACGCCCTCTTCCTCCGCTTCCTCTCAGAAACAGTAGGCTCTCATTTTAGTGAGGTGGTGAAGTCTTTTAGTCCAGCAGGCAGCAGGTGACTGCACTTTTCATACAGATTATAGATGGATGGAGGGATAGATGGTATTATATCCTCGATGGACAGTAATATCCGACAGAGTACCTATGGATTACTATTATCCTCCTCAAGCAGGGTTTCTTTGCCCCATTCCTGAGCACCCACAGGGTTGCGTGTTTTGTTCCAGCCCACACTAACCCACCTGATACCGATCATCAAATTGATGATCAGTTGAATTTAGGATGTGTTAGTGCTGAGCTGGAACAAAACATACATTCGGACAGTTGGTCCCCTGATAGGGTTGAGAAAGGATGCTTTGGTGTAGCTGTGGATGAATGTCCTAGTGCTGTCTCCGTACCACCTAGGAACTGCTGCTGCTGCTGTTGTTGTTGTTGTCGTTTGTAGCGTGAAACGGCCATCAGCACACTAACAGAACACAACGATGACGTCATTGATGAGAAGGATCTCCTCTTCTGTGTTAGTTGCTTCCTCCCATAGGGAACTGGTTCAAGGCTGTAGTAGTTCGACTGCCGTTTACCTATCTGGTTTTTGTATGCACCAACAATAGTATATGATACTGCACTAGAGACCGTTTTGTTTCCTTGTTAAAAGCCTTCGCAAGCTGTTTTTGTAACGCTTCTGCCGCGGCTCATATAACTAGAATGCTGACTCATAATCAGACCAACTGCTTCCTTATTGGCGCTTTAGCTCTCTGACAGTTGACGGACTGCTTCCACACAGTGAAGTATGGTTCCAATCCAACACCCACCCCACAGACTAGGGTTCTGTCTCACTCCCCTCCCTGCTTCAGTGTTCCGCCAGCCCGCCTTGACTTCTTCATTGTTTAGAGCACAGCAGGATCAAAGGAACAAACTTTAAGGTCAAATAATGACATGCGTGTGTAGTGGAGAGAGCGTTTGTCACTCTGCTGCTTAGAGAGAGAATGTTTGCGCCCTGTCCACACAGTGTACTTAAACAGGCAGGGAATCTGAACAATACCCGTCTCTCCCTTTTTCTGTGTGTCACACAAACTCAGTGCAAACACTTCGTTTTTACTGGAGCTCATTTTATTTGCTTTCTTTGCTTTTGTTTTATACAACCAGAGAGAAAATTATTTGATAAAACAAAAGGGGGAATTTCTAATTGCAGTTCAGTTGGCCAGGCCGGCTCTCTTGTGGGCTGATAGTTCAGTTGGCCAGGCCGGGTCCCCTGTGGGCTGATAGTTCAGTTGGCCAGGCCGGCTCTCCAGTGGGCTGATAGTTCAGTTGGCCAGGCCGGGTCCCCTGTGGGCTGATAGTTCAGTTGGCCAGGCCGACTCTCCAGTGGGCTGATAGTTCAATTGGCCAGGCCGGCTCTCCAGTGGGCTGATAGTTCAGTTGGCCAGGCCGGCTCTCCAGTGGGCTGATAGTTCAGTTGGCCAGGCCGGCTCTCCAGTGGGCTGATAGTTCAGTTGGCCAGGCCGGCTCTCCAGTGGGCTGATAGTTCAATTGGCCAGGCCGGGTCCCCTGTGGGCTGATAGTTCAGTTGGCCAGGCCGGCTCTCCAGTGGGCTGATAGTTCAGTTGGCCAGGCCGGCTCTCCAGTGGGCTGATAGTTCAGTTGGCCAGGCCGGGTCCCCTGTGGGCTGATAGTTCAGTTGGCCAGGCCGGCTCCCCAGTGGGCTGATAGTTCAGTTGGCCAGGCCGGCTCTCCAGTGGGCTGATAGTTCAATTGGCCAGGCCGGCTCTCCAGTGGGCTGATAGTTCAGTTGGCCAGGCCGGCTCCCCAGTGGGCTGATAGTTCAGTTGGCCAGGCCGGCTCTCCAGTGGGCTGATAGTTCAGTTGGCCAAGCCGGCTCTCCAGTGGGCTGATAGTTCAGTTGGCCAGGCCGGGTCCCCTGTGGGCTGATAGTTCAGTTGGCCAGGCCGGCTCTCCGGTGGGCTGATAGTTCAATTGGCCAGGCCGGCTCTCCAGTGGGCTGATAGTTCAGTTGGCCAGGCCGGGTCCCCTGTGGGCTGATAGTTCAGTTGGCCAGGCCGGGTCCCCAGTGGCTGATAGTTCAATTGGCCAGGCCGGCTCTCCAGTGGGCTGATGGTTCAATTGGCCAGGCCGGCTCTCCAGTGGGCCGATAGTTCAGTTGGCCAGGCTGGCTCTCCAGTGGGCTGATAGTTCAGTTGGCAAGGCTGGCTCTCCAGTGGGCTGATAGTTCAGTTGGCCAGGCCGGCTCTCCAGTGGGCTGATAGTTCAGTTGGCCAGGCCGGCTCTCCAGTGGGCTGATAGTTCAGTTGGCCAGGCCGGCTCTCCAGTGGGCTGATAGTTCAGTTGGCCAGGCCGGCTCTCCAGTGGGCTGATAGTTCAGTTGGCC
The DNA here is from genome assembly GCF_021184085.1 of Oncorhynchus gorbuscha. NCBI lineage: Eukaryota > Metazoa > Chordata > Actinopteri > Salmoniformes > Salmonidae > Oncorhynchus > Oncorhynchus gorbuscha. The sequence continues at coordinate 95,183,218 of NC_060174.1, read as the reverse complement.
AGGCCGGCTCCCCAGTGGGCTAATAGTTCAGTTGGCCAGGCCGGCTCTCCAGTGGACTGAACAGCGTGCAGCTGAAGCCTGGAAGAGACCTTTTGTTCTCTCACTTCCTCCATGGAGAACGCTCACAGGAAACTAACCCCTGTTCTCTGGCAGCACAGTGGCCGGGTCTCAAATGGTACAATATTCCTTTTATAGTGTACTACAGGCCCTGGTCAAAAGTAGTGCACTATCAAGAAAATAGGATGCCATTTGGGATGCACACAAACTATTTCTGACCAGCAGGGTCACAGAATGTGTTGCTCTCATTAAAACCAATAGTTCCCCTCCAGAAGTTAGAGGCTCAGACTTGAAAATAAAATAAAAATGTAATCCAATGACATTTCAAATGTTTTTTTGCGATGTTAGTTTCCTGACCTGTATGCACTTATGAGTCCATTTCCAGGAGATAAGGTTTAATATCCAGAACCACAGCTGCTCCTCCTAAGGTTGGGCCAATTTACCATTAGTGTCTCTGCAAGTGAGCCAAGCTCAGATTTTTTGCAATTTTTGTAACTGATCTGGCATCACTTTTCTGCCTCCAAATTCAGGCTACATCCCAAATGGCACTGTATTCCCTATGAAGTGCACTACTTTTGACCAGGGCCCTTAGGGCTCTGGTCAAAAGTATTGCACTAGGGAACAGGGTGACATTTGGGATGTTAAGTCTCTAAATACGTGTCCTGTATCTCCTACTGGTCACATCCATCATTTTGATAGGAATCAGTGATCTCTCTTATCAAAGCAGACACTGACATGGTTTCCTCCTCCCTCCTCCACCTGCCTGTGTTATTTGTCCTTAAAAGGCGCTGAAATCTACTGCTGCCGTGTACAATTCAATTCCTCACCCATTTTGGCTCTATCTGCATCAGTTATACAATACGATAATATGAATGTTGCAGGAGTTTATCCTGCTGTATTTTTTGTTTCAAAGAATATTGTGCCATTTGTTAATAGCAAAGATAAATATTGAACATATATTAAAAAGAAAAGCTATTTTAAATTATTTTGGGGCTTTTTTTTGCAATATTTATTTTCTTGTATTAGAATCTTCTTTGTAGGAGGAAAAATTAAACATGTATTTTTCATTAGTGCAAAAACCTATTTTTCCTTTTTGTACAATTTCAATGTTAAGCAAAACATTAAAAAGCAATATGATGTTCCATGTGACTGTATCTGCATGCTGTTTGTGTTGCCTTGACGACGGCTGCGTCCACTATGACCCTGTTCCCCCCTCCTCCCCCGGCACTCTAGAGTGGTTGACCAGTGTAGTCAATAAAGCAGTGCTTTCTGTGTACACATGCTCTCGCCTCTCTCCTCTCGTCTCCCTGTTCAGGTCACCATCCCAACAGCTCTTCCTTTTAAAGGGCAATCTACGATTGAAATAACAACAAAGCAGACACCCCAACACTTTTTGGTAAACAGTTGAGGGATGGGGTACGATAGTTGAACTAAGCTCATGAGGCATTTATAAGTTATATGCTTCAAGAATCAATGGCTCGATATCATTCATTTAGAAGTCCAAAAAATGGATGTATCATTGCCAGAATTCCCCTTTAAAGAGCATTCCAGGTTGATTGATTCAACACAGTGCGACTCTGAATCTATCTGGGCCACAACATGGACTCGGCGGTAACTAGACTAGATACAACCTGGATTGTTGTCAGAGACTGTTTCTATCACTTGTATTTAACATGTAGGTTGTGAGATCGATTGCCCCATAACATACTAAACATCCCAAGTTGTAGGCCTAGTGAATGTTGACATCATAACTGCATGTGTAAGAATAGCATAAGGTGATGATACATTGTTGGTATTAATACATTTACAATAGAATCCTCATACAGCTAGTTACTTTCAGTGCTTGATGGCACATTCTGTAGCTAACTATACCATGCCCCTATATCAACAGTTGACGTTTCCAAATTAGCATCCAAACCAAAACATACCATTAATTGAAGAATCGATGAAGCAAGATCATCTTTATAACAAAATGTTCATGGACTTCTGCCATGTTCATACAACACCACCAGGACATCCAGCATGCAGAGTAACTTTGGGTTGAAACATAACACCATGGATACATCCTAAATGGCACCATATTCCCGTTATAGTGTACTACTTTTTACCAGATCCCTTTGGGCCTGTGCACTAAATTAGGGAATATGATGCCATTTGCGATGAACCCAAAGGCTAGTTTGAATAAATCATTCTTACATTATCTGGAATCGCCTGTTCCCATCCATAAAGGCTAAATGTTAAGAGCGTGTCTGTCTGTATGCTCTGCTATGAATTAGAGTATCCCGCTGCTCTTAAAGAAACAGGCGTTGACTTTGTGGAGTGCTTGTTTAAAGTATCCTACACACCAAGCTGCTGGAAATGAAAGCTAGTTTGTTATTGTTGCTCTTGACCTGGGTCCAGGCAGGGCACTTTGCTGTAAGTGACGTTTGACTTCCCATACTACCCCTAGTAAATACTCAGCATGGCTGCCTCTAGCCTGCATGTGGGAAACTAGTGTGAGTAGAGCAGCTGCTGCTTTTTAAGGAAGGTTTTACTTGCAATGACTGATATGTGGTTGTCGTAGCTACCTTTGTTCAATGCACTGTAAGTCGCTCTGGATAAGAGCTGCTAAATTACCTCAATGTAGTGTGTGTGTGTGTTTTAGGGGGGGGTTTACCTTTATTTAACTAGGCAAGTCAGTTAAGAACAGTGTGTTGGACTATACAGACATACTGTACTCCTTGAGAGAAAATCCATCAAAACTAAAAGTTGGTTGATTCAATAAGTAGTGGTACAGTGTCTTTAGGCCTCACTTTATTCTTATTACATATACTGAACAAAAATATCAACGCAACATGTAAACTGTTGGTCCCATGTTTCATGAGCTGAAATAAAACATCCCATAAATGTTTGATACACACAAAAAATGTAGTTTTCCTCAAGTTTTGTGCACAAATTTGTTTACATCCCTGTTTGTGAGCATTTCTCTTTTGCCAAGATAATCCATCAATCCTGACAGGTGTGGCATATCAAGAAGCCAATTAAACCGCATGATTATTACAAAGGTGCACCTTGTGCTGGGGACAATAAAAGGCCACTTTAAATGTGCAGTTTTGTCACAACACAATGCACAGATGTTTCAAGTTGAGGGAGCATGATCATTGCATAAGTGCACCTTGTGCTGGGGACAATAAAATTCCACTAAATGTTGTCACACAACACAATGCCACGGATGTCTTAAGTTTTGAGGGAGTGTGCAATTGGCATACTGACTGCAGGGATGTCCACTAGAGCTGTTGCCAGATAATTTAATATTAATTTCTCAACCATAAGCTTCCAACGTCATTTTAGAGAATTTGGTAGTACGTCCAACAGGCCTCACAACCGCAGACCAGTTGTATGGTGTTGTGTGGGCGAGCGGTTTGCTGTCAACTTTGTGAATAGAGTGCCCCATGGTGGCGGTGGGGTTATGGTATGGGCAGGCATAAACTACGGACAATGAACACAATTGCATTTTATTGATGGCAATTTGAATGCACAGAGATACCATGACGAGATCCTGAGGCCCGTTGCAATGTCATTCATCCACCACCATCACCTCATGTTTCAACATTGATCATGTAAGAAGGATCTGTACACAATTCCTGGAAGTTGAAAATGTCCCAGATCTTCCATGGCCTGCGTCCTTACTAGACATGTCACCCATTGAGCAGGTTTGGGATGCTCTGGATTGACGTGTACGACAGCATGTTCCAGTTCCCGCCGATATCCAGCAACTTGATTTGATTGATTTGATTTGATTTGACTTGGCACAGCCATTGAAGAGGAGTGGGCCAACATTCCACAGGCCACAATCAACAGCCTGATCAACTCTGTGAGAAGGAGATGTTGCGCTGCATGAGGCAAATGGTGGTCACACCAAATACTGACTGGTTTTCTGATCCACACCCCTACCCTTTTTATTTTTGAAGGCATCTCTGTGACCAACAGCTGCAGTCATTTGAAATCCATAGATTAGTACCTATTCATTTCAATTGACTGATTTCCTTATATGAACTGTAACTCATTAAAATCTTTGAAAATGTTGCATGTTGCATTTATATTTTTGTTCAGTATAATTATTTGATAGCCTCACTGCTGGTTAGATAGACTCCTTGATACCTCTGATGTCATTCAGTCGGTCAGTATAAACAAACAGTTGGTAAATGTGATGTGACTGTAATGTGTTTGTTGGTGAATAACCCCCATGTCCTCCTCTTCCTCTTGTGGAACATTCCTAAACAGAAACAGGTTGCAGTTGGGTCATCCTGCCACACGAGGGAGCAGCCATAATTTTGTCTCCTGCAGGGTAGGTGGAAAAAAGTAACTTCGGAGTGGCATTTGCTGCCATGATTATGCCAATGCTATAGCCAAGCATCACTTAGTAACATAAATGGTGGCTGCTACCATGACAGGACGTCTACATCAACTGGCCTGACTGGCAGAACAGTGTAAGTAGGAAGGGAGGTGTTGACAGTGAAACACTCAATTACCCACCTCTAGTGACCTCTTGTGGCCGTATTAAATGACTTCAAAATCAATGGCTTCTTCATTCCTCACCTAGTACTCGGCTACAGTTACAATACACCACTGAGGACAACGAGCTACAATACTGTCCTACTTTTGAGATAAGCTCTATCGACAGTCCCAAACCTGACACTGGATCTATTGTCAACACCAACCTATAACTTTCAAAGATGCCTAGGACCTGTAGCCTTCAGTCTAAGTGTTTATTAAGCTGTACAATAGTAGGTTAATAATGAATTACAGTGGGTCTCTGTTTATCATCAGGGGAGGATATTTCAACCGGTTGCATTATCCTCTGTCATAGCCCTAGGCTTTCTCCTTCTTGGCTCTTTTGAAGTGTCTGGGCTGACAGATCTGTGAGTCCCCCTCCAATAGCGCTGTCTCCACTGTTTAAGTTTATATATTTAGGGACGGTGTCCTCTGGGATTGTGTGTGTCCATGCGTGAAAAAGATCCAGGCAGCATTATTCTGAGTGCCTTCACTCAAGGACCCCCACTGGCCTATCCCCCTTCCTCACAGAGACTTAAAATACAGCGCTGCTTTTGCAGTTTCCTTCTCTCTTTTTTGCTCACCTTTTCAGAGATGTTAGCCGGTGTGGTGCCGCCAACAGCCACCTAGCCTCTTCCCATGGTAACAAGGAAGTGATTCTTCAGTGAGGAAGACGATAGGCTTTCACTACATGAGGGGCATTCCATCCATGCCTGTACAGTGGCGTAAATTCTTCCTACTCTGTACTTCTAGTTTGTTTATTTTTTGTCGTGAACAACAAAATACTATTTTTTTACTACTGCGTCATTAATCAGGAGAGACTAACTCTCTCCTTCTCCTTTCCCCACCCTCTCTTTCGTTCTCCCTATTTCTCTCTTTCTCTTCACTAAAGCCAAACAGAGCCAGTAATCTCATTGATGTGGATGTGTCATAGTCAGAGTCAGTGATCTCATTGATGTGGATGTGTCATAGTCAGAGCCAGTGATCTCATTGATGTGGATGTGCCATAGTCAGAGCCAGTGATCTCATTTATGTGAATGTGTCATAGTCAGAGCCAGTGATCGCATTGATGTGGATGTGTCATAGTCAGAGCCAGTGATCTCATTGATGTGGATGTGTCATAGTCAGAGCCAGTGATTGCATTGATGTGGATGTGTCATAGTCAGAGCCAGTGATCTCATTGATGTGGATGTGTCATAGTCAGAGCCAGTGATCGCATTGATGTGGATGTGTCATAGTCAGAGCCAGTGATCGCATTGATGTGGATGTGTCATAGTCAGAGCCAGTGATCTCATTGATGTGGATGTGTCATAGTCAGAGCCAGTGTTGGTCCAAGTCTGTCCAGCCTGAAAACATTGTATGTCTATTTTTGGTTACTGTGGTGCAAAATCAGTGTCGCCCCCGGAAACGGGCAGCAACCTGCCATAGTGAGTGAAGTACTGTCTCTCTGGCAACGGCTCACAGTTTCTAAATGGGCATGGCTTCAGCACATACTTCAGTACAAGGTGTACCGAAACTCACTCATCCTAGGAAGTGAGGGTGGTCCATTGTGGTCCATTGTGACATTTATATGCATGTAATACGTTTGTGTGTTTTATCTGCATTTCACCTTTTTTTATTCTTTTTTTACCTTTATTTTACTAGGCAAATCAGTTAAGAACAAATTCTTATTTTCAATGACAGCCTAGGAACAGTGGGTTTAACTGCCTGTTCGGGGGCAGAACGACAGATTTTGTACCTTGTCAGCTCGGGGATTTGAACTTGCAACCTTTCGGTTACTAGTCCAATGCTCTAACCACTAGGCTACCCTGCCGCCCTACCTACCTACCTAATGGTAGGTTGTAAAAGTCTTGATTTTGTCATAATGATTTATTGCTAGGCAAGAAGACAGGTCTCATGTGTTTTGAAAAGACTTGGTCCGGCCTCATTCTCAGTAGTGTTGGCCCTATAATGTAGTGTTGGCCCTATAATGTAGTGTTGGCCCTATAATGTAGTGCTGGCCCTATAATGTAGTGCTGGCCCTATAATGTAGTGTTGGCCCTATAATGTAGTGTTGGCCCTATAATGTAGTGTTGGCCCTATAATGTAGTGTTGGCCCTATAATGTAGTGTTGGCCCTATAATGTAGTGCTGGCCCTATAATGTAGTGTTGGCCCTATAATGTAGTGCTGGCCCTATAATGTAGTGTTGGCCCTATAATGTAGTGTTGGCCCTATAATGTAGTATTGGCCCTATAATTACATTTACATTTAAGTAATTTAGCAGACGCTCTTAACCAGAGCGACTTACAAATTGGTGCATTCACCTTATGACATCCAGTGGAACAGCCACTTTACAATAGTGCATCTAAATCTTTTAAGGGGGGTGAGAAGGATTACTTATCCTATCCTAGGTATTCCTTAAAGAGGTGGGGTTTCAGGTGTCTCCGGAAGGTGGTGATTGACTCCGCTGTCCTGGCGTCGTGAGGGAGTTTGTTCCACCATTGGGGGGCCAGAGCAGCGAACAGTTTTGACTGGGCTGAGCGGGAACTGTACTTCCTCAGTAGTAGGGAGGCGAGCAGGCCAGAGGTGGATGAACGCAGTGCCCTTGTTTGGGTGTAGGGCCTGATCAGAGCCTGGAGGTATTGAGGTGCCGTTCCCCTCACAGCTCCGTAGGCAAGCACCATGGAACTGGAAGCAAGTGGAGAGAGCGGAGGAGCGGTGTGACGTGAGAGAACTTGGGAAGGTTGAACACCAGACGGGCTGCGGCGTTCTGGATGAGTTGTAGGGGGTTAATGGCACAGGCAGGGAGCCCAGGCAACAGCGAGTTGCAGTAATCCAGACGGGAGATGACAAGTGCCTGGATTAGGACCTGCGCTGCTTCCTGTGTGAGGCAGGGTCGTACTCTGCGGATGTTGTAGAGCATGAACCTACAGGAACGGGCCACCGCCTTGATGTTAGTTGAGAACGACAGGGTGTTGTCCAGGATGACGCCAAGGTTCTTAGCGCTCTGGGAGGAGGACACAATGGAGTTGTCAACCGTGATGGCGAGATCATGGAACGGGCAGTCCTTCCCCGGGAGGAAGAGCAGCTCCGTCTTGCCGAGGTTCAGCTTGAGGTGGTGATCCGTCATCCACACTGATATGTCTGCCAGACCTGCAGAGATGCGATTCGCCACCTGGTCATCAGAAGGGGGAAAGGAGAAGATTAATTGTGTGTCGTCTGCATAGCAATGATAGGAGAGACCATGTGAGGTTATGACGGAGCCAAGTGACTTGGTGTATAGCGAGAATAGGAGAGGGCCTAGAACAGAGCCCTGGGGACACCAGTGGTGAGAGCGCGTGGTGAGGAGACAGATTCTCGCCACGCCACCTGGTAGGAGCGACCTGTCAGGTAGGACGCAATCCAAGCGTGGGCCGCGCCGGAGATGCCCAACTCGGAGAGGGTGGAGAGGAGGATCTGATGGTTCACAGTATCGAAGGCAGCCGATAGGTCTAGAAGGATGAGAGCAGAGGAGAGAGAGTTAGCTTTAGCAGTGCGGAGCGCCTCCGTGATACAGAGAAGAGCAGTCTCAGTTGAATGACTAGTCTTGAAACCTGACTGATTTGGATCAAGAAGGTCATTCTGAGAGAGATAGCGGGAGAGCTGGCCAAGGACGGCACGTTCAAGAGTTTTGGAGAGAAAAGAAAGAAGGGATACTGGTCTGTAGTTGTTGACATCGGAGGGATCGAGTGTAGGTTTTTTCAGAAGGGGTGCAACTCTGGCTCTCTTGAAGACGGAAGGGACGTAGCCAGCGGTCAGGGATGAGTTGATGAGCGAGGTGAGGTAAGGGAGAAGGTCTCCGGAAATGGTCTGGAGAAGAGAGGAGGGGATAGGGTCAAGCGGGCAGGTTGTTGGGCGGCCGGCCGTCACAAGACGCGAGATTTCATCTGGAGAGAGAGGGGAGAAAGAGGTCAGAGCACAGGGTAGGGTAGTGTGAGCAGAACCAGCGGTGTCGTTTGACTTAGCAAACAAGGATCGGATGTCGTCGACCTTCTTTTCAAAATGGTTGACGAAGTCGTCTGCAGAGAGGGAGGAGAGGGGGGGGGGAGAGGATTCAGGAGGGAGGAGAAGGTGGCAAAGAGCTTCCTAGGGTTAGAGGCAGATGCTTGGAATTTAGAGTGGTAGAAAGTGGCTTTAGCAGCAGAGACAGAAGAGGAAAATTTAGAGAGGAGGGAGTGAAAGGATGCCAGGTCCGCAGGGAGGCAAGTTTTCCTCCATTTCCGCTCGGCTGCCCGGAGCCCTGTTGTGTTGGCCCTATAATGTAGTGTTGGCCCTATAATGTAGTGTTGGCCCTATAATGTAGTGTTGGCCCTATAATGTAGTGCTGACCCTTTAATGTAGTGTTGGTCCTATAATGTAGTGTTGGCCCTATAATGTAGTGTTGGCCCTATAATGTAGTGTTGGTCCTATAATGTATTGTTGGTCCTATAATGTATTGTTGGTCCTATAATGTAGTGTTGGCCCTATAATGTAGTACTGGCCCTATAATGTAGTGTTGGTCCTATAATGTAGTGTTGGTCCTATAATGTAGTGTTGGTCCTATAATGTAGTTTTGGCCCTATAATGTAATGTTGGCCCAATAATGTAGTGTTGGCCCAATAATGTATTGTTGGTCCTATAATGTAGTGTTGGCCCTATAATGTAGTGTTGGCCCTATAATGTAGTGTTGGCCCTATAATGTAGTGTTGGCCCTATAATGTAGTGTTGGCCCTATAATGTAGTGTTGGTCCTATAGTGTAGTGTTGGTCCTATAATGTAGTGTTGGCCCTATAATGTAGTGTTGGCCCTATAATGTAGTGCTGACCCTTTTAACTGCCAGCTTTCACTGAAATACAGTAAATTACAGTGGCCTTTCCAATCAACAAAGGCCCTATAATGTCGTGTTGGTCCTATAATGTAGTGTTGGCCCTATAATGTAGTGTTGGCCCTATAATGTAGTGTTGGTCCTATAATGTAGTGTTGGCCCTATAATGTAGTGTTGGCCCTATAATGTAGTGCTGACCCTTTTAACTGCCAGCTTTCACTGAAATACAGTAAATTACAGTGGCCTTTCCAATCAACAAAGACCTATGAGTTTTGTCCAAACTCACAACCCACTGGGCACAGCTGTAATTTCAAGGTATAGTTTTGATTTCAATTTGGTTGTTGTCAACTAACGTGAATTAAACAAAAAAAGTAACCATGTCATTGGATTTAGGTTAATACAAATTATTTTATGTTGATGAATGTTTGCAAATGAAATCTGTTTTCCACATTGATTCAACATCATTACATTGGATCAATGTTGTTTCCACGTAACAAATGCAATCAGTTTTTGCACTGTGGGAAAGGTCTCTTCAAACAAAGATTGGATTTATAGTTACGAATATACATTTTTCAAGTCTATTAGATTTTTGTCTCAATTTTTGCCTCAGCAAACAGTTAGGCTCCAGTCAAGTCAAATTTGATCATTTAGTTGAGAACAAGTTCTCATTTACAACTGCGACCTGGCCAAGATAAAGCAAAGCAGTGCGACAAAAACAACAACACAGAGTTACACATGGGATAAACAAAAATACATTCAATAACACAATAGAAAAATCTATATACAGTGTGTGCAAATGTAGTAAGATTAGGGAGGTAAGGCAATATAGGCCATAGTGGCAAAATAATTACAATTTAGCATTAACACTGGAGTGATAGATGTGCAAGTAGAGATACTGGGGTGTAAAAGAGCAAAAATTAAAAACAATATGGGGATGAGGTAGATGGGTAGGCTATTTACAGATGGGCTGTGTACAGGTGCAGTGATCGGTCAGCTGCTCTGACAGCTGATGCTTAAAGTTAGAGAGGGAGATATGAGTCTCCAGCTTCAGTGATTTTTGCAATTCGTTCCAGTCCTTGGCAGCAGAGAACTGGAAGGAGAGGAGGCCAAAGAGGAGTTGGCTTTGTGGATGACCTGTACCTGCTGGAGCGTGTGCTACGGGTGGGTGTTGCTATGGTGACCAGTGAGCTGAGATAAGGCGGGGCTTTGCCGAGCAAAGACTTATAGATGACCTGGAGCCAGTAGGTTTGGCGACGACTATGAAGCGAGAGCCAGACCAACGAGAGCATACAGGTTGCAGTGGTGGGTAGTATATGGGGATTTGGTGACAAAACAGATGGCACTGTGATAAACTACATCTAATTTGCTGAGTAGAGTGTTGGAGGCTATTTTGTAAATGACATCACCGAAGTCGAGGATCGGTAGGATAGTCAGTTTTACGAGGGTATGTTCAGCAGCATGAGTGAAGGTGGCTTTGTTGTGAAATAGGAAGCTGATTCTAGATTTAATTTTGGATGGTAGATATTTAATGTGAGTCTGCAAGGAGAGTTTACAGTCTAACCAGACACCTAGATATCTGTAGTTGTCCACATATTCTAAGTCAGAACCGCCCAGAGAAGTGATGCTAGTCGGGCAGGCGGGTGCGGGCAGCGATCGGTTGAAGAGCATGCATTTAAGAGCAGTTGCAGGCCACGGAAGGCGAGACAAACCATGAATTTCCATTCCATCAAATACAAACAAAATAAAATGCTCAACATGGATCATACTGAACTTCAATAGTCTCAATAACCACAGAAGCATTATTGGGTGGTTGTTGTCCTTGATCTTTTTGGCCTTCCTGTGACATCAGGTGGTGTCGGTGTCCTGGAGGGCAGGTAGTTTGCTAGAGATAGCTTTAGGTAATAAAATACAGACATGGGCGAGTTGTTGAGAAGGAAGGATGGTGCTCTCTTCATGCTGATTTAATCAGGAATTGGACAAAGGGAATATCATCATCATCATAATCAATGGGAAGTCACCTCTGTGTCGTACTGTATGTCCTGTGCTGTCACTATACGCGCCACAACAGTCACACTACTCTCTGCAGCAGGACAGACATCATGGCAGACTCACAGGAGTAGGTAGGAATACTTTTGGTCTTTGTATAATGAATAATGACATATTTTCAATATGGAGGAAAGACCACCAGGGTGCCCCTGAAGGAGAGCCAGATGTTGGCCATCTCCCAGCCCCAGAAACATCCCCCTGGACTCCCGACTGGGCAACCCTGTGTGGAGGTGGCAGGACCGAGGTGACCAGAACAGCCAGAGGCACTGTGGGAAGTGTGGCCACATGTTCCTGGCGGTAATTCCTGGCTGTTTTCTCCCATCACAGCAGTGGGAGTGTGCATGGTTGACATTGTTAAAGGGGACTGTTGTAAGCTAGATGAGGACACATAATTGATTCATTTTTATTTGAAAGAAAATGGAAATCACTGTCAACTGTATATGTTTAAAGAGACTGATGGGAGTATTCACAAGAGACAGTAGCATAGCGAGAGAGAAGCTGAATCAGGCAAGTCTAAAGAAATCATGTGTAAAAACACTTACATTTGTACTTACACTGTTTGATACCGTATTTGATCATTTGAAAATTGCATCACTAAAGAAGCAATGTTTACCGATCAAATATATTGTTTACTGACTACCTATCTGAAATGTCATTTAAAGGCTACCGTTAGTAAAACATTTATCAGCTTTCTGCCTTATCAGCTATGCCCTCTAGTGGACTAATGTTGCAACGCATCGGCATGACCATGTACTGCTAACTGTTGTGTCCACACCCCTCCACAAATACAGGTCAAATCATATTGCCCTATACTCGTCAGTATCCCCAGGGTAAACAACCAAATGATCTAAACCACCTTGTGCCTCCCCCCCCAAATGGCACCCTATTCAGTACACCACTTTTGACCAGGTCCCACAGGACTCTGTTCAAAACTATTGCACTATATTTTTTTCATATTTTACCTTAATTTAATGAGGCAAGTCAGTTAAGAACAAATTCAGCAAACTATAGGGAATAGGGTGCCATTTGGGACAGATCTATTGTCAGTAGAAAGTAAAACATGTTCCTGGTCTATTGGTATACCTTGATAAGAGTCCATCAGAGCAGAAAACAGTTGTGTAATTTCTTGCAAAGTCAACCGACTGAGCCACACCAAAATAACGGTTGGTTACAGACCACTGTTAATTCGGTTATTCATTGCAAATGTTTATTACAATTTATGATGCAAACAGTAAGTCTCCCTTATCGGAACAGTTCATGGAATATGAGGAAATGAAAACACCGAAGGGCAGAACAGGAAAAAAACGACAGGTTTTGAGATAAGCACTCAATTCCTTACACTGTAATTTGGCATCTGCTCCCTCGTTGTACTTCTGTATATGGTCGATAAAAAACAAAGAACAAGGCATGCATAATAGTTTTATAATGCACATTGATCAAGGAAACCACTTATTTAAAAAATCCCATATGGTCCCTTTCTGCTAAGTTTTCACTCGTGGACTATTCCTCATCTCTAACTTGGGACACTATATTCATCCTGTTCAGGGTCGGTTTCTAAGGTGAACCTGGGCCCAGCTCTGCTTGAGGGAACTCATCTGACTTTCTAACATTGCCAACTACTGAGATGTTACATAGCTCCAACCACTTTTTACTGCATATTATCATCAAGCTATTTTCAATCATTTCATTCACAGTTAAATATCTTTCTGATCTTGTCTGCTAGCTAACAATTTGAACCTCAAACCCCAGAGAGATGGTTATATAGCCAATATTATTCCTTTTCATTCTTCCAAATTAAAATGTCCCCTCCCATTGTCGTATATGGTCCTTTCAATCTTACCACAGCATGTCGACCCCCAGAGTTCCATGCTGCCTACAACCCATTGGCCTACCTACACTCCAGTCTTGGAGCATGGGACTAGTCCATGTCCACAGACAACACATTGCCGTTTGGAAATGGGATTACCTTAAATGCCAATACAAGTGACAAACTCTTAAGAAATGTAACTATTTCCAATACATTAATGTAGATCAATGCAGGGCTCAGTTTATTAGAAGAAAATGACACAGCCAGAGAGACGGAAGGGTTTTCTTTAAGGTGAGTGCTGTTGTCTACTTGGCCACACTTCTTACTATGTAAAAAATATAGGATGAAGAAAAGACATTAATGAAACATGATTAAACACGAGTCATGTCTGTATGTTGCCTTTCCTGTTAAAAAAGTATTGCGATGTGTACAACTAATCAGCTGTCTCACTGCTCAAAATGTGTTGGAAGGTGGCAGATTAGATTCATTTACAGATTTACAATTATATACTGCATTTGTCACACCAACAGATGTCATGGGGAGGCGAATAGATGGAAACAAAATAGAAAAGATTAATCCGTTAGAATTATTTAAAACACTTCTGCAGAACCAATGCTATGTTAATTCTCTTGGAAAAAAAGAGACAGTGTAACCCCAAAAAAGTGTTCTGGAGACCAATAAAAGTATTGGGTTCAAGTTGTACTGTTTTTTTCTGGTGGCGGAGGCAGACTTTATAAACCAAACATGGGACTGAGTATGGTGGCGGTAGAAGTGGGGTGTCTCCCTGTAGCACCTCCTGGTGCCGGGGCTCTAGTCAATGTACTGGGAGAGCCAGCGGAAGCCCTCGCCGTAACCCTGCCTCTTCAGCACGCTGCACATGAACACCTCCAGTGGTCTCGTGTTCAGCTCCTTCATGGGAATGTTGCCCTGGAGACCAGACAAACATTGTCAGGGAACCACATCATTAAAATGTATGGTTATTCTAAGCAGCTGTGGGGCTCCGTTTGTTTTTGTTCTTCTGTTCTAAAAACCTTAACTACATCATAGAGGTGGCCTTTCAACAGGATATTGCTTTGGTTAATGGTGGGGCTAGGAGCCGACAGGGTGAAACTGTAGGCCCTAGTTATAGCCATGTCTTGTCCCTATGAGCACATATAGACCCTTGAATGGATGAGGGTTTGTATAATTCTGAAAACAGGTGCACTGTTATTTGTTGTACAGTAGTTCTACTGGGAGGAGAAGTGGGTGGCACAGTAGTATCAGGAGATGTGTGTTCGTGCAGGGATCTCCTTACCTTGCCTGTTGTCTGACCATATAATCCAAACATCTCACGTAGTGTCTCCTCACTGACGGCTTCTGTTTTGTCAATCTTGTTGCCGAGGACCAGGATAGGCACGTTTCCAATGGTCTCATCTGTCATTAGAGCCTGCATGGACCACAGGACGGAAATGTCTGGTTAGTTATCACAATAGTCCACTAAACATGTCATGATCTTCGACATTATCTATCTGTGAAATGGCAAGGCATGCCTTCATTGCAACTGAAAATTGTATCTATTTTATTTTTACCCCTTTATTCTCCCCTATTTTGTGATATCCAAATTGGTAGTTGCAGTCGTTCCATCGCTGCAACTCCTGGTCAGACTCGGTAGAGGCGAAGGTCGAGAGCCGTGCGTCCTCCGAAACACAACCCTGCCAAGCCGTACTCCTTCTTGACACACTGCTCGCTTAACCCGGAAGCCAGCCGCACCAATGTGTTGGATGAAACACTGTACAACAGGTGACTGAAGTCAGCTTGCAACTCGTTAGAGTGCGATGGGACAAGGAAATCCGGCTGGCCAAACCCTCCCCTCACATGGACGACGCTGGGCCAATTGTGCGCTGCATCATTGGTCTCCAGGTCACGGCCGGCTGTAACACAGCCTGAGATCAAAGTAGTGACGCATCAAGAACTGCAATGCTGCGCCACTCGGGAGGCCCCTCAACTGCTTAACTTCTAGCAGATATCATGAAGGTTCATGACACTTTATGAATGGTAAAAGATACCATTATTTCATCAAGCATATAAAGAAATCAGTATGAAACATTAACTGCTTATGAAAAGGCCATCTTTTGATAGAACATCTTTGGCATGGTTTAAGTTGAAATGTGATAGTTTTCAGTCCCATCCATCTTATGAGGTTTTTCCAATGTGGTTGTAAATCAATGACACTCACATCAAGTTCTGTTTTGGACTCTGGCAATCTAGGGAAGTCGATGCAATCCACAAGGAAGACGATGCCGTTGATGGCGGGGAGGTAGTTTTTCCACACTCTGCGAGCTTTGTGAACATACGCACAAAATAAAAGAGATTAGTGCAGTTTTGCTGGGATACACAAATTAACAAATCAATTCTCTCTCACACACACATACCTTGTGCATGGCCTCCAAGGTCAAAGGTGGTGAAGGTCATGCCAGCGATCGTCAGTTCTTCTGAGGCTGGTGGGTAAAATGGGTCATGTTTACATTGGGAAACTACTACACAAGCTCAGTCAATTGAGTAACCATCAAATAGCGCTGCCTTTTATGAACAGGAAGGATGATCCATACTTCACTTGATTGTCAAACCATTAGGTCTGTCAAGAAGCTGGATTGAAAAATTATAAAAACGTGACTATAAAATATCTACTCACTTGGATGTAAAGTTGGCACATGCTGTCCCAATCTGTCATCTTTGAGCATGTGCAGTAGCGTCGTCTTGCCAGCATTGTCCAGTCCAAGAAATACTAACTTGCCCGATTTCTTGTACAGTCCTAAAATGTCATTTAAATGTGTTTCTGAACATTTTTTGTACATTGAAAACAAAGAAGCTGTGACTTTATCACCTTGTCCTTTTGAGACCTGTTGTCTGTCATTTGCCTAACAATGTATTCACAATTAAACCAAATCTTTGGAAAGTCTAAGAAATAAATATTCTCACCAACAAAAGAAGTCAAAGTTGAAAGTATCAAGTTAAAACAGGTATACATAAAATATAGTGAACCAGACTTTTTATCTGAGATTCAAAATACACTACTGACCTGCACTACCACACACAAACATTATACCTAGAGCCCTGGATGAATGCCTGTCTTTTCTGAGTCAGCTCTTAGGACTCGTCATCATCATTACGCAACACCAAGAGAACCTCAGCAGTACCTGTTTAACAAGGTAAGCAGGAGTGCCACCACACCTCTCTGAGATAAGAGCTAGCAAGTGTCACAGAAACTAGAGAGGGCTCTAGAGGGAGGCTAAAGGGAGTGGTAGCAGCAGCCTGAAGTGAGCTTGTTTGTGTTTCACTGTAGCTAGGCAGTGGGCACATGTTGTAAAACAACACATAGGCCTAGTCCCAGACTACTCAAATCACCAGCTACCATGTTCAACCACAAGAGGGAAATATGGATTTCTAAGAACGACAGACAGCACCACACTTGTTGTCAGTCTTTACAACAAGTGGTAATTAGGAAATACGAAAAATAAAAGCTATCAGTACAGAGTAGCTTGAGATCCAGCTTCCTATTCAAGCCATTCAGAGGACAGTATTGAAAGTGGAATAGGTGATGTTTACATGGTACTTACCTAGAAACTGCAATACGCTACTGAAACCACTATAAATCCAATCAAATATGAAGGACATATCCGGAGCTGGTGAATCCTGTAAGAAAGCAAGAACAGAAGTGATGAACAGGCATGCAAGTACAGCACATGACAAAACGATTGACTGATTACTTGCCAAGTTAAATTAAAAGGTACAATTTTAAAAAATCTATTTAAAAAATCCAACAGTGGATTTTAAATATTAATTTATCCCCGGATTCCAAAACTGTTGATAATGATCAATCCATATTACAAGTCTAAGAGTTGGCTACTTCAACCAGCAGAAGTATCAGTGACACAGGCAAAGTAACAAGACACGATTAGGATAGTATATTTGACTTTCCAAAGATAAACTAACAATTAACCAAGAGTTTATGACCTAGAAGACATTACAATCCCTGCTATCAGAGTTCAGCCTGAAGAACATGGTACATGTTGCACAGTTGCAAGGAGAGAGGCCCTCCTATCTGAAGGATTTAGCCACACGTGATAAGAACCATGACAATAATTGGCTCCCCTCAGGAAGTATCATCTTGTTCCAGTCGGATTAATTGGACAGAAGTACATGCAGTTCAGACCAATCTACACACGGTCTCTTTCCTAACAGCCAAGACGTGTGTTCCTGAACATAGCCTTAACAACACTGACTCAGAGCATGCTGAAGTGGACCATGGGTCTTAGTTGGGATAATCCCAACCCCCACCAGATTTTGTTTGCCAAACATTATCTTATTGTACTTTCCATGACAAAAGAACAAAGATTTCTGCATAGCGCATCCGTAAAAACTGTTTGACTAAACAAACCAATGACCATCTAAAAGTCCTCTAAAATAAGTTTGTCCTGTAAAATAAACTGCAATTCACACTCAAAAGGTCAGTTACCCTTGAATATTTTATTCCCTTTCCTATTTTCCCTGCAACAAATAAAACGTGCTCTAACATCTACACATAAACGCTTCCTTCAGTAAGCACTGAGCAGGAGAAAATATATTTTATCTGGGGGAGAAAAAAAAGAAAGAAACGTGGCTGGCTGAGGAGGCTATTTTCCACCGTAATTCCACGACACCAAGACTTTTGTCTCAGCACTCAGACTCAACTCTTTCCCTAGCTAGTGTGGCACCACAATGTGCCAGGCAGGCTGACCAACCTGTGGCTCTAGTTACACAACATGCAAACAGCTCCAGGGCTAAAGTATAAGGGAGTTAAAGGTCAAGACCATGCAAATAGCTTCTACACCTGCATTGTTGCTGTTTGGGGTTTTAGGCTGGGTTTCTGTACAGCACTTTGAGATATCAGCTGATGTAAGAAGGGCTATATAAATACATTTGATTTGAAATACAGCTGAAGTAGGCTACACGTCAGCAGGAGCTCTCCTCCTGGCTGGCTCCCTGTGTGTGACGTGATCCAGCAGAAGATGCTGGTCTAACAGTGTAGCCAGCAGATATAGGCTAGTGGAGATGTATCATCTAGCCATCAAAGCAAGATAGCCCTACTCTGAACAGTTACCTTGATTGCTTTAAGCTGGCGACCATACCATTCTGATTTTAAATGACTACTATAGTCACCCTGCACAGAGATACAATATATTTAGTATTCTATTGTGTTTTAAAAAACTGGAATCCTTAAGTCCTACTATTTCTCCTCAAGCAAGGGGTGAGGCCGATGACAAAGGACACCATCAAGCCAACTCCTTGAATGGCACACTCCAACCTATTTATACATGTGATATTGTTTTTCAACAGGAAGTTTTTTTTTTAATAGCTGGAGTGTACCTTTAATGGTGAAACAGCCATGTATGTTTGCGATATTAAAACAAAGAAGCTGCAAACAATGAACAAACACTGTTTTATCCCACTTGGACATCACTACACATGCGATAGGTGAGCCCAATATCTATTTCAAAATGTTGTTTTAACCTGCTGCACAGCACTCATCAGCTTGGGGTCTATGCTGACATATGGATCACTTGGCTATTTGATATTTGACTTAGAATTTTAGGACCCCTTTTGGTATCCCCCATAACAAAATATATAGAATATTGATTTTGGACTTTACTACTATAGCCCATAGAAATGCATTGTATAACACATTCATAAATAGACAGCCGAAAATGTTTTATCGTAAGGAATAGAGTTTTCAAGTGTCTGTCCTATATCTAGGAGATATAAGATGGCTCATGAAGTAAATAAATATATATGATAGATATTTAACCCATTTTTGGGGGTAGGCACAAAACTACTTATATTTATTTTATTTTTATTTAACCAGATAGGCTAGTTGAGAACAAGTTCTCATTTACAACTGCGACCTGGCCATGATAAAGCAAAGCAGTGCGACACAAACAACAACATAGAATAAACAAACATATAGTAAATAACACAATAAGGAACAAAATCTATATACAGTGTGTGAAAATGAGGTAAGATTAGGAAGGAAAGGCAATAAATAGGCCGTAGTGGCAAAGTCATTACAATTTAGCAATTAAACACTGGAGTGATAGATGTGCAGAAGATGAATGTGCAAGTAGAGATACTGGGGTGCAAAGGAAAAACACATTTTTGTTACGAAAATCCAGTAATAAACATTTATTTGACTGATTTAGTTATTTATATTAGCCAGCAGAATAGTGTTCAACTAATTCACCAACTACCTCCCATTCACCAACTACCTCCCATTCACCAACTACCTCCCATTCACCAACTACCTCCCATTCACCAACTACCTCCCATTCACCAACTACACCCCCATACACTTTTTTACCTAGTACCAGTTACCTTCAGACGATTCCTTTGACACTCACAGAACCAAACGGAGAGAACCTCCCCAAACGGTTCAGATGCTACAAACAGGTTGGCACCTCGGCGGTACCAACTTCAGCCGAGTCCCATGGGGCCAAACCGTTCGGACGCTACAGACGTTTTCATGAGAAGACAGATTGTCGGGATGTTTCATGGTCTGACAGCTGTATCTCGGCCACCTAACACTGCAAATGCGGAAAGCCACCAAAGGCAGAAGTGGTGGATCTCTAGCTTAAACTGGCAGATTTTGATAGGATTTTTTTTACATCAATAGAGTCTGTTCTACTTAATTATTTTAATTCCTCTTAACATCACAGTCCTTTATGTCATTGATCAATATAAGCCCAACAATATTTCATGCAACCGTTTCCTACAGTTTGGACTAATGATTACAACCCAGACTCCCAGACAGATCTAAACGCCAGACCAGCTGGCTCGTGTTCTCACCTTGTTGCTCGAGCCTCTCAAATTGAAGGATTTGAATTAAAACGGAAGCAAACTACAGGTTCTGACAGCTCGCTATAATATACATACACTGATCAATCAAGTCACCGTTTTCTAGACCTAGTAGAATTTGAGGTGAGAGCAGATAGCTAAAAAAAATAGCTGCTATAAATGGGGGAAAAGTAATGTTACTGGGATTAAATTCAGTGTAGTCCGTATCAAACTCATCTGAAACGTTTAACATTGGCAGGAATTGGAAGACAAAGGACAGACACATAGCGGAAAACCTGGTAATAAACTTTTATTTGACTGATTTAGCTATTTATATCAGCGAGCTGAAGTGTCCAACTAATGTAAGAATTCACCAACTCACACACAAACAATGTGGATTATGTCTCCGACACCTATCGATTTTGATTTTTTTTACTACAAATAAAAACAATTTGAGCTCGAAATGGTGCCTGTCCGTAACATTGCATTTTAGTTTACGATGCAAAACCGTTATGATTAATAATAGTTATGACGACTATATCCAGCTTGCTAACGAACGTTTGATAGCCAAGCTAGCTAAAGGATATCGAGCTGTGAGTCACAAATTGTACCTTTAGCTGCCAGCGAGAATATGTTTTGTTGTTCACAATTGTTGTAGCTTGCTAACTAACATTAAAATCTAGCTACAGTAGCGTTGACATAGTTACACAGGTAAGTTGCTATTAGCTAGGTTAGTGCATCTGAATTCATAGATACGTGTCAGTTTCATAGATAACCAAGTTATAGTAGCATCGAGTTAATTGCAAACATAAGGAAGCGCTAGGTGTATTGACAGTAAAGCTGTTTGTTACAGCTAGAGAACATAGCAATATAAAAATGCAAATGGACCTACTTTAAGGTTACCACATTACATGTCAAAGTAACTTGAAATTGTTCATTAGCTACCGTCGGCAATTTGATTGAGGGTTTCTGACCGACTAACTCACGTTAGCATATACCGTTAGCTAGCTATCCGCGCTAGCCTTAATACCGAACGTTCAAATACACTTTCGCAAACCCCATATTTGAAATCATTTATGCTTACACTTACCCGTTATCTAAGTGTAGATCAATTGAGGAAATATGTTTGCTCTTAAAATCATGAAAATTTGCTTTACGGTCAAATGAGAGCACGCAATTCACTTCTTCTTCTCCACCTTCGCGTTATGTTACAGAGCCACGACACAGCAATGCAATCTGTGTCCAGTAACTCTCCAGCCGCTTCCTGTTTATGTTTCAGAATCATCTTTCCGGTAGGGGAACATAAATGTGAACCATATTCTAGCACTTATGTCATCTAAACGTGTTAACACAGAACACATTTGATTTAAATAATAATATTCATCCTGCAATGTTATTTGATAACAAGGCAGTTTGTTATGTCTATATTTCTGATCTGAACATGTTTCTACTGAACATGTTTCTGAACATGTTTCTCCTACCAGTCCAGAGTCTTCAACTCCAGGAGAAACCCTGGAGAAATTAATTAATTAAAAAGTTAACCATTAGTCTGGTTTTATATAAACTAATTGTATTTGTAATACACAGTCTGTCACCATGTATTTAACCAATCCTACATATTTTTACTCAAACAGAGGAAGCGAAGACAGTACAACATTGCGAGTGTTTCCAGTACTGTAGAAATCAACTATGCACAGGAAGTGCCACGTGTACCAACTGCGCATGCTTGAAGAGGTTTTACGTTGTTCGTGCTGGGTGGGGAATCCCAAGAAGAGTGAAGGAACACAGATATTACGGAAAGGACAGTCTCACACGATTTTATTGACAAGGCCTACACCCGTAGTTGGACGGGGAACGGTCCTAACCATGGTCTGTGATAGCTAACGAGTCGACTAATTCACTTTTTTTTCTCCATTTTTTTTTTCAACCTGAAAGACGCTCCGTTAAACAAACATATCCCATTGCTAGCGAAACAGCTATCTTAGCTGGTTAGCTAAGTAAGACGCAGCTAACTATTCGCCGACGAAGCTTTTAAATTTGATTACGGTCGGTGTCTATTTCAAGATGTCCAGTACGGGGTTCAACTTTCAGAATGGACCAGGAGGACAGCCATACGCAAATGGTGAGCAATTTCGCACTAATATTAGCTAGCTAACATTACCTAATCACAACGGTTTAGTAACTAGCGCGTTAACAAGATAGGCTTTTACTTTATCCTAATCTGTTTTGGCCGGTTAGCAAGCTGGCTAGCTAACTACATTAGCTTGCTGCCTTGATAATAATGCTAACCTAAAAAAATGGCTAATGTTAGTGGTGGGCTAATTTACTCTTATCAAGACCACAGTTTGAAATTAACATTGTTCATGTTAGTTAAGTTAGCAATTAGGATATAACTGATCGCTTTGATTGATACCTAACTTTTAGCTAGCTATGATCATCTGTTTTAGCTAGAGTTGTTGACAAATGAACTCGCGTATCTAGCTATCTACACTTAGTTATAGCTGCAATTTGTGTCAGTCTCTAGTCTAACTGATAATTAACGTTAGCTAGCGACTAGTGCTACCTTGAATGACGTTAGTCAACTCCAATTGAATATCAAGTTCAGGGGAGAGACTGATACTTTGGATCATGATGATGCTACAAGTTGTCAGTTTAGCTAGCCAATTTTCTACTGTAGTTAGCTATAACTAGTTGACTCGTACGTGGATCTTATATTTGGGTAATTGACCAAAAATATTAGCTATATAATTTGAGTCTTGTAATTTGATTGATACCCTGTCGACTGATAAACTGTCATCCTCTAGTTGATTTAGTCTTTGTTTAGGGCTAAACTTTCCTCTCCTTTGTTGAAGTTCTTTGTGTAAGGGTCGCGTGACTTTGTTGCCTTTTTCGAATCACTTGGCTGGTGTCACATAAAATATAAAATTATAGTTATAATCGTATTATGCTTTGCAACATCTACTCAGAAGTGAATGACGTACCACAGCGCTTTTTTTGTGCTCTACCTCTGTGTACATGTGGCACATTGGGACGATCCGTTTCAGTTGCATTACTTAAAAATAAAAATAAATCAGTAGTATAAATATACTTTTTGTCTGGCATTTCTCTCCCTGAATGACATGTAAAGTACATACATACATACAGTACCAGTCAAAAGTTTGGACACACTTACTCATTCCAGGGGTTCTCTTTATTTTTTACTACTTTCCACATTGTAGAATAATAACGACATCAAAACTATGAAATAACACATGGAATCATGTAGTAACCAAAAAGTGTTAAACAAATAAAAATATTTTTTATATTTGAGATTAATCAGCAGCCACTTTTTGCCTTGATGACAGCTTTGCCCACACTTGGCATTCTCTCAACCAGCTTCATGATGTAGTCACCTGGAATGCATTTCAATTAGCAGGTATGCCTTAAGTTCATTTGTGGAATTTCTTTCCTCATTGTTGTTTGAGCCAATCAGTTGTGACAAGGTAGGGTTGGTATACAGAAGATAGCCCTATTTGGTAAAACACCAAGTCCATATTATGGCAAGAACAGCTGAAATAAGCAAAGAGAAACAACAGTCCATCATTACTTTAAGACATGAAGGTCAGTCAATCTGGAACATTTCAAGAACTTTTAAAGTTTCTTCGAGTGCAGTCGCAAAAACCATCAAACGATATGATGAAACTGGCTCTCAAGAGGAACACCACAGGAAAGGAAGATCCAGAGTTACCTTTGCTACAGAGGATAAGTTCATTAGTTAACATCACCTCAGATTGCAGCCAAAATAAATGCTTCACAGAGTTCAAGTAACAAGACACTTCTCAGCATCAACTGTTCAGAGGAGACTGCATGAATCAGGCCTTCATGGTGGAATTGCTGCAAAGAAACCACTACTAAAAGACACTAATAATAAGAAGAGACTTGCTTGGGCCAAGAAACATGAGCAATGGACATTAGACTGGTGCAAATCTGTACTCTGGTCTGATGAGAGCAAATTTGTGGTTCCAACCGCTGCGTCTTTGAGAGGCGTGGAGTAGGTGAGCGGATGATCTCTGCATGTGAGGGTCCCATCGTGGTGGAGGTGCTTTGGTGGTGACACGGTCCGTGATTTATTTAGGATTCAATGCACACTTAACCAACATGGCTACCACAGCATTCTGCAGCGATACACCATCCCATCTGGTTGGTGCTTAGTGGGACTATCATTTATTTTTCAACAGGGCAATGACCCAACGTACCTCCAGGCTGTGTAAGGGCTGTTTTACCAAGAAGGAGAGTGATGGAGTGCTGCATCAGATGACCTTGCCCCCACAGTCATCTGACCGCAACCCAATTTGAGATGGTTTAGGATGAGTTGGACTGCAGAGTGAAGGAAAAGCACCCAACAAGTGTTCGGCATATGTGGAAACTCCTTCAAGACGGTTGGAAAAGCATTCCAGGTGAAGCTGCTTGAGAGAATGCCAAGAGTGTGCAAAGCTGTCAAGGCAAAGGGTGGCTCCTTTGAAGAATATAAGATATATTGATTTGTTTAACACTTTTTTTTTTCTTACTACATTATTCCATATGTGTTATTTCATAGATTTGATGTCATCCCTATTCTACAATGTAAAAAATAATGTAGTACACACAAGTCAAAATAGAGACGAACCCTTGAATGAGTGTGTATATAAACTTTTGACTGAGTGTACAGTTTGAAAACTGTTTCATATCAATAATCTCTGGAGGGAACGTTAACCATCCAACCGGACTGAATTAAACACTAACTGTCAAACTGTGTTATTTGTACAGAACCAGTAGTACTCATTCTTTGTCTATAGATAACCAGAGAGTGTTTCAATTAGAGCAGGACATGTTCTTTATGCTGTTGGGTTTGGCTATTGTTGATTTATGATTAAGCTTCATATTTTCCTTATCTCTGTAATCGAGGCAATAAAAAGTCTCTACTCCAACAGGTTTTTGAACTCTGATCATTCTGACCAAAGTGGATTTAATCTAGGGTGAATTCATCCTACTTAATTTACTCTAGGCCTAAGCAGTGCACTTATCGAAACGATTGCATATTTTATCAGTGACCTGTTTGCTGTACAGTTGTGCTAAGATTTTGTCTCCATGTTTGACTCTTATACTTGCCTCTAATTGGCTGAGCATGTGTACTCGGCACAGGCCAGGTTCACTGTGATTGGAGGGAAGCCTTCAACACAATCACTGTGGCCAGCAGGCAGCTTAATGTTGGCGATTTCACTGGCGCTGCCCGGAAAGACAGGGATTATGGGGGTTAATCTTCACCATTGAGGAGTTGTTTTCTAATCCCACCTGTTTATCCTGGCTTGTCCAAGTCTTGAGCTACATTACATGTAGCACGCTGTTGCCGCCAGTCAGTCATGACTATTTAATTATAGTAAACCCTGTTTCTACCTAACAATCTTCAAGGTTAGGAGGAGTATTTGATTGGAAAAGCTCTATTTCTGTTTTTGTGTCTGGTATCATTTGTTCAGGTCCTCTATTTACACTCACTGTCAGTACAGGAGTGTCGCCAAGGTGAGATTAGACTTGAGAAATGTGATTGCTGTGTCACTGTCCACATATCGTTTGCCTTATTTTGGAGACTTTGTCTGTATTTTCATCCCAATTTCCCTCACTGCTATTTAGTGATGGGGGGTTGGGGGGGGGGTAATCAACATATCGGGATATTATTTTTGACAATATATTTAAATCAATTATAACTTATATAGTTTTTACAATATCGCAATATGATTTTGGGCAAGCTTGCTGTACCTGCACAAACTCCAGTATTAGTCCTTTATAGCATATTCTCCATCTTTTGAAATGGGGAGCCAATTTGTTTTCAGCACTTATTTCTGTGACTGATCTAAACTTGTTTTCTCATGGCTCTCTTGTCCCTCTGCATCAGACATATGGTGAGCATATTGTTTGGACATCGAAATGCAATGAAATCACAGTATCGTATCACAATACATATAGAATTGTGAGAATCGCAATACATATCATATTGGCACCTAAAGTATCGTGAAAATATTGTATTGGGAGGTCCCTGGCAATTCCCAGCCCTATTGCATTTAGCCTGTTTTTGCTACTCCCAAAGTTATCTAGCCCAAATCCTTCTTCAGAGCCACAAACTGTTGTAGGACTAGTCAATCAATACTGCCAGGCAGTTCTACATCTAGTAATGAAACATTTTCTCATCTTTTTTATTAACTGGCAGGCAAATGAGGCAGTCGGCTATTACTCTTTAGGCCTTTGGAATGGAGACTATAGTCATGGGATATTCACATGGGATGTCAGTGTGTTGCTGTATTTTATGTCAAATTCTGGCCTGTAGTCTAATCTGTCATGATCCTGTCTTCCAGGTCCCTTACAGAATCAAGTAGTGTTGCAGCCACCAGGACCGGGTTACAACATGGCCCACCAGCCTCCATACAACCCAATGCAAGCCAAGGGCCCCATGCCGCCTGGCCCTGGACTCTATAACTCTGCGCCCTACCAGCCCATCCCACCAGTCAGCTCTTACCAGGCCTCCCCAGGTCAGCCCAGGTTAAACAGGCCTCCTATGGGACCTCCCCACCCCATGACACCCCCTCAGTCCACCAGCCCTTGCCCAGGCCTCAGGATGCCCCCAGTGCAGGCCACCCCTGCTCTACCTGTGTCTGCTAACAGCTACTACCAGCACCCCCCAGCCTGGCAGTGTGGGGCCCTTCCACTGATGGGAGCTCCTCCACCAATGGGGGCGCCGCCTCCTATGGCCACTCCTCCCCTCGCGTTTGTGGATAATCACGTGACCTCCTCGCCTAACTTGGCACCACACCAGGCCCCCTCGGCGGGGTACAGCGCTGCTCCTTCTCCTGTCTACCACAACGCCATGCAACCCTCGGGTCCTCCCTTGCCTCCTACCTCCCTCCACAGATCCACCCAGCCAGGTAACTCAATGCAGAAGGGTTCTGTGATTAACACACTGTTACAAATGCTACAGCAGTTTGACTTCCTACGATGAAAAACACTTGGTTGAAAAAAATTTAGCCGTTATGACATTGACTGGTGGTTTTACTGTGTAGTGACACTTCATATCAGGATTAACAACAGTAACAACAGGTCACTATGATGTCACAGGGAAGCGCCAGAAGTGTTCTAGCAAGCTGATGTTGGAGGTGGACATTGCCCCCTGCTGACACACACACACAGATCCAATTGGCTGCACATATCTTCTTGGCAGACACTCTTGAAAAGTTGTCCAGGGACCGATGGAGAGTTCCAGTATCCTCTGGTGATATTCAAATCCATCACCAATATCAAATCAAAAACAGATTGTATTGCCGCATGCGATGAATACCACAGGTGTAGACATTACCATGAAATTATTGATTACAAACCTTTACCAATGATGCAGTTAAACAAACATATAATACAAAATACAAGTCTTAAAACAAGGAATTAAATGAACAGGGTAATAAGGTATTTGAGGTAGATATGGACATGAAGGCAGGGTAAAGTGACTAGGCATCAGGATAGATCACAAGAAGAAGGGCTCCAGTGGGCACTCGATCACAAACACTGGACAACTGAAGAGTGGAAGAACTTTGCCTGGTCCGACTAATCCCGGGTCCTGTTGCGTCATGCTGATGGCAGTCAGCATATGGTGTAAATAGCATGAGTCCATGGCCCCAACCTGCCTGGTGTCAACGGTATAGGCTGGTGGCAGAGTACCAGATCAATGTGCAGAGGTATTTGAGGTAGATATGGACATGAAGGCAGGGTAAAGTGACTAGGTATCAGGATATGTAGTAATAAGATTAAGAACAGAGTAGCAGCAGGGGGTGTGTGCGCCTGTTCTTCAGTACATTTTGGTCATTTATACTGGAATAGCTGAAAATTTATATTAATTTATAGTGTTCATTTTTTATTTCTGTTTCTGTTCATGAGTTTCTAGTAGATAGAGAAAATAGCCGAATTAATGAAAGAAACATCTATTCAGCAATTGCATTATTTTCAATTCACTCTGCAACCCTTCTAGCTATTGACTTATTTCACAACTGACAGCAGTTTGCCGCCAAAACAAAGACCCATTAACATAGTAAAATATGTCTGCACAATATAGAATCATGCTGAACCCTCATTTTAAACACCAATAGTATTCACTAAATTGAAAACGATCTTATTGAATTATTTCAAATATTTTTATGTGATGAGCCCACACAAGAGAACCTGAGATAATTAGATGTCTGTAAATATTGGATAATTCTGATTTAGATTACATAAAATTCTGGTTAAAAAATCAGGTAAAGTTTCTAGTAATTCACCTTCCCTTTGCAAACCTGTGTGTGAGAGAGTGTCAGTGTGTGTGCGTATATAGTCTTGTGAATGTGCGTAGAGGCAGTGCAAGTCTGGGTAAGCGTCATTTCCTGGGTTCGGATAGGCAGTTTAGTCACTTACTCAGGACTCACCTACACCACTAGTGGTATTTATGGTGTGTGGCTGTTATGTGGTCAGAAGACATCAGTGATTCATGAATGCCGATTATCGCATTATGTAACAATGTGGTGTAAGAAATATCACGTTAGGCATCAAGGATGACTCCTTGATGACTGATTTTGAATAGGATTCACTCCAATTTGGCCAGTTGACTATTTTCATTCAAATTGATTTGATGACAGTATATTCATATTTACAATATCTGAATGACAGATTTTTGCTGTTGGAAGAATGGTTCACTCTTGTCTGAAATGCACCAGTCAGTGTAGTCTCTGTAGGTACTGGGGTTTATTGACATTAGCTAGCTCTGGGTCACCAGCATCAGCTGTCATGGGACTCGTCACCTCCAGTGTAGGGATATAATGTTACTCTCCTCAGAGGGGCCTAGTTTCCTCTTATGCACGATAGTCCCCATACCATATACGATATACTCAATTTCTCTATGGCTAATTGGTCTTTTGACCAATCATATCACATTTTTTTTCCAGAGTCAAAATACTTGTGAAATGAAAATCAGTTGGGCTGCCTGTGTAAATGCAGCTATAGGCTACATTGTCATGATATGCATCAGGTATCATCATGCAGCCTATAGGTGCCAGTTTTATTGCCTTAGGTTAGGCCTATGTACAGGTTAGCCTCGACCAAGCCAGTGATACATGGGCTGGCAGCACAAGACTATGTAGGAGCCACTTCTGTAAATATATAATTGTTATGTTAACATTGGCCAAGGTTTGTGTTGAGGGTTGTGATAGGATACTGTATAAGACATTTTAATATGTATGGCAAATGATCCTGAATGATATGTTCTTGTGGTTGTCCAGGCTCTGCCCCTCCTCCAATGAAC
Organism: Oncorhynchus gorbuscha; assembly: GCF_021184085.1. Classification (NCBI taxonomy): domain Eukaryota; kingdom Metazoa; phylum Chordata; class Actinopteri; order Salmoniformes; family Salmonidae; genus Oncorhynchus; species Oncorhynchus gorbuscha. Next base: position 95,153,781 of record NC_060174.1, on the reverse strand, counting down.
CCTGTGGCTGCTCCTCACACATACCAGCCAGGTATGACAGCACCTTACGGCCACCCACCTACAGGACCCACACCCTCGATGAGACCCACTCCACCCCCCATGGGCAATGCTACCCCTCCCCTTCCCTTTGGCCCCAAGACTGATGGTAAGTAAATATCAGTTTAGGGACCGTAGTCTTACATCTCAGAGCAGGAGTGCTGATCCATGTTCAGTTTTGTATTTTAAATCATAATGAATTAGAGGGTAACCTGATCCTAGATCAGCACTCCTACTCTGAGACTTTTTGTTTTTATCCTCTCATCTAATAATATGTTGTTTACCTTGGTCTTTGAAGCATCCACATATATTTGTAGTTTATTTGTTGTAAATTGAAGTTTTAGTGAGGGGGGGCTGTATCCGAGTATCTCCAGCAGCCACCCTTAGGGTCTCATTTCCTTCTCTTTCCTCCCACCGTGACAGCTCAGTGTGGGAGTGATGCTAGTGATGATGCTGCCCACACTGAGTACGACAACCAGGAGAATGATATTGAGTGTCCAGGTGTGGTTTAGTCACTATCAGTGTTGTGGTACTTGTATGTGTGTGGTCCCTGTGTACTTTTGATGTCCTCTATTAGATTTTTAGCATGGTTTCTTAGAGAAAAGGCCTAGAGAACTTCCATGGATCTTTCAGATATTCTGTATTTACATTCAATACTGTCTTAGTTTTTGCCATTATTACATTTTAGTGACCTCATGGGTATCAGATTTTTCATTAAATTATGTCTCAATGTCTTTCATTGTGACTGCAATTAGGTGCATTGAAGATGCAATTCCTACATTTCCTCTCATGTGGCAATGAAACAAAGTGACCTGAAACATAAAACAAAAACATCTATGCTAATTACTAAGTTCTCCAAAAACATCTATGCTAATTACTAAGTTCTCCAAAAACATTTTGTCAACACTCCCCCCCCCCCAAAAAAAAAATAAAATAAACTAAACTCATCCTGACTCTGGAATCTTTGCTCTGTAACAGGACACAAACCCACACCTGCTAATGGCGCTCAAGTTCCCAACAGCTTTGATCACTTGGAGACAAGCCCTAAAATGGGTAAGTCCTCTACTACTCCATAGTTTAATCAGAAATGAATGACTAATATTACATTTTTGTCCCCTATATTTACTGCTAGCAACACTCAGAACTGACATGAGGCCTGTTTTGGTGCTTGTCCCTATAGCTGGCCCACCCCAGCAGCCAGCCCCCCCCTGTTCGACACATGGGTCTGTCCTACCCCTCTTTACCCCCAGGGTACCAGAACACCTCCGCCTCCCCTATGCAGGCCCAGACGCAACCTTACAGCCATGCACCTCAGTCATACCAGCAGGTAAAACACCAGACTGCTCTCTGCTTTCTCAAACCAAATCCAAGACTGACATACTAACAGTACAACGCTCAACTTTCTCTATTATATACAGAGCTTAGCACTTGTCTGATCACGTGAACACTTAAACATTTTAAAATGAACTATGAATGTTGAAATGGTACATGGATAGACTGTTCAAATATTGAAACTTACCAGTGTTGCGTCCCAAATGGCACCCTATTCCATATAGTCTTTTGACCAGGCCTTTGTTCATTGTACTCACCATTGTACTGTCCTATGTTTCCTCCACAGCCGTCTGCAGGTCCAGCCCAGCTGAGCCCCTCCCTGGCTGGTTTGAGTCTGCAGTCCCAGACCCCTGAGACCCTGAGGGTGGTTAACCTGCTGCAGGAGAGGAACCTGCTCCCCCCGGGCCCCATCACCCCTCCTACACCCTCCCTGCCCCAGGACCTGCAGAAAATCAACTGTCACCCAGAGTGAGTGATAGTTTGTCTGGCACTGTTTTTCAATGTCAATCCCCACCACAATGTTGAATATTGTCAAAAGTGTTAATGTACTTTTACTGTGAAATGTACTGGTTCAGACCTGTTGTTTCTCTTGCCTCATCTCTCTACAGGGTCTTCCGCAGTACCCTGACCAACATCCCCCAGACCCAGTCTCTGTTAAACAAAGCCAAGCTTCCACTCGGCTTGCTGCTCCACCCCTTCAAAGATCTCTCGGTAAGATGTTGCCCACTATCTCCCAACCCTCAGTAGACTTCCTTCAACCCTTCCCTCTTCTGGTAAAAGATAGAAGAATGCATTTAGCCTAGAATAACTGTATTTAATCTACACATCTATGATCATGTCTTTTAAATGTAATTTGATGTTTTTCATTTGTATGGAACTTGGCATTGACGATTGTCATAACCTAACATGTCCTAAGGGTTAGATTTTTCTGTGAACTGCAGCAACTAGCTGTATTAAGTTTTATTCTTCAAGAATCAATGGTTACAGCTTTTTTTTAAATGATGTACCAATCCGATTGTACCTTTTTTTTTTTTTTTTATGATTTGGTTTGTCTGTACACTGCAGCAACTGCCTGTGGTCACCTCCAGCACTATAGTGCGGTGTCGCTCCTGCAGGACGTATATCAACCCCTTCGTGACCTTCCTGGACCAGAGGAGATGGAAGTGTAACCTGTGCTACCGGGTCAACGACGGTAAGGACCACAGCCACGAGCTCCTCTTAAATGACACCCTGTCTATTCCCCATATTCAGCACCACTTTTGACCACATCCAATGTTTAAGTTTATTTTATTTGTACAGGGACAGTGCACATTAATCAACGTTTCAGTAAAAGTGACGGTTTTAGCCAGCCGGCTAATTTTCAACCGCAGTCCCTGGGCAGGTTATTTAAAAACAATTACAATATAGACAATCATTGAGCAGTGAGCACACGCAGAGCAACATAGGACAAGAAAGATGTAGCACACAGACAGAGCAACATAGAACAACCAAGATGTAGCACACAGACAGAGCAACAGAACAAAAAGCAGCAAGACAAAATTCATAAAAGCAACAGTGTTTCCACACCTCACAAGCTACAGACAACATGGAAAGTGGCAATACACACCTAGGGATGTTCACAAATCTGATTGGCATTTAGCCATGTATTCATACATCTTGTGAAAGTGTGATAGGTGGTGCAGTTATGTGTGTCTGATGGCAGTATATTCCAGACATGGGAAGCTCTCACAGAGAAAGTGGATTTAGTAAAGGTGCTTTTCCTTAAGGGAACTATACAGTCACCTCTCATGGCAGACCTTGTGGATCTGCTGCCATATGTTTGGGTTTTCTGTTTAACAAAAATACTGAGTGGAGGGGGAGCCGGGCCATTTAGGATCTTGAATACAAGACATGCGTCGGTGTATTGCACAAGATTTTCCCAACTCAGGAGCTCATGCTTTCTCAGGATGTAACAGTGATGATGGCTACTGGGCTTCTTTGACAGCCTGTTTGTAGACAGACTTAATAGGTTTTAATGTCGTACAGCAAGCTTGGGCCCAACTAGTCAAGCAGTATGTTAACTGGGGGAGTATCATAGATTTGAAGTTCATTCCAAACACATGTTTTAAGTGAGAAGTTAGGCTGGTCTGAAGCGGAAAAAGGACATTCACTTGAGCACCAAGGCCTAACTTCACCCATGCTCTGCCAATATATTCCAGCACATAGCTTTGACCTAAACGTTCAGAATTTCATTCACTTGATGACAGTAGTGATGGACAGTCCTGTTCTTTTCTGACTGATGACAACCTCAATGTTTGTTGTACAGTTCCAGAGGAATTCATGTACAACCCAGTCACCAGATCGTACGGAGAGCCACACAAAAGACCTGAGGTCCAGAACGCCACCATCGAGTTCATCGCACCCTCGGAATACATGGTAAATACACATTATATAGTTTAAAGATTTGTCTATTTAAAGCATTGCATGTTATTTTGCCTGAATCTGTGGTAAGTGGTTACACCCCCCCCCCTTTTATATGCTACTTAAGTGCAGATGAAATGAGCAGTGTTCCACTGTTGCCACGTTCATAGTGATTCCATCAGGCTTTCTGCCTCCATGGAGTTGTTTATGATTTCCTGGAGTTGTTTATCTAGGAAGCATTTGCATGTTTTGTTAGGGTGTGGTAAGAGAGTGTGGTGTATCAGTGTGTTTGTATTGATGGTGTGAAACCTGTCATCCTCAGCTGAGACCCCCCCAGCCTGCCGTTTATCTCTTCGTGCTGGATGTATCCCACAATGCCGTGGAAACGGGATACCTAGATGTCGTCTGTCAGTCACTGCTGGAGAACATCAACGCGTATGTGGGATAATGTCCACAGCCCTGATATGATGGTTCATTACGTATTGTCCTATTAAGCTATGTAATAACATATTCTGTACTGATCAATACTAGGTAGCTTAAAGACTTCAGTTTAGCATCAGATAGCCCTAAAACAATGTTTATTTGGGTTTTTAATGTGACTATATACACATTTTTGTCATTCAGATTAATAACAAAAAGTGATTCAGACACAGAAATAAAATAACTTACAGAAGTATTGAGCAAGAAGAAGAAAGTCAATATTAACTGAACCGGACCACACATCACTGTGACCTGTGAGTATCGGCTGACTGACCATGTGTGTTCCAGGCTCCCTGGAGACTCCAGGACAAAGATTGGCTTCATCTCCTTTGACAGCACCATCCACTTCTACAACCTACAGGAAGGCCTGGCACAACCACAGATGCTCATCGTCTCGGACATTGAAGGTGGGAGACCACAAAGTGCTTACAAGCTTTGTCATTAGAATAATTCACTGTCTAGAAATGCTTAGGGAAATGAGGAAGGTCCACACTCACTATTTGCAGTGAAAGAAAGGAAAATGTATTTGTTATTTTGTGACACATGCTTCATCAGTGTATAAGTTGTGACAACATGGAAAAACATCCTATAGATGGGGCTGAAATATAAATGATGCTGTACTTTTAAAGTCTTTATTTCAGGAGGTTGCAGTGGTCTAAAGGTCTTCTATGCTGTTTTTTCCTTTCTTCCAGATATATTTTTACCAACACCAGACAGCCTTTTAGTGAACCTCAATGAATGCAAGGAGGTAAGGAGCTCTTAAAACTATTCCTGTACAGATTCCTCAGAGACAGGCTCTCAACAAAATGTTAAACGAAAATGTTACAAGTCCAATCTGTACAACTATTCACAGCAACATCATGAAAATGCATCAAGACACACACACATTGGGTAACTTTTTTTTGCCTGAACCTCTTTTACTCTGTTTTGCATTTCAAAACTTTATTGAAAAATGTGTTTTTATTCGTACAGCTGGTGCAGGATCTGCTGAAGAGCTTGCCCCAGATGTTTGGCAAGACCATGGAGACCCAGTCTGCTCTTGGCCCGGCCCTGCAGGCAGCCTTCAAGCTGCTGTCGCCCACCGGGGGGCGCATGTCCGTCTTCCAGACCCAGCTGCCCAAACTGGGCGTCGGGGCCCTCAAGTCCAGAGAGGACCCCAACCAGAGAGCTTCAGCCAAGGTCGGGACTAGCGAGAGCCTGGGTCTCACTGGTTTATGTATTTTGTATCCCAAATGGCACCCTATTACCTATATAGTGAACTACTTTTTAGATCCCTTTTTAGTGTAGGAAATGGTTACCATTTGCTGTACATTTTATTTTTAATTACTTGGTAAAGAGAGGAATGCAGTGTGCACATCTGTTCTGCAGTGGCGGTAGAAACTTGATATCTTTCTCAATACTCGAGATATAGTTTCAGACATTTCTTATGCCTAATATTCTCATTTAGAAATGTTTTGTTGTGCTCATTGTGTGGTGGTGGTTCCCCAGGAAATCCCGAACCTGTCTCCTGCCACAGACTTCTATAAGAAGCTGGCCCTGGACTGTTCAGGACAGCAGGTGGCTGTGGACCTATTCCTACTGAGCTCCCAGTACTGTGACCTGGCCTCTTTAGGTGAGTGGTGCCTTCTGACTGATACATCTGAACTTCAGTGTGTTATTATTAACAAAGTCACCTTATTTCAGCAGCCAGCAGTGCTCTTTATCTGTCTGTGTTGCTGTATACAGTACCAGTCAAAAGTTTGGACATACCTACTGAAGGGTTTTCTTTATTTTTACTGTTTTCTACATAGTAGAATAATAGTGAAGACATGATTCCATATGTTGTTTTGATGTCTGATCAAAATTCTGAACACTACATTTTATGGTGTCGATCCCATGTTTTATGAACTGAAATAAAAGATCCCAGAAATGTTCCATATACACAAAAAGCTTTTATCTCAAATTCTGTGCACAAATTTGTTGATATCCCTGTTGGTGAGCATTTCTCTTTTGCCAAGATAATCCATCCACCTGACAGGTGTGGTATATCAAGAAGCCAATTAAACCGCATGATTATTACAAAGGTGCACCTTGTGCTGGGGACAATAAAAGGCCACTCTAAATGTGCAGTTTTGTCACAACACAATGCACAGATGTTTCAAGTTGAGGGAGCGTGCAATTGGCTTGCTTACTGCAGGAATATCTACCAGCGCTGTTGCCAGAGAATTGCATGTTAATTTCTCTACCATAAGCCACCTACAATGTCATTTTGGAGAATTTGGCAGTACAGACCACGTGTAACCACGCCAGTCCAGGGCCTCCACATCCGGCTTCTTCACCTGCGTGATTGTCTGAGACCAGCCACTCAGATCGCTGATGAAACTGGGTTTGCACAACCAAAGCATTTCTGCAAAAACTGTCACTGTCTCAGTGAAACTCATCTGTGTTCTCGACGTCTTCACCAGGGTCCTTGACCTGACTGTTGTTTGGCGTCATAACCGACTTCAGAGGGCAAAAATGCTCACCTTTGATGGCCACTGGCATGCTGGAGAAGTTTGCTCTTCACGGATGAATCCCGGTTTCAACTCTACCGGACATGTGGTGTGTGTGTGTGCAAGCGGTTTGCTGATGTCAACATTGTGAACAGAGTGCCCTGTGTTGCCTGTAGGGTTATGGTATAGGCAGGCATAAGCTATGGAAAAAGTACACACTTTGCATTTTATCGATGGAAATTTGAATGCAAAGAAATACCATGACAAGATTTGAGGCCTATTGTTGAGCCATTCATCCACCACCCTCACCTCATGGAAGCTGAAAATGTCCCAGCTATTCCATGGCCTGCATACTCACCAGACATGTCACCCATTTAGTTTAGCACATTTGGGTTGCTCTGCATCAAAGTGTTCCAGTTCCTGCCAATATCCAGCAACTTAGAACAGCCATTGAAAAGGAGTGTGACAACATTCAACAACCTGATCAACTCTATGCGAATGAGATTAGTTGCGCTGCATGAGGTAAATGGTGGTCACACCAGATACTGACTGGTTTTTCTTAAGGGATCTGTGACCAACAGGTGTATATCTGTATTTCCGGTGCCATGTGAAATCCATAGATTAGGACCTAATTAATTTATTTCAGTTGACAGATTTTCTTATATGAACTATCACTCAGTAAAACATTTGAAAGTGTTAGAGGTTGTTTTTTATTTTATTTATTCAAATGCCACAAGGCCCTTCGTATAGAACATCTTACTCTGGTTGGACTCATGTGTAATCTCTGCTTCATCTTCTCTCTCTCGTTCTCTCAGCTTGCATATCCAGGTATTCAGCAGGAAGTGTGTACTACTACCCCTCATACCAGCAGCAGCACAACCCAGCCGGGGTTGAGTGCTTCCAGAAGGATCTCAAGAGGTACCTCACCAGGAAGATTGGCTTGGAGGCTGTAATGAGGATCCGCTGCACTAAAGGTAACAAGTCCTCACTTACAATATTTTCTCACTATGTTGATTGCCTTGCATTGTTATTTCACATGGAAGCAGCAGCACTTTAAATGTCAGACGTTATATTCTATAACGTCCTTGTGGAAAGTGTTTGCTGAAGGAAATCTCAATGACAATTTAGGAAGGATACTGTGAACCCTGTAAACTTATGGTTGTGAGTCGGTCTGTGCTCCAGTTGATTTCAGTATCTGGGAGTAAAAACTGTCAGATTAAATGTATTTAATTCAAATCTCTCGGACCCACTTCTATATCTAAACTTAGCAAAGAAAGAAACGTCCTCTCACTGTCAACTGCGTTTATTTTCAGCAAACTTAACGTGTAAATATTTGTATGAACATAAGATTCAACAACTGAGACATAAACTGAACAAGTTCCACAGACATGTGACTAACAGAAATTGAATACGGTGTCCCTGGAAAAAAGGGGGTGTCAATCAAAAGTAACAGTCAGTATCTGGTGTGGCCACCAGCTGCATTAAGTACTGCAGTGTTTCTCCTCCTCATGGACTGCACCAGATTTGCCAGTACTTGCTGTGAGATGTTACCCCACTCTTCCACCAAGGCACCTGCAAGTTCCCGGACATTTATGGGGGGAATGGCCCTAGCCCTCACCCTCCGATCCAACCGGTCCCAGTGAAGAGCACTTTTTGCCAGTCCTAGCCTTACAACATGCCAACAACCCCTCAGTCCAGCCTTTCTCAGCCTATTGCGGACAGTAAGAGCATTGATGGAGAGAGTGTGCGTTCCTGGTGTAACTCGGGCAGTTGTTGTTGCCATCCTGTACCTGTCCCGCAGGTGTGATGATCGGATGTACCGATCCTGTGCAGGTGTCGTTACACGTGGTCTGCCACTGCGAGGACGATCAGCGTTCCGTCCTGTCTCCCTGTAGCGCTGTCTGTGGTGCCTCACAGTACGGACATTGCAATTTATTGCCCTGGCCACATCTGCCTCATGCCACCTTGCAGCATGCATAAGGCACGTTCATGCAGGTGATCAGGGACCCTGGGCATCTTTCTTTTGGTGTTTTTCTGAGTCAGTAGAAAGGCCTCTTTAGTATCCTGAGTTTTCATAACTGTGACCTTAATTGCCTACCGTCTATAAGCTGTTAGTGTCTTAACGACCGTTCCCACAGGTGCATGTTCATTCATTGTTTCCCATGCTTGTTCAATGAACCGTAAATGGTGTTTAAACCCTTTACAGTGAAGTTATTTGGATTTTTGCAAATTATCTTTGAAAGACCAGGTCCAGAAAAGGGATGATTTATTTTGTATGTTGATTATTGTGAAAAGAAAATATAAAACTCTGACCCCTCAACTTCCATGCAGGTTTGTCCATCCACACGTTCCATGGGAACTTCTTTGTGCGCTCCACGGATCTGCTGTCCCTGCCCAATGTGAACCCAGACGCGGGCTTTGCTGTGCAGATGTCCATTGAGGAGAACCTGGTGGACATGCAGTCTGTCTCCTTCCAGGCTGCGCTGCTCTACACATCCAGCAAAGGTACACTGTCTGGAGCTGCTGTGATGGGGGTGTAGGGAGCTTTACCATGAAAAGATTAGCTGTGTTCGAATACTCACACTAACCATACTATTTGTGACGTACTTTGAGTATGTAGTCTGCTTATAGCTCATACTATGAATATAGTTAGTATGCCAGAAGTTCCTGGATGTTGTACTACATTCACCAAAATTCAAAGTATACAAGAAGTGGGACACTATTTCTGTGTTTTTAGGGCCCATAATGCAATTCTTCAGAATGGGCGTGGCTTCACATTTTCAGATTTGAAGAAAATGGGGGGGGATATGCTGCCGAAGTCCGAGAACGGATACAAATTTATCCATTTAACTAATTATGACAAATGTTAAAATGTTGCGCAATGTAATAAAGTAATTACTTTTCAAATAAGTTACATTACATGTTATGTTGTCTGACAATTTGTTAGCTACGCTAACCACATAGCATATCATGACAGCAGTTGCTTGTATGTTGGCTAGCTACCTAACTTTGGTTTGCTACTAATACATTGAACTTGCCAGTATATTAACTATATACTATCTAACTTTTATTGACTTGATTATTCACGTCATACATAGCTTAGTTACGTGGTATAGTTGGTGTGCTTTCTGAATGGACATTGTTAATGAAGTCCGTAAGATGTCTAGCTAGTATTTGTTATGCTAGCAAAAAGTTGCATAGCAACAGCATCGACTTCCGGTAGACGGGCGAAGCGCAAGTACACTCAACTGAATGGATTCCGTTGGAATACAGTAAACTAAAATGAACTAATAGTATGAAGTGTATATTCTCATTAAGTATGTAGTATACAGTATGTTAGTATGGGTATTCGAACACAGCTTTTGTCATTATTTTTCTGTGGGATTTACTTGGTTTAGATTCACTATGTGCGTCCCAAATAGCACCCTATGCCATACATGGTGTACTACTTTATACCAGGACTCAAAATGCTCTTGTCCAAAAAAGTGCCCTATATAGAGAATAGGGTGCCATTTGGGACTCACTGGAACAAGTGAGATGGAACACTTTTTGTAATGGATACTGAAATTTAAAGATGTTATTTCTTTCTGAAGTGCAATTTAGTTTTGTTTGTTTCCTTTCTTGACAAATATATTTCCGATGCATACCAATTGTAATGCTGAAATAACTTGTTGCTTGGTGTTGTTTCTACAGGAGAGAGAAGAATTCGAGTCCACACCATGTGTTTGCCTGTTGTCAACTCCCTGTCTGACGTCTTTGCTGGGGCTGATGTCCAGGCCATCACTGGTCTGCTGGCTAGCATGGGTAGGTAGTTCCAGGGACGCAGTGTTGGTGTAGTTATTAAAGGCATGTTTATTTCCATCAGTACCAGGTGAAGTCCTTAGACTGTCCCATCATCCTGTGGTCTTTAATGTCTCATAGTGAGAACACGCTTGTCATCCACACAGTGCCATCCATAGCTGCCTCATTTGCATGGACAGATGGTGATGTCAGATGGTTGCCTGGTTACTGTGACCTTTGTGGAATCCAAGTGGCTAAATCAAACTGACTGAAGACTAATCTTCTTATAATGTATTGGAGGTTTTATTAGTATCCGTCACTGATAAAATATTATTATTCTACATGTTATTCAGTCACATTATTTGGATGGTCTGGAAAGTCCATCTGTAGAAGCTCTACAGATAAGCAACTGCTTGCTAAGGTTAGAGTTGAGTTTAGAATAATGGTTAGGGTAAGGGCTAAGTTTAGGGTTAGAATCTGGGTTAGTAGATGGTGTGTAGAGCATCTACAGATGGACTATCCAAATGGTGTTGGTTGCTTTTGTAATGAAGGCCATGACTGCAAACTTGTACTGTACAATCATGTAACTTGTGAATCCCAATCCCGGAGGTAAAAATGTAGCTGGGAGTTTTGAATTCAATGCCCTGTTCCTGATGTGTCCTCCCCCTCTAGCTGTGGATCGCTCGGTGACGTCCAGTTTGAGTGACGCCCGGGACGCGATGACCAATGCTTCCATCGACTCTCTGACATCCTACCGCACCTCTGTGCTCACTATCCAGCAGCCTGGCCTCCTGGCCCCCGCCTGCCTCAGGCTGTTCCCCCTCTACATCCTGGCCCTGCTCAAACAGGTACACTACCCACCCACTCTCTCCCTGGCTAGTACCCTGGCAGTCTACAGCTTCATCCCATATGGCACCCTGTTCCCTGCACTACTTTTGACCAGGGCCCATTGGGCTCTGGTAAAAAGTAGTGTGCAATATAAGGAATAGGGTGCCATGTGGGATGAAGCCTACTTCCCATTGGGATTTCAACTTTCACCGACGAGTTATAATTACAACTCAGCATAACATAAAAAACAGCTTTAAAACACCATAAGAAATCCAGTCAGTCAGAAACTGACCAAGCTACCTTTATTGGCTTACGGACCTTTGCTCATGTTGTTTTTATTCTCCGTGGTCCACAGAAAGCCTTCCGAACCGGTACAAGCACCAGGCTGGATGACCGTGTGTTTGCCATGTGTCAGCTGAAGTACCAGCCCCTGGCCTACGTCATGCTGATGATCCACCCAGCGCTGTACCGCGTGGACGACCTGACTGATGAGGTGAGGGCTAGGGGAACAGAGCATAATTAATGAGAAGAGCAATATTTTTCTCTACTTTTATAGTTTATCACGTCTTATACACTCAGATCATTTAAAGAAGGAACACTGATATTCAGGTCTATGCTTCGGCTTCCATCTGACGTGTGGATATATTGCACTTTTCCTCTTTTATTAACCAAACTTCTCTTTTCGTCCCCCTCCTTCCACCCCCTCCACAGGGAGCCCTGAACATCAGTGAGCGTGCCATCCCCCAGCCCAGAGTCCAGCAGCTGTCTGTGGAGAAGCTGAGCAGAGAGGGGGCCTTCCTTATGGATGCTGGCTCGGTTAGTAGCATGATGATGATGATGATGTACACCATATGTGCAAAAGTATGTCGACACCCCTTTCAAATTAGTGGATTAATCTATTTCAGCCACACCTGTTTCTGACAGGTGTATAAAATAGAGCACACAGCCAATATAATATCCATAGACAAACATTGGTAATAGAATGGCCTTACTGAAGACCTCAGTGACTTTCAATGTGGCACAGTTATAGGATGCCACCTTTCCAACAAGTCAGTTTGTCAAATTCCTGCCCTGCTAGAGCTGCCCCAGTCAACTGTAAGTGCTATTATTGTGAAGTGGAAACGTCTAGGAGCAACAACTGCTCAGCCGCGTAGTGGGAGGCCGCTCAAAGAACAGGACCGCCGGGTGCTGAAGCACATAGGGTGTAAAAATCATCTGTCCTCAGTTGCAACACTCACTAGCGAGTTTCAAACTGCCTCTAGAAGCAATGTCAGCACAATAACTGTTCGTTGGGAGCTTCATGAAATGGGTTTTCATGACTGAGTAGACTCACACAGGCCTAAGATCAACGTGGTATAAAGCTTGCAACCATTGCACTCTGGAGCCGTGGAAACGTGTTCTCTGGAACACCATCTGGCAGTCCGACGGGCGAATCTGGGTTTGGGAAATGCCAGAAGAATGCTACATGGCCCAATGCACAGTGCCAACTGTAACGTTTGGAGGAGGAGTAGTTGTCTGGGCTGTTTTTCATGGTTCGGACTAGGCTCCCTTAGTTCCAGTGAAGGGAAATCTTAATGCTACTACATACAATGACATTCTAGGCGATTCTGTGTTTCCAACTTTGTGGCAACAGTTTGGGGAAGGCCCTTTTCTGTTTTCAGCGTGACAATGCCCCCATGCGCAAAGCGAGGTCCATACAGAAATAGTTTGTTGATCGGTGTGGAAGAACTTGACTGGCCTGCACAGAGCCCTGACCTCAACCCCATCGAACACCTTTGCGAGCCAGGCCTAATCACCCAACATCAGTGCCCTACCACCCTAATGCTCTTGTGGCTGAATGGAAGCAAGTCCCTTACGCAATGTTACATGTGAAAAGCCTTCCCAGAAGAGTACAGGCTGTTATAGTAGCAAAGGGGTGACCAACTCTATATTGATGCCCATGATTTTGGAATGAAATCCAATCTAATTTTATTTTTCACATACACATGGTTAGCAGATGTTAATGCGAGTGTAGCGAAATGCTTGTGCTTCTAGTTCCGATAATGCAGTAATAACCAACAAGTAATCTAACTAACAATTCCAAAACTACTGTCTTATACACTGTGTATAAGGGGATAAAGAATATGTACATAAAGATATATGAATGAGTGATGGTACAGAGCAGCATAGGCAAGATACAGTAGATGGTATCAAGTACAGTATATACATATGAGATGAGTATGTAAACAAAGTGGCATAGTTAAAGTGGCTAGTGATACATGTATTACATAAGGATGCAGTCGATGATATAGAGTACAGTATATACGTATGCATATGAGATTAATAATGTAGGGTAAGTAACATTTATATAAGGTAGCATTGTTTAAAGTGGCTAGTGATATATTTACATTTCCCATCGATTCCCATTATTAAAGTGGCTGGAGTTGAGTCAGTGTCAGTGTCAGTGTGTTGGCAGCAGCCACTCAATGTTAGTGGTGGCTGTTTAACAGTCTGATGGCCTTGAGATTGAAAAACAGCTTCTGTCTCTCGGTCCCAGCTTTGAAGCACCTGTACTGACCTCGCCTTCTGGATGATAGCGGGGTGAACAGGCAGTGGCTCGGGTGGTTGTTGTCCTTGATGATCTTTATGGCCTTCCTGTAACATCGGGTGGTGTAGGTGTCCTGGGGGGCAGGTAGTTTGCCCCCGGTGATGCGTTGTGCAGACCTCACTACCCTCTGGAGAGCCTTACGGTTGTGGGCGGAGCAGTTGCCGTACCAGGCGGTGAAGTTTGTGAGTGCTTTTGGTGACAAGCCAAATTTCTTCAGCCTCCTGAGGTTGAAGAGGCGCTGCTGCGCCTTCTTCACGATGCTGTCTGTGTGAGTGGACCAATTCAGTTTGTCTGTGATGTGTATGCCGAGGAACTTAACTTACTACCCTCTCCACTACTGTTCCATCGATGTGGATAGGGGGGTGTTCCCTCTGCTGTTTGCTGAAGTCCACAATCATCTCCTTAGTTTTGTTGACGTTGAGTGTGAGGTTATTTTCCTGACACCACACTCAGAGGGCCCTCACCTCCTCCCTGTAGGCCGTCTCGTCGTTGTTGGTAATCAAGCCTACCACTTGTGTCGTCGGCAAACTTGATGATTGAGTTGGAGGCGTGCGTGGCCACGCAGTCGTGGGTGAACAGGCGTACAGGAGAGGGCTCAGAACGCATCCTTGTGGAGCCCCAGTGTTGAGGATCAGCGGGGTGGAGATGTTGTTGCCTACCCTCACCACCTGGGGGCGGCCAATTAGGAAGTCCAGTACCCAGTTGCAAAGGGCGGGGTCAAGACCCAGGGTCTCGAGCTTGATGACGAGCTTGGAGGGTACTATGGTGTTGAATGCCGAGCTGTAGTCGATGAACAGCATTCTCACATAGGTATTCCTCTTGTCCAGATGGGTTAGGGCAGTGTGCAGTGTGGTTGAGATTGCATCGTCTGTGGACCTATTTGGGCGGTAAGCAAATTGGAGTGGGTCTAGGGTGTCAGGTAGGGTGGAGGTGATATGGTCCTTGACTAGTCTCTCAAAGCACTTCATGATGACGGAAGTGAGTGCTACGGGGGCGGTAGTCGTTTAGCTCAGTTACCTTAGCTTTCTTGGGAACAGGAACAATGGTGGCCCTCTTGAAGCATGTGGGAACAGCAGACTGGTATAGGGATTGATTGAATATGTCCGTAAACACACCGGCCAGCTGGTCTGCGCATGCTCTGAGGGCGCGGCTGGGGATGCCGTCTGGGCCTGCAGCCTTGCGAGGGTTAACACGTTTAAATGTTTTACTCACCTCGGCTGCAGTGAAGGAGAGTCTGCATGTTTTCGTTGCAGGCCGTGTCAGTGGCACTGTATTGTCCTCAAAGTGGGCAAAAAAGTTATTTAGTCTGCCTGGGAGCAAGACATCCTGGTCCGTGACTGGGCTGGTTTTCTTCTTGTAGTCCGTGATTGACTGTAGACCCTGCCACATGAATGAGATGTTGGATGAGCAGGTGTCCACATACATTTGGTGATGACAGCATTGACACATTGCATCATCAACAGTCGGATGCATTTCACCATCATGCTTTAGCTTGCGCTAATTTGCATGATTATTGAGGAATCCTTCTGTCATTTGACGTACGAAATAGATACTTAAAACACATCTACAGTGGATTCTTCTCAACAAACACACAGATGCATAACACGAACACAACGTGACTGACTTCTCCATTCTCCAACAGGTGATCTATCTCTGGATCGGAAGAAACTGCAACCCAGACTTCCTCACGCAAGTCCTGGGGGTCCCAGACTACGCTGCTGTGCCTCAGAACATGGTAAGGAACCTAAGCACCTGCTCCCCCTTTAACTGTTTCTCTTAGCCCAGCTCCCCTGCTCCTGACAAGGTTCTGTATCGCTCACCAAGTTTATAACACAGTATAATACACAGTGGTTCGAGCCCTGAATGCCAATTGGCTGAAAGCCATGGTATGTCAGACCATATACAATGGGTATGACACCATTTAAAAAAAATTAAAAAAAATACAATTAAATTGTTAACCAGTTTATGTAATAGCAATAAGGCACCTTGGGTTTGCTGTAAAAGGCCTATATTCCACGGCTAAGGGCTGTATCCAGGCACTCTGCGGTGCGTCGTGTTTAAGAACAGCCCTTAGCCCTGGTGTATTGGCCATATACCACTTAATTCACATGTGTTGGTTGTATCTTTTGTTTGTGACTTATATTGCACTATAATGCTGTTTAAAATGCGATGCACAACACATTTCCTGAAAGGGAGACCATAAAGATATTATTATAATGTGTTCCATCTCCCAGAACCTTCTCCCAGAGTTGGACACTGCAGAGTCCCAGAGAACCAGAGCGTTTGTTGGCTGGCTGAGGGAACAGAGGCCCTTTTTCCCCATCCTGCATGTCATTAGGTAGGCAGTAGTAACTAGATGAGATCACTGGGGGAGTTCAATGTCTGCATTCCAAATGGACCCCTATTCCCTTAATAGTTCAGTTAATAGTTTACTTTTTACCAGGGCCCATAGAGCTCTGGTACAAAAGTAGTGCACTGTTTAGGGAATAGGGGGCCATTTGGTTGAGTTTGAAGCCCAAAATTAAATGAGTATTATTAAGATCAGGTTGAAGTCATTGACAGCGAGTTTTGCTGACCTGTCAAATGACTGAGTTCAATTCTGCAAGAGACTGTAAATGTTGTAGATCCAACCTTCCCCTTTCTGTTCCTTTCCAGGGATGAGAGCCCACTGAAAGCCAGCTTTATGCAGAACATGATTGAGGATCGGACAGAGTCGGCCCTGTCTTACTATGAGTTTTTACTCCATGTCCAACAGCAAGTCTCCAAGTAAACGCAGCGTATGCAGTCAGCCCTGGGAACACTGACAGGATGTGCATCCGTGTGTGAACGAACGTTGGGAAGATTGAACCTGTCAGGGACGGCTGCCTCTCACAGCATCTTCAGTTATGGCGCACTATTCTTGTGTCGAGCATTGCCTTTCTTAAAGATTGAGCCCCCCCCCCGTCTGCAGACCTTCTTTCAAACAGATCAAACTTTATGTGATGAGCAGGACATGGACAGAGGCAACTCGGCTAATTCTGATTTGGCTCTTTTTGTTTTCAGCTGGAACATGTTGTCGAGACCAGGGAGTCCATGACACGATATTATGTACATCAGTGATTGAGCAAATCAGTGTTTATTCTCATAGAACTATGCTTTCTAAGAGATCCTTTCAGATACAGTTCTGGCTATGGATGTGAAGTCTTGTTCAAAAAGCACCGTTGTATTTGTTAATAAAGTAATATATGTATCATGCTGAAGGCCATGTTGAAGGAGTATCGTCTAACCTCGGACTGTTTATTATTGGATGTCCCCTTATGCATAAGAATACAGTATATCTCAGCTATGATGATGACAATAGTCATCTACCAATTAGTGGTAAAGGACAGAATTTTGGTTATTATTGTGTCGAACAAATCTCTAGACTTAATGTAAAGTACGAAATGTAGATGTTTTTAAAGGTGAACAGAGCTCGTTATAATTTCCTGCCTTGAATGTTGTTGACTAAGGGGAATTCCACGGTAACAGTGACACTGAGACTCAAATATTTCACTTTAAAATGTATTTCAAACAAAAACCAGTGATTGCAAAGTTAAACAAACCATATAACTCTATGCATGATGTCTGTTACTGTGGAATTGGAATTGCCCCTAAGCAATGGAATGCCGTCTCATCTCTTGGGTCAGATCTTTCCTTCAAAGACTCCCTCACCCATTCTCCTCTCCTCATGGACATTCAAAACAACTAGCTTTTTTTTTGTTTTTAGTTTAATTTATGAGATTCCCGATCTGATTAAATACTGTTATTGCCTTGTATGGGAACTCACTTTTCATTATTGAAACTGTTTAAATACAGACACTATATATTAAATATTTTAATATAATAGGATATGGGAAATTCTTTAACACGGACATATAACAAAGCCATTGTGATCTTTTAATCATGCTTATTGATACTTGTATATTGAAAATACTCCATTATAATGGTAAAGAATTGTTAATTTTAGTATGAAGATGAAATGACGCTAATAAAATGTTTGGGACTTTTTAAACGTAGTTGTGATTTGTCATGGATGGGCAGAGTACGTTTTAGGTTTCCTGACTATTGAAATTAGAACGTTTGAAAAATGTGTGAGATGAAAATGGGCAAACCAAAGGGTGTGCGACAGAAGGGTAATCAGTGGCCAAAATGGACAAACCAAAGGGTGTGCGACAGAAGGGTAATCGGTGGCCAAAATGGACAAACCAACGGGTGTGTGACAGAAGGGTAAATCAGTGGCCAAAATGGACAAACCAAAGGGTGTGCGACAGAAGGGTAATCTGTGGCCAAAATGGACAAACCAATGTGTGTGCGACAAAGGGTAATCAGTGGCCAAAAGGGTGTGCGACAAAGGGTAATCCGTGGCCAAAATGGACAAACCAACGGGTGTGCGACAGAAGGGTAATCAGTGGCCATTCTGAACCTTGTTTTAAGTCCAGTAGGTCACATGACCAAGGAGCTATTGAAATGTTACATTTTGGAAAATTTATGTAAAAACGTGTGGGATGAAAATGGACAAACCAAAGGGTGTGCAATTTGTAGGCCTGCTGAGTGTACATAGGTGGAGATTCACAAGAAAACATCTTTCACTTGTCTTCAAGACAGTAAGATTCCTATTGTCAAGGTAATCATTCACAAAGCTCTTCCGCACTGGTATCAGTCCCACATAACTATTAAAAATGATGTTCTGACAGTCTGCCGGGACTGAGGAATTCTTCCGTTCCACTGGTTGATAAGGACTTCTCTCATGAACACTTCACCGGTGGTCTTGTATCGTTTCAAGTACAGTCATGGATATTGCTGCAGCCTCAGATGATAGATTCTCTTAACCTGTAACAAAGGAAACAAAAAAGTGAAAGTAACATGTCCTGGTTTCAAGAGAAATTGATATTACACATAGATTTCCATAAGTAAAGCTCGTCCCAATTTTCTGTAAAAAACTTGACATTTCACCTAGATATCACTAACACGACAACTGTGGTGTACAACATAGAAGCTTATCAGGTTCTGATCATCTTACTATGCTTCTTCACCTGAGATTGGCCCCCGATTGCTAATCAATCAGTTCTTAATTCTCCAGGCTCCACTTTGTCATCAACATGGACAAACTTCCAATGAATATGGACAACCTTGCAGGTAATGACATGTATCCATCCTGATTTACCCTGAACTTTTACTGCTGACCTCATAAGCAAAACTTAATAAGGCCCTTCCCATTTTGGCCCTAATGTGTCTGTCACATTTTTTTACCATCACCCACTGTCCTGGCACTACATCATGTCCCCCCTGGGGAGTTATTCCCCATTAGAGAGTTGTATGCAATAGTTAAACATTGTGTCACTCAAAGTGAACGTTTGCTTTTCTCAAATCTAACGTGCCTGTGTTATCACGTTGTCCATTGTAGTAACTACCCATTAACTACCCATGTCCAGCCTGCACAAGATATGGGAAAATCAGTGACTTCAGCACCCGTATCTACTAAAATAACCTACTGCAAAGTTGTTAACCATCATGTTCACATATATTCCACCCGATTTCATATGTACACCAGCTGAGATGGGATGTAAGAGGGAGTCTATTACTTTACCTCCACAGCATCCAGCAAACTCTGCTGCTGAGCCAGGGAGAGCTTCTTACATTTCAGCACCAACACTGTGTAATTTGGGCTGTTGTCTTGATTCCATTTTCCCTTAGACGGACCCTGCTTCTCATGGCCACTTCTCAGAAAATCCCGTTTAATTTTCTGACATTCTCATTGCCGGTGACCAGAAATCCCGCAATAATGACATACATCTTTTTAACTGAATGGATAATGTTGTTGGTTTCACTCGGAACCTGCAAAACTCTGATAACCACGTCTCGTGGATGCTTAAAAGTTTCTAAACATTCATCCAACTGTTTTGGAGATGCTGATTTATGTGTGATCACTGTCACTAGAAGTTTGTCTTTACTTCCTTTTACAGCCTGGTTGGCCTAAGACATCGTTCGTCACACTGTTGTCAGAGTCTCTTGACTCAAAGCCAAGTAGTGCTGACCAGTTGCTTGAAACCTGATCTGCCTTACACAACTCAATGTGAGAATAGAAGATTGAAGAACAGAGGCCACAGGTGGGGGTCACGTCTGACTTTTTCACCCGTGTCTCCTCCTCTACTTTAAAATGGCTTTTTATATCACTAGACAGTGAATTTAAAATCTCTTTCATGCTCACATTCGAAAGAGTTGTTTCGCCCTTTTCCAGAGTGGTTTTCTCACTTAGCTTTGACATTACATCAATTTTAAAAGTTGTATAATATATATCTCTATATATATATATGTATTTACCCTCAAAATACTGAATATACATACAGCTGAAGTCAGAAGTTTACATAAAACAAGTTTTAATGACTCCAACATAAGTGTTTCAACCACTCCACAAATTTCTTGTTAACAAACTATAGTTTTGGCAAGTCGGTTAGGACATCTACTTTGTGCATGACACAATCATTTTTCCAACAATTAATTACAGACAGATTATTTTGCTTATAATTCACTGTATCACAATCCCAGTGGGTCAGAAGTTTACATACACTAAGTTGACTGTGCCTTTAAACAGCTTGGAAAAATACAGAAAATGATGTCATGGCTTTAGAAGCTTCTGCTAATTGACATAATTTGAGTCAATTGGAGGTGTAGCTGTGGATGTTTTTCAAGGCCTACCTTCAAACTCAGTGCCTCTTTGCTTGACATCATGGGAAAATCAAAATAAATCAGCCAACAAATTATAGACCTCCACAAGTCTGGTTCATCCTTGGGAGCAATTTCCAAACACCTGAAGTTACCACGTTCATCTGTACAAACAATAGTACACAATTATAAACACCATGGGACCACGCAGTCGTCATACCGCTCAGGAAGGAGACGTGTTCTGTCTCCTAGAGATGAATGTACTTTGGTGCAAAAAGTGCAAATCAATCCCAGAACAACAGGATCTTGTGAAGATGCTGGTGGAAACAGGTATCTATATCCACAGTAAAACACGTCCTATATCGACATAACCTGAAAGGCCGCTCAGCAAGGAAGCTACTGCTCCAAAACCTCCATACAAAAGCCAGACGACAGTTTGCAACTGCACATGGGCTCCCTAAAACACTTCTGCGAGCATGCCTTTCTAATCGACCTGGCCTGGGTATCCTGGAAGGATATTGCCCTCATCCCGTCAGTCGAGGATGCCTGGTCATTCTTTAAAAGTAATTTCCTCACCATCTTAGATAAGCATGCCCCGTTCAAAAAATACAGAACTAAGAAAAGATATAGCCCTTGCTTCACTCCAGACCTGACTGCCCTTGACCAGCACAAAAACATCCTGTGGCGGACTGCAATAGCATCGAATAGTCCCCACGATATGCAACTGTTCAGGGAAGTCAGGAACCAATACAGTCAGTCAGTCAGGAAAGCAAAGGCTAGCTTTTTCAAGCAGAAATTTGTATCCTGCAGCTCTAACTCCAAAACGTTTTGGGACACTGTAAAGTCCATGGAGACCCCCCCCCCCAAAGCTACTCGCCCAAGCCTCCCCAGCTTCTCCTTCACCCAAATCCAGACAGCAGATGTTCTGAAAGCGCTTCAAA
The DNA here is from genome assembly GCF_021184085.1 of Oncorhynchus gorbuscha. Taxonomy (NCBI): domain Eukaryota; kingdom Metazoa; phylum Chordata; class Actinopteri; order Salmoniformes; family Salmonidae; genus Oncorhynchus; species Oncorhynchus gorbuscha. The sequence continues at coordinate 95,132,245 of NC_060174.1, read as the reverse complement.
ACCTGGACCCGTACAAATCAGCTGGGCTAGACAATCTGGACCCTCTCTTTCTAAAACTATCCGCCGCCATTGTTGCAACCTCGATTACCAGCCTGTTCAACCTCTCTTTCGTATCGTCCGAGATCCCTAAAGATTGGAATGAATGCCGCGGTCATACCCCTCTTCAAAAGGGGGTGACAACCTAGACCCAAACTGTTACAGACCTATATCCATCTTGCCTATCTAAAGTCTTCGAAAGCCAAGTTAATAAACAGATCACTGACCATTTCGAATCCCACCGTACCTTCTCCGCTATGCAATCCCCGTATTTCCTTTTCGGCAGTCTCAATAGCCTTGGTTTTTCTAGTGACTGCCTCGCCTGGTTCACCAACTACTTTGCAGACAGAGTTCAGTGTGTCAAATCGGAGGGCATGTTGTCCGGACCTCTGGCAGTCTCTATGGGCCAACAGGGTTAAATCCTTGGGCCGACTCTTTTGTCTGTATATATCAATGATGTCGCTCTTGCTGCGGGCAATTTACTGATCCACCTCTACACCATTCTGTATACTTCTGGCCCTTCTTTGGACACTGTGCTAACTAACCTATAAACGATCTTCAATGCCATACAACACTCCTTCCATGGCCTCCAACTGCTCTTAAACGCTAGTATATACAAATGCATGCTTTTCAACCGTTCGCTGCCCGCACCCGCCCGCCGACTAACATCACCACTGTCAGGACCCGGTTACGAACCCGGGTCTCCGGAGTGAGAAACAGTCACTTGACCAACTGAGCCACGAATAGTTGGCAGAACCCAGAAGATGAGGCAGACACAGCAGTACTTGAGACAGTGTATTTAATGAAGTAAAAAGTGAAGTTCTTCAGGAAAACATGTAACTCCACAACCTCAAAAGGAATTCCACAAGAACAAAGGTAATCCTCCAAGACAAAAAGGTAAATCCACAAGGTGGAAGGTGTAGCACAAAAAGCCTCAAAAGATACTCAAAAACAAACAAAAAAGAACAAAAAAACAGAATTCCACAAGAGAGTCCACCGGGATCAACAAGAGTTCACAGAGTACTAGGGCTGGGTGCTAACATACAAACACAGAGCAAAGAACTGAGGAAAACAAAGGGTTTAAATACAATCAGGGGAAACGAGGCACAGGTGCAAATAATAATGGGGATCAAGGGAAAACAGGCACAATGAGGTCAAAAGGCACAATGGGGACCTCTAGTGACCAAAAACCGGAACAACCCTGGCCAAATCCTGACAACCACCCTGGACAGTTCTGACCTAGAATATGTGGACAACTATAAATACCTAGGTATCTGGCTAGACTGTAAACTCTCCTTCCAGACTCATATTAAACATCTCCAATCCAAAATCAAATCTAGAATCGGCTTTCTATTTCGCAACAAAGGCTCCTTCACTCACGCCACCAAACTTACCCTAGTAAAACTGACTATACTACCGATCCTCGACTTTGGCGATGTCATCTACAAAATAGCTTCCAACACTGCAAACTGGATGCAGTCTATCACAGTGCCATTCGCTTTGTTACCAAATCACCCTATACCACCCACCACTGCGACCTGTACGCTCTAGTCGGCTGACCCTCGCTACATATTCGTCGCCAGACCCACTGGCTCCAGGTAAGTCTATAAGTCTATGCTAGGTAAAGCTCTGCCTTATCTCAGTTCACTGGTCACGATAACAACACCCACCTGTAGCACACGTTCCAGCAGGTATATCTCACTGATCATCCCCAAAGCCAACACCTCATTTGGCCGCCTTTCCTTCCAGTTCTCTGCTGCCAGTGACTGGAACGAATTGCAAAAATCGCTGAAGTTGGAGACTTTTATTTCCCTCAACAACTTTAAACATCAACTATCTGAGCAGCTAACCGATCGCTGCAGCTGTACATAGTTCATCTGTAAATAGCCCACCGAATCTATCTACCTCATCCCCATACTGTTTTTATTTTATTAACTTTTCTGCTCTTTTGCACACCAGTATCTCTACTTGCACATCATAATTTGCTCATTTATCACTCCAGTGTTAATCTGCTAAATTGTAACTATTCGCTCCAATGGCCTATTTATTGCCTACCTCCTCATGCCTTTTGCACACACTGTATATAGGCTTTCTTTTTTCTACTGTGTCATTGATTTGTTCATTGTGTTATTGGCTTGTTTATTGTTTACTCCATGTGTAACTCTGTGTTGTTGTCTGTGTCACACTGCCTTGCTTTATCTTGGGCAGGTCGCAGTTGCAAATGAGTACTTGTTCTCAACTAGCCTACCTGGTTAAATAAAGGTGAAATAAAATAAATAAATAAAAATGATCTGGAACGCTGAAACAGGTTCCTAGCGACAGTGACGGTCATAAATCGGTCACATGGATCCATAGTTATGTATACTGAACAAAAATATAAATGCAACATGTAAAGTGTTGGCCCCATGTTTCATGAGCTGAAATTAAAGATCTCATAAACGTTCCATACACACAAAAAGCTTATTTCTCTCAAATTGTGTGCCCAAATTTGTTTACACCTCTTCTAGTGCACATTTTTTCCTTTGCCAAGATAATCCATCCACCTGTCAGGTGTGGCATATCAAGAAGCTGATTAAACAGCATGATAATTACACAGGTGCACCTTGTGCTGGGGACAATAAACGGCAACTCTAAAATGTGTAATTTTGTCACTCAAGTTTTGAAGGAATGTGCCATTGGTATGCTGACTGTAGGAATGTCCACCAGAGCTGTTGCCAGATAAATAAATGTTAATTTCTCTATCAAAAGCCGCCTCCAACGTCGTTTTAGAGAATATGGCAGTATGTCCAACCAGCCTCACAACCTCAGACCACCTGTATGGTGTCATGTGGGCGAGCGATTTGCCCTATGTCAACATTGTGAACAGAGTGCTCCATGGTGGCGGTGTGGTTATGGTATGGGCAGGCATAAGCTACGGCCAACGAACACAATTGCATTTTAATCGATTTGAAGGTCCATTGTTGTGCCATTCATGTTTCAGCATGATAATCCATGTCACGCGGATCTTCCCACATTTTCTGGAAGCTGAAAATGGCCTAGTTCTTCCAAGGCCTGCATGCTCACCAAACATGTCACCCATTGAGCATGTTTGAGATTCTCTGGATTTACGTGTACGACAGCGTGTTCCAGTTCCCGCCAATATCCAGTAACATTGAACAGCCATTGAAGAGGAGTGGAACAACATTCCATATGCCACAAACAACAGCCTGATCAACTCATGCGAAGGAGATGTGTCGCACGCCCCTACTTTTTTTTCAACAGATGCATTTCTGTATTCCCAGTCCTGTGAAATCCATAGATACATTTATTTAAATTGACTTATTGCCATATGCAAGTATGAACTGTAAATCAGTCAAATCGTTGAAATTTGTACATGTATATATGTTTTTGTTCAGTATAGAAACCTGTGTGAGTCTAAAGAAACCAAACTGCTACAGATAGGTGTAACTGGTAAATTGAAGCAATAGAGACAAGTATACCAACCAAAAGTATATCAACCAGTTATGAATAGTGGTGTAGGGGTTAGTAACAGTATAACCAACCAGCCATGAATACTGGTGTAGGGTTTAGTAACAGTATAACCAACCAGCCATGAATACTGGTGTAGGGTTTAGTAACAGTATAACCAACCAGCCATGAATACTGGTGTAGGGGTTAGTAACAGTATAACCAACCAGCTCTGAATACTGGTGTAGGGGTTAGTAACAGTATAACCAACCAGCTCTGAATACTGGTGTAGGGGTTAGTAACAGTATAACCAACCAGCTCTAAATACTGGTGTAGGGTTAGTAACAGTATAACCAACCAGCTCTGAATACTGGTGTAGGGGTTAGTAACAGTATAACCAAACAGCCATGAATACTGGTGTAGTGGTTAGTAACAGTATAACCAAACAGCCATGAATACTGGTGTAGGGTTTAGTAACAGTATAACCAAACAGCCATGAATACTGGTGTAGGGGTTAGTAACAGTATAACCTACCAGCCATGAATACTGGTGTAGGGGTTAGTAACAGTATAACCAACCAGCTCTGAATACTGGTGTAGGGGTTAGTAACAGTATAACCAACCAGCTCTAAATACTGGTGTAGGGTTTAGTAACAGTATAACCAAACAGCCATGAATACTGGTGTAGGGGTTAGTAACAGTATAACCAACCAGCTCTAAATACTGGTGTAGGGTTTAGTAACAGTATAACCAAACAGCCATGAATACTGGTGTAGGGGTTAGTAACAGTATAACCAAACAGCCATGAATACTGGTGTAGGGGTTAGTAACAGTATAACCAACCAGCTCTGAATAGTGGTGTAGGAAAGAAACAGTATGAAACCAAGGACCAACCAACTATGAATATGTTGAGACTTGACAGGGAGCTAGCTAGATTAGCCCACTGACAGGAACATTAGCTAGATTGGGCGGGAGAAAACCAGTCCGAGTTAAATGGCGACTCACATACCAAAGAGTCTACATAAAGCTGTCCCAATAGCAGTCCCAACATCTTACCACTGCTACACCTGACAATCAGTGGAGCCTTGTCTGGCAGCGAAACAGTTCATTCAGCCTTATTTACTGCCTTTTAAAAAAACATAGCAGATATGGCTTACTTGCTTAAACAAATGTGGTTTCTAATGACAATTGAGATGTACTAACTATGGCATAAGGGGATGACAAACGGATAAGAGGCAATCCGGAATTCTGATTAATGTCACGCCTTGGTCATTGTATCTTGTGTTTTTGTTATATGTTTGGGTAGGCCAGGGTGTGACATGGGTTTATATGTTGTATTTCGTATTGGGGTTTGTATTAATTAGGAGTGTGTATTAGTAGGGGTGTGTCTAGTTAGGCTTGGCTGCCTGAGGCGATTCCTAATTGGAGTCAGCTGATTCTAGTTGTCTCGGATTGGGAACCGTATTTAGGTAGCTTGAGTGCGCGTTGTATTTCGTGGGCGATTGTACCTGTCTTAGTGTTAGTCACCAGATAGGCTGTATTAGTTTCACTCGTTTGTTGTTTTCGTATTTTCAGTTATTTCATGTACCGCATATATCTTCATTAAAAATCATGAGTAACCTACACGCTGCATTTCGGTCTGACTCTCTTCAAACAGCAGACGAACTACATTACAATTAAGACATTAATGAGTGAGCTATTATGGATGTAGTCAATATAACTATTTGTTTAGCACTTTTGAAATGTACAGCGACAGAATTCTGAATATGGGCCGTTCTTATAGTGTTCTCCCTGTACACCAATTCAGAACCGTAAGATAAATAAAGGGGCATATTAGCAGACAATGAAAGCTCTTACAATATTCAATGATTACCTTTCTCTAAAATAAGCTACATGTGCACCACCAAGTCAGAACAGTAGGCAAAATTAAGAGGGGTAAGTAGACCAAATTATAAGGGTGAGGCACATGGGCTACTCACATCTTACTACACAACATACACTTAGTATTACTTTCTTAGCTACAGTATACATATCTCCCTGGCATATTGCATCACTTATGCAGCAGCATACAATACATTTTTGAACTCACCTTGTTGTGCTGTGCTAACTTGAACAGGAAGGTGGAGCGGCGGTTCTTCGTGGGCAAATTTTGTCATCAAAGTCTGTCATTCTCTGGATTTATGGTTCTTTCAAAACAACTGGGAACTCGGAAAAAAACAAGGTTGAATCATGTCATCAGTGATCTTCAGGTCGTAGCTCTAGAAAGAGCCTGGATTTAAAATTCCGAGTTGGATGACCTTTCAAAACGTATTTTCACAGTCAGAGCTTGTTTATTCCCGACTTCCCAGTTGTCTTGAACTCACTGAAGTAAAGTTTTCGCTGTTCAGAGTTTAAAACCTGTTATGGATCATGCGCATTTTCGCAGCTTTTTGTTAAAAATCGCGCAACATTTCAGCGCCCTGCTACTCATGCCAGGAATATAGTATATGCATATGATTAGTATGTGTGGATAGAAAACACTCAGACGTTTCTAAAACTGGTTAAATCACGGCTGTGACTATAACAGAACGTGCGTTTCATCGAAAAGCGCAGGAAAATCTGTTCACTGAAAACTGGAAAATATATCAATGCGCCACTGGAATGTATTGTTGAAAAGAAACCACATTAAATGGGGCCAAGGTTGCAATACCTACAGCTTCCACACGATGTCAACAGTCTTGTCATTTGTCTCGGATTTGTTTCTTGGTCAAACTGACACAACTGACACTCCGACCGGATGTTTTGGTTGAGAAATATTTCGATATGATATCAGAACGTGGAGCTATTGAATATACATCGCCCCGTGATCATTTTGATAGATTATTAACGTTTACTAACTTTTGCATTACAAAAGTATTTCGAAGTGTTTTGTGAAAGTTTATCGTCTACTTTTTTAATTTAAAAAAATGACGTTGCTTTATCAAACTCAGTTTTTTCCTTGGTGACACAGTCTTCATAGATCGATATCTAGGCTATATATGGACCAATTTAATCAAAAAAAGACCCAATAGTGATGTTTATGGGACATCTAGGAGTGCCAAGAAAGAAGCTCGTCAAAGGTAATGAATGTTTTATATTTTATTTCTGTGTTTTGGGTAGCGCCGGCTACCGCAAAATCTGTTGTGTTAGGTGACATTGCAGTATTTTGGGGGTACATGCTATCAGATAATAGCTTCTCATGCTTTCACCGAAAAGCATTTTACAAATCTGACTCGGTAGCTAGATTCACAACGAGTGTAGCTTTAATTCACTACCTTGAATGTGTGTTTTAATGAAAGTTTGAGTTTTATCAAAAACTATAAGTGGCGCTCTTGAAATTTCCACTGATTTGATCCCGACAGCGGAACCCACTCCCTAAAACGTTTTAAGAGTTTAATAGTTGTTTTGAGCACGTCACAAATCATGCTTCATTGACAGCGTGGCCAATGTTGAATATTTATAATTTTAAACTTGGAAAAGAGCCCCTTAATCCCAGATTTGGGACCACACAAACACGGTCATTAATTCCTTCCAAACCATTCATTGTTGAATTTCCAACTTGTTGTGTAATATTTATGACCAATGGCCGATGAGCACCGATACGTTTTATCTATAATTTCTCTTCTTTATTTCTCTCCATATGATACGGATTAAAAAGGATTTGCCAATAGATTGTCGACTTGATTCATGATGATGACTAGTAGCTAAGATTTTGAAAGTATGATGTTGACATGATTAGTCCAATCAAAGCTATAACGTGATTTGATGTAATTTTATCTGTGGCCAATGACCTTGAGTCTTCTTGGATGGGCACTTCTAACGTAACTCTATGGCAGCACCCAAGGGGCTAGAATTTTTTAGGTCTAGCCTTAGACTTGGCGGTGATGTAACGTCCCCATGAATGACAGAACACATAGCTAATTACGGCACAATGCTCCGTATTTTCTGCTGGCTTGCCCCACCACCACAGAAAGCACTGAGCTTGGCTGAAACACCTCCATTTTGGAGCTGCCATATACAAGTAATCAAAAAAGAGACCATTTGTATGTGGCTTTGTTAACTCAATTATATATATTTTTGTTTACATTGTTTGCGAACTGATATGTGACACGTATTAATGCCAAAATAACATGCTAAACAGGCAAGCCCCCCCTAAAAATGTGGGGCTCAAAACGGGTCGTCACCGCACACTCCACACGGGCATGGACCAACATTGAACAGTTCTAATTTGGGGTCCGTTCTCCACAGATCAGTCTGGCCTTGACCCTTACTCAGGCTGTTTACCATTGAATTTCTTTCTTCACACTTCCGGTCTGCTTAAGGGTGGTGGGGGGTGTCGTAGGTACCAATGGGATAGCAGCCCTGTAAATGTAAAGAGGACCCAGTGAATGTAGAGAGAGAGGCCACGGAGAGGAGCAAGTGAGCTATGAACCCAGACATGCGTTTTGGTTTCAACGCACCCTTAACGGCTCGTGTACACTAGCACGCGGTAAATTGCAGCGTACCGCTTAGGCCGCTCTGTGTGGCTCGCTTGTGGGCATGCTGGCAGCATATAGCAGCACGTTCGATTGTGGGTCAATAATTCAGCATAACAAGTTTGTATTAAGGTCTGGTTATTAAATGGGTAAATAGTTTAATCCAATCATCATTTAATGAATTTATTCACATGTAAATAGTAATATCCTCTAAAATGCTCTGGTGACAAACAAACTTTGCTGCCCTGTTTCCAATCATCCACATGTCTGGGAGAACCTATACCTAAGTAAGTTAATACATTTTGAAAATATTTTAAAAAACAATGTATTATTAGCTAACTAGCTACAGTGCAGGCTAACTCAAATGAGCTGCTAACGTAGCTAGCTAGCTAGCCAACTTTACATACTGTATAGATAGCGATCTAAGTGAATTAAATATCACCAGATAGCTAGCTAATATGAAGTTATCTTGATGTATTTATCACTGTAAAAACAAAAACTCTAAATGCATTTGTAGGTAGCTAGCTAACAGCCATGGAGGAGGGTGAAAGGATAGCAACCCCAACTGTCAAAGTGAGAGAGTGGGTTATTCAGGATAAGACAGGTACTTTTGTGTAGTTCCAGTCCATAGAAGTGAGGCCGGAGATAATAGTAACATAATATTCAGTGCTGTCTAATTTGAGTATAATGAAGTCTATTTCTTGTGGGGTTTTCTGTCCTCAGATACAGAGAGCTGTGTAAGCCTGCCTGCAGATGAAGAGGATCTAATGAAGAGCAGTGGTTCTCAGGCAAAAGGTCGCAAAGTTCAAGGGGGCCGAATACTTTCGCAAGGCACTGTAAATCTTTCGTTCTGGGATTATGCTCAGGTAAGACAATTTGTCTAATCTATACTCTCATATTACCAAATCCTATTCTTGAAGATCAAGGTGTATAACATTTATTGGAATGACTGGAATTCTGATAGACTTTGGTTTTTAATGTAAAGATCTAATATAATAATATTATTATATGCTGTAGAAAGCAATGGGTTAGAAGAAGCCTACACAACCAACACATAAAGTAAAATTTAACATCCATATAAAAAAAATGAAAAACATCCATATGAAAAAAAAAAAAAAAGCCCAGAGATGGGACAACACATCACCCCCTCTTGTCAACACACACACACACACACACACACACACACACACACACACACACACACACACACACACACACACACACACACACACACACACACACACACACACACACACACACACACACACACACACACACACACACACACACACACACACAATAAACTTCTTTCAATAAAGTGTTTCACATTCTCTACTGGTTGAAATTAAGTCTCTCATTTGATGAAATACTACACCTATCCTGTGTTTATCAGATCAATGCAGATTAAGGAAATTAGATTTTGAGATGAACTGGTTTTAGAGTATTTACATGATGCATAAGAAGTGCAGTGTACTGTTTTTTAAATTCTATTTCTTTATATATGAATGACAAATCAGCCTTTAACTAGTCAAATCATGTTTCTAGTCTTTTACATAGTTACAATGTGTAACCATTGATGTCCCTGGACCAGGATTGGTAAACACTGTTGAAGTGTATAATTGTAATACATACATAAAGACACTGCATCATTCAAAGACTGGAATTTGATACTCCTGGTATTGGATATGATTGAATCTCAGACATTCATACCTGCACTGCACCTATATTTGCCACGGTAGAGTACATGATTAGTGAATATATTAAATGTACAGGCTACAATGTGGAGATCTCATGCATGGTAATAACTACATGTATATATGACTTGTGTCCTTGGCACAAAGTTATAATATATTCTACTCAATCCATAGGCTTCATTAATGTCATTCAGACTGTTTTGAAGTTGATATAACTGGCTATGATAGCTGAGGTTCTGTAGCTAGGTTCTGAACTAATATGTATACCAAGCGTTTTAGGATCCATACACAGATCGGCTACATGGCTAGCTACACGTCCATAGGCATAAAAGTATTTTTATTCTCCACTGCGCAATAAGCAAGCAAATAGTTGGCTTGCTACGTTACTTCAGCTGCATTGCATGGCAAATATCAGCAAGGCAAGCCTACAAAATTGTACATTCAATTTGCAGTAAATGCTTTAGCTAGCTAGATTCTTTACATCCACTGTTTCACAAGATGTCAGCCTGGTTTGCTGGTTGTTTAAGGAGTCCCTAAAACATTAAACAACCAGAATTACAATATCATACTGATGTCGCAACACCCATAAAGCTAGCCGGATAATGTTAGCTAGTCAGCTAGCTTGCTAAATAGTGATTTTGGTAAATTAACAAATAAACAATGACAAAAAAATATGCATAATCATTTGTCTCTACATTAACTAACATATTCCTCTCAACTGTATTCGTTATGACATTATAATTACTTATATTTGCTTCCATCCTAATATTTTTGTCAGCCATCTTTGCTGAAGAAAGTCTCCAGCTTTGGTGTAACCGATGTGAAATGGCTAGCTAGTTAGTGGTGGTGCGCGCTAATAGCGTTTCAATCGGTGACGTCACTGGCTCTGAGACCCTGAAGTACTGCCGGTGCTTTTGTGGAGCGATATGTGTGCAGAGGGTCCCTAGTTCGAGCCCAGCGAGGGGACGGATTAAAGTTATACTGTTACATTGGGTCGCAGAGAGTCAAATTCGTCATGGGAACTACTCCATATGATTGGTCATCGCCCGCTGGTCGCTGCTGGTGATTTGCATAAAGTTGGAGAATGTATAACTTTTTCACCACTTCCTATGCCACGTTCGTGCCGCCCAATGGTCCCTGCTCTCTCCGCTTCTCACCGCTTTCCTTCCATTGAAAAATAATGGGAAGCGGTGTTTCACTGCGCGGTACCACATGCTAGTGTACACGGGGCATTATGGTCTGTCGCCTAGCCATTCAACGTCAAACATTTGTTGGTCACTGTTAGCCCTGTACATGTATTGAAAGAGAACCCAGTTAATTTAAAGAGGATAGTCACGGAGAGGAGCAAGTGAGCTATGAATCCATACCGTATTTCACTAACTTCTTTTAAAAAAATACAAATAATTCTTAGCATCAACAGTTTGTGTGTGTTATTTTGTGGGTTAGAGCAAGAGTAATGCTGTGTGACTTTTAAAAATATAAACGAAATGCATTATCCTAAAACTGTCTTGGGGAATCGACTATATAATTAACAGCCATGTTAAGTGGAGAAATCATCTAAGGTAATTGCAGATATTGGCCACTAGGTGTCCGCCTAAGTGAATATATTGTTTGTAATGACAAATTGGTTTTGAAACGTTATTCAGGGTTGTATACAATTAATGTGTATGTAAATAACACCTTGGTTTAAATTGTATTGTTTCTTTCAAATACATAGCTGGACTTGATTTACAGATGTGAATGTTTTATAGTTCCTGTGTAGGCAACAGTATTTGTTTTAAATATAGGTGGTCACTGTTAACAGTTTAGTCTAGTCAGTTGGCTGCATGGGAGTGAAAAGAAAGGCTCATCTGAATTATTTTGTTTTAAAGTTGATATAGCCTATGTGGAGTCAGTGACTCTAAATGATAATGTAAAACGCAGACAAACTAAAGCTAAAAGAAAGAGATGATTAAGATGTATGTTTTTTTTCCCAAATCCATCAACCAATTGCACATTTCTGAAAGACCTGTTCAGTCAATTTGGGAGTTTTTTAAAGGATGTTTTAAACAGATTTTTAGTCAGCACTCTTTGAATGAACAATGTCTCAGGTTTAATCAAAGTGCATTGTGACAGTCCTTGTACCTGTGGCCCATGTGAGTTTTTTTTCAGTCAAGGCCACCAAAACGATTTGACTTTAGTGTTTGTGAGACCTATGTAGCCTACTCCCCAAAAGTTTTAAAAGTGCATTCCTCAATTGAAAGTGAGGTAGAATTATTCTCACCCAATCTGAGATTGAATGATGAAGATATTGTCACACCTGCCCCCCCCTCCCTGCACCTGTCACCATTGTTACGCGCATCAGCGTTCCATTGTACTCACCTGGACTCCTTCACTTTGGACTGGCCACCCCTCATAGCCTGGTTCCTCTCTTGGTTTCTTCCTAGGTTCTGGCCTTTCTACTGATTTTTTTCCTAGCCACCGTGCTTCTACACGTGCATTGTTGCTGTTTGGGGTTTTAGGCTGGGTTTCTGTACAGCACTTTGATATATCAGCTGATGTAAGAAGGGCTTTATAAATAAATGTGATTTTATGTCTGTTCCTCAGTTTGTTCCACGTGTCAGCATTGGTGTCGTAATGTCATTTTCTTCCCCCTGTCCAGATGCTGTTCTTATTTTGTTTTATGTCTGTTTATCCAGGAAATCTTTACTGCTTCTCGTCTCCCAGCGTCTGTCCTAACAGATACTGTAAAAAAAAAAATCTGTTTGGCATGAGTTAATGTATTTTAAATTTGTCAGCAATTAATTTTATTAAGGTTACAAAATTCCTGTTAATGTGGCAATATTCCATTAATTTTCAGAAACCATGGTAGTTAATTTTTGGGTGGCAGGTAGCCTAGTGTTTAGAGCGTTGGCTCAGTAACCAAAAGGGTGCTGGATCAAATCCCTGAGCTGACAAGGTAAAAATCTGTTGTTCTGCTCCTGAACGAGGCAGTTAACCCACTGTTCCCCGGTAGGCTGTCATTGTAAATAAGAATTTGTTCTTAACTAACTTGCCTAGTTAAATAAAAAAATCTATGAAAACTTTATGAATTTATACTTGCACTTTAGAAAAAATAAAGTATGTAATTCTGATTCATTATGTTTGTGTTCATGTTGTCCATGAGTTTGTAGTGGATATCTCTGTGTCCATATCTCTGTCTCACCATGGACAACTTTAGCATTTGAGCTAATTAGCAACTTTTCAACTACTTACTACTTTTTGAGCTACTTTGCAATTGCATAGCATATTAGCTAACCCTTCCCCTAACCTTAACCCTTTTAGCTAAACTTTCCCTAACCCTAACCCTTTAACCTAAACTTCACCCTAGCCTAGCTATCATTGGCCAGCTAGCTAACGTTAGCCACCTAGCCACCAAGCTAAAATTCATAACATGTAAGTTTAGCAAATTTGTAACATACAAAACAAATGTAATTCGGAACGTATCATACAAAATGAGTAATGGGCATCCATAAATTCAGATATACCATACGAAGCCTAACATATTATACTAAATGGACTGTCCCAAACGTAGCATGTTATCTTCAACATGCACACTTTGTATAATTACATAAGAACGCCTTAACTTTAGGCTATTTACTGTATTAAAAAAGTAATATTTAATTTTGTGGTAGACAACGCAACCAAATATCAACATTTAAAGGATATTCAATGCTAGGATAGTTTCATCTGAGCCACTGGCTTAATCCTATTCTTGAACATTTGGGGGGGTTAGTTGGAGACTTGAATCCAACACATAATTTGTTAACTTGTCGACAAGTTAAAAGGATTTTTAAAATTATTATAATTTTTGTTTGTGAAAGTTTGGACACCTACTCATTCAAGTGTTTTTCTTTATTATTAAGTGTTAAACAAATCAAAATATATTTTATATATGAGATTCTTCAAAGTAGCCAAGCCACCCTTTGCCTTGATGACAGCTTTGCACACTCTTGGCATTCTCTCAACCAGCTTCATGAGTTAGTCACCTGGAATGCATTGCTTTGTTATAAGTTAAAAGTTAATTTGTGGAATTTCTTTCCTTCTTACTGCATTTGACCCAATCAGTTGTGTTGTGACAAGGTAGGGGTGGTATACAGAAGATAGTCCTATTTGGTAAAAGACCAAGTCTTTATTATGGCAAGAACAACTCATAGGAGTAAAGAGAAACGACAGTCCATCATTACTTTAAGACATGAAGGTCAGTCAATTCAGAAAATGTCAAGAACTTTGAAAGTGTCTTCAAGTGCAGTCGTGAAATGAGGACCGCCAAAGGAAAGGAAGACCCAGAGTTACCTCTGCTGCAGCGGACAAGTTCATTAGTTACAAGCCTCGGAAATTTCAGCCCAAATAGAGTTCACAGAGTTCAAGTAACAGACACAGCTCAACATCAACTATTCAGAGGAGACTGCGTGAATCAGGCCTTCATGGTTGAATTGCTGCAAAGAAACCACTACTAAAGGACATCAATAATAAGAAGAGACATGCTTGGGCCAAGAAATGCAAGCAATGGACATTAGACTGGTGGAAATCTGTCCTTTGGTCTGATGAGTCCAAATTTGAGATTTTTGGTTCCAACCGCCGTGTCTTTGTGAGTAGGTGAACGGATGATCTCTGCATGTGTGGTTCCCACCATGAAGCATGGAGGAGGAGGTGTGATGGTGTGGGGGTGTTTTGCTGGTGACACTGTGATTTATTTAGAATTCAAGGTACACTTAACCAACATGGCTACCACAGTATTCTGCAGCGATACACCATCCCATCTGGTTGGCGCTTAGTGGGACTATCATTTGTTTTTCAACAGGACAAGGACCCATCACACATCCAGGCTGTGAAGGGCTATTTTACCAAGGAGAGTGATGGAGTGTTGTATTAGATGGCCTGGCCTCCACAATCACCTGACCTCAACCCAGTTCAGAATGTTTGGGATGAGTTGGACAGCAGAGTGAAGGAAAAACAGCCAACAAGTGCTCAGCATATGTGGGAACTCCTTCGAGACTGTTGGAAAAGCATTCCAGCTGAAACTGGTTGAGAGAATGCCAAGAGTGTACAAAGCTGTCATCAAGGCAAAGGGTGGCTCCTTTGAAGAATCTCAAATATAAAATATTTTTTTATTTGTTTAACAGTTTTTTGGTTACCACATGATTCCGTATGTGTCATTTCATAGTTTTGATGTCTTCACTACTATGTTACAATGTAGAAAATAGTAAAAAATAAAGAAAAACCCTTGAACTTTTGAATGTTACTGTACATTCATAAGGCTGGATTTTCAGTTAATAAGCTATTTACTGTATCGCAAAAATAACATTGAATTGTGTTCGGTTGTCAATGCAACCAAATTTCAACATTTGAAGGATATGTATCTTGTGAGCCACTGTCTTGGTCTGCCTTTAATTCCAGTTAGTCTACAAGTTCATAATTGTTATGTTGGATACACGTCTCCAACAAAGAATCAAAGTTAAAGAATGGTCCTATTCTTTAACTTATATTTTAGGTTGAGATGGAGACGTGAATCCAACATATCAATGATTATTTTCTTGAAACTCTATGCCTATACGTATTGTGTATTTTAAATTTAACCCTGGGTTGAATTGAGACAATAGCTGTTGATGACTTTGCAAATGCTATATAGGCCTAAATAGTATCATTGATGATATGACTTATAAAGTATGGTTACATTTTAATTTGCTCTGTTAAACCTACTCTTTGGAATGAGTTTGATAGGAACAGTGAATATATTTAGTTATTAAGAGATCTATAAAAAATCATTCTCATGATAGCACATTGGTAATAGTCAGTGTCAAATTTTAAAGCTAAGCTAAGCAGGGCTTGGTTAAAACCCTGGATGGGATACCAAATTAATAGCTGTAGATCGCATGTGTCAAAGTCATTCCACGGAAGGCCAAGTGTCTGCAGGTTTTTGCTCCTCCCTTGTATTTGATTGATTAATTATGTTAACTAATTAGTAAGGAACTCCCCTCATCTGGTTGAAAGAAAAATTGAAAGAAAAAAAGCTACAGACACTAGGGCCTCCGTGGAGTGAGTTTGACACCCCTGCTGTAGTTAGATCAACTCTTCAGTAGGAGGTGCTGCCAAGTTCCAAATTCAAGGTTTGTTTATGTTGAAAATGGGTTTCAATGACTACATAATCCTGTGGTTGAAATCCAATGGATTTTCCACATATATTCCAAGTCACAATACGTTGACAAATTTCCTTGAAACAATGTTGATTCAACCAGTTTGTATCCAGGCTATATTGAAAAGAAGTGGAGGACGCTCAACTAATATGAGTCAAGGTGCAACTAAAAAATGTGATCAGAATTGAAAACGTCCAACACTGGCTTGCCATTAAAAACTCAATGTTTAATTTAAGCAATGTTAAAATATTATTTTTACTTTGCTTAAATTAAACATTGTGTTTCAGGTGAGCGAGAGTTCCGACTTTTCCTTTTCAACAACAAAGATAATGTCATGTTAAAATAAAACTTTAAAAAATCTAAAAGATATTCAATGTGGAAACCATGGATATTAAAGGAGAATCAGGGGCAATGCCATGAGAAAATGGAAGGATTAGGACAATATGGGGCATGACCATGTTGATTAACTATAGGCCTACATAAAGATTCAAATAAAAAATATAATCAAAAAGTTATTGCAAAAAACAGTGTCCCTGTGTAAAAAGAATGGAAAGCAAAGTGGCAGGGAAATTATAATGGCTGCGAAACTGTCGCCTGCCCATCCATGTTGGCTCAAGTAGGTGACCGAAACAATCAATCAATTGAAGTTTAAGAGCCACAATGGTGGCCCTGCTGTAAACTCAGCAACACCCACATACATTTGGGAGGCTCCCATAGAAATAGATAGAGAACTCATCTTGGATAGGATATATTTTAGCGTGGACATTGCCATTGAGTGATTCCACTAGTTTAAAGTAGTCAACTGGGTGGGGATTCCTAGAAGTCGGGCGCCAATTAGCCAATGAAGAAAAGTAAGAAAATGTACTACTTTAAAATGGAGATAGCCTAAAAGGCGCTGCCCATGCTGTCACAGGCATTTCAATGGCACAGATACAAAGAGAAGTCCTCTATATCTCTATGAAGGCTCCAATTCTATGGAGGAGTGAGACCCGCCATTTTCCTGAAAACCTCCAGTCCATTTAAACCCAGCAGGGGGAGGCGAAGTAGAAAAGAGCATAGACTTCTTCAGTGAGAACGAAACGAGAGGGGGCGTCAGTGCGAACAAAGTCATTTTAGGGAGAGGAATGAGATGACATTCGGAAATTGAACGGAAGTAAAACACTCTGGGTTTGTATCTTCGTGGTTTTCCGACGTAGACGATACACCCAAACTTCAATTACAGCCTCAAATCAAGTCGTGGATGTGGGGTGCATATTTCACCCTGGGATTTAGCTACACGAGAAACGTTCCTGCCGTCAACATTTCTCTCCTCTCTTTATTTTGTGTCAGGTGGCTGAACTGTGGAAGCTACACAGGACAATATCGATTCCACAGGATTTGAAACATTTGTTCTATACTTTATACAAAAGTACGAAGATGTCTGGACAAAGCATTACGGATAGGATAACTGCAGCTCAACACAGTGTAACCGGCTCCGCGGTGTCCAAAACTGTGTGCAAGGCGACCACACATGAAATTATGGGACCAAAAAAGAAACATTTAGATTGTAAGTATTAATATGTCGGCGAGTTGCTACATTGTTGCGTCTGTTCAAGTGTGTGTGTGTGTGTGTGTGTGTGTGTGTGTGTGTGTGTGTGTGTGTGTGTGTGTGTGTGTGTGTGTGTGTGTGTGTGTGTGTGTGTGTGTGTGTGTGTGTGTGTGTGTGTGTGTGTGTGTGTGTGTGTGTGTGTGTGTAGTGTAGTCTATTCCTTTGGTATTGAACTGTGGCTGAGGCCTACAAACCCACATGAAAAAATACTATACTGCATACTATAGTATATAAATATAGAAATATGGTATAAATGTTGTAGTATTACAATATTTATACACTTGTATTTACTGCAGTCTTTAAAAAAAATTTTTTTGCAGACCTGACTAGTATACTGTAGTGTTTTTGCTTTATTATCTTTGACATAGAAGTGCGGGCTTTTTCCAGTAGGAAACCTACTGAACAAATACTAAATGTGCACCTTTTTCATAACCTGTACGTAGGTAGGACTGGAGTCTGAACGGATCGTTCAGTTTGCTCTTTTCTGTAACCTGTAGGGAACATAATATAATGGTATATACTTGGCATGAAGGTTTCTCACCCATGGGTGGCACAAATTGGGGAATGGGTGGATTAGGCAAATGTAATACTGTGGTATTACTATAATTTAAAAAACGAGTGTTTTTGTGGACAATACTGTAGTATTTACTATAGTATTCGTCACTATACTACAAAATTCTACGAGGACTACATGATCGAGGGGTATACTACAGTGTGGAGGTCAAGGGATACTACAGCTAATTACATAATTCTATAGTAAGTACTATAGTACACTGTATTGTTATTATTATTATTTTACATGTGGGTAGGCTATAATCAGGCAAACATCAGAAAATAACTGCTTATCTCTGAAACTATGTGAGATTTCATAGCATGGTGTAGGGTAATTGTAGTAAAATGCTATCATCTTTACAATGGAAATTAGCGCTGTGCTTGGCATGCAAATAATGTGATTAACTGGATGATGATCAGGTTGTAGCTTAGACTTTGAACTTCAAGAAATGGTCTGACTTCAAATCCAATTTTATTGATCACATACACATATTTAGCAGATGTTATTGCGGGTGTAGCGAAATGTGTTCCTAGCTCCAACAGTGCAGCAGTATCTATTTTTTTAAAACTCTTCACAACAATGCACACATCTAAAAGTAAAAGAATTAAGAAATATATAAATATTAGATTGACTAAAATACAGTAGAATAGAATACAGTATATTGTACCAGTCAAGTTTGGACACACCTACTCATTCCAGGGTTTCTTGATTTGTACTATTGTCTACATTGTATAATAATAGTGAAGACATCAAAACTATGAAATAACACATGGAATCATGTAGTAAACAAAAAAATGTTTAACAAATCAAAACCTATTTAAGATTCTTCAAAGTAGCCACCCTTTGCCTTGATGACACCTTGTAGTCTGTGATTGTCTGTAGACCCTGCTGCAAACGTCTCTTGTCTGAGCCGTTGAATTGCGTCTCCGCTTTGTCTCTGTGTACTGATGTTTTGCCTGTTTGACTGCAATACTAAGAGAATAACTACAACGTTTGTTTTTGGCCATATTCCCAGTCATCTTTCCATGGTTAAATGCGGTGATTCGTGCTTTCAGTTTTACGAGAATGCTGCCATCTATCCACGGTTTCTGGTTTGGATAGGTTTTAATAGTCAGAGTGGGTACAACATCTCCTATAAACTTCCTGATGAACTCAGTCACCGTATCTGTCTATTTGTCAATGTTCTTCTTAGAGGCTACCCAGAACATATCACTGTCGCAGTATATCAGTATATAGTATGTTACAATCCCTGATGTCTCTGGAAGGAGATCCTCGCCCTGAGCTCGTCTACTTTATTATCTTGAGACTGAACATTAGAGAGTAATATACTGTGAAGCGGTCGATGGTGTGCACTTCACCTGATACCTCTTCTCCACTGGCGGTATTTTGGAGCACCCTCTGGAATAAGTTCAATTGCCCTGGGGGGTGCGAACATTGATCCAATTTGGGGAAAGTCGCATTCCTGGTCATAATGCCGGAGTTACCACCACTTTGATATCCAAAAGTTATTTCCAGCTGTATTTAATAAAACAAACCATTTTCTGGGCTAATAATGTAAGAAATAACACCAAAAAAAACAAAATACTGGAAAGTTGCTTAGGTGCTAGAAGCAGAGCTGCCTTATCTGTCGGTGCCATCTTAGACCTATGAATGATAACCATTATTCTACCAAGAATGATGGTTATTAAAGTGCGATTTATGCAATGATTTAATAAAATAAATCGCTTAACTGCTCCGTGATTTGTTTATGCAGTCTTCTATTGAGATGTCTACCTATTTATTGTCTTTCAATAGCGACTTTACATGCCTACAGGCAATTTACCGTCCAGTGAGTGTCCCTACGTGATCTTATGCTTAGCATACGTAGATGTTTTCTCCCCTCAGCGTTTTTGGCTGACTTGGTTCTTCACAGGCATTCAATGGGGAACTTCAAGAGAAACAACTTTTAGTGTTGTTGTCTGCAAGATGGTCTGACGACGGATGTTAAAGACACCCTCTGCACTTCCTGACATTTTACCATGGTTAATTCACAGTTTTCCTTCTCCATTCCTTCTCTGTGTTGGGTTACTCCCGTTCAATGGGTTTTATTTCTGCGCTGACCTCAGTGCCCTAGCACCAGTGCTGATGCAGTTCGACTGCAGGCATCTCCACATCAAGCTGTTCACTCCCCGCTGCTTACCCCCCCCCCATACAATGTTTTGGTGGGGAGAGATGGTGACACCAATTTCCTGTTGGGCACTATTTTTAGCATTGGTTCCAGAATAAGAAATGCCACGTGTGGTGTTTGTTGGGGGGTCTTGAAGGGCATGTATGAAACTCTGAGTGAGTGGAGAGGCCATACCTCACTGACTCCTGTGCATAGAAGGCTTCTTGATTGGCTTCTCCTTCATGAGAAGGCTGCAAGAGAGGACCTCTTAAGACCTCCTTTGTAGTCTGGGGCTTGCAGGAGCAGAGCAGGAATGTGACAAAGGTTATAGGTATTTCAGGAGGGCTGGTAGCACTTGTGTTGGAGTTTCCTCTCAGACTGAAATAGCAGTGTCGTGTCTAGCTCCCCTCCTGTCTGATTTGTACCCAAGATTTGGCTCCCTCTTAGCTCCTTTGATTTGGGTTGGGTTTCCGGCCAGTGTGCACATTCTTTAGCTCAGGCCTGTTAAAGAAACTCCACCAAATAATTTGTTACCAGAGATAAAGAAAATAGGGAAAGGTAAAAAAATTGTCTTTTCCCCGGCTATGAGCCTGCTTTGAACACAGGTCTGCTTTGGTGAGAAATGAGCTCAGAGATGACTGCTTCTGACATTTTAAAAAATATAGACAAGCTACCACTTTAGATTCCAGTTTGTTGTAATCAGTGTAACTTATCCACTCAATATTGATGTATCTATTTATAGAGAGAGGAAAAAGACTGCACTTTTATTGCATGTTAGACCATAAATTGTTTTTATGTAAACCCATTTGTCAGTCCCAAAGTGCAAGGTTCAATCGCAAGTGTAGCCTATTTGATGCTTTAGGGACTTTTCAGCCACTGTAAATGGGAAGTTTATTTTATTGTGTCATTTGACTTGACTTGTTTGGCATCCCAAAACAGGATGTGTGATCATAATGAGGTAATGAAACTATGGTTCCCAACTTCTCACATCACCTTACACCTGGTGACATTTTGGTGAACAATAAAGTTTAAAAAAATACCTGTTTATTTATGCCAAGTTCTTTATCATTCGGCAAACACGATGAAAGTTAAACTTTGTTTATTTCCAGAAGGAATTTACTTTGAGATGCAGTATTCTGAAATATTTATTTCTTATTTGACCTCAAGCATAAAACTTGAGACCATAATCCACACACTCTAAACCAAAATGAACTAGAGGAAGTAGATCCCGCAGCCTGAAGTGATGGTAATCAAACTCATAGTACCTCAGTGGTCCTACTGATCTGGACACACAGCTATAATCAGTTAACTACTTTTGGGGAGGAAACCTCAACACTGGCTTTCCTATAGTTTCCTTTTATGACAATGCAAATACAGGTCTCAGTTATATTGTTGCTACCGTACTGAAACAAGGTTGTCAGAATACTGGGTGTATTAGTCAGACTGAAACTAGGAAGTGTTAGTTTACCTGATAGTCTTATTTTGAAATGTAGGCCTACAATATCTGTATTGTTTTGTACAAGCCTTACTTGTTTTGATTCCTGAACCTATTTTGACAATATGTTAGTTATGAGTGGTTTCAGTTGAATTCAACCACCTCCTACTCAAGGCCCGGAGTGGTTTCAATGCCCCTTTTAAAAAAGCATTATTAAGGGCAGAGAGAACCCTTGGTTTACTAAGCATCTTACAAACATCATAAGGGAGCGAAATGCTATGTAGGCTAAAGCAAGAGGGACTGGTTTGGCAGATGATTGAATGGCTTTTAAACGTCTTCGAAATATGGGTGTGGCTATGATCCGCAAATTGAAAGCGTACCACTACCTGAAATCTACTTCACATAATTTAAAGAATCCATCTACATTTTGGCAAGTAGTGAAGGGTTTGGAGTGCAAAAAAGATACACAGCTTCCCCCAAAAATTTGGTAGACACACAGATTGTAACTGAGAGAACCTCTATTCTGAAAGCCTTGAATCAGCATCTTTTAGATGCAGGCAGTTTATTTAAAAAGGTCAAAAGTATAATTCAGCCCCCTATGAATTTACCTGATACCCCTGTGCAGTCCTTTACCAGGTTCTCCTTTTCATCCTTCTCTGTTTCAGAAGTGTGTAAAGCCCTGAACGAAATTGATGGAAAAAAAATCCCCTGGCCCTGCTGAACTAGACCACTGCTTCCTACACCTAGCTGCAGACATCACTGCTCCCCCTTAACATGTATTTTTAACCTCACACTTGATGTAAAGGAAATCCCTAAGTTATAGAAATCTGCTTTTGTACTGCCTCTCCTGAAATGGGGAGTTCCTTCGGTACTTGACAACTATTGACCTATATCAAAATTGTCTGTACTGTCAAAGGTACTGGAGTCCTTAGTTAGTAGGCGGCTAAAGGCCTACTTCCAAGAAAACAACATCTTAAATGGAATGCAATCAGGTTTTAGGTCTGTCCACAGCAGTTTCAGCAATATTGAAGGTTTTAAATGGCATCCACTGTGCTGTTGATAAGAAGTTACATTGTGTGTCTGTCTATTGATTTGTCAAAGGTTTTTGACACCGTGGACCATGCTGTGTCAGTGCAAAGGTTAAAATGTTGTGGAATTACTAGTCATGCTTTAGATAGGTAATTTATAAACCAATAAAATCGTACACAATGTGTAATGGCGGATGGTTGCAAATGAGTCCATAGAGGTGTGCTCAGGTGTTCCACAAGGTTCTGTTTTGGGCCCACTGTTCATTTAGTAAATTAACAACATTGGGGATCTTATTGAAACAGCGGATGTTCATTTTTATGCAGATGATACTGTTCTTAATTCAAGTGGTAGTAGTTTATCTTTCGCTTTTGAAAATGCCTGAAGAGCATTTAACATCATACAACAGAATCTGTATGATTTAAAGCTGGTTCTAAATTCAGGTAAAAAGAAATGCATGGTATTTTCAAATGCCAGGCATGTTAATAATCATGTCATTGCTACATTGACTGGACATACTATAGAGCAAGTTAAAGTGTACAAATATTTGGGTGTGTGGGTTGATGATAAGCTGAGCTTCACTGTGCATGTAGAGAACTTGAGAAGGAAGCTTAAGCTGAAAATAGGTTTTTATTACTGGCATAAGGTAATATTTTGAGGCCAGGAAGGAGCTTGTACGATGTACATTACTGGCAGTTTTATATTTTAGTGATGTTATATACAGTGCCTTGCGAAAGTATTCGGCCCCCTTGAACTTTGCGACCTTTTGCCACATTTCAGGCTTCAAACATAAAGATATAAAACTGTATTTTTTTTTGTGAAGAATCAACAAGTGGGACACACTCATGAAGTGGAACGACATTTATTGGATATTTCAAACTTTTTTAACAAATCAAAAACTGAAAAAATGGGCGCAGAGAGCACTTTATTCAGTATATCATGCAGCCCTCAGGATCATTACAAATCAAAAACGTCTAACACATCATTGTGATCTCTACAGCGCTGTTGGCTGGTTGTCATTGACCTTGCGTAGGCTTAAACACTGGTATACACTGATTTATAAGGCCATATTGGGTAAAATGCCATTTTATTTCTGTTCTTTTTTTTGTCAGGTCGGTAAATAAATATCAATTACGGTTCCATTCTCATTTGCTTCTAACAGTACCAAAAATTAGAACAGGCCATGGTAGTAATAGTTTTAGTTACTTAGCTCCGTGGTCCTGGAATTTTCTCCTGAACATTTTAAAATTCGATGATCTAGTTTTGTTTGTGGAGTTTAAACACTTGATCGACGTATATATCATAGTCAACACCTTCGTGCTTTTAATGTAAAATGTTTTAGTTGTACTGTATGTGTGTTTTATAGTTTTGTTTAATGTTGTGTATGTAAGTTTTGTCTGAAACGTTGTTCCCCCTGCTGCTATTGGACCAGGTCTCTCTTGGAAAAGAGATGTTATCTCAATGAGAAAAACCTGTATAAATAAAGGTAAAATAAAATAAATTAAAATGTGATTATTAACAAAATAGGCAAAAGGTAATTTTAGTACAATGTTAAGTTGTGAGGACTTCTCCTCTCTGCATGTGGTAATACTGAGCAAACATGTTCTATTGGATCCAAGCTTGTTCTGGAAGCTCAACTCATGAGTCAACACTTCAACATGATGCGGCCTACAATCAGCAGAGAGTAAAGGGCATGATCCACGTCGGTTTCAAACCACTGCAGTGTTTGGAGAGGAACCTTCTAAATCTCTTTAGTTTTCCAGAGCTCTTTTCTTGTTTGCCATCAGGATTTGAAATGGAGACAACCATATTCAATCAAACTGGTGACCATGTTTCTGTGATAATAAAGTGAGAAATAATATTCTCCTTGCTGAGCAGGTTTGAATTATGTAAATAAAATAAGGCCTCACACCCAAGGCCTGCAAGCTCATTGACATGTGTGAATGTTCTTATCATCACCTGTGGTTTTGTGTTTAACCTGGTTCACTCATAAATAGGAACTAGCAAAAAAATGACTTTGGGTTAAAAGCTTTTTCTGGATGGGTTAGTTATGGTAATTTGAATCAATTCTAGTTATAAAATCCACATTTGAGAACAATTTCAGCAGTGTGCACAATCTTCCTTGGTGCAATTTAGCTAACTAGGCAAGTCAGTTAAGAACACATTCTTAACCTGTCTTTCAATTCCCCAGTTAACGACAACACGCCCATTTGGCAGAAAGCGGAACTGACGGGATAAGGTCAAGGTTCTTATGGTCTGTCCAAACTCGAGCGATATTTTCAATGACGGCCTAGAAACGGTGGGTTAACTGCCTTGTTCAGGGGCAGAATGACAGATTTTTACCTTGTCAGCTCGGGAATCAATCTTGCAACCTTACAGTTAACTAGTCCAACGCTGTAACCACCTGCCTCTCATTGCACTCCACGAGGAGCCTGCCTGTTACGCGAATGCAGTAGGCCAAGGTAAGTTGCTAGCTAGCATTAAACTTATCTTATAAAACAATCAATCATAATCACTAGATAAACTACATATGGTTGATGATATTACTAGTTTATCTAGCGTGTCCTGCGTTGCATATAATCAATGCGGTGCGTATTCCCAAAAAAGTACTGTCCTTGCTCCAATGTGTACCTAACCATAAACATCAATGCCTTTCTTAAAATCAATACACAGAAGTATATATTTTTAAACCTGAATATTTAGCTAAAAGAAATCCAGGCTAGCAGGCAATATTAACCAGGTGAAATTGTGCCACTTCTCTTGCGTTCATTGCACGCATGACTACCATCTAAGGCAAACATGGGCGTAGGCCTGTCTGCACGGCTGAAAAGGAATTGGAACCCATGATCCTCCCCCTCAGCAGAGTCAGGGTATATGCAACAGTTTGGGCCCCCTAATTTGCCAGAATTTTACGTAATTATGACTTGACATTGAAGGTTGTGCAATGTAACAGGAATATTTAGACTTATGGATGCCACCAGTTAGATAAAATTCGGAACGGTTCGGTATTTCACTGAAAGAATAAACGTCTTGTTTTCGAGACGATAGTTTCCGGATTCGACCATATTAATGACCTAAGGCTCGTATTTCTGTGTGTTATTATGTTATAAGTCTATGATTTGGTAGAGAAGTCTGACAGCGGTGGTAGGCAGCAGCAGGCTCGTAAGCATTCATTCAAACAGCACTTTCGTGCGTTTTGCCAGCAGCTCTTTGCTGTGCTTCAAGCATTGTGCTGTTTATGACTTCAAGCCCATCAACTCCCGAGATTAGGCTGGTGTAACCGATGTGAAATGGCTAGCTAGTTAGCGGGGTGCGCGCTAATAGCGTTTCAAACATCACTCGCTCTGAGACAGTGTTCACGGCAGGTTTGAATTATGTAAAAAAATAAGGCCTCACACCCAAGGCCTGCAAGCTTACATGTGTGAATGCTAGGTTGTTCCCCTTGCTCTGCATGGGTAACGCTGCTTCGAGGGTGGCTGTTGTCGATGTGTTCCTTGTTCGAGCCCAGGTAGGGGAGAGTTTAGTGACGGAAGCTATACTGTTACAATTGGCAATACTAAAGTGCCTATAAGAACATCCACTAGTCCAAGGTATATGTAGCTCAGTTGGTAGAGCATGGCGCTTGTAACGCCAGGGTAGTGGGTTCGATCCCCGGGACCACCCATACGTAGAATGTATGCACACATGACTGTAAGTCGCTTTGGATAAAAGCGTCTGCTAAATGGCATATATTATTATTATTATAAATACAAATGGTTTAGAGAGAAATAGTCCTATAATTCCTATAATAACTACAACTTAAAACTTCTTACCTGGGAATATTGAATTCTCATGTATTACCATTCTTCATATTTTCAAGCATGGTCGTGACTGCATGTTATGGGTATGCTTGTCAATGGCAAGGACAAGGGAATTTTTCAGGATAAAAATAAATGGAAAGGAGCTAAGCACAGGCAAGATCCTAGAGGAAATCCTGGTTCAGTCTACATTCCAACAGACACTGGGAGAAGAATTCACCTTTCAGCAGGACAATAGCCTAAAACACGAGGCCAAATATACACTTTAGTTGCTTACCAAGACTACATTCAATGTTCCTGAGTGGCCTAGTTACAGTTTTGATTTAAATCTGCTTGAAAATCTATGGCAAGACTTAAATGGTTGTCTAGCAACAACCAACTTGACAGAGATTGAAGAATAAAAAATAAAAAATAGGCAAATATTGTACAATCCAGGTGTGCAAAGCTCTTCGAGACTTACACAGAAAGACACAGCTGTAATTCTAACATGTATTGACTCACGGGTGTGAATACTTATGTGTATATTTCATTATCAATACATTTGCAAAAAAAATAATAATAATGTTTTCACTGTCATTATGGGGTATTGTGTGTAGATGGGTGAGAAAGAAAACATTTAATACATTTTGAATTCAGGCTGTAACAAAATGTGGAATAAGTCAAGGGGTAGGAATACTTTGAAGGCACTGTAGCGTACAGCTTTGAATGAAGGCTCTGCCTCCTCCAGCAAATCTAGATAGAACAGTAACACCAGTAACAGTTGGAGTCAATTCAGGTCATTTATTTTCAGAATTTTTTCCCATTTTAGAATTTATTTAAATTCATTTTTTAAATTCTAAAGGGAACAGTTCCAGATGAATACAATTAGGTTAGTTCATTATTTTATCTAGCAGTGGACAGATGAGGAAGCAATTGTAAATGTCATTTCTTGTCAACAATCTACACAAAATACTCTGTCAAAGTGGGAAAAAAAATAGAATTCTTAACAAAAATTGTTGCATAAATATTCAGTCCCATGGTTTAGTTCAGGAGTAACATTTGGCTTAACAAATCCCTCTGTGTGAAGTAGTAGGGGTTGACATTTTTGAATGACTAACCCTTCCTCTGTCCCCCATACAACATCTCTAAAGCTGCATAAAGAAGGGCAGTGGTTGGTAGATGGGTAACAATAACAAATCAGACATTGAATATATCTTTAAGCATGGTCAAGTTAATAATTACGCTGTGGATTATGTATTAAACCACCCAGTCACAAAGATACAGTTGTCCTTCTGAACTGAGCTGCAGGACAGGAATGAAACTGCTCAGGGATGTCACCATGAGGCCATTGGTGATTTTAAAACAGCTACAGAGTTCAATGGCTGTGATGGGAGAAAACAGAGGCTGGATCAACAACATTGTAGTGACTCCACAATAATGACCCTAAAATGGCAGAGTGAAAAGAACACTACTTTAGACAGACTGCCCACTTCACTTCATTGCAGACGAGTGGCTGCTGATGTTTATCTATGAAAGGTCAATTCTAGCTCTGAATAGTGGCACTGGAGCTTTTTGAGGCTAGAGAATAATGGTTGGATGGTAGTGCCCGGTTTTCAGCCTTTGAACCGTGATATTGATTCTGAAAGGCTTTTTGAGAGTTACAGTGGGCTCTATTCAGTTCAGTGGTGTGTCAGCACTCTTTGATGGACAGTCATTCGATGCCACTGTGGTCACATGCGTTCCATGGGGGGGGGGGGTCAGGGTGAACCTGTGGGCAGAGCCTCTCATGCACAAAGACTGCAGACATGTGTTAGTGTGTCCTCTGGCCTGACTCGCATGACCCACCAACATACTGCTGCCTCAGTGGTTACAGTGGACCCATGTGCTCTACATTTTAGCTACACCAGGGAGAGACTCTCAGCTTGTCATGCACCCTTGTTTACTTCATTGATCAACTTCAGTCACTAATTAAATAAAGGTGTAAAAAAAAAAAAAAAAAAAAATTGGCCAAATCGGTGTCCAAAAATACAGATTTCCGATTGTTATGAAAACTTGAAATCGGCCCTAATTAATCTGCCATTCCGATTTAATCGGTCGACCTCTATACTGGGCCATACACACTACCCTCTTTAGCGTTTAGCAGTTGGATGCCAAGCAGTTGCCATACCTGGCGGTGATGCAACCAGTTAGGATGCTCTCGATGGTGCAGCTTTAGAACTTTTTGAGGATCTGAGGACCCATGCCAAATCTTTTGAGCCTCCTCCTGAGGGAGAGGTTGTTGTCCTGACACCACACTACCAGGTCTCTGACCTCCCTATAGGTCGTCTCATCATTGTCGGTGATCAGACCTTCCACTGTTGTGTCATCAGCAAACTTAATGATGGTGTTGGAGTCGTGCTTGGTCACGTAGTCGTGGGTGAACAGGAAGTACAGGAGGGGACTGAGCAAGCACCCCTGAGGGGCCCCCGTGTTGCTGTGTTGTTGCCCACCCTTAGGCTGCCCCATGGTGGTGTCAGGAAGTCCAGGATCCAGTTGCAGAGGGTCTGTGTTTAGTCCCAGGGTCTTTAGCTTAGTGATGAGTTTTGAGGGCACTATGGTGTTGAACGCTGAGCTGTAGTCATTGAACAGCATTCTCATTTCGGTGTTCTTTTTGGAATTGTTTTGATTAATTAATGCTACCCAATATTTCCAAACTTGAATTCTTATAATCTTTTAAACCATTTTGTTATGCTGAGCCTATTGGAACTGTTTGCCAAAGCCATCAATGTGTTCCTTGCATGTTTTGGGCCTTGAAATCTGGTGTGTTTATTAAGAAGGAACTCTCAAAGGAATGCGAGCTACGGAAATGCTTCGACCATTGCATTCCGATCGTTGCTCCAGAGTTCATGTTTAGTTCATTTGAATGCTTTTAGTTCATGTCAGCTGCACTGGCCATGTCATCACTAGTAGCCTGTAATGGCTATAAAATGCCCTAATGTACATTAAGGGAACGTTAGCATTGGTCCACAAAACACAGGAAAATTAAGTGAATACCACACCACCCAACATTTTTCACATTTACATTTTAGTCATTTAGCAGATGCTCTTATCCAGAATGCCTTGCCCACAACTCTGTTGTTGCAAACTGAGCCACCCAACATGACCTATGTACAAGCCCTTGGCCTTGACCCTTACAATTGGAATAAATGTGCGTAGACTCGATGACAGACGGTTGAGAAAATGATGGTGGGAAAAAGTTTTCAACAGGAAGTCCAGGTCAACTACTGCATGAGCATTACATAGCACTTAGTGTCATCAAACTCATTCTGGACTCATGACTTACATGTATTAATGGTAAAGTGTATTATAATTCTTAATAAATTGATAACAAATACATTCTACACAGTAGGTTATGAATGTGACCTAGCTTTTATTTTATAGGAAGGTTTAGTTTTTTTTCACTTTCTTTCCCATGTGTGATTATGACTTGCCATGTGGTTACAGTTGCTGATGCAAGCTTTTCTTTTGCGGACATCTCCCCAAAATAACTTGGTTGTTCATCACTGGAATCCTTTGTCATGGTTTTCATTTTTTTACTTTCCACACAACCCTCCCAAACCACAAAGTATTGAAAATCCAGCGTTGTCTGATTCCCACCAGTTTGCTCTTAGCACTCACTTCCTTTTCATGCTTTGGATTCGTGTCCTTTACAATTTCAGCTGACATCAGACAGATTGTTTAACCTTGGTTGGGTAACTAAAATAAAGGACAGATGACCAACCATGCTATTTTGGGTAGAGAGACTGCTCTCACAAGGAGACCCTATATCTCTGTTGCATAAGATTTGTGATGTATGTAGGCCTACATGATTGCAGTGCTTACTGTACACATAGACAATCTCTGATTTCAGCGCGACATCTTGTGAGTTTAACAGAATCTGACTTGTTACTGGGAATACATGGGTCAGATGAAAGAACATGCAAATTGGGCTTGGTTTTCTTAATAGAGTGAAATGAAACTAAGGTAATGTTCTGGACTTGGCTCTGTCTGGCTCTCCTTTTGAGCCAAGATGTCAGGCACTCTGCCTAATTCAATTTCTGTCAAGCTAGTTTTCGTCCACTTCCCCTGCTGCACTTACAGCAACGTTGTATCTAGATGTCAGTAAGCAGAGCAACGAGAGATGACGGTGTGCCATTATTCAATACTCCGTTTCCGTCAGCTGTATCTGTCTACCACAAGGTGCTATGCTTAGGTTGACAAATGTCTTATGGATTTTGAAGGCATTCAATACTTCCTGTGAGTAGATCAGTTTCCTCTCTACTACCCTTGGGGATGTGCTAGTCCGATATAGAAGGATTTTCTGAAGGTTTACCCTGGTGAAGTGTTTTTATTGCATTATCTAGGGATAAAGTATTCTTATATGAAGAGGCGTGATATACATTCAACTATGTTCAGTATCCCTTTCATTTAAGATGGCACCTCTAGGTCTAGGTGTTTGAGCACAAACCTCTTCTCTTTAGGCTTCTATGGCGGCATCTATATGACTGCTTTTTGCCTGTATAAGATGCTTGTGGAGCTGGGATTCATTTCAATTCCGTATCCCCTCATGAAGTGAAAATCATCCTGCTGCTGAGTCAAACTTTTTTGCTTTCAAACTGAAATTAAAGAACAAAGGTGAGTAGAATTACATTTATAATCCCGCCCTTTTCACAAGCCACAGCGAGCAGGTAACGTTGTTTAATTCTCAGAAATTTGCTTAGACTTACATATAAATATATAGGTCAACAAACATGGCAGCACTTTAGGTAACAGTGAAATACAGGCTAGTTATTACTCACTACTTTGTGATTAATAAATTCCACATGTAGTTTGATCTGTTGAAAATAATTAGTTTCTACAACAAAGAATTTTACTCAAATATTTATTGCAGTCATTTGCCAAGTAACGATTTGGCAAGTGATTGTTTTAAATATTGTATTGCATGAACAGCTCCCTACAGTTATTTGAAGTCACATTGGTTGCTTGATTACAGTGTATCTATATGAGGGTCTCGAAATGGGTTTTACACATTAAGAAGGATGGTACTTGTATAATAAGAATTTTGCACATTCAATGCACCTAGATAGTGTGTGTGAGGGGGACGAGGTCAAATCTTGACATCAGTGATCTTCAGGTTTGAAAGTCAAAGCTCTAGACAGAGGCCCGAGTTCCCGACTTGGAATTCCGAGTTGGATGACCGTTTAAAAAATATTTTTCCCATTCTGAGCTCTTTTTGTTTTTTTCAGTATTTGTCTTGAATGCACGGAAATCTGAGACTTCCGAGTTCCCAGTTTTGAACGCGGTGTGTGTCAATGTCCAACGCCCTGTTAAAGGGAGAAGACTCCAAACAGGTTATAACACCATTTGGTTCTTATGCATCACTTTGATGGGACTTGTTGATGCATGTGTCCCTCCCTGCATCACCACCAGTCATTTCTGTCAGACCTGAAAGGCCTTTTGTTATCACATGGGCATCCTTTTGTGGATGTCAGAATAGCTTCTGCAGTCAGTAAAGGTGCTCTGTAGACCACCCAGGTTGCACTAACAGGCAATGGCAACAGTCAGCGCTTCAGAGGAACAAGTAGAACAGTTGAATCATCATAGGATGGCAATGCTAAAGTGCCTATAAGAATATCCAATAGTCAAAGGTTTATGAAATTCAAATGGTATAGAGAGAAATAGTCGATGCATCATAATAACTACAACCTAAAACTTCTTAACTGGGAATATTGAAGAACTGGGAATATTAAACCACTAGATTTCATATGTTCTGAGCAAGAAACTTAAATGTTAGCTTTTTTTTACATGGCACATATTGCACTTTTACTTTCTTCAACACTGTATTATTGCATTATTTAAACCAAATTGAACATTCTTCATTAATTATTTGATACTAAATATATTTGATTTATGTGTTATATTAAGTTAAAATGGTTCATTGTTCATTTCAGTGTTACTGTCCCGCCCCCCGAAAGCATTCCACAGGGATGCTGGACCATGCTGACCTCAATGCTTCCCACAGTTGTGTCAAGTTGGCTGGCTGGATGTCCTTTGCGTGGTGGACCATTCTTGATACACTCTGGAAACTGAGTGTGAAAAACCCAGTGTCAAGAACCCTGCAGTTCTTGACACAAGCTTATGCGCCTGGCACCAACTACTATTCCCTGTTCAAAGGCACTTACGTCTTTTGTCTTGCCCATTCACCCTCGGATTGTGTATGTGTGCCATTCATTGTCTCCAGGCTTATCCTTTAACCTGTCTCCTCCCCTTCGTCTACACTGATTGAAATGGATTTAACAAGTGACATGAATAAGGGGGTCATAGCTTTCACCTGGTCAGTTTGTCATGGAAAGAGCAGGTGTTCTTAATGTTTTGTATACTCGGTGTATATTAGATTCCGGACTCTGTCATTGTTCGTTATGATATTTATTTATTTGTACTTTTTGGATTATGTGTGTATTGCTAGGTATTATTACTGCACTATTGGAGCTAGAAACAAGAATTTCGCTGCATCTGCAAATCTGTACACTTTGATTTGATCTCCTTTTGAGGTGTGTGTGTGTGTGTGTGTGTGTGTGTGTGTGTGTGTGTGTGTGTGTGTGTGTGTGTGTGTGTGTGTGTGTGTGTGTGTGTGTGTGTGTGTGTGTGTGTGTGTGTGTGTGTGTGTGTGTGTGTGTGTGTGTGTCCGACCTTGTGAGATCTGGCATGAGAGCACATTCTCATGGCACTGATGGAAAGGTGCCAGAAGGCATCGGCTTTCACTACAGGCCAGATGGCATGGGGGCCCTGCCAATGCCCAGAATGCATGTACTATCCTCAGACAGACGTTTGTGACCATAGCTGCAAAATATATACCCTGGGTGTAACCTATCCTATCCTGGGCTGTGCTAAGGGCTTTGTGCTCTCTCGAACCCGGTCGGTCAATATGACGAAAGCCTGTACCAGGAAGTTATGTCATTTTCTCACATCAACAGCTTGATTCTGTGGAACTGGTTGTTCAAAACATCTGCCTATGCTCACACAGTCACACTTCCTCTTGCTCTAAGGCAGACTGTCTGTCTGTGTCTCAATCACTTAAAATAATATGCCTATAGGACCCTACATTAACCACCATTTCCCCCACTCTCTCCCCCAGACTTGATCCACTGCACCAATGAGATGAACGTGAACATCCCCCAGCTGGCAGACACCTTGTTTGAAAGGACTGCCAGCACCAGCTGGGTGGTGGTCTTCAAGTCTCTCACCGCCACACATCACCTCATGGTCTACGGCAACGAGGTGAGCAAAACCTGTCTGCAACTCCACGGAGTAGGGTGAAGCTGCTTCTAGACGCTGACCTTGGGCCAGTTTTGCATTTTCTCCACTCATGGTGAAGGTTAGTTTTGGGAGAGGAAGCTGATTCTTCTAGATCTGTACATGGGGAAACTTCACCCTGGAGCTCTGCAACTCCACACTCCCAGCTGAGCTACATATTATATAATGAATCTGACTCCCAGGTGATCAGAGAGGCATGTCATCCAAGACACGGACTCCGAACTCAAATCAACCTCCATCCCTCCCTTCATACTGTAATGGTGCCAATGGCAGCCCAATTCTGATCTGTTGGCACTTGTAGTCCCAGTCGTGGAGAAAACCTAGGTAACCACAGGTGGTTTTCCCATTGGCTCACAGCAAAAACTTGACCTTTTTCAAACACGGTTTTCTTTGTTGTTTGCTTGTTTTTGTAAATTACAGAATTGCGTGTAAGAAAAGTACATGTCTACAAATGTATTTTTAACATTACCAGCTCCCGAACCTTCTCACTACTTAGAAAAACATCGTATTGATATGATAGCTTCTTCCTTTGAACAAGAGTGAATGAAAAAATAGACTGTCCACATACATTTAAAAAAAAAAATTTAATCAGACCTGAGCTTAACTTCAAATTATTTTTCAAATAGATGTAGATGTCTACATTGTCTGAGGAGATGGTAGACTTCTTTGAAGTCACTATGTCCCCTGCCGTGGAGATCACCCTCTCTCTAGGAACTGAAGTGCCAGGCACAGCCAGGTAGCGTCTTGCCATCATGGCAATGTGAGGGTATTTACACTCGTTGCATTTCCACCATGCCAGTGGATCACCATCCACTGGAATGCTGCTTGCTGCCTTTTAGGATGCCACCTCCTCTTTGATGGTGTTGGCAAACGTCTTGCCTGTCCTTGCTCACAAAGTTCTCCTCGAAAAGCTCCTTCTTGGCCAAATTATTTTGTGGAGGAGATGCCTCTGAGTCTGCTCCTGTCATCTCTGTGGCTTGATTCTGCAGAAAAAATGACTTGATCTATTAAACTAACTAATTATTTATTTTCATATTTCATAGAACTATAATTGTTGCAATAACATGTAATAAAATCTATTCTTTTTCCAAATCAAAAATATATTCTAATAGCAATAGCATAGACTAAGATTAGACTGCACTATATTTATTATTTAAGTAATTCATTTTTTTTTACCTCTTCAGTGGCCACAGCCTCAGTGGTGACATCACTGTATGTCCTCCGGTGTAGGGCAGGGTCTAGGTTAAGACAGGGACTTGAACCTTGGATCAAGTGCAGGTGCTCTATGAGGGTAGTCCTGTTCATTAGGGGGGTATCTGGGGTTCAGGTCCTCTCTAATGGCAGCCTTGACATCTCTAGTGATGGTGCTGTCTTCCTCACTTGGGGCCATGGATTGTAGAGTTCTTGTTTTCAGAGGTAGGATCATGGACACAGACTGTGCAGATTCAGTGCTCAATAAGGTTGTAACCGTTTTGAGGGGTTTGAGCACCTGGAGAATCTCCTCTGCCAGTTTCACGTCATCATCAGATAAGGTGACGATGTCTTTATATTTTTTCAGGGTCTTGTCTGTCAGTGCAGAGTATACAGCTGCCTGCCGCTCAAGATAGCGCTCCAACATGTCATAAGTGGAGTTCCACCTTGTTGTAACATTGTATGAGCTTGTGGGTCGGTAGCTGTAACATTTCTTGCTTGGTCTTAAGCACATGAGCGGCTGTTGTGCTTCGGTGGAAAAAGGAAACCACCTTCCTGATCCTCCCAAGGAGGCAGTCTGGTTCACTGAGATTTGGTATTTTTTTATTAGGATCCCCATTAGCTGTTGTAAAAGCAGCAGCTACTCTTTCTGGGGTCCACATGAAACATAATACAGAACATCATTAGACAAGAACAGAACAACATACATTCCCCTTTGGGATGCTAAATTGATCACATGTGCAAAGCAAGCTATCTGTGGCCCCAGTCCAGCTTCTATCACTGCATTTACTTGGTTTTTGGCATTATCTGTGGTGATTGGGATACTGCTATTGGGCCTCTCTAGCGTCCACTCTGCTACTGCTCCTAGCAGTACCTGCATCTGATTTGTGCCTTTGTGACTCATAGGGGTGTGTCTGTAGCACTGGACTTCGCATCTCCCACTCCTCTGTGGTGTAGTGAGCAGTCAGTCACGTAGCTTTCTGTTACCCTGGAGGTCCACTCCTCTGTGGTGTAGTGAACAGTCACAGTCACGTGGCTTTCTGTTACCCTGGAGGTCCACTCCTCTGTGGTGTAGTGAGCAGTCACAGTCACGTAGCTTTCCGTT
Source organism: Oncorhynchus gorbuscha (assembly GCF_021184085.1). NCBI lineage: Eukaryota > Metazoa > Chordata > Actinopteri > Salmoniformes > Salmonidae > Oncorhynchus > Oncorhynchus gorbuscha. The sequence goes on along the minus strand of NC_060174.1, from coordinate 95,096,269 downwards.
ACCCTGGAGGTCCACTCCTCTGTGGTGTAGTGAGCAGTCACAGTCACGTAGCTTTCCGTTATCCTGGAGGTCCACTCCTCTGTGGTGTAGTGAGCAGTCACAGTCACGTAGCTTTCCGTTACCCTGGAGGTCCACTCCTCTATGGTGTAGTGAGCAGTCACAGTCACGTAGCTTTCCGTAACCCTGGAGGTCCACTCCTCTGTGGTGTAGTGAGCAGTCACAGTCACGTAGCTTTCCGTTACCCTGGAGGTCCACTCCTCTGTGGTGTAGTGAGCAGTCACAGTCACATAGCTTTCTGTTACCCTGGAGGTCCACTCCTCTGTGGTGTAGTGAACAGTCACATAGCTTTCCATTGCCCTGGAGGTCCACCTGTCTGGGCAACAGAGGATTCCTTGGATAATTTGTTGACAATTTTGATCTTTTCCTGTTCATAAACATCTGGCACGATCTTGGGTGCGCCAGGGGATTTCATAGTGTGGCTCAAGCACTTTCACCATATTTTTAAACCCTTGATTTCCACAACAGAGTATGGCCTCATGTCTGTAAACATCCCAATAGATTTGGTGATGGCTTTGGCCCGGTCTGATTCTGCAGCAAAGGGCTGCTTAAATGTCGCGGTGAGAAGTTGTTGTCTCTTGGCTGAGATGGCTCCTGTCACTGACACACCAGGGTGATGATGCTTTAAATGTGTGGCCATGCTCAATGATCATACGGCTTTCTTGTGGCACAATACCTACACACCGTAATGGTGTTGTCCACCACCCTTCTTCCGCCATTATATTTGACAGGGAAGCCAAAATGCTCCCATACATGAGACTTAAATGAAGCTGGAGGCTTTTCCAGTTCTTCAGCTCCTCCGCCAGCCATGGCTGTGACTGCCCTTTTTGTCAACGTGAGCATCCAGGATTGATTTGTTGGGATTCCACATGCCCCGTTCATGTGAACAGTACACACAGCTGCTTTAAAAAATAATCAAATCAACCTTCAGGCTTCAGAATAAAACACAGCACACATCTGTCTTGTCTATCTTTTCACTGAGATTTTGGGAATTATTACTTTAAAAAGTAACAGCGCCAGTAAAACTGTATTTCACACTATGATGGTTAAACTTTGCAATTGAAGAATATCAAATATAAGATACATTTTGATTTGATTAACACTTGTTTGGTTACTACATGATTCTATATGTTTTATTTCATAGTTTTGATGTATTCACTATGATTCTGCAATGTAGAGAATAGTACAAAAATAAAGAAATGCTGGAATTAAATAGTTGTAGACCTCCAAAAGTCTGGTTCATCCTTGGGAGCAATTTCCAAACGCCTGAAGATACCACGTTCATCTGTACAAACAATAGTATGCAAGTATAAACACCATGGGACCACGCAGCCGTCCATAACACTCAAGAAGTAGACACATTCTGTCTCCTAGAGATTAATGTACTTTGGTGCGAAAAGTGCAAATCAATCCCAGAATAACAGCAAAGGACCTTGTGAAGATGTTGGAGGAAACGGGTACAAAAGTACCTATATCCACAGTACAACGAGTCCTATATCGTCTAAACTTGAAAGGCCGCTCAGCAAGAAAGAATCCACTGCTCCAAAACTGCCATAAAGCCAGAATACGGTTTTCAACTGCACATGGGGACAAAGATCGTACTTTTTGGAGAAATGTCCTCTGGTCTGATGAAACAAAAATAGAACTGTTTGGCCATAATGACCATCGTTATGTTTGGAGGAAAAAGGGGGATTCTTGCAAGCCGAAAAACACCATCCCAACCATGAAGCACGGGGGTGGCAGAATCATGTTGTCGGGGTGCTTTGCTGCAGGAGGGACTGGTGCACTTCACAAAATAGAAGGCATCAAGAGTAAAGGAAAATTATGTAGATATATTGAAGCAATATCTCAAGATATCAGTCAGGAAGTTAAAGCTTGGTCGCAAATGGGTCTTCCAAATGGACAATGACCCCAAGCATACTTCCAAAGTTGTGGCAAAATGGCTTAAGGACAACAAAGTCAAGGTATTTGTCAGGACCCGGTTACGAACCTGGGTCTCCGGAGTGAGAAACAGTCACTTAACCAACTGAGCCACGAATAGTCGGCAGAACCCAGAAGATGAGGCAGACACAGCAGTACTTGAGACGGTGTATTTAATGAAGTAAAAAGTGAAGTTCTTCAGGAAAACATGTAACTCCACAACCTCAAAAGGAATTCCACAAGAACAAAGGTAATCCTCCAAGACAAAAAGGTAAATCCACAAGGTGGAAGGTATAGCACAAAAAGCCTCAAAAGATACTCACAAACAAGAACAAAAAACAGAATTCCACAAGAGTCCACCGGGATCAACAAGAGTTCACAGAGTACTAGGGCTGGGTGCTAACATACAAACACAGAGCAAAGAACAGAGGAAAACAAAGGGTTTAAATACAATCAGGGGAAACGAGGCACAGGTGCAAATAATAATGGGGATCAAGGGAAAACAAAAGGTCAAAAGGCACAATGGGGGCATCTAGTGACCAAAAACCGGAACAACCCTGGCCAAATCCTGACAGTATTGGAGTGGCCATCACAAAGCCCTAACCTCAATCCCATAGAAAATTTGTGGACAGAACTGAAAAAGCGTGTGCGAGCAAGGAGGCCTACAAACCCTACTCAGTTACACCAGCTCTGTCAGGAGGAATGGGCCAAAATTCACCCAACTTATTGTGGGAAGCTTGTGGAAGGCTACCTGTCACGTTTGACCCAAGTTAAACAATTTAAAGGCAATGCTACCAAATACTAATCGAGTGTATGTAAACTTCTGCCCCACTGGGAATGTGATGAAAGAAATAAGTGCTGGAATAAATCACACACTCCTATTATTATGACATTTTATATTCTTAAAATAAAGTGGTGATCCTAACTGACCTAAGACAGGGAATTTTACTAGGATCAAAGGTCAGGAATTGTGAAACTGAGTTTAAATGTATTTGGCTAAGGTGTATGTAAATCTTCCAACTTCAACTGTATGTAACATTGCTATGCATTTTCAATTGCTGTTGGTGAATGCAATTATTGGCAATCTAGGAGTTCCTTTTGTATTGCAGAAAGTTTTTACACATGTTTCTGTGTTGCAGAGATTTATACAGTACCTGGCTTCAAGGAATACGCTTTTTAACCTCAGTAACTTTTTGGACAAAAGTGGCCTACAAGGTGAGTGAAGTCAGCTCTGCAGCACTCTGCATCACAGGTTCAGTATCGTCTTCACTGGAGCATTTGAGCTCATACAGTATCTTAAGGTCTATTCTCTCAGGTCAATCAACAGGGCTGCGTTCAGCAGGGAACAATGTCACTGAACATTCAGATAGGAATGCTTCTTCTAGAAAATACATTTGAAATAGAATAAGGAATCACGTCAGCTCTATTCTAGAACTGCAACGTTCCGTAACTTTTGCCTACTACACGTGTATGTAATATTGAGACTAGCAAGACTGAGAGGAGAAATGTTCTTTTAGACGGTCCTGCCCTTTTCCCCTCCGCTCTATTCCCAATGGAATGGTTAAGGTATCATGGCAGACTCTCCGCTCACATCAAGCACAGCAGAATTGATTTACTCAAGGTAAATATGTCCCATGGGGCAGCAGGTAGCCTAGTGGTTAGAGTGTAAAAATCTGTCTTTCTGCCCCTGAACAAGGCAGTTAACACACTGTTCCCCGGTAGGCCGACATTGTAAATAAGAGTTTGTTCTCAACTGACTTGCCTAGTTAAATAAAGTTTAAATAAAAATAAATGTTAACAAGATGCCTGGCAGCCCAGACCAGTGGGAGTATAATGGAAGAGTAAGTGTCCCTAATCATAATAACCCACATTCCTTTTGTCAGATTGTGTTCCTGATAAATTACGGTAATAGGGAGCTGTCAGTTTGTTTAAGGATGATGACTTGGTTGGGGAGTGTAGCACTCATGACAGATATCTACAAGATGGTGAGCTGTCAAAGACAGCCTATTGGGCTGAAGAAAATACGGGACAGACCCTATTTTAAAAAATGCAGTTGCCCATTCCTTTTTGCTACAATGGATGACAATGCCCCCATCCACAGGGCACGAGTAGTCACTGAATGGTTTGATGAGCATGAAAACGATGAAAACTATATGCCATGACCGTCTCAGTCACCAGATCTCAACCCAAATGAACATTGATGGGAGATTCTGGAGTGGTGCCTGAGACAGCGTTTTCCACCAACAAAACACCAAATGATGGAATTTCTCGTGAAGAATGTATTGCATCCCTCCGGTAGAGTTAGACACTTATAGAAACTGTACAAAGGTGCATTGAAGCTGTTCTGGCGGCTCGTGGTGGCCCAACGTCCTATTAAGACACTTTGTTAGTACTTATTTTATTTGATCAGTTACCCGTATATCCACCAATAAACTATGAAGTCGTCTTCATTTCCAAAATCAATGGAAAGAATTTGCCTCTGCTTATTGTATCGCTTAGTTCCCCAAATAAACAGTTAAGAGTATAGTCTAGTTGTTTGAAAATGTTATTATGTGGCAGTTCTACAGTGAGATGTGTATCACCATCAAGATGCAGCTGATGCTAAAACATTTATTCCCCTATTGTCTTCTTCAGGCTATGACATGTCGACGTTCATAAGGAGGTATAGTCGCTACCTGAACGAGAAGGCTGTATCGTATCGACAGGTCGCTTTTCACTTCACCAAAGTAAAACGAGGGTAAGGACTTTAATTCTCTGTTCAAATGTTTTCTTATAGCATCTGGCCCAGATCTACCTAGTCTGTCCTATATTGTATATACAATGTACAGTCGACTCCTGGGAAGTGTGTTTTGGATATATTTTTGTGTATATTGCTTACTCCTGCATGAAGTGCACATGGTGTAGGGGTTGATTTGGGATTGGGCATCTGAGTAAGTGAAGTGTCGTTCACTAAGCCTAATTCAAATTCATTATTTTAAGTTGCATACTTCATGACATTGATGACAGTCCAACATCAATAGTATTGGGCTCCTAATGATTTGAATATTTTCTTTCCCCAAGGGCGGATGGCGTTATGAGAACCATGAACACAGAGAAGTTACTGAAGACCCTACCCATTATCCAAAACCAGATGGATGCACTACTTGATTTCAATGTAAGTTCCTTGTAACTTGTTGTACTGCTATGGGCTGAATAAACGCTCCAGCTCTCGAATATAACAGTATTGCAAAAGAAAACTGCCAGTGAATGAGTAGCTCTGTCGTGTGGTTAGGAGTTACCGCTGAGTCAGACCAATGAGAATGTTTGATGGGTCTTCTGTCAATTCAATTGGTCTGCTTTGGGACCCCCCCCCCTCTCCAGGTCAATGCCAATGAGCTCACCAACGGAGTGATAAACGCGGCCTTCATGCTTCTGTTCAAAGATGCCATTCGACTGTTTGCGGCCTACAACGAAGGCATTATAAACCTGTTGGGTAAGTACTTCTGCCTTCTGGCTCTCAAGAGACTCTGACCTGCCAGTCATTATTGCCATATCATCGTAACCATGGAGCAGCGCTTGATGCAGAGACACCTTTGCACCCTGTCGTTCTGGGTTGATACTGTATCTCTGGCCTCAAATTATTTTACACAACTCACTATCAGCCTGCCCCATGTTATCAGGTTGACTTAACGAGGGCCAATAAACGACAGTGTTCTACTACTGCTCTGCTTTGTTTTAGTGAACTGGGTTTGCAAGATGACATAAGGTCTGTAGGTTGGTTGAATTGCCTTTTGAAATTCAGACAATGTCTGAAACACTTTGGGGAAGAAATCTAGTTTCCAATTCATTCTAAATGAGTTTCCTGAAGGGACTGTGTTCAAATGAAATTGCACCCCAATACTGGTGGAGAGACTGGTCTTGCACACAGTCTATTCGACTACTCTGCATATTTGTTTGCACATGTAGTTCCGTGCACATGTAGTTCCGTGCGCATGTAGTTCCGTGCGCATGTAGTTCCGTGCGCATGTAGTTCCGTGCGCATGTAGTTCCGTGCGCATGTAGTTCCGTGCACATGTAGTTCCGTGCACATGTAGTTCCGTGCACATGTAGTTCCGTGCACATGTAGTTCCGTGCACATGTAGTTCCGTGCACATGTAGTTCCGTGCACATGTAGTTCCGTGCACATGTAGTTCAGTGTACATGTAGTTCAGTGCACATGTAGTTCAGTGCACATGTAGTTCAGTGCATATGTAGTTCAGTGCACATGTAGTTCAGTGCACATGTAGTTCAGTGCACATGTAGTCCCGTGCACATGTTGGAAATGAAAATAACGTTGGAAATAGAAATTCCAGAACACTAACATTCTATTTCTCCACAAAGTTGGACATTAGACTGGAGTTCGAGAATTGCACTTGGTTCCTAGACTATGATAAATTGCTGGTCATTACATACAGGTCAAGGCTGTATTCTCTGCTATGAGGATGGATGCCTCTCTCACTCAGGTGAGAGCCTTGTTCCTTTTGGGGGACTGAGCAGGCCTGTGGGGGGGTGGAGGAGCAAATTGGATATGTGCAAACATCAGTGGAACGTTTACCAGCTAGTGAGACGTGTTTAGGATTCATGCACCCCTCTGGAGAGTTTGTATACTTCCTGCAGACATCTACATTTTAAGGGATGATTTTCTGATTGGAGAAAAGTGTAATATTAGAGTTATACTATGGAATATTCAACACCTCCCCCATTAATTTTCAAAGGCAGTTTGATTAATTTGATACAGTTTGATAGTTTATCCTTATTTGATGACATTTAAGTTCCAGTGCTTCATTTTCATGTTACTCTTTTCACTTCACAGAAAAGTACTTTGACATGAAGAAAACTCAATGCAAAGAGGGCCTTGACATCTACAAGAAATTCCTCACTAGAATGACAAGAATCTCTGAATTCCTTAAAGTAGCGGCGGTAAGATCCAACCTTGCTAACTTCTGTGTGATCAGATTTTTTACCCCTATATTCACTTTTACCTCCATGTTATCTTGACCCTCCTCCCTCCTTCCTTGCAGCAAGTAGGGATAGATCGAGGGGACATCCCAGACCTCTCCCAGGTAAGACCTGATGCTATCTATTGCTTTCGTATCTCTGTGGCCCGAAAGTGCAGCGGGTCTGAGATGGAGTCCTGCTGAACCCCTCAGCTTGACTTTATTTCAACGCTCCTGCTGGCTGCCGGCCTCTCTCACCACCCTGCCACCTCCTGCAGTTTCAGACCTTCCAAATAGTTACCTCTGAACAGCCCTAGCTATCATACATTGCTTTCTTGGGCACACACTGCATGTTTCCTTACTAAAGGAAACACCAGACTCAGGCCCTGCCCAAATACTTTCAAAATGCTTCTTTCCTTCAAGTAATCAAATCACAGATCTGATTTGGTTGGATTGATGAAAGCAGTAGGTTGATAACGTTGCCCTCATCTTTCCAATCACTTCTAGATCTGTGATCGAGGAAGGAAGGGTGCACTTTATTTGCATTCGAATGGGGACTCCCTCTCACGTGACCTTGCACGGCATACAGCACATAAAGGTGTTAACATTGTCAAGGCATATACAGAGTAGGCTAGACCTGCGATGAAAGGAATAAAAGGAAAAATATACTTCCACTTTGTATATATTGAAAATGGCAAATTATAAACACTGTATGCTATTATACTGTTCCATGTCACCTTTCAAGAAGGGCTACATGTTGTATGGGGTTAGCTACATCTCTCGCTTGCGTGTCCAGTCTTAGAATAAAATGGTATTATGTTTTTACTTTTCTTATCACCATGTTCAGATGGTGCTTTAGCAAGACAAACGGTATTTTGCAAGGGCATTCATTTTGTGATTTTTATTTTATTAGGACTGTTTTGGATTTTAAATAATGCCTTTCGATAGTACCTTTCTCCCAAAACTTTATCATCGCTGATCTTTATCATCGCTGATAATTGCCACCTTTGTATTCTGTATTTTTCCTTAACGTTCCATCTTCAGATTACAGTTTGTGTAAGTATCTGTATCCCACTCTTTTTAAGTGTTTGTAAGGGTAGTTTGTTTTCTTTGTGTGCATTGTGAAATAACTAGGCATGCTTACTGTTTGTGTTCCGTCTGCTATTCCACCTTTGTGATTGCATTTTTCCCCCCAACCTTTGAACTCACTATTTATTCCCATTTGAATAGGCCCCCAGTAGCCTCTTGGATGCCTTAGAGCAGCATTTGGCTTCTTTAGAAGGGAAGAAGGTGAAAGATTCCACAGCAGCCAGCAGGTACTGTTATTTTCCCTTCCATTTACTCACTGCCTATTCAATACAGTCCAGTCAGACAAAGCCTGTTTTGCTCAGGTACCAAATTTACCAAGTGGGTGTGAGCTGGAGCTGAAGTGTTTGTTGGTGGGCAGCAATCTCAAAAATATTTTTGTACTGCGGTCCAAAGTATTATTTTCTGTGTGTTTTGCCAGTTGTTTCTGAGAAAATATTGATGAATGCCACAGTTGCAGTGTTTTTTTCCTTCAATTTATGAAAGTCCTATATTGTTAATAAAGACCTACTTGTCTGTGGCTAATGCCAGGCGCATTTGATTTAGTTTCCTTTTTGTGTCTTTCAATGTACTATAATAGTATGCACGTACCATCAGTGCTCATTCAGGTTCTCTCAGGTTCTCTGTTTAGTGGGAAAGGTGTGTTATAAACTATCCCTGTCAAGCAGAATCCTTTCTATTTTATTCCAACCTCCTATTACTATTGTAGCCTGTATCTATCAAAGTGCAGTTGTAAAAATATGTGCCACTTTCTTTCACTGAGCTTGTAGAACACAGCATTTTTGACAATGATCAGTAAACAGTTTTACCATAGCCCCCACTAACTGACCACTGTCTCTCTCTTCCTATGTCTCTGTCCATCCAGGGCTAGCACTCTCTCCAATGCTGTCTCTTCTCTGGCCAACACGGGCATATCTTTCACCAAAGTGGATGAGAGGGAAAAGCAGGCAGCTCTGGAGGAAGAGCAGGCTCGCCTTAAAGCGCTGAAGGTACATTTTCCTTCCATTGTGCTCCTCTCTCTATCTCTGACTGTCTGATCTCTCTCGCTCTCCCCCTTCAACTATCCTCTCGGCTTATTGCCCTACTGGGTTGAATCTGTGCTGACTGGTCAGCAGCATCTGTAGAACATTCAGGGATAATGAACAAAAATGAAATGATTTTCTGCCTTTGGGGGGGAAAGGCAATGTCGAGGGAGTTTCTTTATTTTGTTTTGGAGTGGATAAGCTGCCGTTAAGTTGGTCTAACATTTTATTGAGCAGTATTCACACTACAGCGATCAAGTCTTCAATGAGGTTTTTGTTCTCGTTTTAATCTAAATGAATGCTATGGTATCCAACCAAGCATCAAGCCCGAGGTCAACTGATAAGTTGCTCTCCTGAGGTCATCAGGCCACAGATTCCCCACCACCTTGGTTAAAAATTAAGTCAAAATACATGCTCTCAGAAAATGTTAGCTGGCCAGTGTACTGTAGGTAGGCCCGGGTGCTTGTTTTTGTTGACTATTGCCCGTTCCACCTAGGAGCAGCGTCAGAAGGAACTCCAGAACGGTCATTCTTCCTATGCCACCACGGCTGCCTCCCCTGTGTCCACTGACGGGCGGACCATCAACACAGCACCGGCCATCGACCTTTTCTCCACACCCAGCTCCACAAACGGGTTAGAGCACCCATTCTCTCCTAGGCCTTACCCTTATCACTCCCCACTGACTTTGCCAAAATGCTAGGTTACATGTATAGTGCCCAGGCACGGTTCATAGCTCCTTGTTGAGTTTATGGTTGTGCCCTATATAGTGCATTACCTTGGACCAGAGCCCTATGAACCTTGGTGAAAAGTAGTGCACTAAATGGGGAATAGGGTGCCATTTGAGATGCAAACTATGTTTACATTTGCTTACCCATCCAGTTGTTTCAGATGTTTGAGGGAGTATTAATAATAGCGTAGTGGTTGGGGTTGTTGAAGCCAGACTAGACCGTCAATGCCATGTATCCATAGAGCCAAAGACTCCATTGCTATTAATCGGCCTGCTTTTTCTATTCTTACCCACTCTTCCCTATGCCTTTGCCCACCTACTGAATTTGATGCTAGTGGAACTATTCTGTAGTGCCCCAGCTGCACACATGTCAGTGTACTAAAGCTGGGTTGATCAATGGACACCGACCGTACCGATCACATCGCAGGCATTATGCTGATATCGTTCATTACAATAAGTAGCCTATACTAGAGAAATGTGAAGTTTGAAATGAAATAAGTTTGCTAATATGGGTGATTGTTAATGGGACAATTGATGGCTACAACCATAGTAGTAGTTTACAGGATAATAACAAAACAACAACTGGTGCACATTAATGTTATAAACTTTCTATTTATCATTATCGCATCAATTCAGGACATTTATCGGGTATGGATTTCTCTCCATATCACCCAGCTCTACAATGTCCTTCTAAAAATAATATTGTACATAAATGTGAGATTACAAAATAAGAAGAATAATGAATAAATCGTAGTGTCAATTTAAAGGTGGATGGCAAGGGTGCATTCCCCCGTTTGAAGACATGAAGCTCAGGGGTAGCTGTTTACAGAGCCTCCATGGCTGTACAGAGGGTATTGATTGCATGTGACTTTCAGAGACTCCACTGTTTCTCCCTCTTGGCTGCTTAATCAAGCCTGCCAAGTTTGCCTTCAGTGTGCGTGAAGTGTTTTTGACTTTTATTTATTTTCTTGTAGGTGAAGGGTAGGAGTAAGGAGTAGGTAGAATGTTCCCCCCCTACCCTTTGCTAGGTGAAACTTCTACCTGGAGCGTTATGAAAACCTTTTGAGTAGGCTATGGGAGAGTTGGGGTTTTGCTTTTGGGAGACTTTTAAACTTTCCTTCCTCCTCCCCCCTCAAGCACTTCCAAGGCGGCGAGTGACCTTCTGGACTTGCAGCCTGCATTTCAGCAGCAGGCACTGCTACTCTCCACTGGCCTACCAACAGCCAACACATGGGGAGGTGAGAGCTCCCGTCACACCACCGGTTGCCTGTTTTACACGCCTGATTCTCTCTCACACACACTCTTTTTCATTCAGATTCCTCTGGGTAAACTGGGATGGGCCTCTCCACAGGTCATAGTGGATACAACCCGTAGCATTCTCAAACAGCTTATTAACTCGATAAGCTTGCTGGTGGTGGATATACAGTACCTGGTGTATTTGACCTCACTCCTGAAAGCTATCGGTGAGCTTGAATTTGAAATTGGATGTTAAGACCACTGATAAAATCAGGTAAAGTTGATCAACAATCCAATCACAGTTACGTATTCATTAGGATCCCCATTAGCTGCTATACTTCCTGGGATTCAAAAAGGAATATAACAATTACATGATAACCAAACCACAGCCTACATCAACAATAAAACAATACTTCATGTACGATATAATTACTATATAAAAAAACATCAACATAAAATGTACAGTATTAAAATATTAGTGTGTGTGTGGGTATACGCGTGTCTCTTCACAGTCTGCGTTGTTCCGTGAGATCTTTTATCTGTTTTTTTAAAATCTGATTTTACTGCTCGCTTGAGTTATTTGATGTGGAAGAGAATTCCATGTAATCATGGCTCTGTATTATTGTGTGTTTCCCAGAGTCTGTTGTAGACAGTGAAGAGACCCCTGGTGGCATGTCTTGTGGGGTATGTTTGGATGTGTTTGTTTGAACAGACAGTTTGGTGCTTTCAACATGTCAATACCTCTCACAAAGACTAGCAGCGACGCTATCAATCTCTCTACTTTGAGCCAGGAGAGATTGACATGCATGTTATTGATATTAGCTCTCTGTTTTCCATTTAAGGGCCAGTCGTAGTGCTTTGTTCGGGCCAACTGTAATTTGCCTATGTCCTTATTTGTGGCACTTGACCATGTGACTGGGCAGTAGTCCAGGTGTGATAAACTAGAGCCTGTAGGACTTGCTTTGTTCATTGTCATGTCAAGAAAGCAGAGCATCACTTTATTATGGACAGACCTCTCCCCATATTAGCTACCGTTGCATCAATGTGTTTTGACCATGACTGTTTACATTCCTGGGTTACACACCAATCAGTTTAGTCTTCTCAACTTGCTCAATTTCCACATTATTCATGGCAAGATTTAGTTTAGGTTTAAGTGAATGATTTGTCCCAAATACAATAGTTTTTGATATATTAAGGATGCCATTCTAAAACTGACTGCAGCTCTTTAAGTGTTGCAGTTATTACTTCCTGTGGTAGCTGACCTGACATGTGTAATGTTGAGTCATCAGTGTACATAGACACACTGGCTTTACTCAAGGCTAATGGTAGGTCATTAGTAAAAATTGAAAAAAAGTAAGGGGTCAACATCTTGAGGTATGCCTAACTCTACCTGGTTTACGTTAGAGGATTCCATTAAAGAACAGTCTGTGTTTTGTTGGATAGGTAACACTCAATCCATGATATGTCAGAGGATGTAAAGCCATAACACAGGGTTTTTTCAGCAGCAGACTATGATCAATAATGTCATAAGCTTGCCTGATGACTCCACTGAATCATTTGCTTTTAGGGGTCCCGAGTGGCACAGCAGTCTAAGCCACTGCATCTCAGTGCTAGAGGAGTCACTACAGACCCTGGTTTAATTCCAGGCTGTATCACAACCGGCTGTGATTTGGAGTCCCATAGGGCAGTGCACAATTGGCCCAGCGTCGTTAGGGTTTGGCTGGGGTATGCCTTCATTGTAAATAAGAATTTGTTCTTAACTAACTTCCTAGTTACATTCTTTTAAAAAGACATACCTCAGTCTGAGACTGCCATCTTTGAAGTTGGTTGTGGTGATGTCAAAATGAGTGGTGTTGTATAAGACAAAGTAATCAGCGATTGGATCATCTCTAACCAATCAGCGTATCAGCCAATGACACATTTTCAAAACATTGCATTACCCACGTGTGTGCTGTCTCTGACTCAATCCATCGGTTTCTAGGACCAATCAGATGGTCTAGAACGTATTTCCATTCTAGAAATCGTATGGGAGGTACTCAGATCGAGACTCATTGCGGAGAAGAAACTAACATCAGTGGGTGTGGCGTAGTGTTTGTCTGGCAAGTCAAAAGCTACACTGAAGTCTAATGAAACAGCTCCTGAAATCTTATTATCAGTTTAGTAGCTTGCCAGTTTGTCAGCAACTCTAAAATAACGGTTTGTATCACGACTGAAACCTTATTTATTCATATCATTAAAGTTAGTAACTGACCTTTTCTGATTTGCTATGACACCTGTTGTTCACCATTCATGGCATTTGTATTTAAACCTTGTGATGCAGGTGCCAAATTAAGAGGCACCTTTATCTGGAGTGCCTTGTAATGTTGTGTGTGCTTTGGAATTCAGGGTCATGTGTCAATGGAAAGTAAATAATGAGAAGGTTGAAATTATAAGATAAACCTACTTAACTGTGTTTTCCTTTTCACTTACAAATATACTGTTCGGGTTCTTGTAGTCACTGTATGAATTGTAGTCACAGTATGAATCCACTATTACTTTTTGTCAGTCCTGCAAAGTTTCAGGTTAATCAACTTGAAGCTAGAATTATTTATTTTTGTATGCTTGTTATTTATAATTGTACACAACTTTTTTTTCTGACTTGATAAAAGTATACTTTTCAAAAACGTTTTTAAAGCAAATGTGCTGCATTTGTTCCAATTGAATATTTCCAATAAGGACGGTAAAGTGTAGGTTACATGGATTAAGGCTGTCTTGGTTTGTGTCATGTCTAGAAGTGAACATTATCGAATGGTGTCCATGTTTCTTCTTCTTTTCCACTCGCATTAACTTTGCTGATAGCTATTTTATTGAGGACAAATGTACTTATTATGACTGAGATGTGGTTTTCCACCTGGCTATCTTAAGATGAATTCACTAACTAAGTCGCTGTTTTTCTGCTAAATTACTTAAATGTCATGTTAAAATTCAGTATGGCCTTTGGTATAACCACTAGATGCATGTGACGAAATAACCTGCTTTACGTAAAATATTGTTTGTTATAGCTTGGCAAAGATTGTTTTGACTCTAGATGACAACATAAGGCTGTTTGTTTCCAAGTCTATTTCAATATTTGTTTCCTTGCAATGCTACTTGGAGTATTTGTGATACTATCACAGTTTATGGAGAATTCTGTCTGGGGCATGGGGTTTATGTTCAGCCGCACCCGGTGTTGTGTTTCTGCATGCTTTCCTTTGACTTGACTCGCCGTCCTCTTCTAACTTCTTTTTGTTCTGTCCCCTTTGCCTGTGTAGATCCTTTCACTTATACAGAAGCTGTCGAAGACTCTATTCCAAACTTTAACCCTTTCCGTACACATCCTGTTGTCGATGTGGTTCATCTGCCTGTTGTGTCTTTCGATGGTGTTAGTTCTAGGACATCCACTCGTGAAATGTTTGGTGGTAAACAACATTTAAATTATTTTTAGTGTTAAGTTTTCTTTGTCTGTTATGATGTTGTCAGACATGTCTCCCATTGTCATATTCAGCCTGAATGCACCATTCCATAGACATAAAAACCATTATATGGTGATAGCTTTGACATCAGCCATGTATTCCTATGGAAAACTCCCGATGGTGCATGAAGCCGGAAACTATTTACATTTGAAGCGCGCTATATTACTGAATGGCACCAAAAAAAAGAGCTAAAATCATGGTGAAAGTGCCGGTAACTAGCAAGGGATCATGGTCGATGTAGTCGTTTTCAGCGTGCCTGAGCGGGTTAACCTTAGTGTCTATGGCATGAGGACGCGAGCCTCCTCATAGCCTGCCGGTCTGTGATTGGTCTGTTTCGGCACGTGGTCCTGTGTGACAACAAACTCAGTGATCAGAATGGATCACTATTTAATTAAATATCTCCATTTGTAGCGAACTTATTAATCATTCACTGTGGGGATCGAACTTAATCATAATAAACAAATACGTCCGTCAATTTTTGGGGCTTTCTAGTGCAGACCAGGGCTTTTGGCACTGCTAGTTTGAAGTTGCCAGCAGAACTTGTGAATTAATGCTCCAGACCGGACACTGGGGACTTTTCACCGTTACTTGTCTTTCTCCTAGCCTTTACAACACGTGTGTGTGTGTGTGTGTGTGTGTGTGTGTGTGTGTGTGTGTGTGTGTGTGTGTGTGTGTGTGTGTGTGTGTGTGTGTGTGTGTGTGTGTGTGTGTGTGTGTGTGTGTGTGTGTGTGTGTGTGTGTGTGTGTGTGTGTGTGTGTGTGTGTGTGTGTAAAGTGATACAATAACGCAAAAGCTTAATCCCCGCCCCTTTTTTTGTAAAAAGCTGAGGGATGTGGCTCGAGAAATTAAACTAATCTCAAATTAATAGACAGAGCTATGGATGCAAGGACTCCATCCATGATATCAACATTATTGTTTTGAGGCTATACAGTGGTTGTTTACATTTACTTTGTTTACAAACATTGGGGTAAATAAAACACGCTTCTTTTGTGTTCTGATGCGGTATGAAATTAAACTAAGCTCATGAGGTATTTCTAAGGTATATTCTTCAAGACTCAGTGGGTACATATCATGACTGAAGGCCAACAATGGATGTAACACTGCAGATTGCCCCTTGAGTTGATGCAGAGTCAAAAGTGCTTGCTTCAGAACTCCAGTATTCTGAAGGGGAATATAGAATTCAACAGTGAATGTCTGGGGCTGTTCACAGTGTGGGTGCGTACAATTTATGTTTACATACGGTATATGATGTGGTATTTAGATGTACTGATGCTACTAAAGGTTTTTCAGGAATTGGGTGCTTATCTTGGTCGTTGTACATCCTTGGTATTAAAAAAACAAGGAACGGTGATAGCATCTCCCATTAATGACCACAGCTACAAGGTTTTAAGTTTATGATGCTTTTTTTTTAAGCTGACGCATTTCAGCCGTGTGGTCCTTGTCAAAGCACCATTAACTAAACCTGGCTGTTACTGTATATTTGTTTTTGTTTGACTGTGTGCCGTGGCATGCCGCTGACTGATTAGGTTATTTATAGCATGGGCCTTAAAATATTTACATTCGCTACGTTTCCTTACCGATGTGTTCATCGCATGTCCCTTTACAACTTCTGTCTCTTTTTTCTGTTGCTTTTTTTAAGTGTTAACAAAAACAATCCACATTGTTGATTTGAATTTTCATTTTATTTGTAATTTTCCAGATCATTACAATCCCTTTATTGTTTCGAGCTCTTCCATTGCATCTGATCATGAGCACCCAGTGCGGAGAGAGCAGTTTATCTCAGGTACTATGACCGGGAACCTGACTGACCTGTTTTCTGAAAACTCCTGGAAGCATAGGACCCTGAACTTACACCGGGTTCATGTTTGCTCTAGTCTAGTTGCTTCCCTGATTGCTGTTTTCCTTTAGTGCTAACATTTTAGTATTTTGTGTTTTGTTTGAGGTGGCTTTAAAAAAATGTTTAGTTCTCTTCCTTTTTCTCAAACTGCTGATATATATTATTTGACTTGATCTTCTTGCTTACCTTTCTGGAGCTATACTACATTTCATTTGTTGTGTTTTTCGTTATTTCTAATCTTGTTTCTAAAACCCCATCTCTTTGCCTTTCTCCCCTCCTGCTTGCCTCTGGTTGTGTCAGACTCTTTCTGTGGGCCAGCATCATACCCTACCACTCCTCTCTTCCAGTCTGAGCCCTCTGCTGTAGCTGGTCTATTTGGAGGTAGGTACCTGGGGCTTGCCATTCCTACTGCCCCCTGTCTACTCTCTGGCCTGAAAAAAAACTTCTTGGGTGTACAGAATATATTTAAATGGACAAGAAGGGTGTCTGCAAAGATGACGGCACCATCATACTTAAGTTAACAAGCGAAATAAAGACTTCCGTTTTGCATCAGAACGCTTTATAGCTCGATTAATGCCTCAGCTAATATCAACACTCTTGCTTCCTCTTAACTAGGATTCTCAGTGTCTTCCACCACGCAGCCCCAGACCGCCAGAGGCCTTAACGTCAACTTTGACTCTGTGTTTGGCAATAACTCCGCCTCCGCCAACAATGTTGACTCTGTGTTTGGCAATAACTCCGCCTCCGCCAACAATGTTGACTCTGTGTTTGGCAATAACTCCGCCTCCGCCAACAATGTTGACTCTGTGTTTGGCAATAACTCCGCCTCCGCCAACAATGTTGACTCTGTGTTTGGCAATAACTCCGCCTCCGCCAACAATGTTGACTCTGTGTTTGGCAATAACTCCGCCTCCGCCAACAATGTTGACTCTGCTGGTAAGGATCATACATTCCCCGATCTCCCCCAATTCCCCATCCCTCTCTTCACATGCACAAGTGCCACATAGAAGTTACCCTTCAGCACAGATGTAGGATCAGCAATTAGATACATTCCACACTGCTGCCCACTGTTCCCAACTCACCTCGTGACTAGGGGCATCTCACCTCATGGGCCATCGCTGGGCTTGGATGTTTTGGAAAGGAATTAAAAATACTTGCAGTGAGTGCTTGATCAATGATTGAGAAAATGTACCCCCATGAGATATGGTCATGAATGATTTGCTTTGAAATGTTCCAAAAGTAGCATTATGTTTATTTTTGTTGTTGCTATTTTGCATGTGAAAAGTTTTAGAACACCTACTCATTCAAAGGTTTTTCTTTATTTGTACTATTTTCTACATTGTAGAATAATAGTGAAGACATCAAAACTATGAAATACAACATATGGAATCATGTAGTAACCAAAAGTGTTAAATAAATCAAAATGTATCTTATATTTGAGATTTTTCAAATAGCCACCATTTGCCTTGATGACAGCTTTGCAAACTCTTGACATTCTCTCAACCAGATTCACGCTTTTCCAACCGTCTTGAAGGAGTTCCCACATGCTGAGCACTTGTTGGCTGCTTTTCCTTCACTCTGCGGTCCAATCATCCCAAACCATCTCAATTGGGTTGAGGTTGGGGGGATTGTGGAGGCCAGGTCATCTGATGCAGCACTCCATCACTCTCCTTCTTGGTAAAATAGCCCTTACACAGCCTGGATGTGTGTTGGGTCATTGTCCTGCTGAAAAACAAATGACAGGCACACTAAGCCCAAACCAGATGGGATGGCTTATCGCTACAAATTCTAAAATCTTATTTCGAATTTGAATTCTAAAATCAGACAGTGTCACCAGCAAAGCACCCCCACACAATAACACCTCCTCCTCCATGCTTTACGGTGGGAAATACACATGTGGAGATCATCCGTTCACCCACACTGCGTCTCACAAAGACACAGCAGTTGGAACTTTTAGGCCTTTAGTAGTGGTTTCTTTGCAGAAATTTGACCATGAAGGCCTGATTCACACAGTCTCCTCAGAACAGTTTATGTTGAGATGTCTGTTACTTGAACTCTGAAGTATTTATGTGGGCTGCCGTTTCTGAGGCTGGAAACTCTAATGAACTTATCCTCTGCAGCAGAGGTAACTCTGGGTCTTCCATTCATTTGGCGGTCCTCATGAGAGCCAGTTTCATCATAGCGCTTGATGGTTTTTGAGACTGCACTTGAAGAAGCTTTCAAAGTTCTTAATGTTTCGTATTGACTGACCTTCGTGTCTTTACCTTGTCACAACACAACTGATTGGCTCAAACGCTTATGAAGGAAAGAAATTCCACAAATTAACTTTTAACAAGGCACACCTGTTAATTGAAATGCATTCCAGGTGACTACCTCATGAAGCTGGTTGATTTGCAAAGCAAAGAGTGGCTATTTGAAGAATCTAAAATACATTTTAGATGCACTCTATTTTGGTAACTAAATGATTCCATGTGTGTTATTTCATTGTTTTGATGTCTTCACTATTATTCTACAATGTAGAAAATAGTAAAAAATAAAGGAAAAACGTTGAATGAGTAGGTGTTCTAAAACTTTTGACCGGTGGTGTACATGCATCTAAGGTGTGGGTTTTGCGGTGCTTCACTCACAATCTCACCATTGTTTTGTTTCTCTCCCTTGTCCATTGGGTGAACACACGCTTTGGGCCTTGGATGTTTCATGGCACATGACTGGGTGAGTTGATGACACACTCCTCAGCCCTGAACTGCGCCAGCAAACTTATTGTCATTTTCACGTGCAACATCTGCTTCCCACCGCTCACATGAACCACATCATATTTCCTGTTTCGTCTGTGGATTTCTGTTGTTTACCCCCTGCCTCTCCCACCCTTCTTCCTTTTTTATTAATAATGTTTTAGGTGGTGTCCTCAAACCCACAGTGGCCTCCATGCCCAGCCAGGGGCTAATCCCAAACGGGCAGCAGCTTGGGAAACTGGTGTCGGATGACCTGGACTCGTCCTTGGCCAACCTTGTGGGCAGTATGTATCATCAACGTGCTCCTTAGGTCTTACTCCCACCATACTGTAATGATCACATTTTATTTGTCACCAAATACAACAGGTTACACCTGTTTCACCTTACAGTGAAATACTTAAATAAATAAAGGAAATAAAGTAACAAATAATTAAAGAGCAGCAGTGAAATAACAATAGTGAGGCTATATACGGGGATAACGGTACAGATTCAATGTGCGGGGGCACCAGTCAGTCGAGGTAATTGAGGTAATATATACATGTGGGTAGAATTATTAAAGTGACTTATGCTTAGATAATAACAGAGTAGCAGCAGTGTAAAAGGGGGGCAATGCAAATAGTCTAGGTAGCCATTTGATTAGATGTTCAGGAGTCTTATATCTTGGGGGTAAAAGCTGTTTAGAAGCCTCTTTCACTTAGAATTGGCTCTCCTGTACCACTTTCCGTGCAGTAGCAGAGAGAACAGTCTTTGACTAGGGTGGCTGTAGTCTTTGACAATTTTTTGGGCCTTCCTCTGACACCGCCTGGTGTAGAGGTCCTGGATGGCAGGAAGCCTAGCTCCAGTGATGTACTGGGCTGTACCCACTACCCTCTGTAGTTCTTTGCGGTCAGAGGCCAAGCAGTTGCCATACTAGGCAGTGATGCAACCAGTGCTCTCGATGGTACAGCTGTAGAACCTTTTGAGGATCTGAAGACCCTCACCAAATATAATAGGTTTTGTCGTGCCCTCTTCACGACTGTCTTGGTGTGCTAGAAATAATGGTCTGCTGCATATGTGCTATTGATACTTAACATTGTAGCAGACCAGCTGCCAGATGAAGTGTCACATGCTATCTATTTTGGTGTATTTTAATGAGAGATGGTCAAGTCAGCGGCACTATGCGCTCAACTAACAATGTATTCTCTCTCCTTTTTAGATTTGGGGATTGGCAATGGTGTGGCAAAAAAGTAAGAATGCAATGATAACGGAACTGGAATGACTAATTGTAATTTTTTACCATACTGATATATTGCAGTTGAATGAAAATAATTACAATTTCCATTTCCTATGTAGTGATATTCATTGGAGTCAGCCTGGTGAGAAGAAGTTGACAGGTGGATACAATTGGCAACCAAAGAGTGCTCCCTCTACCACATGGAACCCTGCCACCATGGTAAGTTTGTTTGGAATAAGTCTTTCTTTACTATAGTATCCAAAGTTCTGATCACAAAATTGTAATGCATTGATCAATATTAATCGTACTACTACTTGTGTGTATGTACTGACATGTACTGACATGTACAGTGGGGCAAAAAAGTATTTAGTCAGCCACCAATTGTGCAAGTTCTCCCACTTAAAAAGATGAGAGGCCTGTAATTTTCATCATAGGTACACTTCACTATGACAGAGAAAATTAGATAAAAAATCCAGAAAATCACATTGTAGGATTTTTAATGAATTTATTTGTGAATAAAATTACCATTTTAGAATATGGCTGTAATGTAACAATGTGGGAAAAGTCAAGGTATTATGAATACTTTCAGAATACACTGTATATGTAAATTGTAAAGTATTTTGTCTGTCTTTTTCCTTTTGTCAGACCCCAGGAAGACAAACTGTCACCATTAGTGTCAGCTAATGGATCCTATAAAATGTGCTTTTTCCTCATCTGCTTTGGGAATTGTTTATCCAACACAAACACTGCTTGGTTTAAGTTCCTGATGCATTCAAATCATATGGACAGAAAGCACCAATGGTGTGTGTGTGTGTGTGTGTGTGTGTGTGTGTGTGTGTGTGTGTGTGTGTGTGTGTGTGTGTGTGTGTGTGTGTGTGTGTGTGTGTGTGTGTGTGTGTGTGTGTGTGTGTGTGTGTGTGTGTGTGTGTGGTTTTGCTCTGTGTTCACTAAACATTGTTGTTACAATATTTTCTAATCTGTGTCTCAAATGTCTTTTGCATTGTATAAATGTTCTCCTGGGGAAAAAATACAGAACGGCATGCATTTCCCACAATACGTAAGTCTCAATGGTTGTACTATTTCCTGCTCTTTGACCAAAGCTGGCATGCCTGGTATTAACCCCACACATTCACCCAGCCACATGTTCTCTCTGACCGGTGTGGTCTGCACCATGGGCTTCTTCTGACCTGTTGACCTCAATCTAACACAGAACCCACAGCATGACCTGTCCTGGCTTTCCTCTCCTCCTTATTGCAGCCCTTTGTTCTCCAGAGGCTGGTTTATACTAGGTCTGACAACATGTCTGTAGACCATAAGAATGGTACAAGTGTCCATGGACAGTCTTAGACCTACTGTAGAAAAAAAACATCCTTTGTTGTATTTTGTTATTGAACTTCTGGTCACATCTTGCTCAGTAACTGCGTCACGAGGGTCACATACTGTCTGTATAATAATTACATGACTGTTGTGACATCATGACAGTTATAACATGACATGTGAGCCGTGAGAAAATATTTAGGATATATCTGAATTTCTACAATAAGAACACATTTTTAGCCACTGTGTGCTCTTCTCCTATGTGTTGAGGGCAATGGTGTTAACCGCTAGACCACCCCAACTCAGTTATTAAACTCAGTTTCTGTAAGCTGATCTCACCTGTTGACGACACTTTCAAACATCATTATTAAGACTTGGTCATCTAAGCCTAATGACTCAAGTGAAGGGTTTCCCCAAAAAAGCATGTTTTGTGAGTGGTTAACATTCAGAACCCCCCCCCCCCCCCCCCCCCAAAACAAAAAGAACGTTTCAGCTATTATCAAGTGAACACTTATGGAAATATACTGAAAGACCATGGTATATTTGTCTATTGATGCGGACAAGTCTGATTTGAAAAGAGAAACTGGGGTATGATCTTAGGTAACTGCATGGTTGATAACTCACACTTTTTTCTTTCTTTAAAAAAAAAATGTTTTCACCAGATATTACTTTGCCGTAAGGCTTTTCCTCATTCTCCAGCAGCATGTTGACTGGAAGCCTATCTACCACAGTGTCAAAGCTGGCTAGCGAGACATACCCTATCCCGATTTGGTTATCACCCCCTGATTTGTATAAAGTTCTACCTTGCTTAACTCTGATAACATCACCAACAGTCAAAGTTCCTCACATCACCTCCTTTTGTTGAAAATGACTGCTTTCCATTTGGTTGTTCTAAATAGTATCTGGTGATCCTCCCATATTTTACTATTCAAGCAAATTTCTGCAATGACTGAAATATTGCCTGCTGAGTATGCTTTTATGCAAAGCATTTGTGATCAAAGTGAGAAGTTGAAAAATGACTTTTGGGTGTTCGAAACAAGTGCTGACTGTAATTACCCCAACATTTATTCTTTGTACATCCATAATTCTTACCCTTTTCAATGGCTTGATTGCTGATTAAATATTTCCTTCACAAGTGTGCCTTTTTCACGCAACTGAATGCCTGTGATGTTGAAACAAATCAGTGTTTGTTAATTACTACTGTGGGGGCTGTGTGATAGTCTAGCAGTTCCTCTATAAAAGCCCCCCTCTGTCTTTTTCAGCAGAGCAGCTCTGCACCTGCAAGTAACAGCTTCTTGCTTCAGGGCTCTCTCTGTGCTTAAGATTCCCACACAGCTCTTCTGGTTAGCCCTAACATACACTGTAAGGGTAAACTAGGGGAAATAAGGACAAGCATGCAACAAATGGTTCCCAGATGTTCCATTAGTCTTGCCAAAGTGGAAGCAGGCAGGCATTGAGTATGACGTGTTGCATGTGAATTGGACAATTGTAGCTTGTCAGAGAGCTGAACAAAGACAACATTGTTCAGGTGGGTTGTTTCTGAAGAGGACCAAATTTACTAAGTTTGCACCTGTTATTCTGTAAAAGTGATTCATGAACTAAACATGAATATGAAACTATTTATTTACGCTAAGTTACAGTGCCTGTAGAAAGTTGACACTCCGCCTGGATTTCTTCACATTTTGTGTTACAAAGTGGGATTAAAATTGATGTAATTGTTTTTGTCCACGATCTACACAACATACACAACTCTAATATATAAAGGTGAATGAAAAATAAAAGACTGATATACCTGGTACATAGGTGTTAAACACAATTGGTAGTCCCAAACATAAGGCTTTGCATTTAGGCCAAAAATGTTATTCCTTTTGCTTTTGTTTTTTTTCAGCATTACTTTGGTGCCTTGTTGCATACGTATGCATATTTTGGAATATTTGTTGTATTTATTTATTTTCACTCTGTCATTTAGGTTGTTAATTGTGGAGTCACTAAAGTGTTGTTGATCCAGCCTCTGTTTTCTCCCATCACAGCCATTGAACTCTGTAGCTGTTTTAAAATCACCAATGGCCTCATGGTGACATCCCTGAGCAGTTTCATTCCTGTCCTGCAGCTCAGTTCAGAAGGACAACTGTATCTTTGTGACTGGGTGGTTTAATACATAATCCACAGCATAATTATTAACTTGACCGTGCTTAAAGATATATTCAATGTCTGATTTGTTATTGTTACTCATCTACCAACCATTGCCCTTTATGGTTTCAAAAATGTTTTTGTAATTTATGCTTTCCCTGGTTTTTGTAATTTAATCTGTGCTTGAAATTCAATACTTGACTGATGGCCCGTGCATGTGCGTGCACAGTGGCAAGAAAAAGTATGTGAACCCTTTGGAATTACCTGGATTTCTGCATAAATTTGTTAGCAAATTTGATCTGATCTTCATGTAAGTCACAACAATAGACGAACATAGTGTGCTTAAACTAATAACACACAAATTATTGTATTTTTCTTGCCCGAATACATAATTTAAACATTCACAGTTTAGGTTGTAAAAAGTATGTGAACCCCTACGGTAATGACTTCTCCAAAGCTAATTGGAGTCAGGAGTCAGCTAACCTGGAGTCAAAATCAATGTGACGAGATTGGAGACGTTGGTTAGAGCTGCCTTGCCCTATTAAAAAAAACTCACAAAATGTGAGTTTGCTATTCACAAGAAGCATTGCCTGATGTGAACCATGCCTCAAACAAAAGAGATCTCAGAAGATCTAAGATTAAGAATTGTTGACATGCATAAAGCTGGAAAAGGTTACAAAAGTATCTCTAAAAGCCTTGATGTTCACCAGTCCACGGTAAGACAAATTGTCCATAAATGGAGAAAGTTCAGCACTGTTGCTACTCTCCCTAGGAGTGGCCATCCTGCAAAGATGACTGCAAGAGCATAGCACAGAATGCTCAATGAGGTTAAGAAGAATCCTAGAATGTCAGCTAAAGACTTACAGAAATCTCTGCAACATGCTAACATCTCTTTTGATGACTCTATGATACGTAAAACACTAAACAAGAATGGTGTTCATGGGAAGACACCATGGAAGAAGCCACTGCTGTCCAAAAAAAGCATTGCTGCACGTCTGAAGTTTTCAAAGGTACACCTGGATGTTCCACAGCGCTACTGGCAAAATATTATGTGGACAGTTGAAACTACAGTTGAGTTGTTTGAAAGGAACACAACACTATGTGGAGAGAAAAAAAGGCACAGTACACCAACATAAAAACCTCATCCCTACTGTAAAGTATAGTGGAGGGAGCATCATGGTTTGGGGCTGCTTTGCTGCCTCAGGGCCTGGACTGCTTGCTATCATCAATGGAAAAATGAATTCTCAAGATTATCACAACATTTTGCAGGCGAATGTTAGGTGATCTGTCCGCCAATTGAAGCTCAACAGAAGTTGGGTGATGCAACAGGACAACAACCCAAAACACTGAAGTAAATCAACAACGGAATGGCTTCAACAGATGAAAATACGCCTTCTGGAGTAGCCCAGTCTGTTCTGACCTCAACCCGATTGAGATGCTGTGGCATAACCTCGAGAGCAGTTTACACCAGACATCCCAAGAATATTGTTGAGCTGAAACAGTTTTGTAAAGGGTAATGGTCCAAAATTCCTCCTGACTGTTGTGCAGGTCTGATCCGCAACTACAGAAAATGTTCTGTCAGTCTTTGTCATTCTAAAAGTCATGTCAACACCTATTATTACATACAGAGTGATTCCATATAATTTAACGTAACTTCATTAAGCCAAATTAGACTTTGGAACTAATTTAGGCTTGCGTAAACCAAGGGGATGAAATCTTGTGCGACAACCATTTTAGTTAATACATATTTATGGTGGGGGCCTAGACTTTATATAGGCACTGCCACTTAGGAGACGCTTTTACCCAAAGAGACTTAGTCATCTTATATGCAGTCAGTTATATGCTAACTTTCTGTAAAAGTGTCCTGGTTCATTGAGTGATCATCTTTGCTTGTGTCATTTCAGGCACCATCTGTCATGGCCTTCCCTGCAACGACGCCGACGGGAATGATGGCATATGGAATGGTAAGTAGTTTGGGGGGGTTTATCTTTTCAATCTCATGAAGCCATGCCTCGGAACCCTTTTTTTATATATACAGTACCAGTCAAAAGTTTGGACACCTACTCATTCAAGAATTTTTATATTTTTAAAACTTTTGTGTGCATTGTAGAAGAATAGTGACAACATCAACACTATGAAATATCACATGGAATCATGCAGTAACCAAAAAAGTGTTCAACAAATCCAAATGTATTTTATATTTGAGATTCTTCAAAGTAGCCACCCTTTGCCTTGATGACATCTTTGCAAACCTTTGGCATTCTCTCAACCAGCTTCACCTGGAATGCTTTTCCAACAGTCTTGAAGGAGTTCCCACATATGCTGAGAACTTGTTGGCTGCTTTTCCTTCACTCTGCAGTCCAACTCTTCCCAAACCATCTCAATTGGGTTGAGGTTAGTTGATTGTGGAGGCCTGGTCATCTGATGCAGCTCTCATCACTCTCCTTCTTGGTCAAATAACCCTTACACAGCCTGGAGGTGAAAAACAAATGACAGTCCCACTACGCCATTCCATCTGGTTTGAGCTTATCGCTGCAGAATGCTGTGGTAGCCATACTGGTTAAGTGTGCCTTGAATTCTAAATAAGTCAGACAGTGTCACCAGCAAAGCACCTTCACACATCCTTATCCATGCTTCATGATGGAAACCACACATGCGGAGATCATCTGTTCACCTACTCTGCGTCTCACAAAGACACAGCGGTTGGAACCAAAAATCTCAAATTTGGATTCATTAGACCAAAGGACTGATTTCCACCGGTCTTATGTCCATTTCTCGTGTTTCTTGGCCCAAGCAAGTCTCTTCTTCTTATTGATGTCCTTTAGTAGTGGTTTCTTTGCAGCAATTCGACCATGAAGGCCTGAGTCATGCAGTCTCCTCTGAACAGTTGATGTTGAGCTGTGTCTGTTACTTGAACTCTGAAGCATATATTTGGGCTGCAATATCTGAGTTACAGTTAACTCTAATGAACTTATCCTCAGCAGCAAATGTAACTCTGGGTCTTCCTTTCCTGTGGCGGTCCTTATGAGAGGCAGTTTCATCATTGTGTTTGATGGTTTTTGAGACTGCACTTGAAGAAACTTTAAAAGTTCTTGAAATGTTCTGGATTGACTGACCATCATGTCTTAAAGTAATGATAGACTGCTGTTTCTCTTTGCTTATTTGAGCTGTTCTTGCCATAATATGGACTAGGTCTTTTACCAAATATGGCTATCTTCTGTATACATACCACCCCTAACTGATTGGCTCAAACGCATTTGAAGGAAAGAAATTCCACAAAAAGGCACACCTGTTAATTGAAATGCATTCCAGGTGATTACCTTATGAAGCTGGTTAAGAGAATGCCAAGAGTGTGCAAAGCTGTCATTAAGGCAAAAGGTGGCTACTTTGAAGAATCTCAAATATGAAATATATTTTTATTTGTTTAACACTTTTTTTGGTTACTACATGATTCCACATGTGTTATTTCATAGTTGTGATGTCTTCACTATTATACTAAAAAGTAAAAATTAGTACAAATAAAGAAAAACCCTGGAATGAGTAGGTGTATCAACTTTTGACTGGTACTGTATATCTAACATTTTTTACACGTTCTGAGAATGTTGCACCATACTGTAGCAGACCTTTTTGGAGCTTTGTGAGTACCACATTCAGTACATTAATTGATGTTGTTTACATCTCTAAGCCTTCTGTTTGTCAGAAAGAAATTATCATTCCCCTTTCTTCGAACCAATGACAATTTGTTGTTTGCTATGTTGACTTCTGCAAAAAAAGAAATCCTTTAACACTGGTTCACTCCAGGTTCCGGGTTCATAAAGCGTATCATAGTAGGATCAGTTTAGCCTTTTTAGATTATAATGAATGGACCGAGGGAGCCTGAACCTGTATCAGCACTCCTTTTTATAGACACTTTATAAATACAGGCCTTTCCAATGCAAAGGTTTCCTGTGCTTTTAAAGAAGCTAAAAGGCCAAGTCCTTACAATAATTAAAATGTACTATTTCACCAGCATAATACTGCAGTAGCACAGATTTGGTTGACTTCCAGTGTAGGGCTGGCACAATTAATGTATGATCGTGTAACCGACGATTATGGATGAAGACCATCATGAAAATAAAACAACTGTCAAAAAGTTTTGTTTAAAAAATATATATTTTTGTGTAACAAACCACTAACTGAAGACTGGACGGCCAGGCAAAATTCCATGACCATCAGAGCCCTACTCTAGTGATGAGTTGGTGGTGAGAGAGCTGGTGTTCTTGTCAGCGGCGGTGATGTTGTGGGTGGTTAAAGAGCTGCTGAGAGCTACAGACCAAAGTGCCACTCCACTGTGTCCGTTATGATTGATGTATTGTAACAGGCCCACAATGTGGTTACTACAGTCTGATTTGGATATACATTTGGCTGTTTACGCTGCAAAACATTTATAAGTTGTCCCTTTTTCGGGTTTAGAAGAAGTGACTGCCAAATGCTAACTCCCATTCGTATATGCTGGTGGCAAAGCTAGCACTTGGAAATCGGTGGTGGTAGTCAGTCATTTTTAACTGTAATGCAGTTGATTGGTTAAAAGATAACATTAACATATATTGGGGTTGACATCCTTACAAGCATTATACTTAGATTTTTACCTCAACATAGGTTATTGTTTATATGTGTATTTTACACTAACTAGGCAAATTTTGCTTGGGGGGGGGGGCAACGAGGAGATTCGGGATCTTTCCCCCACCGTTTCCATTGCAGTTCCATTGTTTTGGTCGGGTTTGATTGACCTCTTTACCGCATGTATACCATAGAATAAATAGAACAGGCGTCCCCATTCAAGGCAATTATGGAATAACGGCCATAGGTGCAAATCAGGAAGTAAAACAGGAAGTGTACCCATCAATATGTGCTGTGATTTGTTGATTCAACTCAACTGATATTGCAAAAAATATTCCATTGCATGAGCCACATCATTTGAATGAACATTCCTACATTACCATGGAAATAATTGCATTTCAATACCAGGTAGCCATTGTGAGTGTACCCATGATTTTACCAGTCAAATTGCCAGGGATAGAGGTCCCTAAGCCATTTCTTTCATTATATTTCTATGGAGAATACCTTTTTATGTTTTTAATCAGTGTTTGTTTGGCTTTTGAAGCATGTAACACCCGGACCAATTTGTGGAAGTGTATTGCACAGTATAGTGTAAACTATGTTCTCGTTAATTTCTACATCCATAGACGAGCCAAAGGGTTCATGACGATTCAAATGGAAAAGTGACAGATGTCTTGTAATGATTGACAATGCCAAGCGCAACTCATACTCTCAATGCCTCACAAGATTGGCTGATTCAGCTGTAGTGGTTAACTTTTACTGCCCAATGCATGTCTCATTAAGGAGCTACTGTATATTTGAACTACAGTTAATTAGTCACGAGTCAAATCAGCCGAGGAACTTAAACAATGATTTTGTTCTGTTCAAATTCCACTGCACTTGAGACTGAGACATCGTACAAGCAGTTATGTCAGAATGATTGCCATTTCTTCAGCAGGATGTCGTTTTGATTTTCACAATTGTAATTTTATTTGCTTGTTTCTCTTTCTTCAGCCTCCCCAGATGGGTTCCATGGCCATGATAAACCAACCCACCATGATGTACAGCCAACCAGTTGTGAGGCCGGCCAACCCCTTTGGCCCGGCCCCAGGAGCACAGGTACAGGTGCTCTCCATTCTACTCCCTTCCCCGGGAGCTTTCATCTGAATGGATGCCAAGGAGTAGGGTGAAGTTGCCGTCTAGACACTGATCTTAGGTCCGTTTAGAATTTCCCCCACTAATGGCTATGGCTAGGAATGGGTGAGGGGAAGCTGATCATAGATCTGTACATAGGGGAAATTTCACCCTGGAGCAGATCCCAACTCTTCTTGCTTTCTGAGGAGAGGTGCGTGGCTAAATTGTCCACATCCTTGAAGTAGTATCTATCAGAATGGGGTCAATTCCATTTAAATTCGGCAAGTTCATTTAAATTTAATTCCAAAATTGGATTTGATCTCTGCTATCTAAGTCTGATTCTGTGGACAAATTAACCCCCACTGAGGTGGTCTGCCTGTTCTATGTATGGAAAAATCTGTGGGCAGGAAGCATCCAGCACCACAACCCATTCTCCATAAAAGTGGTATTGGAATACACACATAGGTATACCATATATCACTGTTAAATGATGTAATGTGGCATAAAGAATTCTATTCCGGAGGGCAATTGGAATTCTGTGTTTTGGGACTTCTATTCAGAATGCGCTTCCACATTCACCCTCATGCCAATTCAGTGATGTTGTGAAAATGTATGCATGCACTCACTACTGTAAATCTCTATGGATATGTACACCCTCATCCCTGTTTCATCTCTTCAGTAGGCTCTAAATCAGAATGGTAGCAACCTTAGGAGAATATATTTTGGGGAAGCAGGGTATCTTTTCTGACACGATACTCTGATCTGCTGTCCTCATGTCAAGTGTTGTAAGGTTTTACCTCCACACTGAACATGTTAGGTTTTACCTCCACACTGAACATGTTAGGTTTTACCTCCACACTGAACATGTTAGGCAGCGACACTCTGGACCTGACCTGGTTCTCTCCATTCTACTCCCTTCATATCTGTAGCGAGGTTTTCCCCTCCTCCCATGTCTTTTCCCTCTTTAGCTGTTCCTCCATTCCCCTGACCCTGTCATTCTCTCTGAACTAGTCCTCGGCAGCTTCTAGTCCCTCCAGTCAGAGTCCTCTCAGAGCGCCAGGAAAGGACCCCTTTGCACAGCTCTCTCTCAAGGATTTCTTGTAGAACATCTTTAGGTACATGTCCTGTGTGCGTCTTGGCGTGTGTGCTGCATGCTCATATCTGCAAACTTTTGCTCCGCTTGCCGTGTACACAGTGAGTTTGTTGATTTATTTGTGCTTCAACAACTAACACTGGCTCAGTCATTCCCTTTATAGTCACCTGTAAGATGCCTTGCATGTCTGCACGGAAGTCTGACCGAGACTGCGAAACAACACTTTTCAAAAAGTACATTGGTCCATGTGACATTTTGACAGTGTAATAAAAGTAGTACTGTTATTAAACCATATCTATCACTTGACTAACCTTTGAGACATTTATTTTAAAACACAGCCCCATTTGGTTTGCATCAAATATCAAATCGACATTTGCATAAATTATGTTGTGGAAGTTGACTGTTAAATGCCACTGTTTAAAAAATTAAAAAATGTAAATGTTTAACACAGTTAAGTAATAATAATAATAATAAGTCAAATGTAGACTGCGAAATATGTTGATTATTTTCTCCAGAGTGGACTGTATGTTTATCATGCTGCAATTTAAATGTTTTGTTTGCATACATCACATTTGCATCAAATTAAATCTAAATGAGGCAGGAATTCAATAGATTGTTCTGCACTGCAGTTTCAGGTGTGTTGGATTTGGCCAGCAGTATGTCCTGGATGGAGGGCATTTTGGATTAAAGAATAGTCAGTCCTGTTGTATGCCGGGGGACCGCTCAACAGGTCATGACACGGGACTGGGGATTCCTGAATCAGTGTCAATACCCTCCATTATGGACACTGCTGTGCAAATCAAACACACAGCTGAGAACACCTTTTTTACAATCCATTTTTTTTAAATGTATTCTGGCCTATGTTTGTGAAAGAGTTTGATTTGTTATCAAGGAAAGCAAGGAGTATGAATGTTTGGCATAATCATTTTCTAAAACAAATGCTTTGAATGATAACCCGTCTTAGTGACTGTATTCAGCATGGCCTTTCTTTCTCTCTGCAGATGCAGTTCATGTAACCTGAAAGGTAGGCTTTTGTCCTCTGAAGGCAAACCAAGAAGCAGCTAAACTTTCACTTTCAAGTAAAATTCTGTTTTTACTCATCGTTGAGAATATCAGCCCAAATAAGAAAGGACTTGAAGGAATCAAGGGGAGGAAGCCATGTCCAAGACGTGTCAAGTATACGTAGGACAAGGATCCCATTTTGTCATTTGTCTTATGAGAAAAAGTGTGACCCCTCTACAGGGATCACTCATCCCATTTGTCTTCTGTAAAAGATAAACATGGGTGTGGAAAGGGAGATAATTTGACTGCTGTTATGTATAAAAATACTGGGTTATCACACACAGCTTGATGTTCTTGGGGTGAGGACATGGGTTCAAGTGGGACGAGTGGAAGAATTGCTTGATCTGATCATCAATCGTGCATTATCTAATTTAACCATCACTGATTAGTAACGCTAACCTGTTTTTATACCATGATTTCAATATTTTTTTCTTTCAAAAAAGTTTTATTACATTTGCAGTAGACATTCCTTGTGTATTGTTAGTATTTATTTATAATTACCCATGGAGGAAATGGGGTGGGTGGGGGGGATAATAATAATGTCATTGAAATCTTCCTTGTGGAAGATATTCAGGTTTATACATGGTTATGATTGATTGTATGATTGGAGTTTTAGAGTGACAGAGTAAAAAATAGTTAATATAAAGATGAAAGAATGTAACTGACTGTCAACAGACAGTTTAGCTCTAATCACTGAACTGGCATAATGTCAAGCACAGTTCTTTGTGGCTCAAAGTTACGACCCTCCATGTGTAAGGGGTGATATGGACGTCAAACAAGGGTATTCATTCAATACAGTCAATTCTGTGAGCTAGGGTCTTTTTTTCTTTTTTTTGCAAGGGAACATTTTCATGCACTAGCAAAGCACTACATTTGTGATTCGGCGGCATTGCATTGAGATGGATCCGCACTTATGCTTTATGCTTGGCATGTCGTTTATTTTACAAGGCTGCCTTTCCAACCTGAATGTGCAGTGTGTCCTTCAGGCTCGGGGCCATCTTTACATAGACCAGCACTGGGATTGGGGGAAAGAGGGAGGTGATCTTCACAGGAGGCAGGGAGAAAAGCTGTGATTGTGTCACTGGAAGTTCAGCTCTGTGTAAGTGGCAGACCTGGGTTTAACTACTATTGGACATCTTTTAAATACTTTGTTTGCTTTAGCCTGTCTAGAGTGCCAGATATGATGTGTTAGCAGTTTTGGGGACGATTCAATTGGTCCATTAAGCCAGACGAGCTCAATCAAGCACAGAAAGTGTGAAATTAGTATTTGATCCCATATTTGGTAAGTGGGCAGAAGGGTCCAGTTAAGCAGGGAGAAATGGAACACTGTTGATCGGTGCTTTGTGTGTGTGTATATAGAAGAGAGCCTATCCCATGATGGAAAGGATATGTGCAGGATGGTCAGAACCTGAAGGTTATTCTATTCATCAAATATTTACTGCATTGTCCCTGCAGAGTATATTTTTGTTTATATTAAATATAAATAAATTGATGTATGCAGACTTTTGGTTGATTTTCCAATAAAGTGCATTTTCCAGTGGGTTTTATTTTAAAAAAAAAAAAATCACAGTATTTTGCCCCATTTTCTTGAGTTTGTGTGGGTGTATGTGAATGGATGATGGATAATAATGAATTGTAATCCACTGTATTACATACAGGTCATGACACAAGTGGCCAAATGAGGTAGATGGGTTTTATATGAGGGAGACTAATAAATTGCTCTAATTCCCCCCAGGTTATAACCAGGGCTGATTTAACCCTGTGAAGCATCATGTGGCATATTTGTTTAAGAAAACATTCCCGGATCCTTGCTTTGTAGTATCATTGCATGTTTAATGGGAATACATGTCTCTGATGCCAACATGAGGCCAATGCTAGATTTACAAAAGTGTGTGTGTGTATCCATGCTTTGGCCTGGCAACTTGAACCTCTTGTGGATGATAGGTAGCTGGCAGGTAGCCGGTAGCGGAAGGTGGTTAGAGCATTGGGCCAGTAACTGAAAGGTTGCTAGATCGAATCTCTGAGCTGACAAGGTCAAATATGTTGTTCTGCCCCAGGACAAGGCAGTTAACCCACTGTTCCTAGGCTGTCATTGTAAATAAGAATTAGTTCTTAACTGACTTGCCTAGTTAAATAAAGGTTAATAAATAAATAAAATGATGTGGGCAGTTAGGGGCTAGTTCTCAGGAGCCTGGAGCATCCCCGGAGCCGGGGTCTTGGATGGGGAAGGGCCCACCACACTCAGCTTCTGCTCCAGAGGTCCCAGGTGCATGTATCCCTGCTGGACAGCACCAAGTGGGGAGGGAGAAAGAAGGGGAGAAGTAGTTCCATATAAGAGATGCATCCTGTTTGGCCTGAGATTTCCCATCGTAACAAGGAAAGACATTGTTACTCTCAGATTGCTACTCTTTCCCAATTGTGTCCACTGCCAAATGAAAGTGGCACAGAGGCAATCCCTAAGGCTCTCTCTCCACCCGTCCCTCCCTTCACTCTCCATAGCCTCTGTGCCTTGGACTTTTTAATGGGGGGAGGATTCAATAAAGAGCTGAATGTCTGATTCAATACCTTCTGAGTCTAAAATGAATGGCATATTTGTTAAAGGATAGCCAAGTTCTATGTCACATTCATGACTTTGTTTTAGCACCGTACTGAAATCATGTTAATAATAATAATAATAATATATGCCATTTAGCAGATGCTTTTATCCAAAGCGACTTACAGTCATGTGTGCATACATTCTACGTATGGGTGGTCCCGGGGATCGAACCCACTACCCTGGCGTTACAAGCGCCATGCTCTACCAACTGAGCTACAGAAGGACCACCATGTTCTCGTCAATACTGTGGTAAAATGAAATTCCCAAATGAAGTGTTATCACAAGTGATTCAGGAGTGATTTTTAACCTTTATTTAACTAGGCAAGTCAGTTAAGAACAAATTCTTATTTACAATGACGGCCTACCCTGACCAAACCTTCATGAAGCTGGGCCAATTGTGCACCGTCCTATGGGACTCCCGATCACGGCCGGTTGTGATACAGCTTGGGATCAAACCCAGGTCTGTAGTGATGCCTCGAGCACCGCAATGCAGTGCCTTAGACTGCTGCTTCACTCGGTCCCCCAACCCAATTTAGCAGCACGCGTATGGAACACCCAACCCAAGCAACAAAGTAATATTCAGCTTGTGCTGCCCCTCAGCTGAGGCTGACCTATATATCCATAGACAGATGACACTGGAGGCTGCCAGCACAGCTTTATATTTCTATTGGACTTTGGCTACTAAGAAAATGGAGGAAAAGCAAGTAGAGGAAACCATATGATTATTGAAATACGCCCATAGACGTCTAGACATCAATTATATTTTGACTCCAGTTGATGTGTTGAACACAAGAATGGCCCGAGGAGGACCTAATGGGGTATTGCCTGCAGGTGGGTCTGGCTGCCGTAGAGTAGCACACTGAGGTCCTCTGTTGGCCTGTGGGCTGCCTCGCTGCAGCTGCCGCTCCTTTCATCCCTCTCCAGCTCTTTGGCCTGCTTCTGAGCCTGCTATGCTTCCGTTGCTGGGTGGAGGGGAGATACGGGGCTGTTGCTTACCCTGTCTGGTGGGAACCTTGAAAATCATTAGAAATGGGAAGGAGGGAGGGGGTTCAAATTACATTCATTATTGACTGAAAAAAAAGCCCGTACAGTACCCAACATGGAGAAAAAAAGGTTTAGGGTTTCGGTGTCGAAAATAATTAGAAGCTCAGTAAATGAAAGCACAATTTTCCAAGAGAGAATGTACTGGTGGTAGCCATTGTTGGTTTAAGTTTTTATCTTGAGTTTAGCTGAGAGGTCATGCTGTCTCCGAGGGAAATGAGTGTTGCCAAATACTCTTGGGAAGGGCGGTGTGACTCAGTGGCTTCCCGTTCCCACACTGGTGCCCACTTATGGTCAGATTGGTTAGTAAAACAATCAGAGGACAATTGTCATTGTCATTAAAAAAAAAAAAGTTTAATCGTGGATCAAAAATGATCAGGTGTATTTCTGTTTGCCCATCCGCTATGCTTCCCATTTCAAATGTGAAATTGTGCATTGATCATTATCAATATTCATATTATTTTTTCAGACAATTGTGATCATTTAAATTTGTATCATCTGGGCACTACTCCACAGATAAAGTTGCAATATCAGATGATAAAGAAACTTGTAAGTGTATTTCAGAAAGGCTAACATATTTATATTTATGCTATATGCTTGTCAATACAGTGGCAGCAACTGTTGCACAGACAAACTCCAAAAGTCACAAGGAGTCACTACTCTTTCCCTCTTGTGCTCTTCCCTTCTTCGAGTCAAGGTGCAACACTACTGGCATCATTGGACAAATGGCATCACTTTTAGCAACAACAACAAAAATATTGTATAATTTCAATTGGAAAGACATCCTAAATCTAGCCGAGAGGGATCATTGCAGTGCCATCCCAGCATTGGTTCGCCTGATAAACAGTTAAAGATAGCTTTGTTTTGTTTATTAACTGTGTTTTGTTAACTTGTAATAATTCATATTTAATTATTTCATTGTAACTGGTACTTTTAGTTCAGATTTTTGTTGCCATTTGTACAAGGATTTGTTAAATAATAATAAAATATAAAAAACATTGTCATCCCCTGATGGTGGACCAAGCAGAGCATTCTTCTTCATGATGGTCTCCTGTTCTGTGGAGTCAGAGGGTACCAGTCCTTCCGCTTGAGTCAGGAAGACGTTTCTGTGGACAGGACAGCAGAGAGATGAGTGAGACCACAGGTGGAAAGCAAGGAGAGCGCTGTTTTACCACAGGTGAGTGTATGAATAGTATAGCATTGCATAGAATTGATTGCCTGGTCCCAGATCTGTTTGGGCTGTCTTGCCTAAAAATGGCACGACATTGACCATAGGAGTTGGCTATACAAAACAAACTGATCTAGGACCAGGCTATCCAGTTTCAGTCTAACATGACATGTCATGTCACACAATGTGACAGACAGTGAAAAGATAGAGATAGTAGCCTATCCCTTAATGCTGCCAATATATCAGGACATATGGCCATCTATCTGAATGTGGGTGAATAGTTGTGTTGAGATTTGCAGGTCGTCCAGGCAATGCTCAAACAGTTGACTCGTGCTCAAGGTTCTCCTCCAGTTTCCATAATGGAAACATAATTCCATAATGGATACCTCTCTTGTGTAAATGGCAAGCTGTTGGCTATTTCAGAAAAAAGGACTATTATATTTGCCAGCTAACTTTTATTAACAGCCACATGTAACTGATGAATTTCTGGTTCATTAAAACAAATATTGTATATTTGTTGTTGATGTTCAGTTAATAATACCTTATTTTAAATCTATATTTAACAAAAACAAAGTTATTTTGGACAGTTAGCTGTCTTGCTCATTAATCCTAGGGTAGGAGCATTGGGCCAGTAACCGAAAGGTTGCTGGATCGAATCTCCAAGCTGTCTGCCCCTGAGCAAGGTAGTTAACCCACTGTCCCCCGGGTGCCGATGACGTCAATGACGATTAAGGCAGCTCCTGCACCTCTCTGATTTCTGCACCACTCTGATAAATGTGGAAGACACATTTCAGTTGTACAACTGACTAGGTATCTTCCATTGCTCTGGACAGCTCACTTCAGCGTGCAGCTCTTTCACACACACCGGGACAAACAATTTACATATTAATTTTGTAACATTCATGTTACATTAATATTGCACATTCATTACACATTATTGGGAAATGTAATATTCTAGGTTGGGAGTAACGGTGAATGGTCAAAAACAGTTATTGACAGGACGCTTGATGATTGTTATAATATCCTACTGCAGAGCCTAGTAGAGGCTTCCTGCCAGGTCTTTCTCCTGTCTGCAGACCAGCTCCAAGTTCTGCTTCAAAGGTTTCTCCATCAGCTCTCTGTTTACCACCTCTCTCTGCTCCGGCTTCCTTTCCTGTTCCTTAGCCTGCTTCCATAATACCTTGATTTAGGGAATGGAAAATGAGTACAGACCATGTGAATTCACATTTGCAAATCTTCACTTTTTTTTGTTGCCTCGAGTTGACTGACCTATAACTCTTGTATTTCCTTTCTCTTCACTTTGAGTCTAAATACCACACAAAGTCATAGTCTGGGAATGTGTGTTTGGAGTCGATGTCATTTTCTGGTGCTCAAAACCTCTAGCTCTATGTAGCCAGAGCCTTCATTTATCTATCTATTTCTAAGACAAATACTCTGTATCTAGCTATCTAGAGTTAACATACCTTGTGCACTTCTGAAGCATTCTTTTCTAATATAGTTGAAGTCTGAAGTTTACATACACTTAGGTTGGAATCATTAAAACTTGTTTTTCAACCACTCCACAAATTTCTTGTTAACAAACCATCGTTTTGGCAAGTCGGTTAGGACATCTACTTTGTGCATGACACAAGTCATTTTTCCAACAATTGTTTACAGAAAATAATTACAGATTATTTCACTTATAATTCACTGTATCACAATTCCAGTGGGTCAGAAGTTTACATACATTAAGTTGACTGTGCCTTTAAACAGCTTGGAAAATTATGTCATGGCTTTAGAAACTTCTGATAGGCTAATTGACATCATTTGAGTCAATTGGGGGTGTACCCGTGGATGTTTTTCAAGGCCTACCTTCAAACTCAGTGCCTCTTTGCTTGACATCATAGGAAAATCAAAAGAAATCAGCCAAGACCTTAGAAAAAAATTGCAGACCGCCAGTCTGGTTCATCCCTAGGAGCAATTTTTTTCTGTACAAACAATAGTACGCAAGTATAAACACCATGGGACCACGCAGCCATCATACTGCTCAGGAAGGAGAAGCGTTTTGTCTCGTAGAGATGAACATACTTTGGTGCGATAAGTGCAAATCAATCCCAGAACAACAGCAAAGAACCTTGTGAAGCTGCTGGAGGAAAAAGTATCTATATCCACAGTAAAACGAGTCCTATTTCGTCATAACCTGAAAGGCCGCTCAGCAAGGAAGAAGCCACTGCTCCAAAACCGCCATAGAAAAGCCAGACTAAGGTTTACAACTGCACATGGGGATAAAGATCGTACTTTTTGGAGAAATGTCCTCTGGTCTGAAGAAACGAAAATAGAACTGTTTGGCCATAATGACCATTGTTATGTTTGGAGGAAAAAGGGGGATTCTTGCAAGCCGAAGAACACCATCCCAACCATGAAGCATGGGGGTGGCAGCATCATGTTGTGGGGGTGCTTTGCTGCAGAAGAGACTGGTGCACTTCACAAAATAGAAGGCATCATGAGGAAGGGGGAATTATGTGGATATATTGAAGCAACATCTCAAGACATCAGTCAGGAAGTTAAAGCTTGGTCGCAAATGGGTCTTCCAAATGGACAATGACCCCAAGCATACTTCCAAAGTTGTGGCAAAATAGCTTAAGGACAACAAAGTCAAGGTATTAGAGTGGCCATCACAAAGCCCTGACCTCAATCCTGTAGAAAATGTGTGGGCAGAACTGAAAAAGCGTGTGCGAGCAAGGAGGCCTACAAACCTGACGCAATTACACCAGCTCTGTCAGGAGGAATGTACCAAAATTCACCCAATTTATTGTGGGAAGCTTGTGGAAGGCTAACTGACACGTTTTGACCCACGTTA
Source organism: Oncorhynchus gorbuscha (assembly GCF_021184085.1). Taxonomy (NCBI): domain Eukaryota; kingdom Metazoa; phylum Chordata; class Actinopteri; order Salmoniformes; family Salmonidae; genus Oncorhynchus; species Oncorhynchus gorbuscha. The sequence continues at coordinate 95,057,034 of NC_060174.1, read as the reverse complement.
AACAATTTAAAGGCAATGCTACCAAATACTAATTGAGTGAATGTAAACTTCTTACCCACTGGGAACATGATGAAAGAAATCAAAGCTGAAATAAATCATTATCTCTACTATTATTCTGACATTTCACATTCTTAAAATAAAGTGGTGATCCTAACTGACCTAAAACAGGGAATTTTTACTAGGATTAAATGTTGAAAATAGTGAAAAACTGAGTTTAAATGTATTTGGCTAAGGTGTATGTAAACTTCCGACTTCAACTGTAGCTAACGGATCATAAAAAATAAGGCTTACAATAAGGATTTTCAATTCAGATCGCAGCTAGCCAGGGTTGGGGAGTAACGGAGTACATGTAATCCGATACATGTAAGGGGTTGCAAAAAAAACGGTAGCTGTAATCCGTTACGTAACCAGCAAATAAATATAATCACATAACAGATACTTTGGAGAAATTAGATGATTACTTCGAGTATTAATTTTAAATTCAGAAAGGATGTTTGCAAAAAAATATACAGTGCCTTGCGAAAGTATTCGGCCCCCTTGAACTTTGGGACCTTTTGCCACATTTCAGGCTTCAAACATAAAGATATAAAACTGTATTTATTTGTGAAGAATCAACAACAAGTGGGACACAATCATGAAGTGGAACAACATTTATTGGATATTTCAAACTTTTTTAACAAATCAAAAATGGAAAAATTGGGCGTGCAAAATTATTCAGCCCCTTTACTTTCAGTGCAGCAAACTCTCTCCAGAAGTTCATTGAGGATCTCTGAATGATCCAATGTTGACCTAAATGATTAATGATGATAAATACAATCCACCTGTGTGTAATCAAGTCTCCGTATAAATGCACCTGCACTGTGATAGTCTCAGAGGTCCGTTAAAAGCGCAGAGAGCATCATGAAGAACAAGGAACACACCAGGCAGGTCCGAGATACTGTTGTGAAGAAGTTTAAAGCCGGATTTGGATACAAAAAGATTTCCCAAGCTTTAAACATCCCAAGGAGCACTGTGCAAGCGATAATATTGAAATGGAAGGAGTATCAGACCACTGCAAATCTACCAAGACCTGGTCATCCCTCTAAACTTTCAGCTCATACAAGGAGAAGACTGATCAGAGATGCAGCCAAGAGGCCCATGATCACTCTGGATGAACTGCAGAGATCTACAGCTGAGGTGGGACACTGTCCATAGGACAACAATCAGTCGTATATTGCACAAATCTGGCCTTTATGGAAGAGTGGCAAGAAGAAAGCCATTTCTTAAAGATATCCATAAAAAGTGTCGTTTAAAGTTTGCCACAAGCCACCTGGGAGACACACCAAACATGTGGAAGAAGGTGCTCTGGTCAGATGAAATCAAAATTGAACTTTTTGGCAACAATGCAAAACGTTATGTTTGGCGTAAAAGCAACACAGCTAATCACCCTGAACACACCATCCCCCCATGTTTGGTGGTGGCAGCATCATGGTTTGGGCCTGCTTTTCTTCAGCAGGGACAGGGAAGATGGTTAAAATTGATGGGAAGATGGATGGAGCCAAATACAGGACCATTCTGGAAGAAAACCTGATGGAGTCTGCAAAAGACCTGAGACTGGGACGGAGCAAAATCTACAATGGAATGGTTCAAAAATAAACATATCCAGGTGTTAGAATGGCCAAGTCAAAGTCCAGATCTGAATCCAATCGAGAATCTGTGGAAAGAACTGAAAACTGCTGTTCACAAATGCTCTCCATCCAACCTCACTGAGCTCGAGCTGTTTTGCAAGGAGGAATGGGAAAAAATTTCAGTCTCTCGATGTGCAAAACTGATAGAGACATACCCCAAGCGACTTACAGCTGTAATCGCAGCAAAAGGTGGCGCTACAAAGTATTAACTTAAGGGGGCTGAATAATTTTGCACGCCCAATTTTTCAGTTTTTGATTTGTTAAAAAAGTTTGAAATATCCAATAAATGTCGTTCCACTTCATGATTGTGTCCCACTTGTTGTTGATTCTTCACAAAATATACAGTTTTATATCTTTATGTTTGAAGCCTGAAATGTGGCAAAAGGTCGCAAAGTTCAAGGGGGCCGAATACTTTCTCAAGGCACTGTATATATTTGACACTTCCCTGTTTTCTCAATGACATTCAAATCAACTTTGAAAAAGGCGCAAGTTTAAATTGATTCCACCTGGTACGAGTCTGACCACAAGTCAGGGACCAATATGATGACACGCTAAATGTGTTTGATGGATCGGGGAAAGAGCAGGATTAGGCTTTTGTAGGCTACAGTCCAAGCTATGTCTTCCAATGGTGTGACTGCTGTCGGCATCCAAAGATTATCCAACTTGAATAAACGCTTGGAGGTAAGGATGACAGCAGTGGTGTAGTCTACGGTGATACGGATATCACTTATTATTGATATCTACTTAGCGCATTGATGTGAATCACACTGCTGCTCTCTCATTTAGCTATTTGTGCCTCACGGATTGTGGTTGTTGTGGATGGCTGTTCACAAATCTAAATATCTATTTGAAACCAATAATGGTTGAATTCAAGAAGTTGAATCTACCTATCAGTCATAGTTGTTCTAACCAGTGGACAGCCAGTGAAAAATGCGCTCTTGCAGCAGCTGCATAGTGCAAATCCCAGCCTATGAAATAAAAGCCCCACTTTTATTGCTCAATCTAATTAATGCTTTTGTTTTTTAAATAGTCCTGATGGACACGTGCTAAAACTCACAAACTTTTGATAGACTTAAAGGGGCAATCTGTAGTTGCTACATCCATTTTTAGATGTATACATAAATTCTATGTATTAATGTAAAGATATAATTGAATCATATTATTGTACGTAGTAGAAAACGATGGGTTAGATAGAAGCCTACATAACCAACCCATAAAGTAAAATGTAACGTCCATATATTGCCAGCTATGTAATCTTTAACATGGATTTATCCTTCAATAGATGTCATTCAATTGGTAAGATACATTTTTTGTCTTCTTCTAATGCCTCTTAAGGGGAAAGTAATCTAATGTAACTGAATGTAATCAGATTATGTTACTGAGTTCGGGTAATCCCAAAATTATGTTACTGATTACAATTTTGGACAGGTAACTAGTAACTGTAACAGATTACATTTAGAAAGTAATCTACCCAACCCTGCAGCTAGCTTGGTAAACGGACATAAGCATAGCCTCGGGAAGTAGGGGTGCTTTTTTCACTAAAGCAATACACTGGGCAATACACCTTTAGTAGTTCTATATTAGCGGGCGATATAGTGTCTGCATCGCCACCTCCTCCCCTCAGCCAAATGTTAATTAACAGAGTTAGATTTAGCTAGCCCTAAGGCAATCTTTCTCTACAAATATGCTGATAAGGTCGCATCTTTTCTTATTCAACTAGTGAGGGATGGACTTGAACCAGGGTCGACCCTCCTTTACAGCCATTAACCCTCCACCCCAAAACCTTAGCCTACATTTGACCTGTTATGCCAATAGGTTCTGACCTGTTAATTTATGCCCCTATCAATTCTAGGTTTCCCATCACACGAGTAAGAATATACCGGTTAAAGTACAATACCTGGTACTGTAGCAGGCGCCAAGCTGTGTTTCCTGGAAAACCTTGTTCAAATCAAATAACATGTCACATGTGCTGAATACAACAGGTGTAGACTTTACAGTCAAATGCTTACTTACGAGCCCCTAACCAACAATGCAGTTTTAAAAAATAAGAGTAATAATAAGAAATAAAAGTAAAAAGTCACTTTGTTGGTTACTGCATGATCCCATATGTGTTATTTCATAGTTCTGATGTTTTCACTAGTATTCTACAATGGAGAAAATAAATAAAAACCCTTTAATGAGTAGGTGTGTCCTGACTTTTCACTGGTACTGTACATGATTACATTGCATGTTCAATTAATCAGTAATTATTATTCAACATTGTCACTTGGGATTTTAATTTACAGCCTCTCTGATCACAGTACTCTGATCTACCTGCTTTGCCACCATGTCTGTGTAAGGTATCAGTTAATCTGACTATTCTCTCATCATTGATGTGATTGACTTATTTCAACAATTTAAGGGCCTTCTGTATAATGTTTGTAAGGCATATTAACCTGTTTTAATGATTCTCCTGAATCAATATGATCAATAAAATATTTTCTGTCCTTTACTTTTAACAGAGCAGAGATGTACTTTTAAAGTGCATTCACACCCATTGCTTACACCTATCAAGTTGTTTCAGACCTACACAAGTGTCTAGGGAGAAGGGTTTAGGGTTTCTTCTGGACAGGGCTTAACTATACTGGCCCAATAAGCACATACCCTGGAAATATCCGTCATTGGGACAGCGGTTAGGGTGCTTGTAGTTGGTGCTGGTGGCCTGGATTCAAGACCTGGTAGTCACTCTACTGTCACATTCATAGCAATGTACTGTATGTTTGTAAGTCGCTCTGGATAAGAGCGTCTGCTAAATGACTTAAATGTAAATGTAAATGTAATGTTAATGTCATTATTTGGCAACAGTTATAACACCCTTATCTGATCTAATTCAAATTAATTTCTCATTGGAAGATGGGAATCTGTAGGATTACCCCTTTAGCACGAATTATGACCACATTTCCACTAACTCTGATATGTTATCAGTATTGATTAATTCAATATAGCTGAGCATCTCTCGATTGTCTTCTTGAAATCCACACCACATACCATGTATATTATTCATTTAAAAGTTTAAAAAATGGATGTAGCAACTGCAGATTGGAGATTTAACATATTGTGATTTCTGTGATTTGTCCTAAGTGATTCTGTTGCAATTTGTCTTTTTTTCCACATTAAAACTTGGAGATGGAACTCTGTGTTGTGTATTGTTTTGGTATACCTGGCATCATCATTGTTTAAATGGAAAATGTGAGAAAGTACAGACATGGTACTATAAATATACACATTTCTGGGACATGTTTCAGCAGCAAATTAGGAATGTTACAGACAGAAATGCAAGGTGGTTTTATTTTTCCCCCAAGTTTTATTTTGCTTTTTTATTGTTGAACATGAAATGCCGGGCCTCCCGGGTGGCGCTGTACTGCAGCACCAGCTGTGCCACCAGAGACTCCGGGTTCGCGCCCAGGCTGTCGTAACCGGCGCGACCTGGGGCGATGCACAATTGGCCTAGCGTCATTAGGGAGGGTTTGGCCAGTAGGGATATCCTTGTCTCATCGCGCACCAGCGACTCCTGTGGTGGGCCAGGCGCAGTGCACGCTAACCAAGGTTGCCAGGTGTACGGTGTTACCTCCAGAAACATATTTGCGGCTGGCTTCCGGGTTGGATGCACGCTGTGTTAAGAAGCAGTGCGGCTTGGTGGGTTTGTGTATCGGAGGACGCATGACTTTCAGCCTTCGTCTCTCCCGAGCCCATACGGGAGTTGTAGCGATGAGACAGGATAGTAGCTTCTAACAATTGGATACCACGAAATTGGGGAGAAAAGGGTAAAATATATATTTTTTTTAAAGAACATGAAATACTGTAAAAACACCAGGAAATCAGCTCAAGTCATTTTAATTTTGGAAATCTGATCCCAATATTCCCACGCATAATTTAGAGACACGTGATTGTATACAAATGTAAGCAAAGTTTGAAATTATTATGTTTTAGTAATATGTCTGTTTTGGCTTCTTGCGGCTAATTTACAAATGATTTGAAATTATGTTCCGGCCCCCCGATCATCCTCTCAAGAAAAGATTGGCTTGTGGCTGAATCTAATTTATGATTCCTGCTCTAGGGAATGTGCTTATTGGGCCAGTATAGTTAGGCCATGCCCAGAAGAAACCCTACTGTAGGGGGTGTGTACTGGCAGCAGATAAGTCAGGTGCAGGAGAGCAAAAACTGATTTAAAATGGCTCAGTTTAATAAACAAAAAACACAGTAAACAGAACAATAAATCAATGGGTAAACAAAACCCGTTACACACCAGCATAACGTGCACAAGCACTACAATAAACAATTCCGGAGAAGGACATGGGGGGAACAGAGGGTTAAATACACAACATGTAATGATGGAATTTAAACCAGGTGTGTGGGAAGACAAGACAAAACAAATGGAAAATGAAAGGTGGATCGGCGATGGTTAGAAGACCATCGACCACCGAACGCCACCCGATCAAGGAGAGGGACTGACTTCGGCAGAAGTCGTGACCTACCCCCTCCACGGGAGTAGATCTGAAACAACTTGATAGGTGTAAGCAATACGGGGAATGCACTTTGAAGTAAATCTCAGCTCTGTTAAAAGTACACTGAATTTTAAAAAATCATTAATTATGGTGATTCAGAAGTATCATTAAAACAGGTTAATATGCCCCACCAAGATTAGACAACTATGAAGATAGCCCTTCAATTTTTTGAAACAAGTCAATAAAATCGATGATGAGAGAATAGTCAAATGAACAGATAACTGACACAGACATGGTGGCGTAGCAGGAATATCTAAATGCTGTGAACCAAGAGGTTGTGAGTTCATATTCTAGGTTAAGATATGTTGAATAATAATTACTGTATAAATGAACATGCACTGTGTGTGAGTATCACTAACCTTGCCAACTGACAAAAAGAGCTGTGAATGGATCAGTGGCTCACCAATAAGGACCTTGATGGGCTTGGCAACAATAACAGGGTGTGATGTGTCTTTCTTATTTGGAGAACGTTTCTTTGGGACCATCAGGTGACGTCCTGACAACTGATATACACAGAAATGTTCTTGCAACATTCCAAATAAATGTGTCTAGAACATTAATATCTTATATTCTGAGCAAGTGGCAACCATGTTGTGTGCATATTTGGTGGGAAGTTGATGGAATATTCTCCTAAAGCTGGACACATTGTTACTGCAACGTCCCCTGTAACGTGTCTAGAACATGAATGTCTTATATTCTGAGAACATGGTAACCATGTTCTGTGAATATGTACACACAATATCCCATAATGACTGAGTGAAAACATGTTTTAGACATTTTAGCAAATGTATTGAAAATCAAATACATAAATATCTAATTTACATCCTTTTTCACACCCCTGAGTCAATACTTTGTAGAATCACCTTTGGCAGCAATTATAGCTGTGAGTCTTTCTGGGTAAGTCTCTAAGAGCTTTAAACATCTGGATTGTGCAACGTTTGCCCATAATCTTTTTCAAAATTCTTCAAGCTGTCAAATTTGTTGTTGATAATTGCTACACAACCATTTTCAGGTCTTACCATAGATTTTCAAGCAGATGTAAGTCTAAACAGTAACTCAGCCACTCAGGAACATTCACTGTCTTCTTGGTAAGCAACTCCAGTGTAGATTTGGTCTTGTGTTATAGGTTATTGTCCTGCTGAAAGGTGAATTCATCTCCCAGTGTCTGATGGAAAGCAGACTGAAACAGGTTTCCTCTAGGATTTTGCCTGCGCTTAGCTCCGTTTCTTTTTTATCCTGAAGAACTCCCCAGTCCGTAAAGATTACAAGCATACACATAACCTAAAATATGGAGAGTGGTACTCAGTAAAGTGTTGCATTGGATTTGCCCCAAACATAACGCTTTGTATTCAGTACAAAAAGTTAATTGATTTGCCACATTTTTTTTTTGCAGTATTGCAGCCTTGTTGCAAACAAGATGCATGTTTTGGAATATTTGTATTCTGTACAGGTTTCCTTATTTTCACTCTGTCAATTAGGTTAGTATTGTGGAGTAACTACAATATAATTTGTATTTATTTTTTAAATCAAATTTGACATTATGAGGTAATGTATATAGGCCAGTGACACAAATAAATAAATATATTGAATCAATTTTGAATTCAGGCTGTAACAGAACAAAATGTGGAAAAGGTAAAGGGGTGTGAATGCTTCCTGAATGTTCCACTAACTAACGGAAAACTGGACACTCAAACATTAGGGGAACATTACGGGTAACATTATAAACCCGTTCTCTTTCGCTATGATTGTTAGCTGGTAGAGCAGCACATTACATTTCGGATAAAGTAGAGGGTCAAGGTGTATGTATGTATGTACAGTATGTATGTATGTATTCCGTTATTTCTCCCCCCCAAAAAACTCTACATTCCCATGCACACACACACACTAACGCAATCCCCACCCAGACGTAATACATTAGTTTAAACTAATTTAAACAGTCACAAAACCAATAGAACAACGAAGTCAGCATTCATATTTCTTTATGACATGTTCATCATCAACATTCTTTCATTGAGTAGCGAGGCTCACCAGGAAATGTCAGCATCTAACGAAATCTTTCATGCTGTGAGTTTCGACTCATCGGCTGAGCCTCGTGCTTGGGTTTGGACATAATCCATCTCCTCGGGACCACTCAAGAAGTTGTTCTCACCGTGCAACGCAGTTGTCTTGTCTTGGGTAAGTGTTATCTGCCTTTTTCTGATTATAAATTAAAACAATGTTTATTTTTCTCTATGTATTGCGTGCGATGATGACAGTCGTGGTTTAATAAGGCTATTTCTGAATACTGTAACTAACGCAATATTTTTGCCATAAAACAATACATTGCGGGAAATGTTACATATTGTAAATCAACTGCCGCACTTGATTTATGGCGTATACATTTTGTTTCCTGGATTCAATAAAACTTGCAAACGGATCATTTTGCCATTGTTACGTAAATTCAATTGAAGTTCCAACTCAGTAGCCTCTGCCTCTATCTCTCCCAGTAGCCTCTGCTCAAATGAATCAGATCAGTGAAAAATAATGTGTATGCCCAAGCTCTAGAAAAAATATCAGATCACAACATTAAAAGGATAGGAGGACATACATGTTGGGAAGCATTATTTTTCATGCATGTTCATGCTTTGTTGAAAGGCCAGTTAAAAGTTAATCCAAGGTCTTGTTAAATCCAAGGGCCATGGTGTGTGTGAATTTGACCCTAGACCCTGATCTGGGGTCAGTTTTGAATTCCCTCCACTAATGGTTAGTGTTGGGGGAGGAAAGGTTTATCCTCGATCTGTACCTAGGGGAAACTTCAACTCAAGAGCCCAGGTGGACAGGCCTCCTTTAAAATATCAGCTTCCATTGGTCTCAATTGAAAATACTTGTGCCAGGCATCTTGGATGCTGCATGCTCAAGTCAACCTCTAAATTGGTGAGCTCTCGGGAAGTGAGCAAGCACAGGGCAGATGTGCTTATGCAAGCTACACTCATTAGATGTTTCACCTACAACCATAAACCACCAGAAACAAATACCAAAAAATGGTACACTCCATTGACATTTGTGTTATGTTCTCTGTGGCTTAACATTGATCTCACATATTTTCAGATATTTTCCTTCGACCACACAGTCCCAGATCATTGGTACTATGTTGTAACATGCAAGCATTCCTTTTGGTGCTCTAAGCGTTTCTTTCAAGACTTCTCACCAGTTGTGTAAAGGGGGGGGGGGGTAAAATCCCTACAAGCATACATCCTGTTTCTAGCAAACAAGTCATTTGTACAGTACATCGAGTTGCCATAGAATGATATGTGGTTGGTGAGATCTAAATGCCAGATTTTGAAATGTGTTCAACAGCGTATAACAAACCTAAACCTAGAATGTAAATGAAAATAGTTCTGCATATTTTTATCTGAGATCTTTCCTTAGCTGCCTATTCATAGACTGATCCGCCCCTACGGGCATTGGGAAAACATGTCAGGTTTAAAGGCCAGTTTAGAGAAAGGGGACACCTAGACAGTTGCACAACTGAAAAACATTCAACCGAAATGTGTCTTCCGCGTTTAACCCAACCCCTCTGAGTCAAAGAAGAGCAGGGGGCTGCCTTAATCAACATCATCAGGGAGCAGCTGTGGGGTTAACTGCCTTGCTCAAGGGCAGAATGGGTGATTTTTCCACTTTGCCGGCTCAGGGATTACAAACAAGCAACCTCTTGGTTACTGTCCCAACACTCTAACCGCTAGCCAACCTGCCACCCCAAGTGTACTGCCCTCTGATTGTGGAACTTAGTTAGTAGATTTATACATTAGTTGTGTGTTTTTATTTCAGTCTCATGCATTTCATCCGGTGACAAAGAACGAATAGAAGTATTTTACTGTAGCTCCATTAGCCATTTTGTTCTAACCTATTTTACGATACATTCGCTACAACATTGAAAGACACATGGACTACTACAAGCAATGTATGTGCCCATATTGCTTATCACTGGCATAGTTGTCTTGGTTCAAACTTCCATTCTCTGAAGGAAGTGCTACTGCTGCAAATAAGGAAATGCAGTCTAATCTGATTGTGTACATAGCAAAGCAACCAGTCCCCTTGGGGAAAACAGGATTTGTAGCATTCTTTAAAGTTAATGATGTGCTCTGTTTATGGGCGGCAGGGTAGCCTAGTGGTTAGAGCGTTGGACTAGCAACCGCAAGGTTGCAAAACAAAATCCTGAGCTGACAAGGTAAAAATCTGTTGTTCTGCCCCTGAACAAGGCAGTTAACCCACTGTTCCTAGGCAGTCATTGATAATAAGAATTTGTTCTTAACTGACTTGCCTAGTTACATTTTTGTAAAATGGTGAAGATGATTGGTAATCCCCTAGTACCTTAAGCTTTGCAGGTCACATCGATTTGGTTTCCTTTGACCACAGTCATACAGTCCCAGATCATTGGTACTCTGTTGTAACATGCAAGCATTCATTTTGGTGCTCTAATAGTTTCCTTCAAAACAACTCACCAGTTGTGTAAAGGAGATTGATAGTTCATTTCCACCATGTTCAGTATGGAAATTTGCTGATAGCTGCTTTATTGAGGAAAAATGTACTTACTATGACTGTGATATGAGGTTGTCCCACCTATCTATCTTAAGATGAATGCAATAACTCTAAGTCACTCTGGATAAGAGCATCTGCTAAATGATGGAAAATGGAAAAATGTATTTGATGAGATTTTGCGCCCCGTGGTGAAGTTGCCCCTAGGTACAGATCTAGGATCAGCTTCCCCTCCCCCAATTCTAATCTTAACCATTAGGTAAGGAAAATACTAAACTGACCCAAGATCAGCGTCTAGGGGCAATTTCACCCTACTCCAGGTTGAGCAGATTCTCTCTGTGATGACAATTGATTAAATAATCTTGTGCGCAATCATTTCAGATGATTTCAACTATACTCTACATCTAAATTCATACATAACACAATTATACATTATGCATTGGTTTCCATTACATGGTCTTTAGCAAAAGTATTATCTAAATGTATCTAAATTGCTCAAGAACACCACAGCTATTGGAGGGGTGGCCAATGAGGCTTTATGGATGCAAAGTTGCACACTGTGTCTTTCTTGTCTTTGTAAAAAGAGATCTACAAAATACAGAAATATTATTTGATTATTATTGATACAACAAGTTGGGGGTGATTTGCTTGGGCCCTAAGTTGCAGACCGTTCCCTATTCAGTGCACTACTTTTGATCAGGGCCTATAGGGCTCTGGTGACATGTGATACACTATACTGTATAGGGTGCCATTTGGGATGCTGCCCCTCCCTCCCTGTTCCCTAGCTGTTCCCTTTTCACCTCACAATGAAGCACCTCTTTATGGCTCACTTATGACTCAACCTCAGAGCCAGCAGAATTCAACAGTTCTGTGATTGAATAGAGAACGATTTCGCTACCAAATATAGTCAAAGGCACCTCTCACTGATGTTGCATAATATCCTGCTTTGTGCTAATGGTGAGATTTTATCAGGTGTTTAGATCTCAACCGGGCCAGCCACGTAGCATTCTATGGCAAATAAGTGTGCAGTAGTTCCAGTGAAGAGAAATCTTAATGCTACAGCATACAATGTCATTCTAGACAATTCTGTGCTTCTAACTTTGTGGCAACAGTTTGGGGTAAGCCCTTTCCTGTTTCAGCATGACAATGCCCCTGTGCACAAAGCGAGATCCCTACAGAAGTGGTTTGTAGAGATCGGTGTGGAAGAACTTGACTGGCCTGCACAGAATCCTAACCTCAACTCCATTGAACACCTTTGATATGAATTGGATAGCCGACTGTGAGCCAGGCCTAATCATCCAACATCAGTGCCCGATCTCACGAATGGTCTTGGAAGCAATACTGAATGGAAGCAAGTCCCTGCAGCAATGTTGCCTCATCTAGTGGAAAGCCTTCCTAGAAGAGTGGAGGCTGTTGTAGCAGCAAAGGGAGAAACCAACTCCATATTAATGCCCATGATTTTGGAATGAGATGTTAGATGAGCAGGTGTCCACATACATTTGATCATGTAGTGTATGACAAATCTACCTTGTGACGAGCCCACTGATTAACATCGAATGGAAATGAACTATCGAGCGCCAATCTCCTTCATACACCATGAGCTGTCTTGAAGGAAACTCTTAGAACACCAAAAGGAATTCTTGCATGTTACAACAGAGGACCAATGATCTGGGGCTGTGTGACTATGTGGTCAAAGGAACCCAATCAAATAAAATTTTATTAGTCACATGCTTCGTAGCCAGCAGGTGTAGACTAACAGTGAAACTTCCCAACAATTGAGAGAGAAAGAAAATAGAAAATAATAGAAAAGTAAAACACGTAATAATAAAAGTAAAAATAAATGCACAATGAGTAATGGTAACTTGGCTAGATACACGGGGTACCAGTACCGAGTCGATGTGTAGGGGTACGAGGTAATTTAGTTATCTATGTACCCGCATGCCTGACCAGCATCACCACCCTGGATGGTTCCAACCTTGAATATGTGGACATCTATAAGTACCTAGGTGTCTGGCTAGACTGTAAACTCTCCTTCCAGACTCATATCAAACATCTCCAATCGAAAATCAAATCAAGAGTCGGCTTTCTATTCCACAACAAAGCCTCCTTCACTCACACCGCCAAACTTACCCTAGTAAAACTGACTATCCTACCGATTCTCGACTTCGGCGATGTCATCTACAAAATTGCTTCCAACACTCTACTCAGCAAACTGGATGCAGTTTATCACAGTGCCATCCGTTTTGTCACTAAAGCACCTTATACCACCCACCACTGCGACTTGTACGCTCTAGTCGGCTGGCCCTCGCTACATATTCGTCGCCAGACCCACTGGCTCCAGGTCATCTACAAGTCCATGCTAGGTAAAGCCTTATCTCAGTTCACTGGTCACGATGGCAACACCCACCCATATCACGCGCTCCAGCGCTCCAGCAGGTGTATCTCACTGATCATCCCTAAAGCCAACACCTCATTTGGCCGCCTTTCGTTCCAGTTCTCTGCTGCATGTGACTGGAACGAATTGCAAAAATCGCTGAAGTTGGAGACTTTTATCTCCCTCACCAACTTCAAACATCTGCTATCTGAGCAGCTCACTGATCGCTGCAGCTGTACATAGTCTATCGGCAAATAGCCCACCCATTTTTACCTACCTCATCCCCATACTGTTTTTATTTATTTACTTTTCTGCTCTTTTGCACACCAATATCTCTACCTGTACATGACCATCTGATCATTTATCACTCCAGTGTTAATCTGCAAAATGGTAATTATTTGCCTACCTCCTCATGCCTTTTGCACACAATGTATATAGACTCCACTTTTTTTCTTCCTCTTGTGTTATTGACTTGTTAATTGTTTACTCCATGTGTAACTCTGTGTTGTCTGTTCACACTGCTATGCTTTATCTTGGCCAGGTTGCAGTTGCAAATGAGAACTTGTTCTCAACTAGCCTACCTGGTTAAATAAAGGTGAAATAAAAAATAAAAAAACAAAAAAAAAACATATCACTAGGAATAAATTGACTAGGCAACAGGATAGAAAATAAACAGTAGCATCAGCGTATGTGATTAGTTAAAAACAAGTTTGTGCAAAAAGGGTCTGGGCAACTATTTAACTAACTATTTAGCAGTTTTATGGCTTGACGGTAGAAGCTGTTCAGGGTCCTGTTCGTTGCAGACTTGGTGCATCGGTACCGCTTGCCGTGTGGTTGCAGAGAGAACAGTCTATGACCTGGATGGGTGGAGTCTGTGACAAAAAAATTTGGGCCTGCCTCTGACACCGCCAGGTATAGAGGTCCTGGATGGCAGGGAGCACGGCCCTAGTGATGTACTGGGCTGTACGCACTACCCTCTGTAGCGCCTTGCTGTCAAATGCCAAGCAGTTGCCATACCAAGCGGTGATGCAGCCAGTCAAGATGCTTTCAATGGTGTAGCTGTTGAACTTTTTGAGGATCTGAGAGCCCATACCAATTTTTTTCAGCCTCCTGAGGGGGGAGAGGCATTGTTGTGCCTTCTTCACGACTGTTTTGGTGTGTGTGGACCATGATAGATCCTTACAGCCCGGTCGATGTGAATGGGGGCATGCTCGGTCCTATGTTTCCTGTAGTCCACGATCAGCTCTTTTGTCTTGCTGACTTTGAGGGAGAGGTTGTTTTCCTGGCGCCACACTGCCAGGAGTCTGACCTCCCTATAGGCTGACTTGTCGTCATCGGTGATCAAGCCTACCACCTTCGTGTCGTCAACAAACTTAATGATGGTGTTGGAGTCGTACACGGCCACTCAGTCATGGGTGAACGGGGACTGCAGAAGGGGACTAAGCAGACATCCCTGAGGGACCACCGTGTTGAGGGTCAGCATAACGGATGTGTTGTTGCCTATCCTCACCACCTGGGCGGCCTATCAGGAAGTCCAGGATCCTGTTGCAGAGGGAGGTGTTCAGTCCCAGGGTCCTTAGCTTAGTGGTGGGCTTGAAAGGCACTATGGTGTTGAACGCTGAGTTGTAGTCAATGAACAGCATTCTCACAGAGGTGGCAGAGGGCAGTGTGGAGTGCAATAGAGATTGCGTCATCTGTGGATCTGTTGGGGCGTTATGTGAATTCTAATGGTCCAGGGTGCCTGGGATGATGGTGTTGATGTGAGCTAGAGTGGGCAGCACCCCCACACCAAAATAGTATATCATCACTGTCAATTGTGAATGAGAATTCTTCAAGTTTTACCAGTGAATCTTCAAACTGTGTCTGCATACCAATCACTTGATCTCAATCAGTTTCATGGGAATATACATTTGGATCTTCTGGAGTTACTGTTTAGTGAGCAAATTAGAGCATATGGTGTTAACAAACTATATAGCCTTCCTGTATTTTGTTTTAATCCAAGCACATTCTGACTAGTGCTTTGTGTGGTTGAGTTTTGGTCGTATTATCATTTTTGGGGGACTATTTCGCTAACCATCCGAACATTTAACAAGAAATTAGGTGGTGGTATTTTTGTAACAGTAACATTATACTATGCTATTATATTTGGTTATGTTGTATAGAATACTAATGAATCATTATGTGATCTTCCAAGACATTCAACTTTGAACTAACTTTACTAAACCAGCAGTATTGTGATAAGTGCCTGAGCGACACTCCGGCAGCACTACCCCTGCCTGCTCCCGCTGCACCAAAAGACACGCACCTAGTGGGCTATAGACTACTTTTTTGACCTTTGAAAAATTTGATGATGTAGAAACAAGAGATCACGTGTGGCTGTTTTATGAAAATCTGGGAATATTTGTCAAAGGAAACATTTCTGGTTGGTCTCAGGGAATGTGAAACAGCTAGTATGGGAGTCTTTTAAAACAGGATTGAGTGAAGTAGCAGCAGAGATGTTGAATGAGCAACTAATGTACATGGAGAGCCTCACAAGTTTGACGAAATGACCTTATATCTTTCAGTCTAATACGGCTATTTACTTACTTGTGTAGCTTTATGACACTTTTTAAAATGAGTTAGTCCTAAATATCCTCTCCAAGTTTAGCTATAATTTAGCCCGAAAGGATTTGAAAAATGTGATTGTTTGATGATAGGCCTATGACTTTGGCCTATGATTTTGTCTTGCGCTGCGCAAAATACCAAATCTCAATAACGATTGGAGTTAAACATCACCAGTACCACATACTTATGATATATACCGTGGCTTTGGAAAGTATTCAGACCCCCTAGACTTTTTCCACATTTTGTTACATTGCAGCCTTATTCTAAAATGGATTAAATAAAACATTTTCCTCAGCAATCTACACACAATGCCCCATAATATCAAAGTGAAAACAGGCTTTTGAAAATGTTTGCTAATGTCACAAATATTACCGAAGGTGGCTCCCCTTCTTGTTCGGGTGGCGCTCAGCGGTCGTTGTTGCCGGTCTACTAGCTGCCACCGATCCTTTGTTCTGTGTTCGTTTGGTTTTGTCTAATTGGTTTCACCTGTTCATTGTTTGGTTGTTAGGGTGGGGTTATTTAAGTTAGTTTAGCACGCTTCTGTTTGTGCGGGCTTGTTCTTCTGTATTTGTGAGAGGTGTTAGTGTTTTGTTGGGTTTTCTTGCAGTCCTAGTTTTTCACATAAGGGTACTATTTTGTTTTATAGTTACACCTGTGTTGGGTATACTATTTTGTTCCTGTGATTTTTTTGGACATTAAAGCGTGTTTTTTCCCGCATCCTTTGCTCTCTGCGCCTGACTCCACACCCATTCACTCATTGAGCATTACAGCTCATTTATAAAAATGTTAAATATCTTATTTACTTAAGTATTCAGACCCTTTGCTATGAGACACGAAATTGAGCTCAAGTGCATCCTGTTTCCATCCTTGACATTGGTGATATCAGATGTTTCTACAACTTGATTGTATTCCACCTGTGATAAATTCAATTGATTGGACATGATTTGGAAAGACACACACCTGTCTATATAACGTTCCACAGTTGACAGTGCGTGTCAGAGCAAAAACCAAGGAATCGTCCGTAGAGCTCCAAGACAGGATTGTGTTGAGCCACAGATCTAGGAAAGGGTACCAAAAAATGTCTGCAGCATTGAAGGGGGAGAAGGGCCTTGGTCAGGGAGGTGACCAAGAACCCGATGGTCACTCTGACAGAGCTCTAGAGTTCATCTGTGGAGATTTGAGAACCTCCCAGAAGGACAACCATCTCTGCAGCACTCCACCAACCAGGCCTTTCTGGTAGACTGGCCAGATGGCACACATGACAGCCCGTTTGGAGTTTGTCAAAAGGCACTTAAAGACTCTCAGACCATGAGAAACAAGAATGCCAAGCTTCACGTCTGGAAGAAACCTGGCACCATCCCTACGTTTTTTTCAGCGGCATAGACTCGGAGACTAGTCAGGATCGATGCAAAGATGAATGGAGCAAAGTACAGAGAGATCCTTGATGAAAACCTGCTCCAGAGTCTCAGACTGGGGCGAAGGTTCATCTTCCAACAGGACAACGACCCTAAGCACACAGCCAAGACAATGCAGGAGTGGCTTTGGGACAAGTCTCTGAATGTCCTTGAGTGGCCAAGCCAGAGAGGATCTGCAGAGAGTAATGGGAGAAACTAACCAAATACAGGTGTGCCAAGCTTGTAGCATCATACCCAAGAAGACTCGATGCTGTAATCACTGCCAAAGGTGCTTCAACAAAGTACTGAGTAAAGGGTCTGAATACTTATGTAAATGTGGTATTTATTATTTATTTTTTTCAACCTGGAATTAAAATGGATTTTTTTGGTGGTTTGTATCATATGATTTACACAACATGCCTACCACTTTGAAGATGCAAAATATTTTTTATTGTGAAACAAACAAGAAATAAGGCAGACAACTTGAGCGTGCATAACTATTCACCCCCCCCCCCCCCCCCCCACCAAAGTCAATACTTTGTAGAGACACTTTTTTGCAGCAATTACAGCTGCAAGTCTGTTGGCGTATGTCTCTATAAGCTTGGCACATCTGGCCAGTGGGATTTTTGCCCATTCTTCAAGGCAAAACTGCTCCAGCTCCTTCAAGTTCGATGGGTTCCACTGGTGTACAGCAGTCTTTAAGTCATACCACAGATTCTCAATTGGATTGAGGTCTGGGCTTTGACTAGGTCATTCCAAGACATTTAAATGTTTCCCCTTAAACCACTCGAGTGTCACTTTAGCAGTATGCTTAGGGTCATTGTCCTGCTGGAAGGTGAACCTCTGTCCCAGTCTCAAATCTCTGGAAGACTGAAACAGGTTTCCCTCAAGAATTTCCCTGTATTTAGTGCCATCCATCATTCCTTCAATTCTGACTAGTTTCCCAGTCCCTGCCGATGAAAAACATCCCCACAGCACGATGCTGCTACCACCATGCTTCACTGTGGGGATGATGTTCTTGGAGTGGTGAGAGGTTTTGGATTTGTGCCAGACATAGCGTTTTCCTTGATGTCCAAAAAGCTCAAATTTAGTCATCTGACCAGAGTACCTTCTCCCATATGTTTGGGGAGTCTCCTACATTCCTTTTGGCGAACACCAAACATGTTTGCTTATTTTATTCTTTAAGCAATGGCTTTTTTCTGGTCACTCTTCTGTAAAGTCCAGCTCTGTGGAATGTGTGGCTTAAAGTGGTCCTATGGACAGATACTCCAATCTCTGCTGTGGAGTTTTGCAGCTCCTTCAGGGTTATCTTTGGTCTCTTTGTTGCCTCTGATTAATTCCCTTGTTGCCCGGTCCGTGAGTTTTGGTGGGTGGCCCGCTCTTGGCAGGTTTGTTGTGGTGCCATGTTCTTTCCATTTTTTAATAATGGATTTAATGGTGCCTCGTGGGATGTTTAAAGTTTCTGATATTTTTTATAACCTAACCCTGATCTGTACTTCTCCACAACTTTGTCCCTGACCTGTTTGGAGAGCTCCTTGGTCTTCATGGTGCCGCTTTCTTGGTGGTGCCCCTTGCTTAGTGGTGTTGCAGACTCTGGGGCCTTTCAGAACAGATGTATATATACTGAGATCATGTGACACGTAGATTGCACACAGGTGGACTTTATTTAACTAATTATGTGACTTCTGAAGGTAATTGGTTGCACCAGATCTTATTTGGGGGCTTCATAGCAAAGGGGGTGAATACAGATATTCATAGCAAAGGGCAAACTTTTCAGTTTAGAAAAAATCAAATAAAAATTGAAAGAAGTTTTTTTATTTTATTGCATTTCACCAATTTGGACTATTTTGTGTATGTCCATTACATGAAATACAAATAAAAATCTATTTAAATTACAGGTTGCTATGCAACAAAATAGGAAAAACGCCAAGGGGGATGAACACTTTTGCAAGGCACATTAATATGGAAAAGAACAAACAAAGCAAGATATATATTTTTTTAAACATTCAGCAGTCCATTAATCAGTTGGTGTGTGTAAGTGTGTGTGTGTGTGTGTGTGCCGCGGGGTTGAAGCTACAAACCCATAGGCTTGGTTCTCTCATCCCTTCCAGGCTTTTGGGAGGGAGGGTGGACAATGAGCCTGTCGTAGCGGATGTAAGCAATGTCCCCACTAGCTCTGGCAGCTTGCATGGCCGGGATAAGTTATTTTCTCTTCTGGTGCACAGCTTCCGGATAGACGTCATTTAGGAAGATGTACAGTACGTTCCTCTCAAGTTTTTGTCTCTTTCCAGAACAGCTACCATGTACCTGAACCTCAGGAACTTGACCTCTATCGGCTTGGGTCTGTCACCTGGGCCGGGGGTGGGTTTTCCAGTCCTGTGGGCATGCTCTACCTCAATCTTCCTGTGGTCCATCTTCAGTTTCTCCAAGATCATTTCCCTCCCTTTGTCTTGAGACTGCGTCCAGGTCTCATGTGGACATTCTGCAATTCCGTCCTCAACAGTGTTGTTCTGCTTTGATTGTCCCTTGAGATAATCTGATTTCTCTGTCATTGTTATCATGGATTCACATACAGAACTGATGTCCTCTCTCAATGACTTACAGATCGCTGTCATCTTGCCGGTTTCCTGTTTAAACTCATCGAGCTGACCCTGAGAGAACTGCAAACTGTTCTTGAGGACCTGGACCTCTCTGGTCTGGTCGTCCATTATTTTATTAGTTGACTCCACCAGTGTTGGGCACAAAACTTGAAGCTCTTTTCTAGTTTTTGTAACAACTGCTGTTAGAAGTCTTTTTGTTTGTTTAAAAGATCCTTCACCCGTGATAGAGAGAAACCACTTTCTTCAACAGTACTCCCACCGGCTTTGGACTTTGTCAGCAATGTAGGCTACACTGTTAGTCCTCGCAGTTCCGGACAGAGCAGGTCGCAGTGATAATGGAAATAGAAACAAACAGCATGGATCTAGACAGTCACAAGCCCAACACAATGCTCGGTTCCAGCCACAAGGTATAACTGTATCATGGTATGCGTTCTAGCCCTCATGGAAACCTTGCTAGCTTGATAGGCAGCTAACAGTGGCAGCTAGGCTAGCTGCTACACCAAGCAGCTCATCAGACCCTTGGTCGGATCCCTGGACAGATAGCAGCAGTCCCAGCAACGGATGCCAAACCCGTTGCGGGATCCAAATTAAAAAAGTAGCTAGCTAGTAACAAAACCTTTTCAATAGATCACTTTTTCAGAGACTTTCAAATCTCTCCAAAACATCAAACCAAGTTCTCCCTCGTTCCGCGTTCAAAAGGAAGTGACGACGTTCAGTAATGTTATGCTCTCTCCTCCGCCCTCTCTCCTCCGTGACCCGGAAACCAATAAGTGGTCAAGGAGATGTCAATTTGTTAGTAGGCAAACAGAATAGTGTCCTCACCGATACTCACCTTTCATCGAGGATTCTCCGTAAAACGGCAGCTATCCATTACAGCACCATTCCACTGTCTTACTGTCTCGTCAGACATCAGCTCTAGTTCGAAGTTCACCTAAACAAGTTAATTCTTCGTCATTTGAATCGTTTACTCATACTATAACTTAAACCGTAACTGAAACAAAAACTGATTGTAGGAAAATAAAATGGCCTTTCCATATGGATACAAGTCCTAAACTGGTGCCTAATTTGAGTTAAGCTTAATTCAATTTTAGAACAACTAGGGCTTTCTCTAAGGGAATCCACTCAAAATGTTTTTAAGAGTGTTCAAACACCACATTCTCTCAGTCAGCTGACAATACCGTATCACATGTCTCCTATATTCACAACGCCTCACTCTGACTCGTGAGGTTGATATGGGAAAATGGCATCCTGCCTGTTACCCCAATCATGGGAAATTATTACATTTGAATACTTAATAAAAAGGCTCTGGAATAAAAAGCTACTAAAGGGAAAAGTGTTTTCAATAAAAGATCATGAAAGTGTTTAGAGAATATGTAAGAAGATGCAGGTCTGTATGTTTTAGTGTCAGTCTAAAAGAAGTATTATTATTATTATTGATTTTTTAAATTAGACTCTTATATTGTGTTTTACTGTGTTTTGCAGGTGCTAATGATGGATCACTGACAGACCACCACCACATATATACGAGCAGCTGCACCGTTAACCCTACCGCGTCCATACAAACCTGGAAATACATTCCCCTTCAGCAAGGAGAGTGCAAAAAGTGAATCAGTAATACTGAGATTGAGATAGAGGTCTGCCAAACACCTACCTGCTCCCCTCATCCAGCCATCTACCCACTGAATATGAGCCTTTGGAAACTCAACTGACACCTGGACTTTAGCACGTAAACCACCTTCACTAACCCACACGTTGACTTCAAGGACCTCTGTACCAGGGGCTGCTGGAATTCCAATAACCCATATCCATAACTATACCTGGATTCTCCACCAAGCCACAGACCCAAACAAGGGAGAACCATCACCATCACAGACTCACCCTGAACAGTGGCTTTGAGTGGAGTTGGCAACCATTTTGTTTTCTGATAAGAGATAAGACCTGCAGAGTTGGCTTGGCACCATGATTGACCTGAGTTACCTGACGGAGGAGGAGCAGGAGATGATCCTGTCCGTATTAAAGAGGGACACAGATCTGAAGAGGGCCGAGGAACAGCGTGTGAAGTGAGTTCACAGGATACCTTAGAGTTGAAATTGAGTTGTCTGTGGATCTGTCAGGGCTGTGTGCAAATTAGATTGGGTCCAGAGTGTCTGAGATGACAGAGTTGATGTGTGCCAGCCTTTCAAAGCACTTCATTATTACAGATGTGAGTGCTACAGGGCGGTAGTCATTGTGGCAGGATGCCTTAGAGTTTTTGGGAACAGGAATGATGGTAGTCAGCTTCAAAATGTGGGGATTACAAACTGGGACAAGGAGAGGTTGAAAATGTCTGTGAAGATGCTTGCCAGATGGTAAGCACATGTCCTGAGGACACGCCCTGGAAAACAGTGGCAGGGTTAAAGAAAAGTATTATAGCAGTGTGGGGAAACTCCAAGATATTAAAGAGATTCTCCGGTACCTTTGTATACTTTTTTAGCCAGTAGTTCTGTGGTTCTGAAAGTAGTCCCCAAAAGTGGTCCCCAAAAATTGCATACTACCGCACATATGTGCAGATATGTGCACCACGTCATCTCTCTCTCTCTCTCTCTCTCTCTCTCTCTCTCTCTCTCTCTCTCTCTCTCTCTCTCTCTCTCTCTCTCTCTCTCTCTCTCTCTCTCTCTCTCTCTCTCTCTCTCTCTCTCTCTCACTCTACTGTGTGTATGTTTTGCTAGCTCAAATGGCGAGGGGCTGTAGCTCATTGGCTAGAACTCAAATTGCTAGGGGGCTGGCCCATGTAGGTGGAAATATAAGGGAAAATGGTGCAGAACAGCATGCAGAAAAACAGTTGCTTTTAGGGATAACGTGGCTAATTGAGGTAAGACAATAATTGTGCTCATAGATTATGAACGTTTGAGCTACACATTGATACATCCAGCTTAAAAAATACTTATTAGTCACCAAAGTTATTGAGCATGTATTTAATAGATATGTCTGTTTCCTTATTATTTTTATCCTAATTTGTTTAATAATAAAAATGTTGGTTTGGGTTGACTACAAAGGCATTTTAAAATAAAAAACATACTGCTGAGATATGTGAAGAGCTTCATAAACAATAAAAACACAAAGTTGTGACAGAATTCAAACTGCTTTTGTACAGTATATAAAGACTTACTGGGTATACCTTCTACTGCTTTTGTATTTAAAAGGTTACTGGGTATACCTTCTACTGCTTTTGTATTTAAAAACTTACTGGGTATACCTTCTACTGCTTTTGCATTTAAAAACTTACTGGGTATACCTTCTACTGCTTTTGTATTTAAAAACTCACTGGGTATACCTCCTACTGCTTTTGTATTTAAAAACTTACTGGGTATACCTCCTACTGCTTTTGTATTTAAAAACTTACTGGGTATACCTTCTACTGCTTTTGTATTTAAAAACTTACTGGGTATATCTTCTACTGCTTTTGTATTTAAAAACTTACTGGGTATATCTTCTACTGCTTTTTTCAAACATGTGCTTGATTGCACTGTATTTTGTTCATAAGAAATGTTGACAAGGTATTGTTGCAATCATGTGAAACAACTGTAATACATGGGACTCATAACAAGGATTACATCACAGATTCATAACCAACAGCATGCACCTTTATTAAAAAAAACAGCACATATGCTTATGTTACTGTAAATGCCCCTGCTAGCAGGGAACTCAATAAGGTTTTCCAGGTTCTGACATAAGCTGTCATCAACTTATTGTATTGCCTCTGCCTGGTCTCCATTACTGGTTTTCCATTGTTAAGTGTCCATATTTTGAACGTTTACCCTCTCTCCACTTAGGAATCTACAAAAGCAAGAATGTGACAAGGGCCAGCTGAAGTACCTGACTGGAGAGTGGTTCTATGAGACAAAGTCAAGGCGTCACAGAGACAGGATCCATGGTTCTGACATCATCAGAGCATCCATAAGTCGGAGGAAACCTGTGACCATATGTGAGTTATAACCGTGTCAAGCTATGCAACTTTAGACAGTCGTTGACTCTTGCAAAGACCATTACGGATGTGTATGACTAAATGCTGCATTGCAGATGTACAGTAACTCTATTCCTAGGCATTTAATTTGTTGAAATATTGTTTGGTGGATATTACATTGGTGAACATCGATATGAACAATTGACTCTGAAACAAGAACATAAAAATTTCTCTTCATTCCTATTTTCTATAGCTGGTTGATGTTCAGTAGACATAGAGGGTGTTGCACCTAAGTTTGTCCAATAGGAATGCTCATTCCATCCTTCACTTCACGAGAGGGATGGCTGTTAGATGTATTGTAACATATAGAGTGGAAGTGAGTTGGTGGGATGATGTAGCCCTGCCTGCAACTTCAAAATCAATGTTACCCTTGGCCCAAAAGTTAATTTCCTTTTGGCTTAATGGTCGGTTTCCCGAGCAGTAGATTGGGGTTTAGATCCCACCTGTGACACAGACATACAGTATGTGTCTTCATCTGGTTTGTCAGTGGTTTTACTGAGGCCTGCAACCCATTTGTTCTGTGTTGTAGTGGAGCTTTCCCAGATGTGGGCAGAGAGGCCCAGTTTCGTGAACAGTGAGAACCAGGATGTGTATGTTCCTCCAGAACTCTCGGGCCTTTTAGAGGAGCCACTGGCACAGCACAAGAACTACTACAGGTGAGAGTTCCATGATATGGACCCATTGTGCAGTGGTGGAAAAATTGTCATACTTGAGTAAAAGATACCTTAATAGAAAATGACTCAAGTAAAAGTGAAAGTCACCCAATAAAAAACCTACTTGAGTAAAAGACTAAAAGTATTTGGTTTTAAATATACTTAAGTGTCAAAAGTAAATCGAACATAACTTCAAATTTCTTATATTAAGCAAACTAGACGGCAACATTCTCTTGTTTTTAAAATTTACGGATAGCCAAAGGCACGCTACAACACTCAGACATAATTTACAAATGATGCATGTGTTTAGTGAGTCCGCCAGATCAGAGGCAGTAGGGATGACCAGGGATGTTCTCTTGATAAGTGTGTGAATTAGAATATTTTCCTGTCCTACTAAGCATTCAAAATGTAACAAGTACTTTTGGGTGTCAGGGAAAATGTATGAAGTAAAAAGTACATACTTTACTTTAGGAATGTAGTAAAGTAAAAGTAAAGTAGAGTAAAGTACAGATACCCTCAAAAAATACGTAAGTAGTCATTTCAAGTATTTTTACTTAAGTACTTTACTCCCCTAGCCCTTTGTTCATGTTTTTAGAAACTATGGATGTTTTTAGGGCTGCGTGTAACGCCCATTTTTATAGTTTACTCTGTCTGTCATCTCTCTCCCTTTCTCCTGCTGCGGCTACTTCCTACACACGAAGCCTCGCCCCCTGTCACGCAAGCGGCGCAGTTCCTTCTCATACGTTTGCATGCTGTTCTGTTAGATCAAATGCAGTCAACAAATTGTTTGAGACAAGAATGATGCTGCTTTCCACTTTCTTTCTTCAGTTTTTATTTTATTTGTTACAATCGCTAGGACCCATTTCTCAATACTTACATCACTTTTTCAAAGCTCTTCACACAGTTCTCCTAACCAACTTTCAGCTTGGCACAGTAGTTAATTTCACATCCAAAATGTAGTAAAACTACCAAAACACTTCATACATGTCTCAAACTAACTAATTCCATAACACCAGCAAAGGTTGTCACCCAACAAGCACACTTTGTCACTCATTTAACAATGACCTAAAAAATACTAGCAATAGGTAGCATTACACAATGTTTTCTTTTGTAACATTTCTTTACAAAACAAGAATGACACCTCTCTACTGTTTAGAATTCACTGCAGTATATGTTACAGGAATGAATCAGACATGATGCAATATGCTTAAATATGTTTTATGTCATTTTTTGGCCTTGAGCAAAATACAATCATTTCTATATTCACCATCTACATATACAGTAGCAATGCTAGTCAACTCTGTATTCTGCATTTGGCCACAGGTTCTCATCCACATCACATGTCATCTTGGGAAATACACATAGGAAATCATATTTTGGCATGCCTGGTCCATCCCTGGCAATCTTCTGCAGATATGTCCAGGCATCCAGCATTAATTTCGTCCAGGAGGGACATTTGATCATGTGGATGGTGGTCATAAACCTTCCACCTCCACGAGGAAAATAATTCCTCAATGGGGTTGAGGAATTGTCACGCCCTGACCTTAGAGAGCCTTTTTATGTCTCTAGTTGGTTTGGTCAGGGTGTGAGGGCACTATAGCCCTTGTAAGCTTCACGGTCGTTTTTGTTATTTCTTGTTTTGTTGGTGACATTTTACGAAATAAATGAAAATGTACGCTCACCACGCTGCACCTTGGTCTTCCTTTAATGACGGTCGTGACAGAACTTCCCACCAACAAAGGGCCAAGCAGCGTGGCCAGGAGGAGCATGGATCCTGGGCCCGGGAGAAGAGAGAGTGGAGGACATCTTGGACAGGTTATGGCAGGGGACAAGACCCTGCCATGGAAACGGGCGGAAGTAGCAAGGGAGGAATGACAACGATTACCAGGAGTCCTGGCAAAGAAGCAGGCATGAGAGGCAGACCCAAAAAATGTTTTTTTGGGGGGGAACACGAGGAGATTGGCTGAGTCAGGTTGGAGACCTGAGCCAACTCCTCGTGCTTACCGTGGGGAGAAGCGTGGTACTGGTCAGGCACCGTGTTATGCGGAGGAGCGCACAGCGTCTCCAGTGCGCCACATCCCAGCTCCCCGCATCTGCCAGGTTAAGGTGGGCATCCAGCCAGGACGGATGATGCCGGCTCAGCGCGCCTGGTCCCCAGTGTGTCTCTTCGGCCCCGGATATCCTGCGCCGGCTCTGCGCACTGTGTCTCCGGTGCGTCTGCACAGACCAGTGCGTCCTGTGCCAGCGCTCCGCATTTGCAGGGCGAAGATAACCATCTAGCCAGGACGGGTTGTGCAGACTCTACGCTCGAGACCTCCAGTGCGCCTCCACGGCCCAGTGTATCCAGTGCCTGCGCCAAGAACCAAGCCTCCTGTATGTCTCCCCAGCAGGGTGAGTCCTGTGCCTGCTCCCAGAACCTGGCCTCCTGTATGTCTCCCCAGCCTGGTGAGCCCTGTGGCAGCTCCACGCACCAGGCTGCCCATACGTCTCCTTTGGTCAGGGTGTGATTTGGGTGGGCATTCTATGTTCTGTTTTCTATGTTTTTGTATTTCTATGTTTTGGCCGGGTATCAAATCAAATGTATTTATATAGCCCTTCTTACATCAGCTGATATCTCAAAGTGCTGTACAGAAACCCAGCCTAAAACACCAAACAGCAAGCAATGCAGGTGTAGAAGCACGGTGGCTAGGAAAAACTCCCTGGAAAGGCCAAAACCTGGGAAGAAACCGAGAGAGGAACCAGGCTATGAGGGGTGGCCAGTCCTCTTCTGGCTGTGCCGGGTGGAGATTATAACAAAACATGGCCAAGATTTTCAAATGTTCATAAAGGACCAGCATGGTCAAATAATAATAATCACAGTAGTTGTCGAGGGTGCAGCAAGTCAGCACCTCAGGAGTGAATGTCAGTTGGCTTTTCATAGCCAATGATTAGGAGTATCTCTACCACTCCTGCTGTCTCTAGAGAGTTGAAAACAGCAGGTCTGGGACAGGTAGCACGTCCGGTGAACAGGTCAGCATTCCATAGCCGCAGGCAGAACAGTTGAAACTGGAGCAGCAGCACGGCCAGATGGACTGGGGACAGAAAGGATTCATCATGCCAGGTAGTCCTGAGGCATGGTCCTAGGGCTCAGGTCCTCCGAGAGAGAGAAAGAAAGAGAGAAAGAGAGAATTAGAGAGAGCATACTTAAATTCACACAGGACACAGGATAAGAGAGGAGAAATACTCCAGATATAACAAACTGACCCTAGCCCCCCGACACATAAACTACTGCAGCATAAATACACAGGAGGGGTCAGGAGACACTGTGGCCCCATCCGATGATACCTCTGGACAGGGCCAAACAGGAAGGATATGACCCCACCCACTTTGCCAAATACAGCCCCACACCACTAGAGGGATATCTTCAACCACCAACTTTACCATCCTGAGACAAGGCCGAGTATAGTCCACTAAGATCTCCGCCACGGCACAACCCAAGGGGGGGCGCCAACCCAGACAGGAAGATCACGTCAGTGACTCAACCCACTCAAATGACGCACCCCTCCTAGGGATGGCATGAAAAAGCATCAGTAAGCCAGTGACTCAGCCCCTGTAATAGGGATCGAGGCAGAGAATCCCAGTGGAGAGAGGGGAACCGGCCAGGCAGAGACAGCAAGGGCGGTTCGTTGCTCCAGAGCCTTTCCGTTCACCTTCACACTCCTGGGCCAGACTACACTCAATCATATGACTCACTGAAGAGATGGAACACCAAAGACTTAAAGGTTGAGACCGAGTCTGCGTCTCTCACATGGGTAGGCAGACCATTCCATAAAAATGGAGCTCTATAGGAGAAAGCCCTGCCTCCAGCTGTTTGCTTAGACATTCTAGGGACAATTAGGAGGCCTGCGTCTTGTGACCGTGGCGTACGTGTAGGTATGTACGGCAGGACCAAATCAGAAAGATAGGTAGGAGCAAGCCCATTTAATGCTTTGTAGGTTAGCAGTAAAACCTTGAAATCCGCCCTTGCCTTAACAGGAAGCCAGTGTAGAGAGGCTAGCACTGGAGTAATATGATTTGTAAATGTGGTTCTAGTCAGGATTCTAGCAGCTATATTTAGCACTAACTGAAGTTTATTTAACCTAGAAGTAACAAAAGCATGGATTAATTTTTCTGCATCATTTTTGGACAGAAAGTTTCTGAATTTTGCAATGTTACGTAGATTAAAAAAAGCTGTCCTTGAAACAGTCTTGATATGTTCGTCAAAAGAGAGATCAGGGTCCAGAGTAACGCCGAGGTCCTTCACAGTTTTATTTGACTGTACAACCATCAAGATGAATTGTCAGATTCAACAGAAGATCTCTTTGTTTATTGGGACCTAGAACAAACATCTCTGTTTTGTCCAAGTTTAAAAGTAGAATGTTTGCAGCCATCCACTTCCTTCTGTCTGAAACACAGGCTTCTAGCGAGGGCAATTTTTGGGCTTCACCATGTTTCATTGAAATTATGTACCTTTTGAAGTACCTTTTGCTATGAGATTCGAAAATTGAGCTCAGTTGCATCCTGTTTCCATTGATCATCCTTGAGATGTTTCTACAACTTGATTGGAGTCCAACTGTGGTAAATTCAATTGATTGGACATGATTTGGGAAGGCACACACCTGTCCCACAGTTGACAGTGCCTGTCAGAGCAAAAACCAAACCACGAGGTCAAAGGAATTGTCCATAGAGCTCCGAGACAGGATTGTGTTGAGGCACAGATCTGGGGAAGGGTACCAAAACATTTCTTCAGCAATGAAGGTCCCCAAGAACACAGTGGCCTCCATCATTCTTAAATGGAATAAGTTTGGAACTACCAAGACTCTTCCTAGAGCTGGCCGGCCGGCCAAACTGAGCAATCGGGGGAGAAGAGCCTTGGTCAGGGAGGTGACCAAGAACCTAATGGTCACTCTGACAAAGCTCCCAAATTCCTTTGTGGAGATGGGAGGAGCTTCCAGAAAGACAACCATCTCTGCAGCACTCCACCAATCAGGCCTTTATGGTCAGACGGATCCACTCCTCAGTAAATGGCACATGACAGCCCGCTTGGGTTGACCAAAAGGCAGCTGAAATGAGAAACAAGATTCTCTGGTCTGATAAAAACCAAAGATTGAACTTTTTGGGCTGAATGCCAAGCATCACATCTGGAAGAAACCTGGCACCATCTCTACGGTGAAACATGGTGGTGGCAGCATCATGCCGTGGGGGTGTTTTACAGGGACTGGGAGACTAGTCAGGATCGAGGGAAGGATGAATGGAGCAAAGTACAGAGAGAACATTGATGAAAACCTGCTCCAGGGCGCTCAGGACTGGGACGAAGTTCAACCTTCCAACAGGACAACGACCCTAAGGACACAGCCAAGACAACGCAGGAGTCTCTGAATGTCCTTGAGTGGCCCAGCCAGAGCCCGGACTTGAAATCAACTGAACATTTCTAGAGAGACCTGAAAATAGCTGTGTAGCAATGCTCCCCATCCAACCTGGCAGAGCTTGGGAGGATCTGCAGAGAAGAATGGGAGAAACTCCCCAAATACAGGTGTGCCAAGCTTGTAGCGTCATACCCAAGAAACTCGAGGCTGTAATTGCTGCCAAATGTGCTTCAACAAAGTACTGAGTAAAGGGTCTGAATACTTATGTAAATGTGATATTTCAGTTATTTATTTTTAATAAATGTTCTAAAATTTAGATTGATGAGGGGAAAAAACTATTTAATAAATTTTAGAATAAGGCTGTAACCTAATAAAATGTGGGGAAAGTAAATGGTCACTGTATGTCTTGTCTTCACCATCAAAGAAGTAAGCTAACTTGAATCTCAGCCCCTGTTTAGTAAGGCTGTCACATACATTAAATGGGATCAAGCATTAGCCCAGACCATATGGGCATGATTGCTAAAGAAGGAGTCATTCAGGCATTTCAGTAAGTCGACATTTAGTAATCTGCTTCTAAGGTTAGAACTCACATGCCCTTGTTGGTTTCCACAGTCATGGTACTTCTCATTCATACATTGTTGAGGAATGTATGTTGTGTGAATGAGTGGTACCATTACACTCTAAAAACCAAGGAAAACAACTGGACTGCAGTCAGCCAACTACAGTGTAAATACCTGAGATGTGAAAATTTGAGTTTTTTGTCAATGTTGATACATGCAATACTTGGGGCTTTCATGAATGAATTGGGGCTTTTGAATTGGGGCTTTCAGCAAATGAAAATGAACCTGCACTTAACTGATGTGGTGGCAGTTATATGTGGTCGACTGTAGGCATAATCGACCAATTGTCCACATAATTGCTAGAGTTAAAAACATTAAACAGGCAGTTAACCCACTGTTCCCAGGCCGTCATTGAAAATAAGAATATGTTCTTAACTGACTTGCCTGGTTAAATAAAGGTAAAATAAATTTAAAAATTCCCATTATCCCATGCCTTAATCAAGTGTATGTTATTCTTTAAAAGATTAAGATAATAATGATGTCTACATTTTAAATTGTATTCACCATAGGGACGACAGCTACAATCTGCCAGAAGTTTTGCAGTCCCCCACGAAGGTTGGTTGAAGTAACTGTTACACTTTATTTCAAGTTCATGTTCATTTCTATTGATTTACTATTTAGTAACAAAGTATATGGTAACGCGCACACACACGCAAGCACACACACACAGGCGCACACACACACACAGGCGCACACACACACACACACACGCAAACACACACACAGGCGCACACACACACACACGCAAACACACACACAGGCGCACACACACACACACACGCAAACACACACACATGCAAACACACACACACACGCGCACACACACACGCGCGCGCACACACACACACGTGCACACACACGCGCACACACACGCACACACATACACACACACACACAAAAGTGGACAACATGGGTGTTTCATTGCTGATGTAAACCTGTGTTTTCCTCTTACTGTACTGAAGCAAAGACAGAACCCATTCAACAGCACACCACTTCCACCTGAAACTTTGGAGGAAACAGACAGCCAGTTACCCAATGAAGCAATGGAGCAAACCAAGACACCTGACGGGGGTGAGCTCCTTACCTGTACATTATCTGTGGGTGTCATTTTAGTATCCAAGAATAAACTGAACAAGGACATCAAGTGAATATATGGATTTGGTAATAACACTTCATTTGAATGGTCTTTCATAATGTCTATGTAAGGTGGTCATAAACATTACTTAATGCTACGCTGCATGTTGCACCAAAAATGTTCTGAAACCTTACAGCTGAGAAGTTAGTTACTTTAATGAATCTTACTGTAAGTTGTGTTTTTAGCAGTCTTATGGTAGTGATATCATGGAACATTCAAAAATGTTCTGAAACCTTACAGCTGAGAAGTTAGTTACTTTAATGAATCTTACTGTAAGTTGTGTTTTTAGCAGTCTTATGGTAGTGATATCACGGAACATTCAAAAATGTTCAAATACATACCAAACACTGACATATTATTTTAGGGTTCCTATGCCAAGTCACCACCATTTTAGTGAAACATTTTGAGGTTGTGGTTTCGATTTGGCATCATGTAATTTGCACGTTTACTACAGTAATTCAGGATTCATGATTCAACTGTAACACACCATGTGTTGTGTTTTTAATGGAGTGGACGGCTAGATGGACAAACAGTCAAAGCATTTTTCTTGCAAACAACCGTAAGTCTGGTGAACTGATCCCATTGAAAGCCATGCGTGTTAAACCTCTCCTGGGCTTTCGGTATTTCCCCGTTGCTTTTTAAACAGATTGCTAGCATGTTCTCGTTGCATGATTGTTGTAAGCATGTATTTTTGTCATGAACATAATATGTATGTTGTATTTCTTCCACCTTTCTTTCATAACATTCTCGTAAGAAGGGAAGAGGAAAACACAGTTCCCATTAGCCATTTTGTAGATTCCAATTACCAAAACAGAATACAAGAATGATTACCATTGTTCATTCTCATTGTTTGGCTAAAGGATTAACCTGCATTTCCCATGTATAATAACTAATGCTCTAGTATTTAGGTAAACTTCAGTTTTGTAACTACAGTGCTTGAGCCAGATGCCCTTAATTTCAAGACGTGCAACAATAGTGTGGCAATTTCTCAAAGTATGTGCTCTGAAACAATTGCATTTCATGAAATGAGCCAATTAGTATCTAGCAACTAGTCAGGTTTTTCCCAGAAGGAAGGCGAGCCAAAGGGGGAGGTATGCAAATACAGACTAGCAGAGGGATTACACATAAATGCATGTACCCTGACTCCAAAGCACTAAGCTGCAATGCATGACTTGTCTGTGCTGGAGATCCTTAATATTTCTCCCATGTTTTTCAAGGAATCTAGGCACTGACTACCCACTGGGCAAAAACTGGTTGAATCAACGTTGTTTACACATCATTCCAAACAATTTTTTTTAATGTGTTGACGTTGAATCAACATGGAAAACTGATTGGATTTGAAAGAAGTCATCAATTTAAGGGAATTTCATATTTTTATCCTAAATCCAATGACATGGTGACATGTTTGATTGAATTCACATTAGTTGACAACTTAACTAAATGTAAATCAAAACTAGACATTGAACTGACGACTGTGCCCAGTGGGTATTTTTTAACATTCTCTCATGTAGAATAATCTCCCAGGCTATTATGAAAATCATGATAATAACAATAACCATGAAGGAATTAAACCAAGGAAGTAAACCAAGAAAGTAATCCGATGCAAATGTACTAAAAGTCCCTAGCCCCACCACCCAATTAATGTATTTGCATTTACATTGGGATCCACTGTATGTTTGTGGTGTTAACCATAAGACGTCATTGTCATCACTTCTTGAAACATGCTTGCTTTATCCACCTGTTTTGTGCCCTAATTTTCTATCCACCACCCCCCATTGTCTTTCCCCCAGAGTTTCTACCACCATCTGAGTTCTGCATTGCTCATCTAACTAACTTAAAATCGATCTGTTCCGAAAACATCCAAAGTGCACCTCTGCGCATGCCTGTCCCCAAAACAAGAACAATCATTAACAGATCCCAGGACTCTCTCTTGGAGAGCCCAGCAACCAGACAGGCCAGCAGCCAGACAGGCCAGCAGCCAGACAGCCCAGCAGCCAGACAGGCCAGCTTTCCCGCCCCTAGGAGCATCCTCAAACAAAGTAGCTCCACTGACTTTCTTCAGTTCCGAAACCTCTGCAGCTGCCAGCCAGAACCACAATGTCCACAAACGCTGCACTGCAGTAACGGGGTCTTAGAGCCATCTTTAGACACCTGGCCTGCTAAAGAGAGAGAGACCCTGGTCTGGATAGACAGGAAACAGGTGAGATTCGACCTAGCAGTGAGCAGGAGCAGCGTGGAGTGGCTCACTGAGATGCAGGATGGAAAGGAGCTGGGCGAACACAGTCTCCTGGATTTGTACTGTACAAGCCACCCAGAGGGAGAGGAGGAGACGGGGCAGTCAGACAAAAGTGGCATCAACAGTGGTATTGACCAGGGTGATCACAGACCACTAAAGGAAGACATTGAGGTTTTGACAGCTGTAGGTTCACCTTGCTGGCTCCAACAGCCCATTCATGATATGCAGAGACAGGTGGACATAGGTGAGGGTCTGAGTTGCAGAGAGAAGCCAGATATAAGATGCCTAGACACAGGCCCAGCCCAGGTCCCTGCTGGTAAGGATAGTGCATCTCCATTTAATTCATTTGATGATTTTATTAATTAATTTAATCTATCAGTCAACAATCAACCCATTAATCTATTCACATATTTGTAGTGAGGAGTGCAGATAATGAATGATTTTAGGTTTGTATTCAATTAATTTAGGAAATAAAACTTTATAAACTACTCACCATGTTTGTGTTGTAAGATCTGTTTTTTAATCACTAACCTGCTTGCTTTCATACATGAATGTACACATTCATTTATTGTATGATGATAATATTTGCTGATGGTGATTGGTGAATTTGGACTGCAAGGAATGTGCTCTTTTTTTCATTGGTGGGGTCATTCAGGCTTTGAAATGATATGGTTATCTAATGTTTTATAAATCATTTTCTTCTATTACATCATTATACTGACTTGTAGATGACATAGTTCAATTCAATAATTTGCTTGATTATTTATTGCTCTGTTCAAAATGTAGGATCTGAATTTGATTATTATTTTGTTGCTGAGAATTTTCCTGGTTGTAGTATATTTGAGTTTTAAAAAAGGCTTCCAAAATGTGTCATTTCCACATTAAACTTCTGACTTAATTTGCCCTAATGAAAAATATATCAACCCCTGCAAAAATGTCCATTCATTATAATCCACATAATAATTCACATTTCCTGTTGCTGCAGGATTATTTTCCTGCTGTAGCAAACTGGCTCAAATTAAGATCCTACATTTGTATGTCAGCAAATACAAGTGATGAGAAATCCAAGTTGTTTTGATTTCCTTTACAGATCAACTTGACCATCGTCATGCTGAGTCCCTTACCATTCAGGTGTCCGACCTCCATTGTGCTGTGCAAGAGACAGGTAAGCCCATTCTCTTGGGGGCCGCGGCCCAGGGGATCTCCCCCACCAAGATAACAGAGGAGGACGGTCAATCCATGGCTAAGGTTCGCGACTGGTTCAGCTGGAACCTGGGAAGCTGTGACAAGCCACAGGTTCAGCTCCCACAACAACCCAGTGATGAACCAGTGACTCCTGTCGACATCATCACAGATGAGATGCCAAGTGATGCTGCCTCTAAGAAGCCATCTAGTCGTGTGTCTCCAAAGCCTCGGCGAGGGCTCCTAGGGATATTTAGTAGATGGGAAGCAAGAGAAGAGAAAATCCCTGAGCCGCAAAGCCCAGTTAAAGAGGTGGTTCTCTGTGAACAGAAAGAGCTTGACGATACCACCCTGAACTTCATCTTCTGCCAGTCCACTGTGAATACTTATTCTGACCAGCAGCAAGATCTGCATAAATGTGCTACTGACAAACAGTCAGCTAAAAATGAGAAGACACCGGAGGTTAGAGAACTAGTGCTTAAAAAAGAAATAGACCAAACTCAACAGGAGCCACAGGGGAGTGCATGTGGAGTAGATATGTTACCAGATAAACTCTCCAACTTGAAATCATTTTGGGAAAGAGAAATTGGCCCTAAAATACTGCTCAGTAAGCTAAGCAATGATACAATGAGGTGTGAAGTACTTGTCAGTGCTGGGGATACTTGTGACCAAAAAATGCATGATTTTGGTACAGATTTAGCCAAGGCTGAGACTGTTGACGCATCACCATCTTTTCAAAATATTCAGCTTCACCTCGACACTAGTGGCACGAGAAAGTCCAATATTTTTGGAGCAAAAAGCAATGATAGTAATGACTCACATATGCTGATTAACCATCCCTTCTCCCAAAAGTGGAAACCTCAGAGCAGTGTAACATAGACCTCAGTGCTGCTCTGTCATATGACGAAAAGTCCTCATCTTCCGTTGAAAGTAACTACTTGTTAAAAACATCAGGTGACAATGGTACATTCAGGGATAAATCCATCCTCATCTCTGAAGATAATTCCAGTTCATCTGTGGGCTTGACAGTGCCTTCTCAGACAGTCCAGCCAGATGAGAAGGTGGACATTCCTTTACATGTCTCTCCATCCAGTCCCCGCACAAGCCGGCAGGGGCATGTCCCAGTGCCCCTTGTTAGACGTTCCCTCAGTCAACAGGAAAGCAGGAAGGCCAAGATCAATAACCTCAAGTCCTTCTGGGAGAAGGAGAATAGTGGACCAAGGGTCATTGTTGGCAAACCAAAGGAGGCTTTAGGTAGTCAAACCCATCCGTTTTCAGAAACACCTCCAGTCCACCACTCAATTGCCACTTCTCAGTCTAGTCTAAGAACAATTGAAACTGACCTAGGGAAGGGTGACTGTGACAAGCAAAGCTCTTCCTTATACGGGGTTAAGGCCAGCGCCTCCGACTTGTCCATGGCTGAAAGAATAGAAAAGGGTTTCATCAAGTGGAGTTCAAACTCATCACTACCGAGTAGTCACTGTAGTGTTGGCGATGTTGATTCTATAAATCAGCAAGATTCATGTAAGATGGAAACAGGGTCAACCCTGAATCAAGAAAGACCCTTAAGTCCTAAAACACCTCTGCCTAGATCTGAAATTCCAAAGTGGAAAGACAAAACTGACGATGAACTTAAGAGAAGTCCTTCAAAGACCTGTCATCCAAAAGCCCTGCCCAGAGGTTCATCCAGTTTCCAAGGAGCCAGCCGTGATAGTTCTCCATTTAAATCCTTCTCCATAGACATTGCCTCACCCACAAGGGAGCATCAGGATGATCCAGAGAGAGCAACACCAGTGGTTAAACAGAGAAAAGGACTCTCACATGAAGCAATGCAGTCAGGATCAGAGTCCACCAAACATACCCTAGGAATCACGTCTACCTCTCCACAGTTTAGATCTGAAGAGAAGGGGCAGGATCACCTGACCTTTCCACGTAGAGGCTCGGCACAGAGCTCACTAACTTCTATGATGTCCCCGCTATCACCTACAAGGTCGCACCCTTGCCCCTTCAGAAGGACCAGTTTAGGGAACCTAAGTGTACAGGAGGGCAGTCCTCACTGGTCCTCTAGGCCAAATCATGGGGACCCGCATATAAGAAGAGCCTTTGAAGCTGGCAAGATTGGTCAACAGCCCATCAATAGGGATCCTGGTGAAAGAAAGCTTTCGGGAGCATCTGAAGTCTCTGAAACATATCTCCGCCTTGCAAGATCTTTCATTCCCCAGAGCAACCAACATTATTTGGGGCTCCCTGAGCAGACACACATCCCTCAGTTTATCTCAGATAAAGTGGGGAATGACCATCTGAGTCCCACTGTCCCCACTCCATTGCTCCTGAGCATAAGAAGCAGTGAGGGGAGTCCATCTTGGATCAGTCCTAGGTCCATGGAGAATGTCGACAGTCGCTTATCCAGACGAAGCATGCCTGAGATCTGGTCTCAATCTCGGGCAAGTTCAAGCTGTGAGCTTTGCATTTTCTCATCAAACATAGATTTTGTGATTTAGAAGTGAAATGGCTAATGATTTAAATGTGGGGGCAAATCATGTTGGCCACATCATTCTGAACTTTGATGGAAGCAGCAGGTTTAGACATACAGAACAATGTCTTCCACATGGCAGAATTTGCCTCTTTTGAGTAGATATACAGTGGTTCTTCCTTTAAAAGTTACAAGCTTATGCCGCGACCGTTTGTGGTAGATGGTGGCATTCTGTCATTTCACCACACTATCACAAGGAGGAGTTAGAACGCTGATCTATCAGTAGTCAGGAACTGTGGCAATTAATGGAGGCGTTTTCAAAAACAGTCATGTGGACTGACGATTTTCAAAAAATAGGTACAGTGGGCTTTTGGTTTCTCGCCCTCTAAAAACAGGAATAAAACATTCTAAATAACAAACTGGCTTCATTTATAAATTGGTAGGAATGTCTCACCCCATGTTCAAGAATGGCCTTTTTCCCTTTATTCAGATTACAAATGAAATAATCTCCAAAATAAAAATTTTTAAAAAACAAGCCATAGAAAGTTAGTTGCAATTTCAGTTTAAAAAAAGAAAAAGTAAGGAACTTGTCTGTCGACCCAGCATTAAAGACCGAAATTGGTTAAAGAAAATTGTGATAAATAAAAATATATACCACTGTCTCTTGTGCATGTCGTTTTCCTTTCACAATACATTATAATTATATAAAAGCCCCTTAGATATTCTCACAGATCAGATTTGCCCTAACGAAAAACCCTTAGATATTCATTTAGAATCCTCCAATCCTCTAAATGGAATTATTCACAGAGAGTCTCATCATTGGTGGAGAGTCAGGTGGCATTGGCAGGGTTGAATAGGGCGAGGAACGAGATGGATTCACAATCCATGCCAGGCAAACATGCAAATGTTTATTTCAACTACATTTTAGTTGCAACAAGTTCGATTGGGTTAACATCAGGAGACCTACACCAAAATATGCACACATGACTGTAAGTCGCTTTGGATAAAAGCGTTTTTTTTTTTTTTTTTGGAGATGTAAAAAATATTTTAGGCCTACCGTAGGTGACATGAGTCTCACTAGTGTTGAGTAATGTGCTGTTAAAAGTATTTTACGTATTTTTATTTAACCTTTATTTTACTACATAAAGGATGACTTACTCCGACGTCTTGACCCAGTTTATGCCCTCATTTGCAATGCAAACCATAACGAATTACTATGGGAATAAATGGAAGAGGCAAGTGGAAGGTGGAGAAAGTTAGAAACCTGTCGGCCCTGGAGGCCTTTTGAAAACATGTTTTCAAACACTTGTTTTTCACAAGGGCAATTAGCAGGACTATAGACATGACGTGGTCCCAAAAACATCTCTCTGACATAGGGTCCAGCATATAACTTGTCTCGCCAGCTTTGATCCATGCCTGGGCCTACATTGGGTCGAAACTACAGAATAGTACAAAACGAGAACACACATGGTAAGTGTTCTGTGAAAAAAAATACATACTTAAACACTACCGTTCTAAAGTTTGGGGTCACTAAGAATGTCCTTGTTTTTGAAAGAAAAGCAAAAAAATGGGTCCATTAAAATAACATCAAATTGATCAGAAATACAGTGTAGACATTGTTAATGTTGTAAATGACTATTATAGCTGGAAACTGCATTTTTAAAAATGGAATATCTACATAGGCATACAGAGACCCATTATCAGCAACCATCACTCCTATGTTCCAATGGCACATTGTGTTAGCTAATCCAAGTTTATAATTTTAAAAGGCTAATTGATCATTAGAAACCCTTTTGCAATTATGTTAGCACAGCTGACAACTTTTGTCCTGATTGAAGAAGCAATAAAACTGGTCTTCTTTAGACAAGTTGAGTATCTGGAGCATCAGCATTTGTGGGTTCGATTACAGGCTCAAAATGGCCAGAAACAAAGAACTTTCTTCTGAAACTTGTCAGTCTATTCTGGTTCTGAGAAATGAAGGCTATTCCATGCGAGAAATTGCCAAGAAACTGAAGCTCTCGTACAACGCTGTGTACTTCTCCCTTCACAGAACAGCGCAAACTGGCCCTAACCAGAACAGAAAGAGGAGTGAGAGCCCCCGGTGCACAACTGAGTAAGAGGACAAGTACATTAGAGTGTCTAGTTTGAGAAACAGACGCCTCGCAAGTCCTCAAATGGCAGCTTTGTTAAATAGTACCCGCAAAACACCAGTCAACAGTGGTGACTCCAGCATGCTGGCCTTCTAGACAGAGTTCCTCTGTCCAGTGTCTGTGTTCCTTTGCCCATCTTAATCTTTTTTTTAATTGGCCAGTCTGAGATATTACTTTTTCTTTGGAGCTCTGCCTAGAAGGCTGCTTGTGGTCAACTATTTCAGCACCGTTTCGAGCTGCGCTGAGACAAGTAAGACTACTTAATATACATTTTATAACTGTTTTTTATCGAATTCAATAACATATTTGTCCTATTGTAAAGTGTAGTCTAAAGGACAATATGGGCAAACTTGCAATGTATTTGATGCTTAAGTACTCTAAAACCACGCTTGGGAAAAACAAAATGCCTCCAGCTGTCCATCACTACTGTAAATAAAAACACAGAATATCTAAGGGGCTTTTATATGATTATAATGCAGGGTTAGTAATAATAATAATTGTTGGATAACAGATCACTATCACAATATTAAAAACTTTCAAATGCATATATGAATTATATCGCTTTAGTCGACATGTTGCGGTTCATCTGATGAAGGTGTGCATGGGCCTATTTATAAAATGAATATGAAATCGGTGGGCAGAAATGATTCAATATTTAAGCATTAGACCTCTCACTAAAGGCGTCAGTCATACAACAGTTATACTTAAATCCGAACTGGTTGGAGATTATAAAAGTACATGGCCATAAAGGCTAGATCATTTCTCAAGCTGTTCATACATTCATAGATGACCAGCAGGGTAAAATAATATTAGCAGTGGTTATGAAGGGCGCAACCGGTCAGCACCTTAAGAGTAAATGTTAGTTGGCTTTTCATAGCCGAGCATTCAGCGGTCAAGACAGTAAGTGTGTGTGCGTGTGAAAGAGAGAGAGAGCGCGAGAGAGAGGATCTAAACACGCACACACAAAGTGAAAGCTAGCTTGCCAGACCTTCTGTGTCCCAATTGGATATCACGCTACTGTGTCGTTGAACTTTACTCAACTTTATCTCGTCGCTCCTTCAGCCAGGTGTGCATAGCCAACGGTTGCATCACTCAAAGTCTCTTCATGACATTAATGGGTCGAAATAGATGAGCAAACCGACAACTTTTGCGGTAAAAGGAAGTAACAATATTGAATATACTGTGCTGTACCAAACTACTAATGCCATTAAAACTGTCACTTTGCATGAGCCAATAAGATCTCAATTAGATTTTTAATTTATATACAAATTCCTGCATTTCATGGGACTAACCTGCCTTCATATTTGTATTTGTCATTTGATTGTATCTGCATTCTGACATAGGCACAAGATGATTGTCTCTAACATTATCATAATAACCATTCTGTAGAGTAGATTAACTCTGATTCAAATAAGTACATGAAGTGTAAAGAGAACCTTTTTGATTTCTAGATGCTTCCAATGTCAAATGT
Source organism: Oncorhynchus gorbuscha (assembly GCF_021184085.1). Classification (NCBI taxonomy): domain Eukaryota; kingdom Metazoa; phylum Chordata; class Actinopteri; order Salmoniformes; family Salmonidae; genus Oncorhynchus; species Oncorhynchus gorbuscha. The sequence continues at coordinate 95,016,029 of NC_060174.1, read as the reverse complement.
TTAGTCGATCACCTTTTCAAATCACACTCTGTATGCCACAGACTTGGATCATTAAGAAACAGAAGTAAGCTAATATATATTTGTATTATCTGTCAGGGTGTTTTAAATAATCAGATTATGGAATTGAAAACAAACTAATTCAAATATTCCCTAATCTTCATAAAGAACAATCAATAGATTTTTGGAATGCTGTGCAACTGTTTGTTCAGAACAAGTATCTGGAAATATGAGATGGGGACATTTTTCTTAATGTCATGCAATCTATGAAGACCGGTCTGTTTGTTCCTCTGTTTTTTGCAATATTTTCCAGAGCTGATTTTATTTTATCTGTGGCAGGTCATGGTGAGAACTCAAGCCCTATCAGGTTAGAGTTTAAACAAATGTCTTCAAGACCCTTATCCAGAAGTCTGGAGGACGTTTTATCACCACCAAAACGTAAATAGACCGTTCTTGGTTTTCCTGAGCTCAATAGGCTTGATTCTTAACTCAGTGTTATTCTCAATCCTAGACTGTGGTTAGCGTGGCCAATTGTCACTGTAACCATTCAAATAAATTGTTTAAGAAAGAGTTTTCAATGAGCATTATGATGTTGTTTTCATGATATCTGAACTTAACTGTTTAATCCTCTAACCCTTTATTTTCTTCCAAAGGAGAAGAGAGAAGTATAATTGACCAAAGAAGTGAATTGAATCTAAATGTGGATGATGGTAAATATTTCTGCTCAATTTCATTTGATAAAACAGTGTACATTTGCTTTTGTTTGAAGGCAGACACCGAGTATTGTGCAAACAAATACAATTTTGTTATACTTGTATTATTAGATTTTGACTATATTTATTGGTGAGAGTTGAAACCGTGAACTATCAGTAATGAGAATAGATTAGAATTGTAACTCATTGTTGAAATTTCACTATTCATATTTTATTTCAATTTGAGGAAACTAGAATTTTTCAAATAACATTGTTCTGTTGGTTGTTGTGGTTTCAGGCACAGTGATGCCATGGTTATAACAACATTTGATCTTGTGATTGTTTAAATCAATCTTCCTTGACTCTGCCCAATATGGCAACAATTCATGCACCTGTACTATCATAGGGCAAGGTGGAAGTTCCGCAAATCGCTTACACCTTCCCAATCCTCTCCGATCTACTCAATTGTCTAAGGGGAAGATGATAGGGGTTGATTTAGGAATTATTCAGGAAGTGGATTATTGAGAGCAGAAGAGTGTTGAGGAAAGCATGTCGTTTGGCAAATATGATTACATCAGCTGTCATTACATTGTCTTGCAATTTCACTATTTCAGTGAAGACCCTGCTGATTTGAGCCATTAGGTGAGATTAGTTAGAGAGTTGTAAAAGTCCTTATCCACCTATCTGCTTTGCATCTTCCAGTCTCTGCAGTGCCTCCCTCCTCCCTCCTTCCTCTCCATCTCCCTCCTCCCTCCTCCCTTTCAGTCCCGGAGCAGATGAAGAATATGAGCAAGTCGGTGTCTGTTATGCAGGATGAGGTAAAACAAATACAAATAAAAAATACTGTGCCCTTTGTTCATGGTAAAAAAAATACCTAACCATTTTTAGAGTGATATACCCCATCTGAATTAGGGGGAAGTGAATTGCCTTGTTAGCTTTAAGATGACAACAATACAAAATACCTGATTTTATAGAATTCTTTCCTCTTGAATTAATTTTAATGGCTTTCAAAATCCACCATGTATGACCAAATGCATAACATATTCAGGGGTAATGCGGTCACCTTTCCTTTTTTGAGGTCATATAATGAATGTATTTTTCATGCTTGGATAAGACGCATAAGCTATTGATAACCAAACTGTCCTACATTTGAGTACATTTTTAACATGGCTTGTACAGTGCCTTTGGTAAGTATTCAGACCCTTTCACTTTTTCCCCATTTTGTCAGGTTACAGCCTATTCTAAAATTGATTAAATAGTTGTTTTTGCTCATCAATCTACACACAATACATCGTAATGACAAAGAAAAAAACAGTATTCAGACCCTTTACTACTTTGTTGAAGCACCTTTGGCATCAATTACAGCCTTGAGTCTTTTTGGGTATGAAGCTTGGCACACCTGTATTTTGGGAGTTTCTCAGATTCTTCTCTGCAGATCCTCTCAAGCTTTGTCAGGTTGGATGAGGAGCGTTGCTGCACAGCTATTTTCAGGTCTCTCTAGAGATGTCCGATTGGGTTCAAGTCCGGGCTCAAGGATATTCAGAGACTTGTCCCGAAGCCACTCCTGCGTTGTCTGGGCTATGTGCTTAGGATCGTTGTCCTGTTGCAAAGAGTACCTTCACCCCAGTCTGAGGTCCTGAGCTTTCTGGAGCAGGATTTCATCAAGGATCTCTCTGTACTTTGCTCCATTCATCTTTGCCTAGATATTGATTGGTCTCCCAATCCCTGCTGCTAAAAAGTATCCCCACAGCATGATACTGCCACCACAATGCTTCACCGTAGGGATGGTGCCAGGTTTCTTCCAGACATGATGCTTGGCATTCAGGCCAAAGTGTTGAATCTTGGTTTCATCAGACCAGAGAATCTTGTTTCTCATGGTCTGAGAGTCTTTAGGTCCCTTTTGACAAACTCCAAACAGGTTGTCATGTGCCTTTTACTGAGGAGTGGCTTTTGTCTGGCCACTCTATCATAAAGGCCTGATTGGTGGAGTGCTGCAGAGATGGTTGTCTTTCTGGAAGCTCCTCCCAACTCCACAGAGGAACTCTGGAGCTCAGTCAGAGTGACTATCGGGTTCTTGGTCACCAAGGCCCTTCTCCCCCGATTGCTCAGTTTGGCCGGGCGGCCAGCTCTGGGAAGAGTCTTGGTGGTTCCAAACTTCTTCCATTTAAGAAGGATGGAGTCCACTGTGTTCTTGGGGACCTTCAATGCTGCAGACATTTTTTTTTTGCCCTTCCCTGGATCTGTGCCTCGACACAATTCTGTCTCGGAGCTCCACGGACAATTCCTTTGACATCATGGCTTGGTTTTCGCTCTGACATGCACTGTCAACTGTGGGACCTTACATAGACAGGTGTGTCCCTTTTCAAATCACATCCAATCAATTGAATTTACCACAGGTGGACTCCAATCAAGTTGTAGAAACATCTCAAGCATGATAAATGGAAACAGGATGTACCTGAGCTCCATTTCAAGTCTCATAGCAAAGGGTCTGAATACATGTAAATAAGGTATTTCCGTTTTAAAACAGAACAAAATGTGTAATACTACCGAAGGCACTGTATGTGCATGTAGCAGCCCCTGGCTCCAACCACCATGTAGGCCCACAATGTGTTTTAACCTGTGTGTGTGTGTGTGTGTGTGTGTGTGTGTGTGTGTGTGTGTGTGTGTGTGTGTGTGTGTGTGTGTGTGTGTGTGTGTGTGTGTGTGTGTGTGTGTGTGTGTGTGTGTGTGTGTGTGTGTGTGTGTGTGTGTGTGTGTGTGTGTGTTTCTGACCACCCGCCATTGTTGTTTCTGCACTATCTTGTAGAAGGATGGCAGAGACAGTGACAGCACCTCAGTGGAAAGTCTCAACTTCAGCTGGAAAAAGCGGATGGGCAGTTCCCTCACTAACCTTAGCCTCTCCTCTGGCATGGCGTCCATGTCCTCTGTATGTTCCCATGCAGCTTCCCTATCAGATATGTTGACGTGTGCCATGAAATAATCAAACTCACTTTGCTTTGAATTCACATGGCTGCAATCCTAATAATGCGAATAACAAAAGTTATTAGCATAATACAGCAGAACATTTGTTTTCTCCCCCACATGTGATACACAGGAATCATACAATTGTCCCATAGCAGATGTAAGAATATTAGGGTTCTAGAGTATTGGGAATATTAGGGTTCTAGAGAATCGGGAATATTAGGGTTCTGAATGTGGACTAAGAGAGGCATTTGTTCCGCATCTAGAAGATAATAATACTGAGTTTCAGTGGTGGCTGGTGGCACTTTAAATTGGGAGGACAGGCTCATTGTAATGTCTGGAACAGAATCAATGGAAGGGTATCAAACACATCAAACATCTGGTTTGATGGCTTGATACAACACTTGGTGATGCTGTTGTCTCTTCCTAACATGTGGACCGTTAAGGTGAGCGGCAGTGTGGCAAGCATCTACAGTGGAGTAGATGGGGATGTGGAAGTGAAGGGAACAATCCGGTTTGCCATGAATTATGTCCAGAAGCTCGGGGAGTTCCACATCTTTGTTGTCCACTGCAGAGATCTTGCCGTGGCAGAACCCAAGAAGAACCGTTCTGATCCGTAGGTGTTCTTGCAATAAATAAGATTGTGTGTGTGTGTGATTATCCTATCATTGTAAAATAAATCTGCCATCTCCAGGTGCATAGGTTTACAGAGGTTGATGTTTCCCATTACCTTACATAGGATCATCAGTGTGTTATTGCAATTTGAGACTAGGTGCATGGAAAGCAATGATGTGCCTTGGAAACTTTCACCAACTTCTATCCGATTGCACTTGTAGACATGTTACCGCATTTGCTGAGATCGCATTCAAGGTAAACATTGCAGATGCCTGCTTAATTGTTAATTACCTTTAAATGTCCAGCGCGCTATAGCACAGCTTCTAATTTAATCCCAGCCGTAGTTGCTTTTGCTTTGTATTTGTGTAGTGGCTAAGAATCTGATGTTGGATATTCATTTTCAGATATGTGAAATGTTACCTCTTACCGGACAAAGCGAAGATGGGAAAGAGAAAAGCCAGTGTGAAAAAGAAGACCTTGAACCCCACTTACAATGAGATCCTTAGGGTAAGAGAGAAGAGATATGATGGCTGGTTATTAAAGTCCTCATCCAATCTCCTTTTCAGATTATTTATCACCTGATTCACTCAACAAACATCTCAATAGGTGGTCCAGGTGTCCTCTGATATGGCAGAAGTCTGTGTGTGTGTGTGGTGGGGGTGTACATTCCTGATTTTATACTCGGGAAATCGTTTTTTAACAGTTCAAAAATAGCTGGACACAAAGCTATCAGTGCTCGGTCTATTGTGTCTGCATTGAGAAAACTACTTTTATCCCCTTTTCTACCCCTGCAGTTTAAAGTTACCATGGAGACCCTCAAGACTCAAGCACTTAATGTCTCCGTGTGGCACAATGACAACTTTGGACGGAACAGCTTCCTTGGCGGGGTGGACTTGGATTTGTCTGAATGGGACTTTAGCAACACGCAGATGAATGATTATGCTTTGAAAGCAAGGGTAAACTGCAAGAGGATTAGTTTTGGTCGTATACAGTCTGTTTTGCAGTGTAAATTTTTATATAGGTGGTAATTCATAAAGACTGATCTGATACCAACTTGCCACAACTAAAAATAAAGTTATTCTATTCACTTTAGATCTCGACACAGTCTCTCAGTCCCTCTCACTCCCAATCTATTGACCATAGAGGAGAGATGAGAATAGGATTGCGTTTCCTGCCACAGATCTCCTACAGTAAGCGGTTTCTCAGACCACTCTCATCATCATCTAGCCTGTTATGTGTTCTATTGAACATAACTTACTTATGTGTGTTTTTACTCAATTGGTAGGTAAGAGGTCATCCAAAACTGAGACGGGTGAGGTGCAGATTTGGGTGAAAGACTGCAAGAACCTGCCTGCTATCAGGGGTGCGATCATTGACCCCTTCGTGAAATGGTATGTGTTTTGGATATGTTGCACCTGGTTAAATACGGGTGTGAAGCATAATTTAGTATTGAATATGTTTATAGTGCCAATGTGTCATTTAGTCATATATAAACTAAACCATTGGATTTGTAGCGATTCACTCACTGTAGAAATTCAGATTTGTTTATACTGTTTTTATACTGTTCATATCTGTGATTACCTCAAGAATGGTAGCGAGGAAGAATAGGATGCATTTCTGTAATATTCTAACAGGGCCATTGATTGCTTTTGTCCTAAACTTACAGTATACTGTTAGAGCTAAAGCTCTTCCTTGAAATGCACAGGATCAGATTGTGGGCCAGAGTGTGCTAGGCTACTAATCCGTTGTTGTTGTTGTATGCTATTTTAGCACCGTGCTTCCAGACACGAGCAGGAAAAGCCGACAGAAGACTCGGGTGGTGAAGAAGACAGCCAACCCCATGTTCAATCACACCATGGTCTATGATGGCTTTCGGCCGGACGACCTACGAGAGGCCTGCGTTGAAGTCACCGTGTGGGATCACGACCGGCTCACTAACCATTTCATTGGGGGCTTAAGACTGGGCCTTGGAACAGGTAAGATACTTTGTAATTTGTTTAACGTTTGGCCGGTACTCAATTCAAGGCACGTTAAAATGCAACACACTATAACAGACTTTTAAAGGTAATTTACACATGAGATGACATGCGCAACGTTGACCATAAATGCGATCCCTGAGACAATCGGGAAAATGTCTTTAAAAGGCACATTCTCAGCTGTGCTATAGCACCGATTGAATTATGGCATCTAACAAAATTCCCCACATTTCTGAATCTGATTTATGCTTTTCTCTAAGGTAGTATGTCTTTATATTTAAATAGTTTCTTGAGTCGTTCCAGACCTATTGTAGCCTAATTATTAATATTGAAATGCATACACAATACATCCAATAGGAAGCTAACTGGATCATCTCCAATCTGTCTTTACAGGTAAAAGTTATGGGTTAGAGGTGGATTGGATGGATTCAACCTCTGAAGAAGCAAGTTTATGGGAGAGAATGATGCATTCTCACAATGAATGGGTTGAGGATATTATACCCTTGAGAATGTTGATACTGGCAAGAGGTGTATCAAAATAAGATGGTGTATGAAAAGTTGGATGACAAAATGAGAAGAAAGTTGCTCATTGGGTGTATCAGTTTGATGAAACTTATAACCGATAATGTAATCAGTAATATAATCTTTCACTTTTTAGGAGAATGACCATACAGGCACATTGGAGTATTGTGCTTGGTGCTTAGATTCTTCTTAGAATTACATTACAAGTGTGTATTTTATCTTTTGAAAGATTAACATTTTACATAATAATGCTTGTTGTCATACAGATCAAATACCTACTCAGAAATTGTTAAGATATAAATAGGTTGTTTTAATTGATTCATTCCAATGCATATTTATCGCTATTTGTATATATTCCTATATATGTTTTCATAATGTTATTCCATGGTAAATTAACTGAAGAAAATGTTTCCACTATTGATACAACAGTATATATAATCAGAAATGTGGTGTTATGTTATCATTGTTGTCTTTGTAAAATACATTTATTCACATTATTCAATATAGTAACAGCATATATTTTTCATCATAGTTAATGTTTCCACTAATTCAGGCACCCCAACAATAAATACAATATCACATGTTGAAAAATAAAATCGGTGTGAATTCAATAGTAATGGTTATACACAAAAAAATGACATTTTTCGCCAGCAATTGGCAGGAAGCAGTGAGGAAAATAACCACAACATTTGAAATAGACTGGAAGTTGGATTTCCAAGAGAATGCAAAAAGAGCCGTCATCCTATGGGGAATTTGGGACAGAGTTTTTTTTAAATGCTCCAGAATTTGTATTATTAATAATAATAATATATTGCTGTTATTTGCAGAGAGGTTTGGAACTCTATTTCTTATTGGTCTAATAACTAATTTACCGCAAGACCCAAACTCCATTACACCATACCATCACAGGCTGAACTTTCAGGCGGTCATTTCAAACAGCTCACTAAAAGGGCACTAATCATCATTTTAATAGTATTACGTTTTTGACTGCACAGAGGTCATTTCTCTCATTTGTCTTATGAGACCTTTTTAGAGTGGAGTCTTTTGAACATCTGGTGATTATAGATCTCTCTTGCATCGACTTATTCAGTCTGACGAATCTGGCTACAATACATCCAAGGGTGATCAGATCTGCCTTGCGCACATTAGAGCAGTAGAAAGGAAGGAGGTGGAACGGAGTAGAGAAATGCTGAGGGTCTAAGATGCTACAGCGGCGGAATTTCAGCCACGTGTGGGCCACCCTGTGAACCAGGAGCGAATGGAGGCCAAGTGGTGTACAATTCGATATTTTAAAATAAGATATTTATTTTAAAAAGGTAGCCCTGCTAGCAGGCTCAACCCTTCATAATGCGACCCCTGGTGCACAAATAATTAAGCACAGCTGCGACTATTTTTATAGACTCACGCTACACCGACTGGCAGTTACTGCTATAACATATGATGGGGTTCGCTGAGAAGTAAAATACCTATGTAAGGTCTGGCAGACGTTAGCAACGCCTGGGCAGAGGAACTGATTTCCCTCCCAATATATATATATATAAAGAAATGGGAGCTTGTTGAATTTGTCAAGTTTATTGGAATTGTAAAAAAAAATGTAAATAAATTATAGTGACGTTTCACAAAGAGTTTTCATGGTATATGATTATTAGTGATGTTTTTCCGCCTCGTCACTAGTTACCATAGCCACAAAGTCATAAACCACGCCCATGTCTACAATTGATCTTTATCAGATTTTAAACCTAACCACAATGCTAACATTATGTCTAACCATAAATTAAATTAAGAGCAAAAGGCTATTTTTCTCATATATATATATATATATATATTTTTTTTTTTTTTACAATATAGCTGTTTTACTTTGGCTGTGGTAGCTAGTGAAAACCATTTCCGCGGGTTGAGTCGCCATTTTTGACTTTGTGGGTGTGGTAACCTGTGAAAACCATTTCCGCAGGTTGAGTCGCCATTCTTTGCGTCCTTTGTACGTTTAGAAGTTGTCTCCGCTAGACAGCAAGTAGTTGTTTCGGGATTACACAAATTTACAGACTGTCAAACAAGCTCGAATCTTTTCCTACAAAAGCTGAATAATATTACGAACAAATAGCTACAATAGGATCCAGTTAAAGCTTCACGGACGGTAAGTGTGGTTACTTCAAAAATGCTTTGTCATTTTGTTTGTGCGCAATGGTCTTCCAACTAGCTAATAGTGTTATAACTAACGTTAAATAAAAAAGAACGTTGACGTTGTTGAAACCACAAACGAGTTAACAAAATATCAATGTGAGTACTTATAACATGTTCCAAAAAACGTAAAGATAGCATGGTAGCTAATGTTAGCAAGTTAGGCCTAATGTAACGTCATTCTTGTTCAGACAACATTATGGCGCCTAAATTAGCTAGCTAACGTTAGATACAGCCCGCATTGAACAACTGCATTAACTAGAAATGTTTAATTTCTCGAGAAAGATCCACACAGAATTAATGTTTTGGCAATTTAATGTTCATGATGTTTGGCTTTGGAATTTCCATGAAAAAGCTCTAAAATCACGTTTACAGGAAAAAATCAATCGAAATCCGTGATTATCTCAAATGATCTAACCGAAATATAACAACTTAAAAAGCACTAATCGCTCAACGCTACTGATAAACGTTATTTGGTAAAGGAAACGAGTATGGCCTCAAGACTTTAGTCCCTTCAAAATGGAGGTTGAGGTAAGGGACAGAGGATCTGAAGGCTAGCTAGGCCTAATTTTTTTATTTTAATTTTACCTTTATTTAACCAGGCAAGTCAGTTAAGAACATATTCTTATTTTCAATGATGGCCTGGGAACAGTGGGTTAACTGCCTGTTCAGGGGCAGAACGACAGATTTGTACCTTGTCAGGTCGGGGGTTTGAACTTGCAACCTTCGGGTTACTAGTCCAATGCTCTAACCACTAGGCTACCACTACTCACTGAAGCACAGGAAACAGTCATGTCTTTCATGTCTAGGGGGTATGAAACCCAATATATTCATTAAACAGACTTAATTCACTCATCAATGTTCTTGTTGTATTCTCACAGATAATCTGAGCGGGAATACATTGGTGGTGTCCCTCATCAAAAGCTAAAATGATCACCAGGCGAAGAGGTCGTTCAGACATCACCGATGTGGAGGTGCACTCTTCAACTTGTCCTTTTGATGTTGAAGTCACTGACTTTGTTGAAATGATAGAAAATGTTAAAACGAGTCCCTCTTTAGAAATTAGGTCAGAGAATGGGGATAGTAAAGTTGGATTAGAGCTGGATGATTTATTTGGAATCGACGAGTTAAACTGGACATTTGAGAAGGATGCAGTCTCCCCTCTTTTCGACATTGGATTGACCGAAATTGGTGTGGGTGACACAACAGATCAAGATTTTTGGATTGGCACGTCCAGGACCCCATCGCCCGAAGGAGTGTCTGCTGTTCAGAAAAGGAAGGGGAGAGATGACCCGTCTGGGCACATGATCAACAAAAACGCTGTCGCTGCGCGAATTAATCGTCTGAAAAAGAAGGAATACATGAACGGGCTGGAAAATAAAGTTGGGTCTCTGTCGTCAGAAAACCGCATACTCAAACAGGAAAACGTCCAATTGAATAAGAGGGTAGAAGAGTTGGAAGATGAGACGAGGTACCTGAGAGCTGTGTTGGCCAACGAGAGCATGTTAGCCCAGCTGTTGTCAAGGCTGAGCGGTGTGAACGGCATGAAATTATCTTCCTCGCTTTTCCAGGGGTCCAACAAGAATGACGACCACGATTATGCCTTGCCGCGGAAACGTGTGAAGGTGGAGGAAAAGGAGACTTCTGGTGGCGTCTGTCTGCACGTGGACAAGAACAACGTCTCAGTGGAGTTCTGCACTAAGTGTGCAGAGAGTGCAAGCGCATCACTCAAAATGTAGGGTCAAGTACTTTTATCTGTTTTCAGATGTTGAGACTGAACCTGATTAACTTCAGTGTAATGAACGTCAGGGGAATCTATGAACACTGTTAAAACTATTTGAGATCATTACTTAATTAAGAAATGTTGAATGATTGAGCATGTGTAAAAAATCTTACCAATGATTTAAGTACACGTTACTCGTTAAACCTTGTTGCCAGTTTTCTTCTAGGTGATGATTGTTCTACCATGCTGGATGAATGGGTTACAGAACGTCCCTGTCTGCTTGGCGCCATGGTAAGGATCTCAGATGAAGAAAAGCTGATGATTTGATAAATTCTAAATGTTTTTCAAGTTTTATTCCTCTTAGAATACACCAAAGGCTTTTACACTAACATTACGTTTAGACTGGAACATATCTTTCCATCTTAGTTTGAATTACTTTTGTTTTAAGTTCTATGCAGTAAGCATTTAACCTGTAAATATTAAATCAAACTGATTTCCCTCCCAAATATACAGAAATGGGGGCTGTTGAATTTGTCAAGTTTATTGGAATTGTAAAAAAATAAAATAATTGTAAATAGATTACAGTGACGTTTCACAAAGAGTTTTCATAGTATATGATTATTAGTTCATATTGGGTCTCAAACCAGAATGGGTAAAAAACAAGAACATATAATGGCGTAGCATGGTTTGGTTAGAACTTGTCTTTTTGTGAAACGTCACTATTCTGCTGAAGGATGTTTTCATTTAGCGCCCGTATTTTTCTTTATTGCTAAAGTGGATTCTGCTGTTCGGGAAGCTGAAGAGGCGGGACCCGCTGCTGCCAACTTGGCCTGGTATTTTTTTAAAGGTAGTATAACACAGGGTGTAAGTGACTACATTCAACCAGTATCCCATAACACCTTCTTTGTAAAAAGTAGTGAATTTAGAATATATTGTGGATGACAAGTGTTCCACTACCTATTACATTGACAATATTAGAGGTCCTATAACGGTTTGTTCACAAGTTTAACCTGACTTGTTGACACATTGGTATGTAACCCAGTTGTTTAAAAAAAAAACTAGTCAAACTATCTTGTTATCGATGTGATCCTGATAGAAATGGACATCACCAATTTTGTATAAAGTGACAATCTTAAAGAATGTTATGTAAAGTACAAAGATGTTGTGGCAACTTTTTTTTTTTTAAATGAGAGAACAATGTTTCAGAAACATGGATATGATTGAAAATAAATCTTATTTTGATTATACACGTTTCAGTTATATTTTACCTTGAATGTGACCCAATGTATTTGGCATTAACACATCTCTTTTTCTCTTTTCAAACAGCAAGCTCTTTCTGCAGACAAAGGTCTATCAATTCCTCAACAAAATGGAAAAATGTGATGGTTTGTGAGGGCTGATTTCAGTGGAGAGTTCAAAGCCTACTGGTCTGATGTACTTGTTTTTACATAATGCTGCTGCATTTAGTTTTAAAGTGATATTTCACTCAAATCAGCTTCAGGTGTTTTCAGACTTCAAAATTGGTGTAATGAATAAGTTAATGTCCCACCCCACCACCTGTATAGATCCAGCTGTATGCCTCAATCCCAAATGATTCCCCCCCCCCCCAAAATACAGGTGCTGATTAAAATGATACAAATTAAAATAATTTCAGATGGCACCTGTCTTTCCTTGGGGTTGAGGCATTTAGTGGGATTTACACACCTGGTAGCTTGGGCCATTGATTCTTTCTGAGGTCTGAAAATATCTAACAAATGGTGTAAGGGACTGTCACTAAAGTTTATCGAGCTGGGCGGCATTTCAGTGGTATTTAATGTGGAGAACCAACAACACTTTCATTTGGATCTGAAAAGTAAATGGTTAGCTACTTCAAAAATGTACTTTTAAGAGGTACCGTCCTTAATTTGTTTTTCAGACCCAAACACTTTTTGTTTGCTATAAAGCCAAAGGATGGGTTGGAGAAATGTAACCACCTTCAAATTCATAGAAGCTATTGAGTGACAATACATGAGATCGAAATGATAGTTTGCGTTTATATTTAAGCTATACATAGTTTGAAACAACCTTATTTTGGGTTATCATGGCATAAGCTCAGGGGACATTAAGTTGTATTCCAAGAATCCGTGGGTATAGGTAGGTGGCTAAAATTCACAGGTCATAAGTGGCATGCAAGGCTACTTATTTGGGTATGCACTGCAAATTAAACTGTTGTGAAAAATCTGGAATATTTTGCCATATGTGCATATATGTTGGACATAGGAAACCGTAAAAGGGTTTGAGAGCCTGTTAACAGACACAGAACATTTTTAGACTGATGCATTTGGCTGATTACTTGGTGTACATGATTTTCAAGGACCCCCAATCAAAACATACAGTTGAAACCATAACCCCCAATTTGTTTTGTAATCCATTGTTTAAAGAATATCTTTGTTTATATACACTATAGCTTCAAAATATGGTTAAAACTATCACGTGGAGAGTCAGTACATGCATTCTATGAATTGAGTGCTTATATTTCTCCAGATCTGTGATCATGCAGATTTGTAGCAAACCAAGTAGTGGTGCTGTTGAATTAATTGTTGTGCCATTAGAATAAGTTTGGTATTTAAGACCTTTACAGTTCAATTGTTTGTTTGTTTTTGCACTGAAAGTAGACCAGGAGCCAGTTGGCTGCAATTTGGATTTCTTAAAAACAACACTTTGAACTCCAGCCAACTTTATCCACTGCTAACCAAAAATCAATGGGGGTGATGGTTACTGTCCAATTTTGAACAATTCACTGGCAAATAAATTAAAACCAATTCAATGACTTGGTTTGAAATCACGAAAGGTGATTTGGCCAAAAGTGAACACTTCACTTCACGGGTGCCTTCATCATGACCATGGATTTTTTTTTGTTTGTTAGCAGTGAGTGGCTTTAAAAATAAAAAATAAATCCCAATTGGATTTAGACTCCTGGCCCATAGACCACTGTCAGGGTAAGGAATCATTTACATGTGTATTAATTTAGCAGACTAATCCAGTGTGATTTACAGGAGCAATTGGGGTAAAGTGCCTTGCTCATGGGTACGTCAGATTTTTTACCAAGTCTGCTTGTGGATTCGAACCAGCGACCTTTCGTTTACTGGCCCAACGCTCCTAACAGCTAGACTTCCTGCTGCCGAATGATGAATGTGTGTGGTAGACTGGTAGTTATGAACTAGTCGTCTATGACCTGTACTATAATTGAAGGCTCTTTTGCACTAAATATTTTAATGTATTCTACACTGGTAAAATGGTTTCCTCAACCAATATTTTAGATCGTCTGGTTGGCCTGCAGGGAAATGGCAATAGCCAATATAAATAGATTTTCATATCACTATACAAATGTTACTCCTGAGGTACCTTCCCTATAACTGGCTTGATATAACTCGATTGGATTCCATTTTTACTGTACACTCTAAATTGAACCATCTTTGCATTGTTTATCTGTTGCACTACCTTAGTATTTGGCACTCTCAGACCTTTGTTTTCATGTCAGGTCATTCAACGTTTTCCTTATGCACATATTTTTTGAGGACCTTTGTGTTAAAGGGTTTGTTCAGGATTTGACGCTTTTATCAACTTCCCCATCAGATGAACTCGTGGATACCATTGTCTCTGCATGCAGTTTGAAGGAAGTTGATCAGTAACGGTAGCGCAATTGCTAACTAGCGTTACCCATAGACTTCAAGTCAATGCACTATCTGCTAGTATGCGCTAATGCTAGTTTGTATTGGCTCGTGAAACTACCTCAACTTCCTTCATATTGCACACAGACGTAAAAATTATATCCATGAGCTCATCTCACTAGGGAAGTAGCAAAAGGGCCTCATTGTCAAAATCCTGAAGTATCCATTTAAAATAATTTAGACCCTCAGTTTATGGGCATTTAACACACAGCTTTGAGGTAGGGCCTGGATTCAACCATTGTATCGCGATCCTGATTCTGAGGTGTAATTTCTTACCACTAAAATTGCCAATGGATCATGCATTAAGTAAAAATATGCCAGGTAAAAACATTTTCAAAATCCAGGACAGTTATACAAACTGATAATCACCTAATGCATATAACATTTAGCATTACGGTATAACATGTATATTGAACTAGGCATGTTATTTAATGGCTGTTAGCTGGGGTTCCACTTCAAACACAGCAGAAGTATTTTACAAGTCAATTGCAGTGCAATGTTCTGCGCAATCTGTTGAATTCTGTCCTCTACTAATTTCAGTGAAGAGAGAATGCCCCATTCTCCCGAGGTTAAACTACAGTTGTCCATATGGTTATGAAAGTACAGTGAGAACACCGAGTAATTTGGTAATTCCATAAAGTACACTTGATGTGAATTCCATAAAGTACACTTGGTGTGGGCCACGTTCAGTAGGCAAACATATTTGAATGTTAGAATTTCCATGAATAGAGCAGATGTGAATCCATGTCAGGCCTGTTCGTTCTACATATATCTACGGGTGTTTCACTACATCAGGTATTCCCAAATGGATACGTGCAATGCTGTCGGGAGTACGCCACGAAAAATGTGATTCCCTTTTTTTTGTTCACATTTTCAAACATGTATTTTTAATCCCCCCCTCGTCTGAGTAGCCTCGTTTAACTGCCCAAAATAAAATGAACCATCTAGTGAGATAACAACGCAATGTCAAATACGGGTGGCCTAGTCAAATAATTCACATCCAATCACATGAACCGTTACTGTCTCACGGGAAGCCTAGAAAAGAAACGTGACAATTTGAAAAATAAGTCGCGGGAGTTTGAGCTAGAATTAAGATGAGTTTCGAGTGGTAAGACAACCACAACGGATACCATTAATAAGGGTCTAGAAGCGTATTATATGGTGAGCTACTGAGTGGCTAGGACAGGCAAGCCCATACTTTTGTGGATGACTTAATTATTCCTGCTGCTGTGGATATGGCTGGGATGATGCTGGGAGAAAAGGCCCAAAAAACTATACAGACAATGTCTTCATCAGACAGCACTTTCACGACGCATCAGTGTCATGGCAGGAGATGTTTTGAAACCATTACTGCTTCGCATTCAAGCCAGTGAATTATATGCGTTACAGCTGGATGAGTCAACTGCTCCTGATATGTGTCCGCTACATTTAAGGGGTCAATTAAATTAAGGAAGACTTCCTCTTCTGCATATCATTGGAGATCAAGACAACATGAGAGGATATTTTTGAAGGACTGGACAGCTTTGTGACATCAAATGGACTTTGGTGGTCAAGATGTGTTGCTATCTACTGATGGCGCATAAGCCATGACTGAGACAGTGGAGTGGTTGCTCCCGACGCCACTTGGGTACACTGCAGCATCCACCGAGGCTCTTGCTGCCAACGGAATTGCCTGATGGCTTGAAAGACATTTGACACAACAGTGAAAATGGTTAACTTTGTTAAAGCAAGGACCCTGAACTCGTGTATTTTCTGCATTATGCAATGATATGAGCAGTGACCATGTAACGCTTTTACAACATACAGAAGTGCGTTGGTTATCAAGGGACAAAGTATTGACGTGTTTTAAAAATAATAATTGAGAGACAAGCTTAAAAGTTTTCTTTACTGACCATTTTCACTTGTTTGACCGCTTGCATGACGACTGGCCTATCTGGGTGATGTTTTTTCTCACCTGAATGATCTGAATCTAGGATTTCAGGGACTCTGCAACTATATTCAATGTGTGGGACAAAACAGGCTATGATTAAGAAGTTGGAGCTCTTTGTCTGCATTCCATCATTTTTTTTTCATCTCAAGCTTACGGACAATGTCAAATGTGATATAGCGAATCACCTGAGTTTGGTGCACAATTATGCAGGTACTTTCCTGAAACGGATGACAAACAACTGGATTCGTTATCCCTTTCATGCCCTGCCTCCAGTCCACTTACCGATATCTGAACAAGAGAGCCTCGTCGAAATTGCAGCATGCGGTACTGTGAAAATGTAATTTAATCAGAAGCCACTGCCAGATTTCTGGATAGGACAGCGCTGAGTGTAGCCTGCCTTTGCAAATCGCGCTGTTAAGACACTGATGCCATTTGCAACCACATACCTATGTGAGAGTGAATTCTCGGCCCTCACTTTTATGAAAACTAAAGACCGGCACAGATTGTGGAAAATTATTTAAGACTCTCCAATAGAACCTAACATTGCAGAGTTATGTGAATCCTTTCAAGTACACCCTTCTCATTAACCTGTGGTGAGTTAATCACAATTTAATTAACAAATTAGGTTTATATGTAAGGTGGTTACGAGCAAAATTACTGATTTGTTATTTGTGCCCTGGTCCTGTAAGAGCTCTTTGACACGTCCCATGAGCCGGGTTGTGACAAAGTCACATTTATTAAACATAAGAATGAGTGTACCATGTAGCGTGTGTGGCAGTCTTACAACGATGGCAAAAAAAAACATTTGATAGTGCGCTGACCCTGGTGCTAGAGGTGGTACGCAGCTGGAGATTGAATGGTTGAAGGGGTACAGGACTATAAAAAGTTTAGGAACCACCGCACTACATAGTGCCACAATGAATGCGGTCACCAACTAAAATGGAAACAATGGAGCAAATATAGTATTTGTCAACTTGGGGAGAATTGTAAGAACATAGGCCTACTGGTAAAAAGCATGTGAGGGGGTACTCTGGGCAGAGCAAAGTGTAATTCTGGATTGAAATTATATTTGTAGTGATCAAAGAATGTTGACATGATGATGGGAGTTGGTTTGTTGAGGTAAGACAGTTATGCATCTCATTAATATACTAGCCACTTCAAAATCAAGGTGGATTCACAGGCTGTTCAGACAGGCAGACAATTCTGATGCTATTTAATTGGTCAAAAGTCCAATGTAAAAAACTTGGAATTGTGCTGCCTGTAAACGGCCTTGGACAAGGTCCGCTGGAAATGATATACCCCTTCCCCCTCAAAAATTGTACAACTGGGATTTCACAATTCATGGACTTTAATAAAAATACAACCTTGCACATTTTAGGTTTGTTTAAAACTGTTTTAATCCTCAAGTTCCTTGTCACCTGAGGTGGACAACTGAAGCAACTTCAATTAGCTGTCAAAATGTCTGGAGCCTCGGTAGGTGCCAAAGAGAACCTGTAGCACAATCACAACACCCATGATCCTCAGGATGGGTTGGGTAATGTCCATCCAAAAAGTTTCTGTTATGTTTGTTCCTTGTATAATGACAAACCGGGGTGTAGGTTTAAGTACTTTTTAATGAACATATACTTCAGCTAGAAAACTCCTTGTTTAGCCATGCAAGGCATTCTTCAACCACCTGCCCCGCCCACATAGCCTGCTGGGTAATGTAGTCTAAATGTTATTAACACATCTTTCCTTTAAAATAACTTATTTTCTATGTAACTACACATGTCACATCACATTTGTTTACTCAACCTGCATAATATGCTATTTTCAATAACACTTTTCTTCCCCACATTTTTTATGTTGCTCTCATCACTTAAGAGGCAATAAACATTGATGTATTTTTTCCCCAAAATAAATATAGTCTGTCCAACAATACTCTATTGTGGCTATATTTCTTTTCACATAAAAAAAAAGTTCAGTCCAGGTGCCACTTTTTTTATTTAGCAATTCTCAATAAGCCTTTCAGGGGGTCTGACAGTCCTTTTTGGTCGTTCTGAAGTGCCATTTCTAAAGGCATTTGACGCTTCAGCAGTATCCTGATGATCCTCAGTCCCTTGAGTGAATGGTTGAAGCCTTAGATCCACTATTTTGTCTCCGTTGTGATCCATGCTCCGTTTGGATCTCATAGGATTGCAGTGCAACTTCTCTCTGCACACACCCTTGCTGCATCCACGTTCCTGTATTGATGTCTCGGAGTCGTACATGATCTCCAGGTTTCAGTTCAGGTAAGTGTCATGCACTTTTGTCGTGTCACTGTTTTTGTTTGTCTTTCTGTTTTTCCTTTGTGAGTTTGACTTTGTGAGCACCTCTGGGTGTTAGCAAGTTCTCATGGATGGGTAGGTTGGTTCTGATCGAACGTCCCATCAACATTTGTGCAGGTGGAAATCCATTCTGCTGCGGTAGATCATCAGATCTTTTAGGAAATCCTCCTTTCCCCCATGTGCCTTTTTCATCAGACCTTTTTTGACTGAACTCTGCTAAGCCGTTGGAACTTGGGGCTGGAGGTGTTGTGTCGGAATCCCCAGTTGTTAGCGAACGATCGGAACTTGAGAACCATTGTCCGAGTACAGTTCAGACGCAGCCCCATGTCTTGCAAAGGCTGATTTCAGGAAGGTGATTACAGCTTTGCTGGAGGTAGTTGGCAGTGTTGCTACTTCAGGGTAGTTTGAGTAGTAGTCGGTAACAACAATGTGACTTTTACCATTGCAGTAAAAAAAGGTAAACTCCAACTTTGTAGTAGGGTCTGTTGGGTAGTGGATGAGGCATTAGCGGCTCTGCTTGCTGCTTTGGCCTGTAGGTCAAACACAGTTCACATGAAGCAGTGGTCTGGCTGATTTCCTAGTTCATGCTTGGCCATTACATTACTTCTCATGCTCGTCGTTTGCATTTTTCCTCGCCCAAGTGGCCCTCGTGTATTTTGTGTAGCATTTCTTTGCACAGTGTCATGGGAATGACAATCTTGTTGCCTTTGAACACTGTCATCCAAAACGGTGAGCTCTGCTCTGCACATCCAGTAATCCTCTATTCTCCTTGGACAGTTGTTTTTCTATGCGGGCCATCCTATCAGTGTTGTTTCTTTCAACTCTGTCATTGTTTGGTCAGGTGCGGTCTCTTTTTTTGATCTTCTCCATTCTCTCAGAAGACACAGGAAGTGATGCTACGATCATGGCGACGTAGGCCTGAATCTGTTTTTCTGTGTGACGACTGCTCGAGAAAGAGTGTCGGCGGCGATCATGAACTTTCCCAGGGTATAGATCGTCTTCATATCATACTTTTTCAGTCTGATCATCATTCTCTGGATTCTCATTGGATAATCATTCAGTGGCTTAGACATGATTGACACCAATGGTTGTGGTCGGTTTCTACTTCGAAGTCTCGTCCGTAGACATATTGGTAAAACCTTTCACAAGCATATGTGCTTGCCAGTAGTTCTTTCTCTATTTGTGCATACCTTGTCTGCGCCTGTCAAGGCTCTGGACGCATAAGCAATGGGTTGCCATGTGTCATCATACTGTTGCAGAAGGACTGCTCCCAGGCCAAACTGTGACACGTCTGCAGAAATCCTTGTGCTTTTCTCTGGATCATAGATCATGTCATCCATCATGGTCTCCACTCCAGGAATGTGCTCGAAGATCAGGTGGATTGTCTTGCAGTAGACCTCTGGCGCGTGGAGAATCCAATATGGTAGACAAAGAAATCTGTACCTGCCCTCAGGTGTGTTGAATGTGCATAGCCTTGGGCTTGCATCATCTAGCTTCATTTGTCAGAATCCTGATGAGGCATCAAGCTTACTGAACCACTTTGCTCCAGAAACTGTGACGTTATCGCTTCTCTGGTTGGCAACTTGAAATTCTCTCTGATTGCTTTGAGATCTCTCGGGTCTAGGCATATCCTAAGATCGCCATTATTTTTCACCACAATAACCAGTGAGTTTACCCAGTCTGTAGCTTCATCCATTTTTGTGATGACGTCCATGCGTTCGAGTTCCTCCTTGAGCTTTTTCCTCAGTGCAAATGGAACTTTTCTGCATGCATGCACAACTGGAGTAATTTTGTCATCGGTACATATTTTGTGTTCTCCTGGTAAACATCTAAGATCCTCAAACACGTCCTCATACTCAGCCAGTAGCGATTATTGGTCATTTTCAGTCTGTGATGTCACTACATACACTCTTTTCAACAAACTGAGCTTTTCACATGGATTAATTTCTAGAATAGGCTATACACTCTTGCACGATCAGCAGCTGTGCTCTGCACTGTTTTCCTTTGTGCTGCAAAGATACTATGGAGCTTCCTTTGACTGTTACGTTCTCCCCAGTATCAAGCTTGAATGGTATTATAGTTTCATTCAGTCAATGGCACAATCCATTCAGCTTTTACTGCATTGCATATTTCCACAGAATCAACAAATAATTATTCAATCTCCTTCTTGACTGTGTGAACCTTTTTCTTTGTAGCCTCAGCGTTGCAGCATTTTGAGAAATTATTATTTTTCCCACAGTTGTTACATGATTTGCCATATGCAGGGCAATTGTTTTGGCTTGTGGATAAATCCACATGTAGTGTTTTGATATCGCTCTTTTGCTTGTTTTTGTTTTGTAAGGCGTTGTGTGTGTGTGGTGCTCCTCTTTTTATTGCATGCACTGACATCTCATCCCTGCGCAGCTCTTTAGCTTGTGCTCTGGTGGTTTCAGCTGCTAGACGCATTCACTGATTTATCCAAAGTTAAATCTAGCTCATACAGCAATCTCTCCTTGAGTCCATTATCAAGTATGCCACAGACTATCCTGTCTTTCACTAGTGAGTCTTTCAGATATTCAAATTCACACGTTTTGCTCAGTGTTCAGCTCAGCCAAATACTGGTCAAAACTGACTCCGTTTCTGATCATAAGAGAACAACTTGTATCTCTCAAACGTGATATTCTGGCTTGGTACAAATGTAACAGTATAATTTTAAACCGTCCCCTCGCCCATATCCGGGCGCGAACCAGGGACCTTCTGCACACATCAACAACAGTCACCCACGAAGCGTCGTTACCCATCGCTCCACAAAAGCCGCGGCCCTTGCAGAGCAAGGGGAACTACTACTTCAAGGTCTCAGAGCAAGTGACGTAACCGATTGAAACGCTATTTAGCGCACACCGCTAACTAAGCTAGCCGTTTCACATCCGTTACACTCACCCCCCTTTTGACCTTCCTCCTTAGCAACCAGTAATCCGGGTCAACAGCATCAATGTAACAGTATAATTTTAAACCGTCCCCTCGCCCATACCCGGGAGCGAACCAGGGACCTTCTGCACACATCAACAACAGTCACCCACGAAGCGTCGTTACCCATCGCTCCACAAAAGCCGCGGCCCTTGCAGAGCAAGGGGAACTACTACTTCAAGGTCTCAGAGCAAGTGACGTAACCGATTGAAACGCTATTTAGCGCACACCGCTAACTAAGCTAGCCGTTTCACATCCGTTACACTCACCCCCCTTTTGACCTTCCTCCTTAGCAACCAGTAATCCGGGTCAACAGCATCAATGTAACAGTATAATTTTAAACCGTCCCCTCGCCCATACCCGGGAGCGAACCAGGGACCTTCTGCACACATCAACAACAGTCACCCACGAAGCGTCGTTACCCATCGCTCCACAAAAGCCGCGGCCCTTGCAGAGCAAGGGGAACTACTACTTCAAGGTCTCAGAGCAAGTGACGTAACCGATTGAAACGCTATTTAGCGCACACCGCTAACTAAGCTAGCTGTTTCACATCCGTTACACAAAGTACTCCTGAAATTTAGCCATTAGCACAGTCAATGTCAAGTTTGCCTCCTCTTGCTGAAGCTATTGTAAATTTCCAATACATCCTCTCCAATAACGTGCAGAAAAATGGAAGCTAGATTGCCTGTTAACTGCATAGGAGTAGGAGGACTAAGCCTATCCATGACGGAGAACAGGAACCGTGTCAATTTCTTTTACTTCATTCAGTATGTTGCTCATCAACAGATTCCAATGCAGCCTTGCTCTCACTGATGTCACTCTCTGCTGCGGCTCGTTGTCCTCACTCTTGCAAGCTAGAATCTTCGACTACTCACGTCACTGGACTTGTGGTACAATGTTAAGTTTTCGTCCGGAAATTTGCAGTTACTCATTTTCTCTGTCTCGTCATAGCGACTACCAATCTGACTCCATGTTCTGTTTGTTCCTTGTATAATGACAAACCGGGCCGTAGGTTTAACTACTTTTAATGAACATATACTTCAGCTAGAAAACTCTTTGCCTTGCATGGCTAAACAATCTTCAACCACCTGCCCCGCCCGCATAGCCTCCTGGGTAACGTAGTCTAAATGTTAACACTTAACACAGTTTCCCTTTTCTGGCACTGGTGCAGTGTTGTACCTGTTAGATAATAATTATAATAATTGTACCTGATAATAATTATGCAAATTCGGTCAGCCACGGTATTAAAAGTCCAGCCTACTTCCCGGATCATGTCCCACACTGGATGGACTTCAAGAATATTTTGTCAAATTCATAAAAATGCTGTGATTTAATATAGGTACAATTATGTTCGTAGATTACCCAATGCCTTCTATGAAGGTTTTCGATTATTAAAACGAAAACCTAAATGAAAGACATCGGGTATATGTCAATAAATTCACAAATTTGTACACTTTAAAATGACCATGTTACGAATTTTATGTTGAAGGAAATTCAAAAAGTGTTGTACATGATCCCGGAAGTAGGCGGGACTTTAATACCGTATTGATGAAACCTTTGTTGGCTAGATACTCGGCAAATAACCCATAGTTACAGATAGATCTAGGATGTTTCCCCTCCCCAATCCAAACTTTGTGGGTAGCCTGCAAGTGGCATATTGAGTAGTTTTCATTTTACTGTCCAAACGCATTGCATGCTGCTGGCAAACAATCCATATCACTCCCACCTGGACCGGTTTATACCGAAAACATTCTCCATTCGGGCTGCATAGGCTTTGATTTCTTCAACTTCATTAAATGGGGGGGATATGTATACTTTCCTTATGAAAGTGGCTAAATGCTGATCCCGACTGTTGTGTATAGCGTTTAACCAATCCGGTTGAAACTATCAGACCAGGGGTTGCGTTTCTTTTATGTTTGCTGCATTAGTAGCATTGCATTAGCGGAAATGAATACTTCTCAGGGCAGGCATAGATATATTTGAGTCGCGTTGATGAAACCTTTTAGCTAACCCTTTTCCTAACAACCTAATTATCCTAACCTGCTATATGAAGAGTCACTTCTGCTAGTCAAAACCGGCTGACCCGCCCTGAGAACAGTCACGGTGTGTTCAGTTTGCTATTGGCAGAATGGTTTGTACTGAACGACACGTTTCCCCAAAACGTTCTTGTACATTTTTGAACAGACTAATGGACATTTGCTCCCGTTTGGTGGGTATAACAATGAGTGACAGCATTCCCACAACCCAACGCCGCCCATTTTTTACAGCAGCGTTCAATTGAACATTCCAGAATTAAAAAATATTGGTTTCCACTAATGCGATAAAGCGCTGCGTTAGGTTATGAATGAAAAACAGACTGCAGCAACCTGATTGGCTGAATGCAGTACACAACATCCGGGATTAGTATTTAGCCACTTGCACGGTGGTGGAAAATGGTTTTGCGTAAGTGCCCATATTTTCCTAATTGTTTTCGACCATTAAATTAAGTTAATGGTGCAATCAGCAGTCGCTACATCCATTTTTGTGCCCATTGATTTTTAAAGAAAAACTTCCTCATGAGCTTAGTTTAACTGTCGTACACCATCAGAACTCAAAATGTAAGCTTGTTTTACTCCGTTTGTAAACAAACACTATATAGCCTCAAACATGGTTAAAACCATAATTTTGATATCATGGATGGTCAATCCTTGCATCTCTAGCTCTGTCTTAGAATTTGAATGATTTAACTTTCCTCGTGCCCCTTCCCTCAGCTTTTTACTGAACCAGGGGTGGGGAGGCCGCTTAATTGTTTCTACTGCTGATTGCCGCTGTAAGGAGGATCGAAGCCAGGAGGAAATCAAAGCCTAGGCAGCCTGAATGAAGTAAGGTACCAACCGGTCCACAAGATACAAATGTATTGCCGGCTGCATACAATGCATTTGGACAGTAAAATGCAAACTATCGCCATCTGCCGGCCTTGCCTAAGTCAAGAGCAACATCACCCTATTCCTGGAAAGACAGTTGTACATACCTGGTTGCAAGGCCTGCATTCACAGGCAAAGCCAACAGTATAGGATATATGCCAGCACCAACTGCACCTCTTATCAGGACACAGGTTGTGCAATTAAGGTCACATAAATGAGTTTAAGATGTTTCAAATTCAATTCAGAAACCATAAAAATATTATATTGTAGAAAATAATTGCAACAAACACACACCCACCAGACAATAAATGGTTTTGATACAGCTACATCATACATGGCCACTGTTGTCAAGAACGGTAGGACAGCCATTGGGAGATTTGAAGTAAAACACCCTTGAGTGACATTCAGTGCTCCTGTATAAGCTGTTGGCAATCAGTCCTACTAATGCCCCATTACCTCCCAGATACATGGGGCCATAGGTGAAGATTTTCCTTATGATGGGGGCAAAAGGCTATCAAGGCAATTAACCCATGTCTAGGCACAGGCGTACAAAAACATACCTGTCAAGTTCAGGCAGCCGTTCAAATCTTCCCACTATCATTTGAACGATCACAGCTCTGGGGACTGTGCAGCCGGTGCCTTTTTCTACATTGCTGAATTCTGACACATTAAGCAAGATGACCTGCAATGTAATGTCAGTGTCCACCAACAATGCAGGGCTGAGTAGACGTGTATGCGATACGTTCGATAAGAGTGAATCAAATAGCTAATTTAAGGTAGCTAACATTCAATTGAATAAAATCCCATTTAAACAGCCTAGGTCAGTGAGAATACGCTAATAAGCACGAACACTGCAATAACACCAGTCAAATGTATTGCTGTACTCTCCGTTACCGATGTCTCAGCTCTAATGTATGTGCTGTAAACGTATAACTGTTCCAATATTTTCTTCTTTATCATTATTTTGAGGAAGGGCGCAGCCATTTTAAACCATGTGCACCAGAGTTACCTCTGAACCTTTCACACCAAATTATATTGGTCAGTACTCCCCACTCTCTGCGGGGTTGAAATAAGTGGATGATAGTGGTTTTCAGTGATACCGTCACAAATAGAACAACGAGACTGATATTTCACCGGATGTATAAATGTGAAGCATCCGCTTGGCGTTTCCACTCACTACCTAATATGATTGGCAGTGGCATATGGTTGGCAGTGGGAGAAGATGGAATGAGACAGATTTTGCAAATTTTCTCATCGATTAAACATTTAAACTCAATACAGTTGCCAAAAGTAGAACATGTTATGAACAGAGTGGACTAAGTTAAGTAGACTTTACTCTTTGCAAAAGTTTTTTAAAATCACGTTTAGAGGGAGTGCAAAGGCAAATTTAGTTATTATACATATGCACTTCACAGAGTAGACGTTCCCTAACAGAAATATGCATATGCATGCTATAATGCACCAATAGGGTCTCGCTAGCTCGTGCTTGGCTCTGCCCACTATGACTAATTTGTTCCCATTGGAAATGACAGACTGTGATCTATCTTGGTTAAGTTATACAAAACTTTGATACTGTATTTTCAACCTGACTTCCGTTTCCCATGAAAAACAGAAGTAGGAACTGTTCAGGTGTCTTTTTACGCCTACTTGGTTAGGTTATGCAGAGTTCAAAACAACTCGGAAATCTCAGACTTCTGACTTCAGTGCGTTCAAAACAACTGGGAATTCTGAGAAAAAAAAACGAGCATCAAACTCTGAACTCTTTCTAGAGCTCCGACCTGAAGATCGCTTATGTCATGATTTGACCTTGTAGTTTTCAGAGTTCCCAGTTTGTTTGAACGCGGCATTAGGATAAAAGAAACACTTTAAACTCGGTCCGCTACATACTGAGTTGCGTTTAGTTCCCTTAAATATTTGCTACATTACAGAACAATTTGTACTGAATGACTAGTTTCCCCAAAAGTTATTGAATAGACTTTGAGGTACGTTTGCTCCTGTTCAGTGGGTGTGGCTTGAAGCAATAGCGATAATTAATAATGTAGTATTTTTGTAGGCAATAACTGCACCATGGTTTGTTGCACAAAGCCTGTGATAAAAACCAATTGCGTTTATGTAGTGTTTTTGGATAAACACCCAAAATAAGGTATGTGTTAAACACAGGCTTAGATCTTAAACATTTTGTTCTGAGATAATCTTCATCAGCAATAAACGTAACCTTTTGGAATTTTTAAAGAATATATGTTGTAAAAAAAAGCACAAAGGCTTTATAATTCATAAAGATCATGTTAACTGAGTGCTATTGTCTCATAAAACAAAATGTATAAACTCTTCTCAGCCTGTTAACCTCATACCTTATTTTCTGTGTTTATTCCAAAACCTTATTCTTTCCCCATTCATTTTTCCTATAGGGATGGCTGAACAAACCAGTGGTTACTCATTTCCGGTTTTTAGGACTACATGCTGGCAAGCTCTATGAGTGACGTATTTAAGAGTGGCCATGCTGACAGCGTTTCCCAACTGATGATACTACACTTTTTCTGAAAGACGCTAACCAAATTCCCATATCGATCAGTTTGATACAATCCTTTTCCAAAGCGTCTGGTCTTTATATCTTAAAATAATAAATGTGAACTCATAGTTGACATAGATTGTGTGACACCTTCATATTATGGTATTCCAGTAAAAGAAGAACTTGCATATTTAAGCATAACCATTACAAAGGATCAGAAGTCTAGAGGCTTACTAAATTTAAACCCTCTTATTTAAAAAAAACAGACGAAGCTAAATCAATAGCTACAGAGGGACTTATCTTTAAACGGTAGAGTCCTAATAACCAAGGCTGAAGGTATCTCTAGACTAACATATGGTTCTCTATCTTTATATCTTGACAGTAAAATAAGCAAGAAGATAGACCAGATGCTTTTCAACTTTCTTTGGAGAAACCGTACCCATTACATTAGGAAAACTGTTTTAATGAACACTTATGAGAATGGTGGACTGAATTTTCTGGACTTTACTACTTTAAATAATAATTTTAAGATCAATTGGATAAAACAATTCCTAAGAAGACCGACTTCTATCTGGAATTTTATTCCTCATCATGTCTTCTCTACTTTTGGTGACCTTAACTTCATGTTGTTTTGCAATTATAATATGGACAAAGTTCCAGTGAAATTTTCTGCTTTTCATCGGCAGGTTTTCTTGTCAAGGTCCTTAATTTATAAACACAATTTTTCTCCACACGGATATTATATATGGAATAATCGGGATATATTGTATAGAAATACTTGTTTTTAGAATATTGGTTCCGAAATAATATCCTATTGGTGAGCCAACTGGTAAATGCAGAGGGTCTTTTACTCAGTTATAAAGAATTCTTATCACTTTACAAGGTCCCTGTAACACCTAAAGATTTTGCAATTGGTTTAGATGCCATTCCCTCAGGTATTGCTATGTTATTCAGGAACGTGTCAAGACCTGACCCTCAGAGCCTACCTTCTATTGACCCTGTTGACTCATTAGTAGGAAAGATTTTTTTTCTCTTTTGGTCCACTCAACAGAGCAATACGAACCTTGTTTCAGCAGGATGTTGTATTATGTCATGCCTTATTGGAATGGATTTATTGATAATATCTGTTGTAAAAAAGTTTGGATGTTGCCACAATTAAGGAAGTTTCCTTTAAAATTATTCATAAACATTATCCTGCCAAACACTATATGAAGAAGTTTAAGGAAAACATCAACTCAAATTGCTCATTTTGTAATGACCACCCAGAAACAGTGTTGCATCTTTTTTTGGCATTGTATGCATGTAAGAACACTGTGGAAAGACATCAGTAGGTTTATAATTGAACACATTTATGAAGATTTTACACAATTGTGGAGAGATGTACTGTTTGGATTCTTTACATACAATAGAAATAAGCTGAAACATTTTTATGTAATTCATTTCATTATTCTTTTGGCCAAATTTCATATACACAAATGGACATTTACAAACAGAACCACATTTTCGTACCCTACAAAAAGAAAATGAACTGTATTTTAAGACGGTTAAATGCTCTACTAACAAAAAAGCTGTTAGAATTGTAAGTATATGTATGTCCCTTAATAAGGTCCTTGTGTAATTGTAATGTGATATTGTACATGAGGGAACACAAGCATACATAGATTACAAACAATGGATAATTGAGCTCAATTATCCATAGTTTGTAATCTATGTATGCTTGTGTTCCCTCATGTACTTTATGTAATGATTTGTTAATAACAAATAAAACAGCGTTCCCCAACCCACAACTTCCCCGTTTTTCAGGAGCGCCGTTTCCGTTCAATTTAACAGTCCAGAACGTACTGAACGCAGTCCAGGTTAATTTGCAAAAGCGGAAGTCCCATCACAGGCTCTCTTTCCATTTGGTCAGTCCTATTAGGAACCCTTGGGACGTCCACACTCTTTTGTTTTTGGATGTATTTTTTACTTTTATTTAAATGATTTTTTAACAAATCAATGAAGAAAGTATATGGGCGAACACAACTATATATAAATAATACACGAAGGACAATTGGGCTAGGGGGTAGAATATCACATTACACAAGGACACTTATAATTCTTACAGCTTTTTTATTCGTAGCGTATTTAATCGTCTTACAATATAGTTACAAAAAAAATGTAAGGGACGTCCATACACCAAACCCTTACCTAATAATAACTGTACCATAACTATTTAAAATTTCAACTACATTAGGGTATCGACGTCCAAAGGATCCCAAGTACCACGGAGTACGAGCCCCTTCAGTCTCACCTGAAAACCGGCACATCTGGTTGTTGGGGACTCAGAGGCAAGTAGGCCCGAGCATAGACAAAATACTCGACATGCCATTTGATGTAATGTTTTGTCAATCAAGGGGTAGTAACCAACCTCGCCACTGCTAAGGTAAAACCATAGAGATATATAGGACTAATCTATGCCGTTATAGTGTCTGACGGCATGGGAAGCGACATTGAGCCAATCTCCATTGTCAAGTAGTCATTTTTCTTCATCCCGATTGGCTGATCCCTCCTGATGACCCAGTTGGACGTGACTCTACCAGGGTCACCAGGAAGGATCAGCCAATGAAGTTGTAAGTCCCACCCAGTTGACTACATTAAAATGGTGGAAACCTTCAACGGCGCTGCCCATGCTATAGTAAGGCATTTTAGCCACTAGAGGCCTCTATTATTCTCTATTGGTAAAACTGGTACTGATGCTGCTGCTTTCTACATCGTGGTTGTAGACTTGGGAATCAAAAACGTGGTGATGTGACAGCTGCCAAGGAACAGGGAAAAAAAGAGGACGAGGAAGTTCTAGATATTTCGCAAAGTATATATGAAATGTGTAAAGTAGACGGGGTTATTGCAAAGCCATGCGTTTTACGGCACGATCAGACAGGCAGGTATTTTCCAACA
Organism: Oncorhynchus gorbuscha; assembly: GCF_021184085.1. Taxonomy (NCBI): domain Eukaryota; kingdom Metazoa; phylum Chordata; class Actinopteri; order Salmoniformes; family Salmonidae; genus Oncorhynchus; species Oncorhynchus gorbuscha. Next base: position 94,986,127 of record NC_060174.1, on the reverse strand, counting down.
GACAGTCAGGAGAGAATCTGCTCACTGGAATTAGGTTATCGTTAGCCAAACGCTCTGTCAACTTCCATGTTCACTGCCCAGGTTTTCGTTTTAAGTAGCCTAGCTGGTTAAGCTACTATGATGCATGTGTTTGCGAGTGTTGGGTTAATTTCAGTTTGTGAATAGTTGAATAGACTTATTTAAAAATAATGTCATGTAGTCTAAACGAAAGAGAGATGACGGAGAATCATACAGCTACATAACCTTAGCTAACCGAGTTATTGGATGGAGCATAGAAATTTTAATCGTTGTGGTATGTCTTGGAATAAATGTTGGCCAGCCAATGTTATGTATTTTGATAGCTAGTTATCCTAAGGCTAGGCTACTTAGCCGCAGACCTGGTTCGTTTAGCCCACTGGGCCATCCCAAATCCATAGAAAAAAATATTAAGCTATGAGGAATTGCTGCCAGGTGTGTAGCCTAATTAAACTTGCTGTGCTGTTAAGTTACAAATAGGCTATACCCCTGCTCATGTCATCATATCCCATGACATGCTGCAACGTTTTTTGCACGAGCCAAAATAGACTTGCTTGGTTGCATATTTCACCTCGCCGGGTAACGTTACGGCGCCTTTAACATTTCTTTGGACTGCCATTGGATTTGTGTTTTAAATCCCCAGCTCATCACATGGGAGCGCCATTGACTCAATGCCAGCATCAAACTGCAAGGGAAGTGATAGGAACGCGGAACATCTCGCTGGGTGCTCACGAAAAGTTCCTGTCAGTTGAGGGAATTGACCTACCATTTATGCTAGGCTATAGTCAATTTCCATGACATGATATCAGAACGTGCGCGACTGCCGTTGCACCTGTCAGCAGCAACACACATCAATCGGAAATACTTGGTGGAAGATGAACTGAACAAGCATACACAGCCACATTGCAAACATAGTTTTTGTTTGTGGCCTGTTTTGCCCTATGCTAGTCTATTGTTTTAGACTGTAGACCACGGATTCTGCTGGAGCAAAAGCCTAAAACCTACTGCCTCTGTGTCTAAGGCTACACGTTATAGCACAACTGACTCGCTTTGATGCGGTTTTTTTTCACCACTGCCTGACATTTTTAATAATGCACTGAAGAGAACTGGGAATACGTTATGTTATTGGCGCAAGAGTAAATCACCGATACGAATCCAGCATTCAACTATGCCTGTAAGAAAAAAAGGTGAGCCGAAACGTATACTAATTGGCACAACAGTTGTCTCGCTGCCTTTATGTAGCCACAAGTGGATCTTTATTGAGATTCAGCACTTCTAGATTTCAGCATGTAGTCTTTATGTAAGTAGGACACACTTTTCATTTGCCTTTCTCGGTTTAATATGCTCTTGTAGGTAGGCTAGTGGCAAACCAAATAAAAATGACCCATAACTTGTAATATAAGCCTAATAAAAATATGTTGTTGCATGCACCTTGGCCCTCTGGCCTATGAAACAGAACAGTCATTGATAATAGTTTATTTTGGATAAGAGTTTTGGGTAAACCTTTAATAACTTTAATGAATAAGCATTAATAAGCTACACAAGGCCTACTTAAATAGTGTAAGTAATGTTACTAGGCCTATTAGTAAAATATTTCTGAAAGCGCTTCACGTAAAATAGGTTATACAGCATTTATTCACATTTGTAGGGATTTATAATGCCATATTCAGTAAAGTAAGGCCTATCATAAGTGTAATTGAATATTGTGCATCATATTCAGTAAAGGATTGGTTTGTCCTTATTTGCAGCCTATATTGGCTGATGATTGGCATGTGGTTATTGTAGTGTAAGTGCAGTCTGCTAAGCAACTCCATATAAATAGATGTCTAATGAGGCTTGTCCTTGTGGAATACATTGGTCTGTAATTGTGCAACAAGAAAGAATTACTGTCCAAATTGTTCAATTGTGCAACTGTAGGTTACTGTACAATGAATGCCATGCAAGATTTTGCAACCTCCCAGAGTTTTCTGGAGTTGAGAGGTTAAAGTAAAAGTAATTAATTAATAATAATGTATAATATATATGCTATTTAGCAGACGCTTTTATCCAAAGCGACTTACAGTCATGTGTGCATACATTCTACGTATGGGTGGTCCCGGGAACCGAACCCACTACCCTGGCGTTACAAGCGCCATGCTCTACCAACTGAGCTACAGAAGGACCACAAGTCTGACTTGACAGCAGTCAGCCAGATCAATTGAACAGGAAAATCCATATAAGTATTTGAAGACCATTTTACACTCTGTTCTTGAGAGTTTATTTGACACGAGACATAGTTTAGTGTTGACTTTCGTCTTGTCACAGCACCCCTCCTCCCCCACCCCTGAGTAAAGAGCGGCTTTGTTCCCCTGCGGTCTCCTTTGGTGACAGAGTCTGAGCTCAACGATGACCCCTCTGCCTCTGTGTGTGACAGTGGTGTCTCGCCCTCTGACACTCGATCGATGCTCCACATTTCTGTACCGTTGCAAAACTGCCTCTCATATTAGTAGTGGAAGTGGCTGCTAATTATAAACCATGCAAGCACCATGCACGTCTTTTGCACATGTAACAGTATAATTTTAAACCCGTCCCCTCGCCCATACCCGGGCGCGGACCAGGGACCTTCTGCACACATCAACAACTGTCACCCTCGAAGCATCGTTACCCATCGCTCCACAAAAGCCGCGGCCCTAGCAGAGCAAGGGGAACTACTACTTCAAGGTCTCAGAGCAAGTGACGTAACCGATTGAAACGCTATTTAGCACGCACCGCTAACTAAGCTAGCCGTTTCACATCCGTTACACACATGCAGTTGTTATTACGTATCTTTTCAGAATTGCTTTGCTGCTTGAGATTGTTCTTAGAATCCCTTTCACAGATGGGCATAACATGTGGCGGAAGCTCAAGCTACTATATATCTTATTCAAACAAAATGCCTTTGTGAATTGATCCGTACATGTCTGGTGGTTTGTGATATTTCATCACTTGTACTATGTTTAAATTAACTTATGTGACCATCATTTGAATAGCATGCTAACTGGTCTCCATTCCGTACCCTCCTGCAGACACAGCTAGGGCCCTAGGGCTTTTGGAAGACTACTGTGCTAAACTGACGAAGCCAGAGGAACAACAGCTCAAAACTGCCATTCAGAGAGTGATGGGGGTCTTCAAAAGCAGCCTGTTCCAAGCACTGCTTGGTAAGTCAGCAGGTTATTGGAATCCATCCATTCATTGAAGAATCCATTGTTGTTTTTATTGTCATAACAAAAAACAATATCCCCTCAACTGTTTAGCCATGTTCACCGTTATATTCTATTTCATAAAGTATATGGAATTTGATACTGATTGTCTATGCTAGTGGCAAAAATGCAAGCATTTTTTTAACTTAAAAGTTAGATGTTAGTTAAATGACGTTGCCACAGTGAAGCAGTGTGAAGTGAACCTGTGCAGATACTGTGTGTGAGAGTGAAGTCTTGCATCTCGCTCATCTCAATGTCTGTGCTATCGTTGAAGTTGAGCCTTGCGCTTCAACACTCTTAGTTGTTGTGGAAATTTACCCACTATGCTGTTTACTTTGTGCACCTACAGGTAGCTGCCAAAATAATGGAAGCAATTGAGTAAATGATGGATACAGAGGATATTAAAGCAGGTGCTTCCAGACCAGTGGGGTTCCTGAGTTAATTTAGCAATTTACATCCCATCATGCTTAGGATCATGTATAAAAATGCTGGGCAGGACATTATTTTGGCCATTATTTAAGCTATCATGGTTGTGCCTCCATAGAATGACAATACCCCGATCCACAAGGATGAATGGTGTCGCATCCCTCCAATAGAATTCCATACACTTTTAGAATCTATGCCAAGGTGCATTGAAGCTGTTCTGGCCATTGGGGCGGCAGGGTAGCCTAGTGGTTAGAGCGTTGGACTAGTAACCGAAAGGTTGCAAGTTCAAATCCCCGAGCTGACAAGGTACAAATCTGTCGTTCTGCCCCTGAACAGGCAGTTAACCCACTGTTCCTAGGCCGTCATTGAAAATAAGAATTTGTTCTTAACTGACTTGCCTAGTAAAATAAAGGTAAAAAAAAACAAATTGTGGCCTAACGCCCTATTAAGACGCTTTATGTTGGTGTTTCCTTTATTTTGTCAGTACATCATATTGCTGAGTCTACCTTTAAAAGTAATAACTATTTTATAATAACCGTTTAAAGCAGCAATCAGCAGTAGAAACAATAACAAAGCATTTGGCCTGCCCCTTTTTCAGCAGAAATCTGAGCAATGAGGATGGAGAATGTAAACACTTTCACATTCTTTGACCAACTTTTCAGGCTATATAATGGTTGTCTACATTCACTTTGTTTACAAACATTGAAGTAAAACAAATGTATATTTTTGGTTCTGATGGTGTGTGACAGTTTAACTAAGTTCATGAGGCATTTATAAGTTATTATTTCAAGAGTCAATGGGTACATATTGTTCATTTAAGTCCAAAAATGGATGTAGCAACTGCTTATGTCCCCTTTTTAAATGGGGTCTTTGCTGAATGATAGGTGACCTAAGTCAGTACTTTTTGGCATTCACAATACTTGTGTTATCCCTAGAGGTTTGTCTATTGTCACATTTGCTTAACCTGCAGTTTGCTATGCCTGAGCAGTGGGCACATTCTGCAGGTTTAGGGCTTTTATTTTTAACTCTGCTGATATTGCAGTAGGTGCTTGTGGTATTTTTCCATGTACTCTTCCTCTGTGATGTTTTTGTAATGATTCAAAATAAGCATATTGATGTGGGCTTTTTACATATTTGATCCAACTGAATTGAACTATTTCCTCACTGCATTATTGGAGATTGGTATAATGCATGATTCTTATTCATAATTTCAAAGTTCATGACATGGTCATTCCCCTAATAATGAAACCTGCAATCTGACCTCTCAGGTCAAGTTTGAAAATGTATTGCAGACAAAGAGTTGTTCAGGCTATGCATTATTGTTCTCAAAGCCGTATCCGCCATTAGCAAGGGCAAAGTCCATGTGAAATGAATGCTATAAGTGTCATGCAGGTGAAAGAGGACCCAAAAGCGACTTAACAGAAACAGAGTTTATTCAAGTCCAAACAGGGAATAACAGACATCCTCTAGTCTGTAGAGGGGAATAACAGGAGAAGCGGCCACAGACTGCAGGTCGCTTCGGGTAGGCGCAGGCCGTAGTTGACAGAGACACCTGCTCACACGCAGCATCTGATGAAGGCAAAAAACACGACAGGACAGGGCGAAACACAATCACAGCACGGTGAATACTAAACAAGGAACCGACGGGACAGGAACGGAACACAAAGGAATAAATAGGGACTCTAATCAGGGGAAAGGATCGGGAACAGGTGTGGGAAGACTAAATGATGATTAGGGGAATAGGAACAGCTGGGAGCAGGAACGGAACGATAGAGAGAAGAGAGAGCGAGAGAGTGAGAGAGGGAGGGGGAGAGAGGGATAGAAAGAGGGAAAGAACCTAATAAGACCAGCAGAGGGAAACGAATAGAATGGGGAGCACAGGGACGAGACATGATAATAAATGACAAACATGACAGTACCCCCCACTCACCGAGCGCCTCCTGGCGCACTCGAGGAGGAATCCTGGCGGCAACGGAGGAAATCATCGATGAGTGAACGGTCCAGCACGTCCCGAGACGGAACCCAACTCCTCTCCTCAGGACCGTAACCCTCCCAATCCACTAAGTATTGGTGACCCCGTCCCCGAGAACGCATGTCCATGATCTTATGTACCTTGTAAATAGGTGCGCTCTCGACAAGGACGGGAGGGGGAGGGAAGACGAACGGGGGTGCGAAGAAAGGGCTTAACACAGGAGACATGGAAGACAGGATGGACGCGACGAAGATGTCGCGGAAGAAGCAGTCGCACAGCGACAGGATTGACGACCTGGGAGACACGGAACGGACCAATGAACCGCGGAGTCAACTTACGAGAAGCTGTCGTAAGAGGAAGGTTGCGAGTGGAAAGCCACACTCTCTGGCCGCAACAATACCTTGGACTCTTAATCCTGCGTTTATTGGCGGCTCTCACCGTCTGTGCCCTGTAACGGCAAAGTGCAGACCTCACCCTCCTCCAGGTGCGCTCACAACGTTGGACAAACGCTTGAGCGGAGGGAACGCTGGACTCGGCAAGCTGGGATGAGAACAGAGGAGGCTGGTAACCCAGACTACTCTGAAACGGAGATAACCCGGTAGCAGACGAAGGAAGCGAATTGTGAGCGTATTCTGCCCAGGGGAGCTGTTCTGCCCAAGACGCAGGGTTTCTGAAAGAAAGGCTGCGTAGTATGCGACCAATCGTCTGATTGGCCCTCTCTGCTTGACCGTTAGACTGGGGATGAAACCCGGAAGAGAGACTGACGGACGCACCAATCAAACGACAGAACTCCCTCCAAAACTGTGACGTGAATTGCGGGCCTCTGTCTGAAACGGCGTCTAACGGGAGGCCATGAATTCTGAATACATTCTCAATAATGATTTGTGCCGTCTCCTTAGCGGAAGGAAGTTTAGCGAGGGGAATGAAATGTGCCGCCTTAGAGAACCTATCGACAACCGTAAGAATCACAGTCTTCCCCGCAGACAAAGGCAGACCGGTAATGAAGTCTAAGGCGATGTGAGACCATGGTCGAGAAGGAATGGGGAGCGGTCTGAGACGACCGGCAGGAGGAGAGTTACCCGACTTAGTCTGCGCGCAGTCCGAACAAGCAGCCACGAAACGGCGCGTGTCACGCTCCTGAGTCGGCCACCAAAAGCGCTGGCGAATAGACGCAAGAGTGCCTCGAACACCGGGATGACCAGCTAACTTGGCAGAGTGAGCCCACTGAAGAACAGCCAGACGAGTGGAAACAGGAACGAAAAGGAGGTTACTAGGACAAGCGCGCGGCGACGCAGTGTGCGTGAGTGCTTGCTTAACCTGTCTTTCAATTCCCCAGACTGTTAACCCGACAACACGCCCATAAGGAAGAATCCCCTCGGGATCAGTAGAAGCCACAGAAGAACTAAACAGACGGGATAAGGCATCAGGCTTGGTGTTCTTGCTACCCGGACGGTAAGAAATCACAAACTCGAAACGAGCGAAAAACAACGCCCAACGAGCTTGACGGGCATTAAGTCGTTTGGCAGAACGGATGTACTCAAGGTTCTTATGGTCTGTCCAAACGACAAAAGGAACGGTCGCCCCCTCCAACCACTGTCGCCATTCGCCTAGGGCTAAGCGGATGGCGAGCAGTTCACGGTTACCCACATCATAGTTGCGCTCAGATGGCGACAGGCGATGAGAAAAATAAGCGCAAGGATGAACCTTATCGTCAGACTGGAAGCGCTGGGATAGAATGGCTCCCACGCCTACCTCTGAAGCGTCAACCTCGACAATGAATTGTCTAGTGACGTCAGGAGTAACGAGGATAGGAGCGGACGTAAAACGTTCTTTTAGAAGATCAAAAGCTCCCTGGGCGGAACCGGACCACTTAAAACACGTCTTGACAGAAGTAAGAGCTGTGAGAGGGGCAGCAACTTGACCGAAATTACGAATGAAACGCCGATAGAAATTAGCGAAACCTAAAAAGCGCTGCAACTCGACACGTGACCTTGGAACGGGCCAATCACTGACAGCTTGGACCTTAGCGGAATCCATCTGAATGCCTTCAGCGGAAATAACGGAACCGAGAAAAGTAACGGAGGAGACATGAAAAGAGCACTTCTCAGCCTTTACGTAGAGACAATTCTCTAAAAGGCGCTGTAGAACACGTCGAACGTGCTGAACATGAATCTCGAGTGACGGAGAAAAAATCAGGATATCGTCAAGATAGACAAAAACAAAGATGTTCAGCATGTCTCTCAGAACATCATTAACTAATGCCTGAAAAACAGCTGGCGCATTGGCGAGACCGAACGGCAGAACCCGGTACTCAAAATGCCCTAACGGAGTGTTAAACGCCGTTTTCCACTCGTCCCCCTCTCTGATGCGCACGAGATGGTAAGCGTTACGAAGGTCCAACTTAGTAAAGCACCTGGCTCCCTGCAGAATCTCGAAGGCTGATGACATAAGGGGAAGCGGATAACGATTCTTAACCGTTATGTCATTCAGCCCTCGATAATCCACGCAGGGGCGCAGAGTACCGTCCTTCTTCTTAACAAAAAAGAACCCCGCCCCGGCCGGAGAAGAAGAAGGCACTATGGTACCGGCGTCAAGAGACACAGACTCTGGAACTGTCCAGAGAGGTCGGAAACCTGAGCGGCCAGGTTCTCCACGGCATGGCGAGCAGCAGACAATTCCTGCTCGTGTCTGCCGAGCATGGCTCCTTGGATCTCGACGGCAGTGTAACGAGCGTCTGAAGTCGCTGGGTCCATTCCTTGGTCGGTTCCTTCTGTCATGCAGGTGAAAGAGGACCCAAAAGCGACTTAACAGAAACAGAGTTTATTCAAGTCCAAACAGGGAATAACAGACATCCTCTAGTCTGTAGAGGGGAATAACAGGAGAAGCGGCCACAGACTGCAGGTCGCTTCGGGTAGGCGCAGGCCGTAGTTGACAGAGACACCTGCTCACACGCAGCATCTGATGAAGGCAAAAAAACACGACAGGACAGGGCGAAACACAATCACAGCACGGTGAATACTAAACAAGGAACCGACGGGACAGGAACGGAACACAAGGGAATAAATAGGGACTCTAATCAGGGGAAAGGATCGGGAACAGGTGTGGGAAGACTAAATGATGATTAGGGGAATAGGAACAGCTGGGAGCAGGAACGGAACGATAGAGAGAAGAGAGAGCGAGAGAGTGAGAGAGGGAGGGGGGAGAGAGAGGGATAGAAAGAGGGAAAGAACCTAATAAGACCAGCAGAGGGAAACGAATAGAATGGGGAGCACAGGGACGAGACATGATAATAAATGACAAACATGACAATAAGCTCTGTATTATTAATATTATTATTATTATTATTATCTGTGACACACTTATCAGACCTTCTTGTGCTTGACTCCCTGGAATCTCTATCCTCCAATTCTGATGAATGTTGTTTTGGCTTATCTGAGAATGGGCTTTCACTATTTCTTGCACAAGCCCCCACTGGTTATCAAAAAATAAACAATGATATGGAGAGAGGAAATATCCAATTTATTAAAATGCATATTCACTTTTTCCCCCTCTAAACCTAAGAAGAAATGTTGTTTGAATATCTAACATGAATGATATACCACTCAGTGCCTTTTTGCCAACTTCCCCTTTGAAGCTTGAGGATTGGCAGACAGCAATGAATAATAAACAACCTTGTTTCAGGTAGATTTGACAAAAATGACCATGTTTATTGATCCCCACAATCATTGTACTAACATGAGCTGTAGCAGTAAACACATTTATGATAATGTGTAAGACTTTTATTTTGACACCTGTTATTATGGCTTTCGGAGGAATAGAAGGGCTGAATTGGGTTGGTCAGTTTAGAGCGAGGCCACACTCCCCTGCTCGTGTTTATTTTATTTTCCCCTCATAATCGGCCTTACATTCTCTCTGCAAGCATGCTTTCCAATCCAAATTTTGTCACCAATATGTAACCTAAAGCGTATAGCCCTTGTGACATAGCTACCCGGCTCTCGCACAGCCCGACCGCGCGCATCTACAGAATTCCCAACGCGGCTCGGTGTACGCTTCCTCTATTCATTCAAATGTATTAACAGTTGTAGAAATAGTTTGAGCCGCGTTGAGGATTAGAAAAGTATGAAAGCCAACCGTCCAAAATTCATATCTATAACACTGATGTGCGTACGCATACACGTTTTGGACTCTTGATAGGCGCTTAAGCAAGTTCAAATCCCCGAGCTGACAAGGTACAAATCTGTCGTTCTGCCCCTGAACAGGCAGTTAACCCACTGTTCCTAGGCCGTCATTGAAAATAAGAATTTGTTCTTAACTGACTTGCCTAGTTAAATAAAGGTAAAATAAAATAAAAAATAAGAATGATCCACAGACACTGCGACCTCATTTGTAGACTCAAAAGTTTCAGACTGCTACACAATTTATTAGTGGAAACAGTAAAAAAAAAAGAGCACCTAAAATCACTCTAAACTGAACAATCGCTGTTATTCTGAACCAGAATTAGATGTGATTTAATTTTTTTAAGTACATTGTCTCACAGCAAGAAAAACACAGCAGCTCTTGACATTCATTGTTATCATTGGAAATTTTGAGTAGATCAGTTTAAATGGAACTAGATTGTTAAAAAAAAATCCCTTTATGACAATGGCACCTGTGGTTGTCAGATCAAGTTTGAGGTTCTGTGGGACTGTTACCACCATTGCAAAATGCATCAGTTCAAGCTGATTTATAGCCATTGGTAATTGGTATTCACTCTACATCCAACAATTAGACTTGACAATATACTTTATTTTTAAATTTTTTATGTTACACCTTTATTTAACTAGGCAAGTCAGTTAGGAACACATTCTTATCTTACTTTGTTGACAGATTTATGAGGAAGTCCTTGCTTTGCTGTAGGGGTTGTCACCCTGCTCATTTCCCAGCAAGCACATAAAGTTCTGAGAACCATATGTTTCTTAGAGCTTGGTGAGAGTGTGGCTGTCCTATGGTTATTTTTTATACAACGTTCTGGGAATGGTACAGGATAGTTGCTTGGCTTTTGAACAGTCTCAGCACATTTAAGGAACTTCAAAATAATATATAACTTTCCATAACAACCACAAGAAAAATTAAGTAACATTAAGAGAATGTTATTTTAAAAACATATATTTAGTTCTCAGCATCAACAAAACAATATCTAACCTCTTGTTAAGTGTGTTAGATTCACCCACTAATTGGCCACACCCACTAATTGGCCACACCTGATCTTAATAAATGCTCGCCAAAAATTAACAGCGTTGTATAGTTTAAAAAAACTTGGCATGCTATCTACATCCTGGTGATGCAGTGGACTAATTCCATGGGTAAAAAACAGAACATCATAGATTTGGAAAACACTGACACAATTAAGAAATGTGTTTGCATGATTAATGCCTAAGGGGGGGAGGGGTGTATTTTTATCATGATTTTGTTGCAATGTTTTCAGAAATCATGTTCAATATTTGATCCTCATGTTGGTCACGTTACTGCTAACTACTGTGAGCTCGTCATGCTACGCATTTCCAAAACAATCCAAAGGGTGGCGTCCTTGACCACAAATTAATGTTCAATTTTTTGGATTATGTTAGAACTGCGTAAACTCACATTAGCAGTAGGCGGGGGGGGGGGGGGGGGGGGGTACAAATGCAGGCACCAAACGCGCTTGAAAATCATGATTTTATTATATGTGGTAATAAATCACAGATTCTAAGGTCAAGTGAGCTACATGACAACATTTCTAACTATTTAATTACACAAAAACAATTCCAACCCCCCCATGTACTGTACATACCAACATACAATCCTTTCTCCAACTAAATATTACAGTGGCAAGAAAAAGTATGTGAACCCTTTGGAATTTTCTGCATAAATTGGTCATCAAATTTGATCTGATCTTCATTTAAGTCACAGCAATAGACAAACAGTGTGCTTGAACTAATGACACACTAATTATTGTATTTTGTCTATTTTGAAGAAAGCATTTAAACATTCACAGTGTATGTTGGAAAAAGTATGTGAACCCCGAGACTAATCCCTTCTCCAAAGCTAATTGGAGTCAGGAGTCAGCTAACCTGGAGTCCAATCAATGATATGAGATTGGGGATGTTGGTTAGAGCTGCCCTGCCCTATAAAAAACTCACAAAATTTGAGTTTGCTATTTCACAAGAAGCATTGTCTGATGTGAACCATGCCTTGAACAAAAGAGATCTCAGAAGACCTAACATTAAGAATTGTTGACTTGCATAAAGCTGGAAAGGGTTACAAAAGTATCTCTAAAAGCCTTGATGTTTACCAGTCCACGGCAAGACAAATAGTCTATAAATGGAGAAAGTTCCGCACAGTTACTCTCCCTAGGAGTGGCCATCCTGCAGAGATGACTGCAAGAGCATAGCGCAGAATGCTCAATGAGGCTAAGAAGAATCCAAGACGGTCAGCTAAAGACAATAAGAAATCTCTGGAAGATTAACATCTCTGTTGACGAGTCTACAATGCGTAAAACACTAAACAAGAATGGTGTTTGTGGGAGGACACCATGGAAGAAGCCACTGCTGTTCAAAAAAAGCATTGCTGCACGTCTGAAGTTTGCAAAACAGCACCTGGATGTTCCAGAACACCTGGATGTTCCACAGCGCTACTGGTAAAATATTCTGTGGACAGATGAAACTACAGTTGAGTTGTTTGGAAGGAACACACAACACTATGTGAAGAGAAAAAAGGCACAGCACACCAACATCAAAACCTAGTCCCAACTGTAAAGTATGGTGGAGGGAGCATCATGGTTTTGGCTGTTTTGGCTGTAATTCCAAAGGGTTCACATACTTTTTCTTGCCACTGTATATTATACAGTACTAAGATGTTAGTCCATCTATAAAGATTAGAAGTGAAACTAAACAAAATGCAGCTCATCCAGGATGGCACATCAATGCGAGATGTGGCAAGAAGGTTTGCTGTGTCTGTCAGCGTAGTGTCCAGAGCATGGAGCACGCTACCAGGAGACAGGCCAGTACATCAGGAGACCGTAGGAGGGCAACAACCCAGCAGCAGGACCGCTACCCTCCGCCTTTGTGCAAGGAGGAGCACTGCCAGAGCCCTGCAAAATGACCTCCAGCAGGCCACAAATGTGCATGTGTCTGCTCAAACGGTCAGAAACAGACTCCATGAGGGTGGTATGAGGGCCCGACGTCCACAGGTGGAGGTTGTGCTTACAGCCCAACACCGTGCAGGATGTTTGGCATTTGCCAGAGAAACCAAGATTGGCAAAGTCGTCACTGGCGCCCTGTGCTCTTCACAGATGAAAGCAGGTTCACACTGAGCACGTGACAGACGTGACAGTCTGGAGACACCGCAGAGAACGTTCTGCAACATCCTCCAGCATTACCGGTTTGGCGGTGGGTCATGGTGTGGGGTGGCATTTCTTTGGGGGGCCGCACAGCCCTCCATGTGCTTGCCAGAGGTAGCCTGACTGCCATTAGGTACCGAGATGAGATCCTCAGACCCCTTGAGACCATATGCTGGTGCGGTTGGCCCTGGGTTCCTCCTAATGCAAGACAATGCCAGACCTCATGTGGCTGGAGTGTGTCAGCAGTTCCTGCAAGAGGAAGGCATTGATGCTATGGACTGGCCCGCCCGTTCCCCAGACCTGAATCCAATTGAGCACATCTGGGACATCATGTCTCGCTCCATCCACCAACGCCACGTTGCACTACAGACTGTCCAGGAGTTGGCGGATGCTTTAGTTCAGGTCTGTGAGGAGATCCCTCAGGAGACCATCCGCCACCTCATCAGGAGCATGCCCAGGCGTTGTAGGGAGGTCATACAGGCACGGAGGCCACACACACTACTGAGCCTCATTTGGACTTGTTTTAAGGACATTACATCAAAGTTGGATCAGCCTGTAGTGTGGTTTTCCACTTTAATTTTGAGTGTGACTCCAAATCCAGACCGCCATGGGTTGATACATTTGATTTCCATTGATCATTTGTGTGATTTTGTTGTCAGCACATTCAACTATGTAAAGAAAAAAGTATTTAATAAGAATATTTAATTCATTCAGATCTAGGATATGTTATTTTAGTGTTCCCTTTATTTTTTGAGCAGTGAATATAGACGTCTTAATGCACTGAAAGATCTCATAGCTGCTAACTTGGATGGTCAGCGCGGCCTGTATGATTGCCTTCCTTGATAGGAACATATCAGGCTCCAACAGTTTATACACACAGGACATGTCAGAAATGGCATCTTTCTTTTTTTGAGAGTAAATTCTTTAGCAAGAACAACTTCCTCTGGCTTGAGAGGAATGTGACCTGTATCTTGTGTGGGCCTCTCCTCTCTATGTTCTCTCTGTGTCCTGTCTGCTCCTCTCTCTCTATTTTCTCTCTGTCTTGTCTGCTACCCTCTTCCTTCCTGTATGAAGTTCTGCTTTCCTGGATCTCCTATATTATTACAGAGATGGCATAGTATCAATGTCATAGCAATATGGAGTATTCTGAACAGACAAACACACACAGAAGCAATATGCGTACACACACATGCGCACAATATTAACCACAGGCAAATAATGTTTACCTGAATTGAGCTAAAGGTCAAATCTGGAATCATTTCTGTTTCTTAATGATTTTATTATTATTTTTATTTATTTCACCAGGTAGGCCAGTTGAGAACAAGTTCTCATTTACAACTGCGACCTCGCCAAGATAAAGCAAAGCAGTGTGACAACACAGAGTTACACATGGGATAAACAAATATACAGTCAATAACACAAAATCTGTATACAGTGTGCACAAATGTAGAAAGGCAATAAATAGGCCATAGTGGTGAAATAATTACAATTTAGCATTAACACTGGAGTGATAGATGTGCAGAAGATGATGTGCAATTAGAGATACTGGCGTCCAAAAGAGCAAAAAAAACTAAAACAATAATCGGGATGAGGTAGTTGGGTGGGCTATTTACAGATGGGCTGTGTACAGGTGCAGTGATCGGTAAGCTGCTCTGACAGCTGATGCTTATAGTTAGTGAGGGAGATTCAAGTCTCCTGCTTCATTGACTTTTGCAATTCGTTCGTCATTGGCAGCAGAGAACTGGAAGGAAAGGCGGCCAAAGTAGATGTTGGCTTTTGAGATGACCAGTGAAATATACCTGCTGGAGCGCGTGCTACGAGTGGGTGTTGCTATGGTGACCAGTGAGCTGAGATAAGGCCAGGCTTTACCTAGCAAAGACTTATAGATGACCTGAAGCCAGTTGTTTTGGCGACAGATATGTAGCGAGGGCCAGCCAACGAGAGCATACAGGTCGCAGTGGTGGGTAGTATATGGGACCTTAGTGACAAAATTGGTGGCACTGTGATATACTACATCCAATTTGCTGAGTAGAGTGGAGGCTATTTTGTAAATGACATCCGAATGACATCTGTAAATGACGCCGAAGTCAAGGATCGGGAGGATAGTCAGTTTTACGAGGGTATGTTTGGCAGCGTAAGTGAAGGAGGCTTTGTTGCGAAATAGGAAGCCGATTCTAGATTTAATTTTGGATTGGAGATGCTTAACATGAGTTTGGAAGGAGAGTTTACACTAGCCAGACACCTAGGTAGTTGTCCACATATTCTAAGTCAGAACCGTCCAGAGTAGTTATGCTAGTCGGGCGGGAGGGTTCGTGCAGCGATCAGTTGAAGAGCATGCATTTAGTTTTACTAGCATTTAAGAGCAGTTGGAGTTCACGGAAGGAGTGCTGTATGGCATTGAAGCTCGTTTGGAGGTTAGTTAACACTGTCTAAAGGGCCAGATGAATACAGAATGGTGTCATCTGCGTAGAGGTGGATCAGAGAATCACCAGCAGCAAGAGCACCATCATTGATATATACAGAGAAAATAGTCAGTCCAAGAATTGAACCCTGAGGCACTCCTATAACATGCCCTCTGATTTGACACTGAACTCTATCTGAGAAGTAGTTGGTGAACCAGGCGAGGCAGTCATTTGAGACGCCAAGGCTATTGAGTTTGCCGATAAGAATGCGGTGATTGACAGAGTCGAAAGCCTTGGACAGGTTGATGAAGACGGCTGCACAGTACTGTTTTTTATCGATGGCGGTTATGATATCGTTTAGGACCTTGAGCGTGGCTGAGGTGCACCCATGACCAGCTCGGAAACCAGATTGCATGGCAGAGAAGGTATGGTGGGATTCGAAGTGGTTGGTGATCTGTTTGTTAACTTGGCTTTCGAAGACTTTAGAAAGGCAGGACAGGATGGATATAGTTCAGTAACAGTTTGGGTCTAGAGTGTCTCGCACTTTGAAGAGGGGGGATGTTCTGTTATAGTCTCCACCCGGCACAGCCAGAAGAGGACTGGCCACCCCTCATAGCACGGTTCCTCTTTAGGTTTCTTCCTAGGTTTTGGCCTTTCTAGGGAGTTTTTCCTAGCCACCGTGCTTCTACACCTGCATTGCTTGCTGTTTGGGGTTTTAGGCTGGGTTTCTGTACAGCACTTTGATATATAAGCTGATGTAAGAAGGGCTATATAAATAAATTTGATGACCGTGGCAGCTTTCCAATCTTTGGGGATCTCAGACAATACGAAAGGGAGGATGAACAGGCTAGCAATAGGGGTTGCAGCAATTGCAGATACATTTAGAAAGAGAGGGTCCAGATGGTCTAGCCCAGCTGATTTGTAGGGGTCCAGAGCTGCGGAGGGTGCAGAGCTGTTGGTAGGGGTAGCCAGGTGGAAAGCATGGCCAACCATAGAAAAATTATCGTAGATTTATCAGTGGTGACAGTGTTTCCTAGCCTCAGTGCAATGGGCAGCTGGGAGGAGGTGCTCTTATTCTCCATGGACTTTACAGTGAAAAAGTTAGCCTTTGCTTTCCTGACTGTGTATATTGGTTCCTGACTTCTCTGAAAAGCTGCATTTCACAGGGGCTATTCAATGCTAATGCAGTATGCCACAGGATGTTTTGCGCTGGACAAGGGAAGTCAAGTCAGGAGTGAACCAGGGGCTGTATAGTTTCTGTTACGAATCCCTTTTGGCCCAACAGTCTAGGGGGGATGGTAGTGAGACCCGTAACATAACTCATGCAAATTATAATTGTGACAAAGTAAAAGAGAACAAAATAACCAGGACAACTGAAATCTACAGTCAAACTCAGGGTTTATTGTAAAACACACAGTAATGGGGGGGGGAGCAGGAAAAGGGGCTGAGCTGGACCCAAGGAAAGAAACAAGTATTCAAAAACACCCCAAAGCTAGACTAGCCTACTTTAACAACAGCTAACTAACCAAAAATAGTGAGTCTGCCCAGTTCTAACTAGTGTATTTAACAAAGTCTACCTACGGGTAGTGTATGCCCATGGGCGACTTGTCTTGGTTCCCCCTTTTCCCACCAGAAAACAAACACCATAACCAAAACAATACTCACAGGTGATGAAAGTGCTATGGAGGTGCTCAAACTAAAGAGAGGTTAATACACAAAGCGAGAGTGAAACAGAGACCTACAGACATGGCACTTACAGAGAGATTGAGCTCTAGAGCAAACAACTGATGGGGTTTTTAAACCAAGGGAAAGGAACTGTGATTGGGTAGGAAACAGGAGGAGGTGTGTCTTCTGATTGATGACTGATTGTTGACTGATTGGGGAGTGATGATTTTCACCTGTGAGGGGAGAAGGAGAGAAAAGAAACACACACACACAGGATACTGGTATCCGTAACAGTTTCCTAGTTCTACATTTTATGAATGGGGCATGCTTATTTAAGATGGTGAGGAAAGCACTTTTAAAGAACAACCAGGCATCCTCTACTGACAGGATGAGGTCAATATCCAATCTGTAAGTCGCTCTGGATAAGAGCGTCTGCTAAATGACTTAAATGTAAATGTAAATATCCGTCCAGGATACCCGGGCCAGGTCGATTAGAAAGGCCTGCTCGCTAAAGTATTTTAGGGAGCGTTTGACAGTGATGAGGGGTGGTCGTTTGACCGCGGACCCATTACGGACGCTGGCAATGAGGCAGTGATCGCTGAGATCCTGGTTGAAGACAGTAGAGGTGTATTTGGAGGGCAAATTGGTCAGGATGATATATATGAGGGTTTTAAGGATTTAGGGTTGTACCTGGTAGGTTCCTTGATCATTTGTGTGAGATTGAGGGCGTCTATCTAAGATTGTAGGACGACCGGGGAGTTAAGCATTTCACAGTTTAAGTCACCTAACAGTACGAACTCTGAAGGGCAATCAATTCACATATGGTGTCCAGAGCACAGCCGGGGGCTGAGGGGAGTCTATAACAAGCGGCAACATTGAGACTCTTTTCTGCAAAGGTGGATTTTTAAAAGTAGAAGCTAGAACTGTTTGGGCACAGAACTGGATACTATGACAGAACTCTGCAGGCTATCTCTGCAGTAGATTGCAACTCCGCCCCCTTTGGCAGTTCTATCTTGACAGAAAATGTTGTAGTTGGGGATGGAAATTTCAGATTTTTTGGTGGCCTTCTTAAACCAGGATTCAGACACGGCTAGGCCATCAAGGTTGGTGGAGTGTGCTAAAGCAGTGAATAAAACAAACTTAAGGAGGAGGCTTCTGATAACATGCATGAAATCAAGGCTTTTACGGTTACAGAAGTCAGCAAATGAGATTGTCTGGGGAATGGGTGTAGTCCTGGGGGCTACAGGGCCTGGGTTAACCTTTACATCACCAGAGGAACAGAGTAGGATAAGGGCACGTCTAAAGGCTACAATAACTGGTCGAACAGAGAATAAAAGGAGCAGATTTCTGGGCGTGGTGGAATAGATTCAGGGCATAGTGTACAGACAAGGGTATGGTAGGATGTGAGTACAGTGGAGGTAAACCTCGGCATTGAGTGACGATGAGAGAGGTTGCATCTCTCTGCAGGTTTCACCAGGTGAGGTTTCACCAGGTGAGGTTTCAGCATGCATGGGGGGTGGGACAAAAGAGCTATCTAAGGCATGTTGAGTGGGACTGAGGGCTCTACAGTGAAATAAAACGATAAGAACTAACCGAGACAGCAGTAGACAAGGCATATTGACATTAGAGAGGCATAGAACAATCACAGGTATTGGTCGGGAGAGCTAAGACAACAACGGGTAAATGGCGATGAATGGGCATGGGCAGAGAGGGTCAGTTAGGTACATACAGGACCTGAGTTCGAGGCTGGGGCTGACAGATAAACAAAAAGAGGTACAGTGTTAATGAACAGTCCAGCCGGCATCAGCTGTGTAGCCGAGTGATCATAGGGTTCAATGAGCAGCAATAGGTGAGTCAGGGAGCCGTTCGGTAGTCCCTACTACGCTAGGTGAGTGGGAGACACGGCATCCAGAAAGCTAGCGGGCCGGGGCTAGCAGATGGGTCTTCATCGAATAAAGGGACCAGGCCAATTGGAAAAAAAGGTACTGTAGCCCAAGAATTAGCTGAAAAACTTTGTCGGCTGGCCAGGAGATGGGCCTAGCTCAAGGCTAGCTCAAGGCTAACAGGTGCTTGCTTTGAGACATAGCCACTAGCTAGCTGAGATGATCTGGTGTAATGGTCCAGAGCTTACGGCAGGAATCTGGTGATGTGTTAGAGAAGAGCAGTTCAATATGCTCTGGGTTGATATCACGCTGTGCAGACTGGCAGGTATTATCCGAGCTAAAGTTGAAGACCATTAGCAGTGGCTAACAATAGTTAGTAGCTAGTTAGCTGGTTTGCTGCTGATGGAGAATCCAGTTATAAGGTATAAAAATAGCAGATTCGTACCACATTGGGTGAGACTGGTTGCAGGAAAGTATATTTAGCTCGTAGATGGAAAGTGAGATTAAAATATATACGAAATTTTCAAGACAAAATGTGAAAAACACTATATACACATGACAAGACAAACACACATCCGAATGCTACGCCATCTTGGATGTTTTTATTTTTAGCAGTTCACTCAATCTTTTTTTGTTTCAAATATTTTTATTAAACACACACAAGAATGGTGTATAGGTATACATGACAGGTATACAATTCTTATCTAAACATAAAAGAGCATACAGGAACAACAAGACCCAGATTTCTGGGTGCAGAACAAATAATACAGAACACGACATACAAAACAAGGACACGTAGAAAGAAAGAGGGAAGATGTCCCCCCTATCCCCCCCCATCCCCTATTCCCCCCCCCCCCTCCCAACTGCTCGGGTGGTAGGGCCAGCACACGCTGCCCAAAGGTAGATTAAAATTTTACAATTGAGAGTGCGTTAATAAATAGAAATTCACAGCGCCGACTCGTCCAAGTAGGAGAGGAAAGGCTGCCAGATTTGATCAAATGTTGATAATTTATTGTTCAGATTATATCTAATTCTTTCTAAGTGTACAGTGTTTGCCAATTCACTGAGCCATAATTTTGTAGAGGGCGCTTCCCTCCTTTTCCAAAACAACAAGATTAGTTTTTTTGCCGAGATGAGACCATACGAGATTAGTTGTTTTTGGGGGTTGGTTAATCCGTTTAGGGACTCAGATACTCCCAGGATTATCAGAAGCGGGTCTGGATCTATTGAAGTCTCCAAAACTTCAGAGAGGATCCTAAAAATTCCACACCAATAACCATGCAAGCTAGAGTATAGGGCAAAGCAGTGGAGTAGTGTACCCTGCGTGGCCTGACATTTATCACATGTAGGGGATGTGTCAGGAAATATCCTATGCAGTTTAGTTTTGGAATAGTGTAATCTGTGTAATACCTTGAATTGTATGAGACGATGTCTGGAATTAATGGAGCATGTGTGGATATACTCCAAGCTCTCTTCCCAGTCTGCCACTGAGATGTCAGTCCCTAGTTCTTCCTCCCATTTTGCCTTGATGGCATCAGTAGGTGTGCTAACAGATTGAAAAGCATCATATAGACGCGATATCAGTTTATCTGAGGTGGGGCATATTTTTATGCATCCGTCAAACATGGAAGGTTTAGCATCCCCAAATGTTGGGAGGTGTTTTCTAACGTAGTCTCTAATTTGTAGGTATCTGAAAAATTACTTCTGGGAAGATTATAAGTTTCGCTCAGCAGCTCAAAGGAAGCAAAGGTCCCTTCTATGTATAAATCCCCTATGGTGCTTATCCCCAACTGTCCCCATCGCTCAAAGGTGTTATCAAGGTTAGAAGGGGCAAAGGAGGGATTCCTGGCGACAGGGAGCATGAATGACATTGGTCTGAGCTCAAAGTGGACTTTAATTTGCTTCCAGATTCGGACTGTGCTATGTATTATAGGATTGTTACAATAAAGTGACATCTCCAGATTGACTGGCGACAAAATCACAGCGCCAATAGAGAAGGGGTGACACTCCTCACGCTCCATACTAAGCCAGCTGGGTGCCGGGAGTACGTCATCCAACAGAAACGTAACAATGCGGAGGTTAGCGGCCCAGTAATAAAATATACAATTTGTGAGAGACAATCCTCCTTCCATCTTGGATTTACAGAGGTGTTTTTTACCTATCCTGTGTGTTTTATAATCCCAGATGAAAGGATTGATAATTGAGTCCAGTTGTTTATGAAAGGATTTAGGTATGAATACTGGGATGTTCTGATATAGGTAGAGCAGTTGTGGGAGGAAGACCATTTTAATGGCATTAATTCTTCCGAGCAGAGAAATTGGGAGAGTTCTCCAAAATAGTATGTTTGCTTTGAGTTTTTGTATCAGAGAGGGGAAATTCTCTTTAAATAGTGAGGAGTATTGTTTGGTAACTACAATTCCTAGGTAGGTAAATTTTTCTGAAGATAACTTAAATGGGAGATGTTCTAGCCAGGAGGTATTTTGCGACCGTATGGGCATTAATTCACTCTTGTTCCAATTTATTCTGTATCCCGAGAAGGTACCAAACAAATTGATCACATCAAGAATAGCTGGGATACTAGCCTGGGGTTCTGTTACATAGAGGAGGATGTCATCTGCGTATAGGGAGATCTTATTTAGAGTATCTTTAGTATTATATCCGTGTGTTGCTGCATGAGATCTAATCGTCTGAGCGAGCGATTCGATAATTAGGGCAAAGAGCATAGGTGACAGCGCACAACCCTGCCTTGTCCCCCTGTTGAGGTTAAATCGGGGCGACAATGATTGGTTAGTGAGTATTCTGGCACAGGGGTTCCTATATAAAAGCTGGATCCAATTTATGAACCTATCTCCAATATTAAATTTCTGTAGGACCTTGAATAGATAGGGCCACTCAACTTGGTCAAAGGCCTTTTCGGCGTCAAGAGATATGACGGCAAGGTCCACGTTGGGTAACCTCTGAGAATACATAATATTGAAGAGGCGCCTGAGATTGAAGAATGAGTTTCTGTTAGGGATAAAGCCGGTCTGATCCGAATGGACCAATTTGCCAATTAAAGTGCTAAGCCTGTTAGCCAGAGTTTTTGCTAAAATATTTTGGTCTGTATTAAGGAGAGATATTGGTGTGTATGACCCTACCTCTTCTGGATCTTTACCCTTCTTATGTATAACTGTAATGAACGCTTCGTCCAAAGTAGAAGGGAGAGCTCCATCCTCATTGGCCTGAATCAACATTTTGTGCAGATAGGGGGAGAGCATGTTGCTGAATGTTTTATAGAATTCACCAGGGTATCCATCTGGGCCCGGGGTCTTGCCACTCTTTAGAGATTTAATTGTTTCTCAGATTTCATCAAGAGATATTTCCTTATTCAGGAAGTTAGAATCTTCCTGGTTCAGGGCAGGAAGATTACAGTCCTCCAAAAATGTTTGCATAATTAAGGGGTTAGGATCCGCTTTAGATGTATATAGAGTCTCATAAAACTGCCGGAATCTGTCATTGATGTCTTTGGGGGAAGAGAGTAATTCCCCAGATGCAGATTTAACCCTGTGAATCATTCGGTCACTCACATTTTTCCGAAGTTGTCTGGCGAGTAATTTGTGTGGTTTGTCACCAAACTCAAAATATTTTTGCTTGGCATAGAGAAAAGATTTAGCAATTTTAGCTGAGAGAATCTGATTATATTCCAATTTTAAAGAGGTAATTTTTTTGTTTCTCCATAGATGGGTGGCTAGCATTCTCCCTATCCAGTAAGTGAATTTGTCCCTCTAGTTCTTCCAGTTTTCCTCTGTTTTGCCTACTCCTGGCACCCTGAAAGGAGATGAGACAGCCTCTCAGATAAGCCTTCAGTGTTTCCCACAATAATGCTGGGGAGGGCTCTGTGTTTTCGTTGGTATCAAAGAAAAATTTAATTTGGTCTTTAAGATATTCACAGAATGTTGGTTCTGTGAGGAGCTGAGGATTCAACCTCCAGACCCTCTCGTTTGGTACGATGTCACCCAATCTCAGGGAGAAGGTGAGTGGACTGTGGTCCGAGATTATAATATCATGATACCTCACATTACAGGTATAGGGGAGTAGTCTAGCATCCAACAAAAAGTAGTCAATTCGAGTGTAAACCTTGTGAACATGAGAGTAAAAGGAGTATTCCCTACCCGTAGGGTTAGCGATCCTCCATATATCAAATAAGTTTGAATTTTTTATGTAGGTATTCAAGAATTCGCTTGAATAGGAGGTAGGGGTTCGCCGGGTAGAGGATCTATCCAAAAATTGGTCTAGCACACAGTTAAGGTCCCCTCCAATGACCAGGTTAGTGTGGGAGATATCTGGAATCAGGGCAAGGACTCTTTTGAAAAAAGAGGGGTTGTCAATGTTTGGCCCATAGATATTTAGTAGAGTTACTGAGGTAGAGTGGATTTCTCCTATTGCGATCACATACCGACCCTCTTTATCCGCAATAGTGGTTTTATGTAGACTACACTTAAGTCTGCTATGAGAGTTATTCTTCAGATGGGTTTCTTGCAAAAATATAATATCAGACGAGAGTGCTTTCAAGTGGGCTAGGACCTTGCCCCTCTTAATTGGTTCGTTTAAACCCTTGACATTCCAGGAAGTGAATGTAAGCCCCACCCTCCTCTCGTTTGTAGTTCCTATGGTGGCCTGCATACCATGTAACTTGATAAAAAGGTAAGAAAGCGCACCAAACCATCACGATCAGCATATGTAGCACCTACACCCGAGCAGTATCCAACCCACCCCTCCCCCCCTGCAAGCACCTTTACTTCCCACCCTGTTCCCCTAATTTCCACAACACTTACCCCCCCATCAACCCACATTTAACAGGCATGTACAAACAGGAGATAAAAAAAAGGAAAAATAAAACTAATAAACACATTGTCTGGCCGATGCCAAAAAAGCACGGCGTGACCTCGAACAAGAGGTAAAACAAAAATAAAAGACCAACTATACGTTCACCTCTCACTATCCTAGAACTTCTACTAACATATGAACTGAGGAGGCTCCCGCGAGTTAAGTGTTCAGTCAGCATCTAATAAACCTAAACCGAATAAGTTGCAACTTAAACATATTGCGCATTTAAGTGTCATCCTGGGTCCCAGAGATAAGCAAGATATAGCCTCAAGATAATATTGCTAAGCACTGCCGGTCAAAAAAGAAACCATCCGCAACCGACCTAGTCAGCCGTACCTTTACATACTGTGGGTCAGGAGATCGGAACAAGGATTTGTTAAATTAAACGTTCCCCCCATAAAAAAATATGTTTAATAAAAAATAAGTAAAAATATATACCATATATATATATACATACATACACACATACATACACATATACACATATATATATATATATATATATATATATATATATATACATACACACACACACACACACACACACACACACACACACACACACACACACACACACACACACACACACACACACACACACACACACACACACACACACACACACACACACACACACACACACACACACACACACACACACACACACACACACACACACACACACACACACACACACATACCCATATATACATATATATACATACACCCACACACATCCATACATATACATGTATGTATACATACCCACACAAAAAAATCATATATAAAAATATATATTTAAAGAATATGTATATACATCCATATGCACACATACACATACAAACATTCATACCCCAGAATAACAATCTACACTGATTTAAAATATACACATACATAATACTAAAATGCTAAGAGAAAATAGTAATAAAGTACAAAGAGTAATTATATTTACGCACACCTACACATACATAAGCACTACAGAGGGCTGGTGGGACTCTAGTCTGGAGAGAGGCCCACGGCCAGACAAAGGCAGAACGGCACAAAACATCAACTTGCTAACCAGGCGTCTGCCCCCTCCCAACCATCACCCCCAGTCCCCTGCAAGCAATAAATAAATGGTATGGTAGTAAGAGTGATGTAAGGATTGTAGAATAAATAACGAAACAAAACAAAAGTGGGGGAATATAAGTATATCCGTCCGAAGGTGTCAGTGATCAAACCTGGAAGTAAAAAATATGCATTGCTGAGCACAGCCGGGATGAAAGTGAATATAACTTTAAATGAGAGCTCTGACCGCCATCCATTGGTCGGCTCAGCGACTTACATGCTCGGTAGCCCTTGTTGAGCCCGTTTAATACGTTTTCACCCAATATGGTATAGTATGGATTCGAGTCCATGAGCAGACCCTAACACGCACTAACAAGGCACTCTAACCTGTACGGGGGATTGGTGTATATCCCCGGATAAACTTCTCTGCGTCCAAAACCGAGGAGAGCCAAATCTTCTCACCGGAAGGCGGGGTAATTCTTAGTCTTGCAGGGAAGAGTAAGGCTGGGCGAAGATGGAGTTTGTAGAGTTTGGTCATGACATCTCTGTAGTCGGCGCGATGCTTTGCCACATCGGGCGCATAATCCTCATAGACACGGAATGGATGCCCTTTATGTGACAGGTTGCCCCTTCATTCGAGCTTCACGCAGGATAAGATCCTTGGTCTTGAAACTGTGACAACAGATTATTACTGGGCGAGGACATTGGCCCGGTCCAGGCACTGGGACAAGGGAGCGATGTGCGCGGTCCAGCTGGGGATCCGAATCCAAAACATCCGATCCCATTGCATCCTTCAATAGCTTGGTGAAGAAGTCGGTAGGGCGAGAGCCCGCCTCTATCCCCTCTGCCAGACCAACAACGCGAAGGTTATTACGTCTGGATCGGCCCTCCAGGTCCACCACTTTCACAGAAAGCCTCTGCACAGTATCCTGCAATGACGAGCATAGCTTCTCTAACTCGTCGATCCTACCAGCGTTGAATTCAGAAGCTTTCTCAAGGTCCACAATACTCTGGCCATGCGAAGCTCTCGACTTTGGTGTCCAGCTCAGCAATAGTGGCCTTAAGATCCTCAGCTATAGCAACACGTAGCTCCCCCAAAGCACGGGTAAGTTCTGTAAGTGTCACGTTGTTGCATGTGCCTCCCGCCATGTCTGTCTCGTTGTTTAGTGGGGAGTAGGCGTCCGCTGTGGATTTATTGTCCTTTGGTCGCTTATTACTCGGCATTTTCATATAAAAAGTTACAATCTTGTATTAGAAAGAAACGTTTGTTGTAAAAAGTGCCATAAAGTAGGTTAAATTAGATTATTTTGCAAAAAAGTTGCAGGAGCCTCTCACGCACAGCCGTTCACTCCAACATGCTAGCTCCGCCCCAGTTCACTCAATCTTAAACCTGATTAACATTCAACTGTCTTACCCTTCGTTAATCGCAATACCTGTGTTCTCTCTCTGTCGCTGTAGCAACAAAATCGACATGCGAGCAACCATGGGGCAAAACAAATGAGGTTGGCTTAGATTGTTGACAACTTGAAAGCTATATTTCCTCTCCAATATTTATTGGAAACAAATATATTTGCACAATGGCCACTTGTTTTCTCAATACATTGTTACAGTTGTTGGTTAGCTAGCTAGTGAATTTTAGCCGTATTTGCATTGACATGAAATCAGTCAAAACACCTCAAAACAAGACATGGTATCAATAACATGATCGAACATGCTGAAATGAAACACGATTCCCCACATGGCAGTTTGTCATTCTTACTAGCAATCTGGCCATCCAGAACCACGACAGGCCGACTTCTGCCCCATGGAAGCGCGCACATCGTTTCCTTACTCCTGCAAATACAACAACCGTTTCTGTGTTTTCTGAGCTTCATCTCTCACCCTCTTTCTCATGAAGAAATTCCATATGTCCATCTTCTATAAATCGGAAAAATCGTTAACTCAGCTATCCAGCTTTGTTTTTTCAAAAGATCGCTATGTAATTGCGCTGACATTACCAAAAGTAGCTGATGTTATGTTAGCTAACTAGCTTTATTAGCATTTTTTTGCATATTTGGATAGCACTTGATTAGACAGTAATTGGTTATTTAGTCATATTTGTCGGGTGGTGAACAGAGTTCCAGCAGTTGGATTCAGAGTCTAGATAGCTAATCAATTAATGTCTACATCCTGCTCATAAAATGTACTAGGTAGCTAATGTTAACAACGCTGCTAGCTAGACTGGGTAGTCCCTAACGTTAGTTAGCTAACTTAACGTTATCCGTCAGTGCAGCTTTTGAGTCAATATGTTGAAATGTAAGTTATTCGACTCTGGTTTACTGTGAGGTCAATAACTCTGAATAAAATCATTATGGGCTAACAAAATGTGCTATAGTAGTAGCAACCTAACAAAGTTTACCTCCGTTCTTCTCATCTTTGTGCTCTCTCCCTCAGAGAATGAGCAGTCGCCTGTCATGCAGGTGAAAGAGGACCCAAAAGCGACTTAACAGAAACAGAGTTTATTTAAATCCAAACAGGGAATAACAAAAATCCTCTAGTCTGTAGAGGGGAATAACTAGAGAAGCGGCCACAGACTGCAGGTCGCTTCGGGTAGGCGCAGGCCGTAGTTGATAGAGACACCTGCTCACACGCAGCATCTGATGAAGGCAAAAAAACACGACAGGACAGGGCGAAACACAATCACAGCATGGTGAATACAACACAAGGAACCGACGGGACAGGAACGGAACACAAAGGAATAAATAGGGACTCTAATCAGGGGGAAAGGATCGGGAACAGGTGTGGGAAGACTAAATGATGATTAGGGGAATAGGAACAGCTGGGAGCAGGAACGGAACGATAGAGAGAAGAGAGAGCGAGAGAGTGAGAGGGGGAGGGGGAGAGAGAGGGATAGAACCCAATAAGACCAGCAGAGGGAAACGAACAGAATGGGGAGCACAGGGACAAGACATGATAATAAATGACAAACATGACAGTACCCCCCCACTCACCGAGCGCCTCCTGGCGCACTCGAGGAGGAATCCTGGCGGCAACGGAGGAAATCATCGATGAGTGAACGGTCCAGCACGTCCCGAGACGGAACCCAACTCCTCTCCTCAGGACCGTAACCCTCCCAATCCACTAAGTATTGGTGACCCCGTCCCCGAGAACGCATGTCCATGATCTTATGTACCTTGTAAATAGGTGCGCTCTCGACAAGGACGGGAGGGGGGAGGGAAGACGAACGGGGTGCGAAGAAAGGGCTTAACACAGGAGACATGGAAGACAGGATGGACGCGACGAAGATGTCGCGGAAGAAGCAGTCGCACAGCGACAGGATTGACGACCTGGGAGACACGGAACGGACCAATGAACCGCGGAGTCAACTTACGAGAAGCTGTCGTAAGAGGAAGGTTGCGAGTGGAAAGCCACACTCTCTGGCCGCAACAATACCTTGGACTCTTAATCCTGCGTTTATTGGCGGCTCTCACCGTCTGTGCCCTGTAACGGCAAAGTGCAGACCTCACCCTCCTCCAGGTGCGCTCACAACGTTGGACAAACGCTTGAGCGGAGGGAACGCTGGACTCGGCAAGCTGGGATGAGAACAGAGGAGGCTGGTAACCCAGACTACTCTGAAACGGAGATAACCCGGTAGCAGACGAAGGAAGCGAATTGTGAGCGTATTCTGCCCAGGGAGCTGTTCTGCCCAAGACGCAGGGTTTCTGAAAGAAAGGCTGCGTAGTATGCGACCAATCGTCTGATTGGCCCTCTCTGCTTGACCGTTAGACTGGGGATGAAACCCGGAAGAGAGACTGACGGACGCACCAATCAAACGACAGAACTCCCTCCAAAACTGTGACGTGAATTGCGGGCCTCTGTCTGAAACGGCGTCTAACGGGAGGCCATGAATTCTGAATACATTCTCAATAATGATTTGTGCCGTCTCCTTAGCGGAAGGAAGTTTAGCGAGGGGAATGAAATGTGCCGCCTTAGAGAACCTATCGACAACCGTCAGAATCACAGTCTTCCCCGCAGACAAAGGCAGACCGGTAATGAAGTCTAAGGCAATGTGAGACCATGGTCGAGAAGGAATGGGGAGCGGTCTGAGACGACCGGCAGGAGGAGAGTTACCCGACTTAGTCTGCGCGCAGTCCGAACAAGCAGCCACGAAACGGCGCGTGTCACGCTCCTGAGTCGGCCACCAAAAGCGCTGGCGAATAGACGCAAGAGTGCCTCGAACACCGGGATGACCAGCTAACTTGGCAGAGTGAGCCCACTGAAGAACAGCCAGACGAGTGGAAACAGGAACGAAAAGGAGGTTACTAGGACAAGCGCGCGGCGACGCAGTGTGCGTGAGTGCTTGCTTAACCTGTCTTTCAATTCCCCAGACTGTTAACCCGACAACACGCCCATAAGGAAGAATCCCCTCGGGATCAGTAGAAGCCACAGAAGAACTAAACAGACGGGATAAGGCATCAGGCTTGGTGTTCTTGCTACCCGGACGGTAAGAAATCACAAACTCGAAACGAGCGAAAAACAACGCCCAACGAGCTTGACGGGCATTAAGTCGTTTGGCAGAACGGATGTACTCAAGGTTCTTATGGTCTGTCCAAACGACAAAAGGAACGGTCGCCCCCTCCAACCACTGTCGCCATTCGCCTAGGGCTAAGCGGATGGCGAGCAGTTCACGGTTACCCACATCATAGTTGCGCTCAGATGGCGACAGGCGATGAGAAAAATAAGCGCAAGGATGAACCTTATCGTCAGACTGGAAGCGCTGGGATAGAATGGCTCCCACGCCTACCTCTGAAGCGTCAACCTCGACAATGAATTGTCTAGTGACGTCAGGAGTAACGAGGATAGGAGCGGACGTAAAACGTTCTTTTAGAAGATCAAAAGCTCCCTGGGCGGAACCGGACCACTTAAAACACGTCTTGACAGAAGTAAGAGCTGTGAGAGGGGCAGCAACTTGACCGAAATTACGAATGAAACGCCGATAGAAATTAGCGAAACCTAAAAAGCGCTGCAACTCGACACGTGACCTTGGAACGGGCCAATCACTGACAGCTTGGACCTTAGCGGAATCCATCTGAATGCCTTCAGCGGAAATAACGGAACCGAGAAAAGTAACGGAGGAGACATGAAAAGAGCACTTCTCAGCCTTTACGTAAAGACAATTCTCTAAAAGGCGCTGTAGAACACGTCGAACGTGCTGAACATGAATCTCGAGTGACGGAGAAAAAATCAGGATATCGTCAAGATAGACAAAAACAAAAATGTTCAGCATGTCTCTCAGAACATCATTAACTAATGCCTGAAAAACAGCTGGCGCATTGGCGAGACCGAACGGCAGAACCCGGTACTCAAAATGCCCTAACGGAGTGTTAAACGCCGTTTTCCACTCGTCCCCCTCTCTGATGCGCACGAGATGGTAAGCGTTACGAAGGTCCAACTTAGTAAAGCACCTGGCTCCCTGCAGAATCTCGAAGGCTGATGACATAAGGGGAAGCGGATAACGATTCTTAACCGTTATGTCATTCAGCCCTCGATAATCCACGCAGGGGCGCAGAGTACCGTCCTTCTTCTTAACAAAAAGAACCCCGCCCCGGCCGGAGAAGAAGAAGGCACTATGGTACCGGCGTCAAGAGACACAGACAAATAATCCTCGAGAGCCTTACGTTCGGGAGCCGACAGAGAGTATAGTCTACCTCGAGGAGGAGTGGTCCCCGGAAGGAGATCAATACTACAATCATACGACCGGTGAGGAGGAAGGGAGTTGGCTCGGGACCGACTGAAGACCGTGCGCAGATCATGATATTCCTCCGGCACTCCTGTCAAATCGCCAGGTTCCTCCTGAGAAGTAGGGACAGAAGAAACGGGAGGGATGGCAGACATTAAACACTTCACATGACAAGAAACGTTCCAGGATAGGATAGAATTACTAGACCAATTAATAGAAGGATTATGACATACTAGCCAGGGATGACCCAAAACAACAGGTGTAAACGGTGAACGGAAAATCAAAAAAGAAATAGTCTCACTGTGGTTACCAGATACTGTGAGAGTTAAAGGTAGTGTCTCAAATTTGATACTGGGAAGATGACTACCATCTAAGGCAAACATGGGCGTAGGCCTGTCTAACGGTCTGAAAGGAATGTTATGTTTCCGAACCCATGCTTCGTCCATGAAACAACCCTCAGCCCCAGAGTCAATCAAGGCACTGCATGTAGCACCCGAACCGGTCCAGCGTAGATGGACCGACATAGTAGTACAAGATCTAGATGAAGGGACCTGAGTAGTAGCGCTCACCAGTAGCCCTCCGCTTACTGATGGGCTCTGGCCTCTTACTGGACATGAATTAACAAAATGTCCAGCAACTCCGCAATAGAGGCACAGGCGGTTGGTGATCCTCCGTTCCCTCTCCTTAGTCGAGATGCGAATCCCTCCCAGCTGCATGGGCTCAGTCTCAAAGCCAGAGGAGGGAGATGGTTGCGATGCGGAGCAGGGAAACACCGTTGATGCGAGCTCTCTTCCACGAGCCCGGTGACGAAGATCTACCCGTCGTTCTATGCGGATGGCGAGAGCAATCAAAGAGTCCACATCTGATGGAACCTCCCGGGAGAGAATCTCATCCTTAACCACTGCGTGGAGTCCCTCCAGAAAACGAGCGAGCAGCGCCGGCTCGTTCCACTCACTAGAGGCAGCAAGAGTGCGAAACTCAATAGAATAATCCGTTATGGACCGTTCACCTTGGCATAAGGAAGCCAGGGCCCTAGAAGCCTCCCTACCAAAAACTGAACGGTCAAAAACCCGAATCATCTCCTCTTTAAAGTTCTGGAACTTGTTAGAGCAATCAGCCCTTGCCTCCCAGATAGCTGTGCCCCATTCTCGAGCCCGGCCAGTAAGGAGTGAAATGACGTAAGCAACCCGAGCTCTCTCTCTAGAGTATGTGTTGGGTTGGAGAGAGAACACAATCTCACACTGCGTGAGAAAGGAGCGGCACTCAGTGGGCTGCCCGGAGTAGCAAGGTGGGTTATTAACCCTAGGTTCTGGAGGCTCGGCAGGCCAGGAAGTAACAGGTGGCACGAGACGTAGACTCTGGAACTGTCCAGAGAGGTCGGAAACCTGAGCGGCCAGGTTCTCCACGGCATGGCGAGCAGCAGACAATTCCTGCTCGTGTCTGCCGAGCATGGCTCCTTGGATCTCGACGGCAGTGTAACGAGCGTCTGAAGTCGCTGGGTCCATTCCTTGGTCGGTTCCTTCTGTCATGCAGGTGAAAGAGGACCCAAAAGCGACTTAACAGAAACAGAGTTTATTTAAATCCAAACAGGGAATAACAAAAATCCTCTAGTCTGTAGAGGGGAATAACTAGAGAAGCGGCCACAGACTGCAGGTCGCTTCGGGTAGGCGCAGGCCGTAGTTGATAGAGACACCTGCTCACACGCAGCATCTGATGAAGGCAAAAAACACGACAGGACAGGGCGAAACACAATCACAGCATGGTGAATACAACACAAGGAACCGACGGGACAGGAACGGAACACAAAGGAATAAATAGGGACTCTAATCAGGGGAAAGGATCGGGAACAGGTGTGGGAAGACTAAATGATGATTAGGGGAATAGGAACAGCTGGGAGCAGGAACGGAACGATAGAGAGAAGAGAGAGCGAGAGAGTGAGAGGGGGAGGGGGAGAGAGAGGGATAGAACCCAATAAGACCAGCAGAGGGAAACGAACAGAATGGGGAGCACAGGGACAAGACATGATAATAAATGACAAACATGACATCGCCTGTGCATGCCAAAATATAATTTCTTTGGACGAATCAAAAAGGACTTTGGAAAACCACACTTTTAGGCAGCACTAGTATTCATTGCATTGTGTGAAGCAGTGTAGCCTTGTTTGTTTTACATCATCCCAGTAGGACAAAAGACTTGGGGCTGATACAAACTCATTCGAGGCTTAAGCCCCGAAAGCCTGGTTCTGGTATCGTCAATGGTGACTGGCCATTACTGCTTATCACTTATTAACCATCATTTATTTACATTAATAAAATATTTCAGTTGTTGTGTATATTACATTTGTTTAATTTCATTACTTTATTTCATTCCAAGTCATCTCATCTCTATAGAACTGCTGCCTATGCTGTCTCACCAAATCACTATTTTGTTGTTCTTCCAAGTAAATAAGGCATACTTTTATGACTGCTGAATACCAACTGTCAGTCACTAAGATCAGGGGTTCCCAAATTTGGTCATGGGGCCCTCCCTGGGTGCACATTTTAGTTTTTTGCCCTAGCACTACACAGATGATTCAAATAATAAAATCTTGATGATGAGTTGGTTATTTTAATCAGCTGTGTAGTGTTGGGACAGAAACCACAACAGAGTTTGGGAAACCCTGACTTAGATTATGTATTTTCAGGTAGAGATACTTTGCAAATTAACAGCTGCTCTCTATGTCTCCTCACGATCACACATTCTTCTCTCTTCCGTAGTAGGCGTAAAAAAACACAGGCTGGACAAGTAGATGTGCAATAGATTATGGCCATTGTAGTTAATTCTATGCGCTAAACCATGTAGAATACTTCACAGTTCAGGCTGGATCAGCTTTATCTCTAGAGAAATGCAAATGTGTATTAAGCTCACCGAAAAAAAACAGAACGAAACAATGTGGGTCAATTATTTGTTTAAAAAATGAAAAATAACAGAAATGTTGGTTAGCACTACTGTCTAGTAGTTTGAAATGTAATTAACAAGGCCTATTTGCCTAACGGCTTCCATATTATTACAACACTTTAAATGTTGGCCAACTATCAAGCGGAAGTATATTGTTATAATTTTGTGTCCTTTTGGGGTATGGTCACACGCCCACACCAGTAGTAGCCATTAAACAAACATAAGGATAGGTAGACTGTGTAAATTATTGTTTAAAAAAACACTGGCAGAGATATATGCTCTCATGAACAATCCTGTACAATAATGTTGATTTATATTGCAAGATGAATCAAAGTCAGATGAGAAGTTGTAATATTCTTAATGCCTTATGAAGCTTTCACATTGCCAAGTTTGGTTAGTAGCCTTTAAAATGTAAAAATAAATAAAAAATAGTGGATTATTTTGAATCTTTTACTATGTGCTCTTCGAATACTACAGATTAATTTGATCACCTTGTTGCGTGAGAACTTTCCTGCGATGCAGGAAATGTAAAACTGAAGTGTGTCATTTCCACTTTTTCCTACAAAATTGTACATGAATTATAATCCAAATAATACTTCACATTTCCTATTGCTGCAGGATTATTTTCCAGCTGTATTGCCTAGCAACAGATGTTATATAGGAGCACAAGCATATCTTGCGCTGATTCACTTCCAAGCGTTGAGATTCTTGTGCAATGCTGATTCATGTGTAATAATTAGAATTCAATGAACTACTGTATATGTAGGTACACTAATTATGGTGATTCTCATGCTGAAATACAGAAGAACAACACAGCCATTCATGTTGAGATGTATACTGTACAATCATATCAACACAACATGTAAAGTGTTGATCCCATGTTTCATGAGCTGAAATAAAAGATTCCAGAAAGGTTCCATATGCACAAAAAGCTTATTTAAAAAAGTAAAACAAAATTGTGCACACGTTTGTTTAAATCCCTGTTAGTGAGCATTTCTCCTTTGCCAATATAATCCATCCACCCGAAAGGTGTGGCATATCAAGAAGCTGATTAAACAGCTTGATAATTACACAGGTGCACCTTGTGCTGGAGACAGTTAAAGGCCAGTCTAAAATATGCAGTTTTATCACAAAACACTGCCACAGATGTCTTAAATTTTGAGGGAGTGTGCAATTGGAATGTGTAATGCTTTCTTCTGGCACAGCCAGAAGAGGACTGGCCACCCCACATAGCCCGGTTCCTCTCTAGGTTTCTTCCTAGGTTTTGGCCTTTCTAGGGAGTTTTTCCTAGCCACCGTGCTTTTACACCTGCATTGTTTGCTGTTTGGGGTTTTAGGCTGGGTTTCTGTACAGCACTTTGAGATATCAGCTGATGTACGAAGGGCTATATAAATAAATTTGATTTGATTTGATTTGATTTTTGGCTGGTCAGATGGATGACACACAGGACTTGCTTTTCAGTCTTATTTATTCCTGGAAGACAGACACAGTGTATGAATATCTTCACACATGCACAAGGGTCACTACAAACATGACTGGATCTGGATTTGTAAAAAAAATTATATATTTTTTACTTTTCATAAATAACTTTACACGATCATCATACGTACGTATGCAGCTAGCATCAGACATTTGATGAGGTCAAACACTATCTAGCTTGTGGCACAGAGAAAAAAAAATCCATAAAGTTATTGTTAGCAAGCTAAACTGTACATCAGCCATCAGATTACATGCCAACATGGATAATAGTTATAATGCATTAGTGTTTTCAACGTATTTCTTGTAAAACGTATGAAATATTGCGGACAGCATGTTTCAGGATACTTACCTCCAGCATAGGTATAGCTTTGTCTGCAGGAGAACAGCAACACATGCTCTTGCACCTTTAACACTTTGAACCACTAGGAGGCTCCATCAACACTGGTAGACTACGTTTGTAACTTTAAAAATTTCTCTACCATAAGCCACCTCCAACATCGTTTTGGAGAATTTGGCAGAACATCCAACCAACCTAACAACCGCAGAACACGTGTAACCACGCCCAGGACCTCCACATTGGACTTGTCCACCTGCAGGATTGTCTGAGACCAGCCACCCGGACAGCTAATGAAACTGAGGAGTATGTCTGTCTATATTAAAGCCCTTTTGGGGGAAAAACTCATTCTGATTGGCTGGGCCTGGGCCCGGCTCTCCATTGGGTCGGCCTGGCTCCCGAGTGGGCCTATGCCCTCCCAGGCCCACCCATGGCTGCACAACTTTCCAGTCATGTGAAATCCATAGATTAGGGACTAATGAATTCATTTCAATTAACTGATTTCCTGATATGAACCGTAACTCAGTAAAATCGCTGAAATTGTTACATCTTGCGTTTTATATTTCTCTTAAGTATAGGTTGGGCACAAGGTGTGAGGGACTGTTGATTGATTAAACCCTCACTTGACCTAAAATTTTGTAGCATAGACTTGCAATTGCTTATACATAGAAGAATTAACCACTATCTATATGGTCATAATCCTTGCGAGTTTAATATCCATGGATGGTTGCATGAATTCCCTGAATCATTCTTTGGCTTAATTGATTCTTGTATGTTTCTGCGTGTATGTCCATACAAATGACTTAACTCGCCTGATTAATGATTGGTACTACATCTTTTACTACAATAGCAAAACAGAGCTATTATTTTCTGTAAATTGTGGAACGAATGCCTCCTGAAGTAGATTTAATCATGAAGCATTAGGTGCTGTCTAATCTGGTCAGGGCTGAAACACATCACATTTGAGTATAACTGTGGATGGTTTAACCCATTCACCATCACCTATTTCTGAGAGTGAGGCCAGAGGACTCATCCACAGAGATGGAGGACAAGGAAGATTCACTAGTCCACTTCCTTGTTGCTATGTAGCCCAAGGGTAGTCTACACAATGCCATTCTTGGAGGGCTGTGGTCCTGCTGATTTTAATTTGTCCTTGAAGCTCAATGACTTATAATAGGTCTAAATGCCATATAGCTGTGTGTCACTGATGCTTTGGTGGTCCTGGGGATCAAACCCACTACATTGGTGTTTCAAGTGCCATGCCCTACCAACTGAGCTACAAAGGACCACCTTCCCAGTGTTCACATTCTGGTGGTATTCCACATCAAATCACTTGTTGTTTAAAAAGCATCACGAGTGTGAATAAGGTCCATTGTTATGGATGTGAAACACTGTCCTTACTAATCATGTTCCTAATACAGTAGTTCCGTCATTTTACCTAGCATGCTTGTTCCATTAGATGTGCCCTTTAGATCTGTCTACCACAAGGTCTGTCTGTCTTTTCAAGACCATCTTCCTTGCACATGTATTATCTAAGTAAGTCTTATCACATCTGTTCATCTGAAACTGTGGGATACACAGACTATCCCCAGTGGTCTAATCGCAAGAGCAGACCACCGTCTGCCAATTCACTCCATAGAGGTTTTTAATGGGTCCTATTTGTCACTGTCAGATGATTAAGGCTATACGCCAGCCTCCCTTAATAGGGAAGCCATTTCACTGCTCTCCTGGCTCTCATGGAGATCCTTTTTCTGGGAGGCTTTCTCCATCGAAGCTTTAATTGAATCTCTCACAGGACAGCTATCCAAACAGAGGAAGCTGACTGGTTGGAAAAAAATGACAAATCTCCTTCAGAATGACAGGGACACTGGGGTCTTGATGGGAAGAACGAGGCTACCGTGTGTATACATTTTGTATTTTTGTTTTGTTTGTAGTTATTACGGATCCCGATTAGTTTCTGCCGAGCCAGCAACTACTGTTTCTGGGGTGTAAACAAGATTAAGGCGATTAGATCAGAAAATAAAACAGTATATTGCGCAACACATTATTACACACTACCACACCATATCTACAATACACCACAGTACTACACACTACTCTAC
This sequence comes from Oncorhynchus gorbuscha, assembly GCF_021184085.1. Classification (NCBI taxonomy): domain Eukaryota; kingdom Metazoa; phylum Chordata; class Actinopteri; order Salmoniformes; family Salmonidae; genus Oncorhynchus; species Oncorhynchus gorbuscha. The sequence continues at coordinate 94,948,705 of NC_060174.1, read as the reverse complement.
CACACCATATCTACAATACACCACAGTACTACACACTACTCTACCACAACATATCTACAATACACCACAGTACTACACACTACTCTACCACACCATATCTACAATACACCACAGTACTCTACCACACCATATCTACAATACACCACAGTACTACACACTACTCTACCACACCATATCTACAATACACCATAGTACTACACACTACTCTACCACACCATATCTACAATACACCACAGTACTACACACTAAACGGAAGCAAACGGAATGAAACGGGAATAAACCTACCTGAATTTGTTCAATAGAAACTATCATTTGCAACTGTTTAGACTAATGATTACATGCTGGTAAGTGCGTGCAAGGCGGTATTGAAAGTGTCACTGTCTGTCACCTTGATTACTCCAGTTTGTCACTCGACCTGTGCACCTACATTATAAACATTTGAATTCGTAGGTTGTAGCAACCTCATGAAAATATGAGTATCATGTAGTAGCCTAAACCTATCGATGTTACATTATAAACTGGGTGAAGGAATATGAATGACAGTCATCCAACATGCTGTAATTGAAATAAGGTCATGCTCATGAAAAAAATAATCTTTCTCCCTCATCATAATCAGCACCGACTGTGACTGGTGTGTGCATGTGTGGTACTGTGTTTATTCACCAGGGTCTTGAGAAGAAGTTCACGGCTACCCGTAAGTGTGTACAAACATCCTTATGATTTGTAAAGATAATCTTTCAAGATATTTTCTTTTTATGGATAATGAAAGTGTTTAAAATAGAATGGGAAGGGAGGGAGACATTAGTCGTAAGAAGACTGCCATCTCGTGGCCTGTTAGACCTACAGCATTTCCCACTACTTTATCTTGAGACAGTGGAGCACTGTTTATTTATGGTTTGACAGAAAACGTGACACTTTGCAATGCCCTCTTCTTTTCACTAGTATGCATGACATAATGTAATCACATGTTAGAGAACACCCAATGATGTCAATGCCAAAAGTATCACAACTTTTGTTAGTGCTTGTAACCCTAACAGTGGTGGCAACTTTGTCAGTTTCCAAAGTGTCCCTGTGCTATTTTATTATATTTAGAAGTCTTATTTGACCCTTGTGCGACTATGCCTTCAAAATAACATTTTGACATTTTTGGTGAACATTTTGATCTGTTAAAGTAGGGCATACAGAAGATGAATATTGTTACTTGGGGCAGCAGCTAAATCTGTTGGGCCAGAGTATCTGTGGAAACTAACAATAATAGGAGAACAGTGGAACACAGAAAGGTAGAACATTTCAGTTGTCGTATGTATCTATACCCTTCTGTAAACCATGAAACATTTATTTCAATAACGTTAGTTGGATTTATCAATTCTGATTATATATGCTATATGTATATTCATGTAGTCAAAAGACTGAACAAAGGAGTCCGTAGAATTGGAGGAAACATTGAGAAGTCAATTGGATTGACGATGTTGCTGATAATACTACCACAGGTCCAACAGAGGGCACTACAAGGCATGGATTCGATAAACACTTTACTGTACAACTGTACAACACTACAATCCTACCAAAGTGTCTTGTGTATTTGATATATCTCTATGGTCCTTGCCTTGTAAGGTTGATCATCCATTCCCAGAAGGTCTGGATGTGTTGTAAATCCAAGAGGAGCCTCATCAAGTTAATTTATTGCCACATAGCAGTAAATGAAAACTGAATTTCATGAGCATACAAATGGCATATGCCTAAATCTAAATTCATATTTATATCGTTGAAAATATTACATACTTTCAAGAATAAAAAACCAAACTGATTCCAGCCTAAGAGCTTATACCTCCTGAAGTAAGGGACGGGTGACCTCTTGTACAATTCAGTTATAGTCTGTGCTATTGTTTTTTGTGTGGCGATCCCTTCTGCTGGGTGGCAGGTCGCCTAGTGTTGGGCCAGTCACGGAAAGGTCGCTGGTTTGAATCCCAGAGCCGGCAAGGTGGAAAAATCTGCCGTTCTTCACCTTGAGCAAGGTAGTTATTTTTTTAAAAGATTTTACCTTTATTTAACTAGGCAAGGCAGTTAAGAACAAATTCTTATTTCCAATGACAGCCTAACATTGGGTTAACTGCCTGTTCAGTGGCAGAACGACAGATTTGTACCATGTCAGCCCCCCCAGCACCTATCTGATTCAGATGGTTAAATGTGGAAGACACATTTCAGTTGAAAGCATTCAGTTCTGCCACTGACTAGGTTTTCCCTTGTCTATTACTATATAACTGTAGCACCATGTTTGTTGTTCCCAACTCAACTTTTTATCAGAGGACACAGGATTATGCTCTGCACTATTTCATAGCCTTAGTGGCCCGGCCACCCAGGGGTTTAAAATCGTATGGAGAAGAAATGACTCATCGCATGGAGAAATGACTAATGGCTGTCCATCCATTGTCTCTGAAGCGGATGTTATCAAATCTGTCTCTTTATGAAAATCAGCACACCTGTTCTTTTCTCCTCAGGGTCATTAGTGCACACACACTCTAAGTTGACATTCTAGACTGAATTATACCAAAGAGCTCAGTATCGAGTAAGTAAAAGCACAGTGAAAGCATAGCCTCTTGATAATGTTGAATATTTTTTTCTTCTACGCTCAGCTTAGGGCAAAATGTATTTGCATGAAGCAGAGGGATAGGAGTCATAAAGCAAGACTGTTTGTGGTATGGTCAGAGGTTGTGGGGTTGCATCTCTGTCAGTGCCCTCTCACACACCATGGTGGGCCAACACTCAAACACATATTCTTCAGTTAGTGATGATGTTGAATCCCAGGCCTGTCCCTTCCCTCCACCCTCAACATGTGTGGTCACACACTTCTCTGCCACTTCGGTGTTGTCCCTTAGCTGAGGGAGTGAAAATCCTAGAAGAGATAGGGGCTAATTACACCCTCTGATCGCCACTTCAACACAGCCAGCAATGCTGAAGTCTCCAGAGCCATGTGATGTCCCAGAAATAAAAGCCATTTGTTTGGAGTATGCACATTTTCATTAAAAAATGATTGAAGGGGCATGCCTAAAGCTTGGTGTCCATGAGATCAGGCAATATGTTTACCATAGTCCCTTCTCGGTTTGGTGATGAGTTTGGACTAGATCATGAACATTATTTTAGCTTTATTTTACTAGGCAAGTCAGTTAAGAACAAATTCTTATTTTCAATGACAGCCTAGGAACAGTGGGTTAACTGCCTGTTCAGGGGCAGAACGACAAATTTGTACCTTGTCAGCTCGGGGATTCGAACATGCAACCTTTCGGTTACTAGTCCAACACTCTAACCACTAGGCTACCCTTCCGCCCATGAACAAAGTCGTTTTGGGTGTAATCCGCACTTCCTCATTCAAATAAATGACAGGCAACATCTATATGTTTTATTGTGTGGCTATCAGTGTTGTTGGGTTGGCAGAAGACCTAGTGTGGCAGCTGGACAGCAGCCTCGATTGCCTCTATCAATGACTTATGGCGAACCGCAAAGAGTGATATTGTTTTTGTTGGTTTGATCTTGAAGAAGTGACACTGAACAAGTGTCTCCCAAAGTTGATGGGTTTACGTATCCCCTCATCAAAATGTTTAGCTCTGAAAGTGAAAGTTTTGACAGCAACATGTGACAACGGTGGGACCATGCAAGTTTCTCGGGTTGAGGGACTGGTTTGGCATAGGAGAGATAAGTAAACTGCAGTAGCTCTTCGGAGGAACTGATGTCATATGAGAAAGTGCAGTCTTTGCTTGTTTCCATGGAGACGTGGGAGGGAGCCATGTGGCTGATTGTCACCAGGAGAAGCCCGGGGGCGTGTGAGACCGTGTGGAGTTCTCCCAAAATGCTTCGCTTCACAACATACGATGTTCGCCTGGATAGATGAAGCAGGCCATATTATTTGTTTCATGCTTGTTTAGTGTGAAATTGTTATTTGAACACAACTGATGTAATGGAATGAATATTCAAGAGTGTGTGGAAAGATGAAACCTCATGGAAAGCAGGTCTCTCTCGTGTGTGTGTGTGTGTGTGTGTGTGTGTGTGTGTGTGTGTGTGTGTGTGTGTGTGTGTGTGTGTGTGTGTGTGTGTGTGTGTGTGTGTGTGTCTGTGTCTGTGTCTGTGTCTGTGTCTGTGTCTGTGTGTGTCTGTGTCTGTGTGCACTCCCTTTGTCCCAATTTATTCCTTTGCTACTACTGGTGTGTAATTAACACTTTGCTACTACTGGTGTGTAATTAACACTTTGCTACTACTGGTGTGTAATTAACACTTTGCTACTACTGGTGTGTAATTAACACTTTGCTACTACTGGTGTGTAATTAACACTTTGCTACTACTGGTGTGTAATTAACACTTTGCTACTACTGGTGTGTAATTAACACTTTGCTACTACTGGTGTGTAATTAACACTTTGCTACTACTGGTGTGTAATTAACACTTTGCTACTACTGGTGTGTAATTAACACTTTGCTACTACTGGTGTGTAATCTGCTACTTCTCCTGTATGCGCTTCACTGTCCTATCTGTTCAATTAAAATTAATACAAAAATACTAAAAGAGTAGGAAATCCTATTCCTTTGAAATTTGGCAGGCATGTTTTTGTTATTCTGACGTTAGTGTAATGGATGTAGTTTTGCTTCTACTTCCCGACACGTTTTAACACAGTTCCCATGACGATGAATGACTGTATGCGGTTGACGTCATGGTCAAGGTCAGAGTTCACCCACTGTTGAAGAATTAAATTGACTCTAAGCTCCCATCAATATAGTGTTACCCTTCACGAGTAATGTTCTTCCCGCTCTTCACTCTGGCTCTGCTATATCGGGCACTTCCCTCGCTCTCTCCATTCATTAGTGTTTCTCCATCAGCGGTAGTGTCGTGACTGTACAGTTGAAGGGCTGCTCCAAATGCTGGAGCTCAGCAGAGCATGAAATAAAGATGTTACTCTGGGTTATGCAATGTATCTCTGTAACCCCACACCTCCAGCCCATACACACACACATTATAATCCAGATGTTCTTGCATTGCAATATTGAGATGTCTTGTCCTCATACTGGAATCCTAAGTCGTGTCAAGGCACAAAGCGAGATTTTGTTTTTAAACAGGTGAAGTTAAATTCAATGGAAGGACGGGACACCTGGAGCTACATCTGGTGCATTGGTGGTCTTTTCATTTTAATGCCCTATTCTAATGCCCTGTTCAGACAGAATTTGTTTTAAAAAAGCAAACAGGAAATCAGGGGATTCATGTCTATCGTCATATTCTTACAATGGCAATTATTCAATCTATTTTATATCTAACTGCAACATAGCCATTAATTATCACGAAAACATGGTTGTAGCTATTTAAATCTTTGCCCATTCCTGATTTCAATTTCAATTGGTCTTTAATATTGAATTATTAGTGTGCATGTAAACCTGGAAATTCACATTTGTTTTGCTTGGTCAAAAACGACCATGTTCATTCACACAATTATGAATGATCTCTTCTCATCCCTTATCTTTGGAACCACAATTGATGAATGAATCTGCCTCATGAGTAACATTGTGGCACCTCTTTGGAGTAGGAGAAAGTGCCATGTTGAAGGGTGACTTCTTAATGATGGGTGTGCTAACGGTTAGCTGGAAACCTCTGTTGCTGTGGAGGAGGGCTGGTTGTAGGAAGGGGAGGCAGCCGGAAGCTATTACAGGGATGAGCACTGCAAGCCGGAGCCCACTCCACCCACCCATTACGTAAGCGTGGAAAAATAACATTTGCATTGTGTGTGTGTGTTTGAGTCAGAGTGAGCGTTTGTGTCCATGTGGATGCAACGCTCTCCGGATCACCACATGGTTGCCATGGAAACACAAAGGAGTAAAGCTGCATGCAAACAGCTGCTGTCATATACCTGGAAGCAAAAAGATTGTACTGGCAAGAAGAGAGGGAATAAAAGAAAGGGGGAAAGTGTGTCAACCTTTTGAAAGCATTAGGAAAGTGAGGATTGTGTTGTGAAGAGCACAGAACATTGGCTCATTATATTGTGCACTTTATAATGATATTATCAAAATCAAGTCTTTTTCCAGTGCTTTTTCATAAAAATATCCAGTGCAGCCTTTTATTTTGATATGGCATAGTTTCTGGGTAACAATTAAGTACGTTACTGTGATAGGACTGTCTGGGAGTGGTCTGAGTGGGGAGTGGAAAAGTGGTCTGAGTGGGGAGCTCTTATTGGCAGAGAGGTTTGGAACTCTCTTTCTTACTGGTCTGTCCCCAGGTAGGCCAAAACTCCATCCCACCAAAATAGGCTGAAATTTCAGGTGGCCTTTTCAACCACTCTTACACTAAAAGGGCATTATCAGAATTTTCTAAATTTCACTCTTATTATTTCCGTCCTCATAGTGTGGAAATATATATAAAACATAGGGAAATCATGTTTTGACTGCACTGGGCCTTTAACGTTTTTCTTAGGATGAGAGTTTATCCAAAGGCAGAGCATACTGTATAAAAACCCTAGTTAAAAAAAAAGTAGAATAATGTACTTCAAATATATTAGCATTTTGTGGCCACATGTGCCCTAATAATGAGTTGTACTACTGTAACTTGAGAAGGCTAGGTAGCATATCCATCTTTTCATCAAAATGTTGAATGCATGAACTTGTTCGACATGCACTGTTAAAGCAGGCGGGAATTGTTTGAACTGAATATACTCTCTGTATGAACATTTCTGATGAATGCTATTTTAGCTATAACATTGACTGGGGTTAGTTCAAATCCCACTCTCTAATGCAGCTATGTGCCTTTCATAGAAGACATTGTATAGAAAAGCTTGATGAAGGGATTCTACCCATTTCGGTGTCTGCCCTGCACATAGTGAATTTGACTATACTGGAAAATAAATATTGCCCAAATGGATTTCAATAAACATGCATACATATAGGTCAAAATGTATTTGTGCAATGCAAAATAATACAAGCAAATACTTCTCTTATATGATGTCAAGCATACAATCCATATTTTGTATTTTTTTAATATGCTAGAATAAGCTACTCACAGTGGTCATTAGCCTTTACCAAATTACATATTTTGTCTGGTGTATAATCAGTGTCTGGACACAACTCCATGGTCAGTGCTCCGGGCTTAGCTTCAAAAGGCCCCATGCAGTCTTATGAAGAGCATTACTTGAGATCAGCATTGAAGTGCTCCCTTTAGTAACTGTGCTCTTGGAACTGTAGCCAGCCAAGACTGTCCTGTGTCAGGAACACCGTAATTGCTACAAGTACAAATTCCATATCGTACACAGTGTGGCGAATGCTTGCATGGAGTAATGACAGGATCTACTTTTGCATGCTGACACACCCCATGATTCTGCCGGAGAGCACAAATTGAATGACTCTTAACTTGTTTTGTGCGATACCCATTGAAAATTGTGCTTTGAAAGATGGATAACCTCAGCTCAATGTTGATTAGGGAAGAATCATCCCTTCAAACCACACGCACAGCTGATGTTTTCCTTGTTTATAACTGCTGAAGAATGGGAACTAATATTTCCCCAGTACAATTTTTTAAAACTACACTGAACCAAAATATAAATGCAACATGCGAAGTCTTGGTCCCTTGAAATAAAAGTTGAAAATAAAAGATCCCAGGAATTTTCCATACTCACAAAATTCTTATTTCGCTCAGATTTTGTGTACAAATTTGTTTCCTGACTGCAGGAATGTCCACCAGAGCTGTTGTCTGAGCGAAATAAGATTTTTGTGAGTTTGGAAAATGTGTGTGTGAGTGTGTGTAGAGGATGTTGTCTGAGCGAAATAAGATTTTTGTGAGTATGGAACATTTCTGGGATCTGTTATTTTCAACTTTTATTTGAAGGACCAAGACTTTGCACCTGACAGAAATGCTCCTCAGCATCCCGTCCACGTCAGCTTCTTGATATGCCACACCTGTCAGGTGGATGGATTATCTTGGCAAAGGAGAAAATGGAGGGAGGGATGTAAACAAATTTGAGACAACATTTGAGAGAAATAAGCTTTTTGTGTGGTTACGGAAAATGTCTGGGATCTTTTATTTCAGCTCATGATACATGGGTCTAACAATTTACATGTTGCGTTCATATTTTTGATCAGAATATAAGGAAATAAATTATGAAGTGCAATGCTGGTGAGATGAGAGTTGCAGGCTAATTTCTATCAGAGCAGAGAGAGGGAGAAAGATCATGGAAAGAAAGTTTATCTCATTCTAGTTCTGTGAGAGATACAGGCGTGCTCACACAGCCACGGCCGCTCATTGGTCTCAAACATAGGTTACTATGTTGCGCAATTCATAGAGCCGGGCAGGCTCAACCCGAAGCACCTCTTAGAATATTAGGCCCAGGGGGTGGGGGGAATTAACGAACAGGCAACTCGATTTAACTTTGATCGCTTTTATTAAAATGTTTACATTGCAAAAAGTGAAATTAATTTTCATGCCACGAGTGCTACTGGATCTGGCCAAATAAGTTCCGGAATGAAACAGTCCAAAACGCTGAGGTGCCTGATCCTGTTCCCGCAGGATCCTTCTCAAATTAAGCACTGGTTAGGGCTTATTGTGGTTCAGAAGGTTACGGGTGTGTTGTTTCCATTGTCGCTCAGGGCCTTTATGGTATGATGAGATGTATTGTTCACACAGACACAGACACAGACACAGACACACACACACAAACACACCCTTCAACACGGCTCCTTCAGTGGCCTCAGGTGTCACAGCTGACAACAACTAAGGGAGGCATCATAAGTGCTGTTGTGCAATCGGAGCTGTAAAAAATGATAAAGAAGAAATATTGAGTAAGTTGCTTAATTCTTATTTTTGGTGTGGGGTAGGACTAGGGGACAATGTTGAGGGAGTTTTCACTGTAGCCTTGTTTTACGGCTTTATGTTGAGTGATCCACAAAAACTCTGGAAAAATCCACTGCGGCAGCCAGTGAAGAAAATCCCTGGTACTCGTCTTGTTTCCTAATGTAATGCAGCATAAAATACTTTCAGATCAGCATATTAGCATGATACACTCCCTTGAAACTACAGCAAGTCTATGGATGGGTTTACCTGTGATGCCATAAGGCAGTATTTTGTATCTCAGAAAGGCTATTTAATCGGCCGTGCTTTTACATTCAGTATGTTGGATGTAATCATCAGGCCTACCTTAGCATAGGCTGTGATTTGAATTTCAAGCTGTTCTCCAGGAGTAGGCAATATCCTTATGGCCCAAGTGTGGGGTTGTTCTCTGTCCCCGTTTGACTGTGTGACAGCCAGGAAAGAAGTCTGCCCTGTGGGGAAGCCGGTGGCCCTCCACCCCAGTGCTATACAGCCACTTATAGCTGTCGTCACAGGCTTATGTGTGCCCTTCATGCATGAGCCAAGTGTCTGAAATACCCCCCCCCAATGGTTCCCCCCATACATACCCTGCTCTCCCATGACAAAGAGTGTGACTGCCAGTGCCCGCTGGCACTTGTAGATTCAACTGTCAACGAAAAGGGGGCACCCATGTCCACACTGTGTAGAGGTGTGTGAGAGGGGTTTGGAGGGGTATTCTGCGCAGCATGGCAGCGTTAAGCACATTATCAGACGCAGGGCTGCATTACAAATCAGCTGTCGGAGTGCGAGGGCTGCCCGGGGTGCAAGGTCATTGTCTCTATTGAAGTTGAACAGGCGGCCCGCCGGAGGAGTAGGCTTGCTGTTTTGTTGCATGGGCATCTGGTGCTCCCACAGCACACTGCTTCAAGCGACCGGCAGCGCTCGGGATGTCTATGGAGACAAACAAAGTTTCACTGCACTGTAAGTTACCCCGTGTGATACTTTTACTTTTTAACATTTTGCTTGTTTGAATATGGGCCACTATTATACAGGAAGTTGCATGTAGGCCTTTTAGTTACTGTAATTATTCAGCTATAAGCTATTTGGCAACTGCAGATAAGGCAGTGAATGAATTTGAATGAAGGTAAACAAATGAGTTCCTAGTATAGAGGGTAGTTGTACATATTTATTATATAAAAAAAAATATCTGAATTATCCATTTGCACAACTACCATGAAAAACCACTAAACAGGGAAATACTTCGCACAATCTTGTTATTTTTTATGATTTTGGACTGCTGCAACCAAATGGCTCTGCAATGGGAAAATACAGATCATCTGAATCTTATCATGTTGCCTACACAACCTAAAAGTTTGATAAAATACGGTGCTGTGTAGTGTTGTTGGCTAGTAGAACATGTGCATCTCACATTGAATCTTAAGATGGCTGTGACTAAGAGAATTCTGCATTTGTTTTGTCAATTCAGGGTATCCAAACCCAATAAGACACTTCACTGGCGCTCAATGAATCTAGGGGATTTGCATATATTTCGGTTCAATGACGTATGTTTATCTTCATGTATTTCATAAATTGCGAAAAGAGTCATTCGTGCCAATGGTTTATTACACAAATACTGTATTGTAGTGCATTTCAAATTTGCCAACCCTTTTCTCAGCAAACATATAAGACTAATTCTTAGCAGTGTATGATGGACTCGCTCAAACATGTGGTTTGGGGAGCAGGGACTAAACTATTATACTCCCAACGTTTTGTAATGGATGCAAATAGCTTGTTGTCATTAACCTCCATTTAAATGTAAATTTGGGTTCTGTCTGTGGAGATGAGCCTCTGGACTACTGAGAAAGAATACTTGTTATGGGTTCAGTTTCCTTTGTTGAACATGCAGCAGCTATTCTTTTGAAAGGTCTGCTTTGTTATTAATTAACGATTCTTCGATTGCATAACAAGTACTTGTCCACCTACATTATTACCGTATGAGCTAATCTAGCTAATCTTTTCTAAGGGATGCTCAGTGGTGTTTGGAAGTGTTTTGTGTGATGGTGATGGTGATGCTGCTTTTTAGTCCAGGACTAGGCTTAATCTGTCCCCGAAACTGTCCCAATACTACTATACAGATCATTATGATTGAATCAAATCAAATTAAATTGTTTTTGTCACATGAACCGAATACAACCGTAACGTGATTTTTATTTATTTATTTAATTTATTTCACCTTTATTTAACCAGGTAGGCAAATTGAGAACAAAGCAGTTCGACACATACAACAACACATGGAGTAAAACAAACATACAGTCAATAATACAGTAGAAAAATAAGTCTACATACAATGTGAGCAAATGAGGTGAGATAAGGGAGGTAAAGTAAAAAAAGGCCATGGTGGCAAAGTAAATACAATATAGCAAGTAAAACACTGGAATGGTAGATTTGCAGTGGAAGAATGTGCAAAGTAGAGATAGAAATAATGGGTTGCAAAGGAGCAAAATAAATAAATACAGTAGGGGGAGAGGTAGTTGTTTGGGCTAAATTATAGATGGGCTATGTACAGGTGCAGTAATCTGTGAGCTGATCTGACAGCTGGTGCTTAGAGCTAGTGAGGGAGATAAGTGTTTTCAGTTTCAGAGATTTTTGTAGGTCGTTCCAGTCATTGGCAGCAGAGAACTGGAAGGAGAGGCGGCCAAAGAAAGAATTGGTTTTGGGGGTGAGCGCGTGCTGCAGGTGGGTGCTACTATGGTGACCAGCGAGCTGAGATAAGGGGGGACTTTACCTAGCAGAGTCTTGTAGATGATCTGGAGCCAGTGGGTTTGGCGACGAGTATGAAGCGAGGGCCAGCCAACGAGAGCGTACAGGTCGCAGTGGTGAGTAGTATATGGGGCTTTGGTGACAAAACGGATGGCACTGTGATAGACTGCATCCAATTTATTGAGTAGGGTATTGGAGGATGTTTTGTTAATGACATTGCTGAAGTCGAGGATCGGTAGGATGGTCAGTTTTACAAGGGTATGTTTGGCAGCATGAGTGAAGGATGCTTTGTTTTGCGAAATAGGAAGCCAATTCTAGATTTGACTTTGGATTGGAGATGTTTGATGTGAATCTGGAAGGAGAGTTTACAGTCTAACCAGACAGGTTAGAGGTATTTGTAGTTGTCCACATATTCTAAGTCAGAGCCGTCCAGAGTAGTGATGTTGGACGGGCGGGCAGGTGCAGGCAGCGATCGGTTGAAGAGCATGCATTTAGTTTTACTTGTATTTAAGAGCAATTGGAGGCCACGGAAGGAGAGTTGTATGGCATTGAAGCTCGTCTGATGGGTTGTTAACACAGTGTCCAAAGAAGGGCCAGAAGTATACAGAATGGTGTCGTCTGCGTAGAGGTGGATCAGAGACTCTCCAGCAGCAAGAGCGACGTCATTGATGTATACAGAGAAGAGAGTCGGTCCAAGAATTGAACCCTGAGGCACCCCCATAGAGACTGCCAGAGGCCCGGACAACAGGCCCTCCGATTTGACACACTGAAATCTATCAGAGAAGTAGTTGGTGAACCAGGCGAAGCAATCATTTGAGAAACCAAGGCTATCGCGTCTGCTGATGAGGATGTGGTGATTGACAGAGTCGAAAGCCTTGGCCAGATCAATGAATACGGCTGCACAGTATTGTTTCTTATCGATGGCGGTTAAGATATCGTTTAGGACCTTGAGCGTGTGTAACGGCTGTTTGGAGAAGTGGACCAAAGCGCAGAGTGTTAAGTGTCCATGATTTTTATTATAATCGAACACTAGAACAAAAATGATCAAAGCGACACAAACAAAACAGTTCTATCTGGTGTAGACACACGACAGAAAACAACTACCCACAAAACCATGTGGGAAAAAGCTACTTAAGTATGGTTCTCAATCAGAGACAACAATAGACTGTTGCCTCTGATTGAGAACCACACCCGGCCAAACAACAAAGAAATACAAAACATGGAATATGAACATAGAATGCCCACCCTAGTCACACCCTGGCGTAACCAAAATAGAGAACAAAAGCCTCTCTATGATTAGGGCATGACAGCGTGGCTGAAGTGCACCCATGGCCAGCTCTGAAACCAGATTGCATAGCAGAGAAAGTATGATAAGATTCAAAATGGTCGGTAATCTGTTTGTTGACTTGGCTTTCGCAGTTTGGGTCAAGAGTGTCCCCCCCTTTGAAGAGGGGGATGACCGCAGCTGCTTTCCAATCTTTGGGAAACTAAGACGACACGAAAGAGAGGTTAAACAATTTCGGCAGATAATTTTAGAAAGAACGGGTCTAGATTGTCTAGCCCCGCTGATTTGTAGGGGTCCAGATTTTGCAGCTGTTTCAGAACATCAGCTGACTGGATTTGGGAGAAGGAGAAATGGGGAAGGCTTGGGCGAGTTGCTGTGGGGGGTGCAGTGCTGTTGACTGGGGTAGGGGTAGCCAGGTAGAAAGCATGGCCAGCCGTAGAAAAATGCTTATTGAAATTCTCAATTATAGTGGATCGGTTTATCGGTGGTGACAGTGTTTCCTATCCTCAGTGCAGTGGGCAGCTGGGAGGAGGTGTTCTTATACTCCATGGACTTCACAGTGTCCCAGAACTTTTTTGAGTTTGTGTTGCAGGAAGCAAATTTCTGCTTGAAAAAGCTAGCCTTTGCTTTTCTAACTGCCTGTGTATATTGGTTTCTAGCTTCCCTGAAAAGTTGCATATCACGGGGGCTGTTCGATGCTAATGCAGAATGCCATGTGATGTTTTTGTGTTGGTTAAGGGCAGTCAGGTCTGGAGAGAACCAAGGGCTATATCTGTTCCTGGTTCTAAATTTTCCTGAATGGGGCATGCTTATTTAAGATGGTGAGGAAGGCACTTAAAAAAAATAACCAGGTCAATATCCTTCCAGGATACCCCGTCCAGGTCGATTCGAAAGGCCTGCTCGCTGAAGTGTTTCAGGGAGCGTTTGATAGTGATGAGTGGAGGTCGTTTGACCTCTGACTCATTACGGATGCAGGCAATGAGGAAGTGATCGCTGAGATCTTGGTTGAAAACAGCAGAGGTGTATTTAGAGGGCAAGTTGGTTAGGATGATATCTACGAGGGTGCCCGTGTTTACGGCTTTGGGGTGGTACCTGGTAGGTTCATTGATAATTTGTGTGAGATTGAGTGCATCAAGCTTAGATTGTAGGATGGCTGGGGTGTTAAGCATGTTCCAGTTTAGGTCGCCTAGCAGCACAAGCTCTGAAGATAGATGGGGGGCAATCAGTTCACATATGGTGTTCCAGAGCACAGCTTGGGGCAGAGGGTGGTCTATAGCAGGCGGCAACGGTGAGAGACTTGTTTTTAGAGAGGTGGATTTTTAAAAGTAGAAGTTCAAATTGTTTGGGTACAGACCTAGATAGTAGGACAGAACTCTGCAGGCTATCTCTTGTCGTGGAAATTTCCTGTATTACCAAATCATGAGAGAGCAAACCACACACAAGTCAGAGTTATCATAAAGTCAATTTTTAATTATATGAGCTTCACCATAGTCCTGTGACTCTCAGATCAATTCAGTGTTCATAAATGAATTCTCTGAGAGTGCTTACAAGACAGTCCTTAGTATAATTTATAGCCAAGACACACCCATCAAAACTCACATGACGAATAACAGATCTTAGGAACATTATAATAATAATAATAATAATAATATATGCCATTTAGCAGACGCTTTTATCCAAAGCGACTTACAGTCATGTGTGCATACATTCTACGTATGGGTGGTCCCGGGGATCGAACCCACTACCCTGGCGTTACAAGCGCCATGCTCTACCAACTGAGCTACACAGGACCACAAAGAACCTTTTACCAGAAAAAAGAGTATTCCATAATTTATAGCATTAGCTATAGCTATAAATTATCTTTCAGTTTGGTCTCCTAAACGAAGCCCCTATCTAGTTTTTGGTACCACTTAGGACCAAGACATTACCTCATCCAATGGCATATATCAATTGTCAATTTCTAGATACTCCCATAAAAAATACAACCCTCCTGGACAAGCTTACAGACATGCACACAGACATCGTGGAGCCACCTAACTGGTTCCCCGTTAATCACACCATCCCTTCACATGGTTTAGGAATAGTTACAGACACATTCACAGATAAGACTAACCCGACCTCTCCCCTCTCTGGGCCCAAGTAACTTTTCCCACATAAGCATACTATAAAAATGTATAAAACATCTTATTTATAAATGTTACATAAAGGATTCTGGAGAGGCATGCTTAGTCGAGTGATCAAAAGGGTCCAGTGAGTAGTGAGGTTGGTTGGGGTCACGCCGATTCAGACAGCTAGCCGGACCATCGGTAGCAAGCTAGCATAGGATGGAGGACTGTTTTTAGCCACCTTGTGCGTTTCCGTCTGTAGATTAGTGGGGTTCCGTGTGGTAGAAGGGATCAATCCAATTGTCAAAATAGATATAGTTATAGTGACCCAAGAAAAATGGTCCGATAGATCTATTCAGAAAGCACCCGATAAGACAGCTAATGGTTAGCAGGCCGCAGATGGGTGTTCAGGTAACGTCACGACGGAGGGGTCAGTTAGATAACTCCCTCGGCCAGATGACGTCGGTAGTCCAGTCATGAAGGCCCGGTGGGGCTCCGCGTCAGCAGTAAAACGTTCCGGATAGGTGATTGTAGCTCAGAAGTGGCTGATGGAACTCTTCAGCTGGCTAGCTCCGGAATAATTTATGTTTGCTCCGGGATCGACGTAAGCCAATAGTCACACGGATAGCAGCGAGCTAGCTGCAAGATCCAGGTGTAAATGTTCGGTTGAAATCTGGAGATATGGAGAGAAAAATACGTCTGGTATGTTCTGGTCTGAGTCGCGTTGTACAAAACTGGCGATAGCTTTTCGAGCTAAATGCTTACTTACATGTCCTTAACCAACAATGCAGTAAGCATTTTTATAAAAAGTAACACAATATAATTACATAACAATAACGAGGCTTTATACAGGATGTACCGGTACCGAGTCAATGTGCAACATCAGTATTGTCACGCCTTGGTCATTGTATTTTGTGTTTTTGTTATATGTTTGGGTAGGCCAGGGTGTGACATGGGTTTATATGTTGTATTCGTATTGGGGTTTGTATTATTTGGGATCGCGGCTGATTAGGGGTGTTGTTAGGCTTGGCTGCCTGAGGCGATTCTCAATCAGAGTCAGGTGCTTGTCATTGTCTCTGATTGGGAACCGTATTTAGGCAGCCTGACTTTCGCTTTGTATTTCGTGGGTGTTTGTTCCTGTCTCTATGTTGTAGTCACCAGATAGGCTGTAATTAGTTTCACGTTCCGTTCTGTTGTTTTTGTATTTAGTATTCAGTTATTTCATGTACCGCGATTTATTTCATTAAAGTCATGAGTAACCTACACGCTGCATTTCGGTCCGACTCTCTTCATTCAACAGACGAACGCCGTTACAAGTATTCTAATGATATAGTCTTTAATTCTTCTTCTAGAGTCATACAATTGTCAGGATTCGTGTCAATTCCATTTAAATTTGCCCTGTTTTATAACTATTTTCAATGAGGGTGAAATGCCCGACCGTTGGGTGAGTGAAGTACATCTACAATACAATTAATTTCTGTACCATTTTCAAGGTTTGGGTTAATTACATTTAAATTCAGCCTATTCTGTGGTGGCAGGTAGCCTAGTGGTTAAGAGCGTTGGGCCAGTAACTGAAGCTAGTTCAAATCCCAGAGCTAACAAGGTGTAAAAATATGCTGTTCTGCCCTTCTACAAGGCTGTTAAACCCCCAGCAACAGCTTCTCTATGAGTGCCGATGACGTTGATTAAGTCAGCCCGCCGCACCCCTCTGATTCTGAGGGTTTGTGTTAAATGTAATATAATAATAATATATGCCATTTAGCAGACGCTTTTATCCAAAGCGACTTACAGTCATGTGTGCATACATTCTACGTATGGGTGGTCCCGGGGATCGAACCCACTACCCTGGCGTTATGTGACACAATTCGGTTGAATTCATTCAGTTCTGCAACTGACTAGGTATCCCCTTTCTCTTCCCCCCTTCCTTTCCCCGTCAGGGGGTAAAACAAAATTCAAATTTTCCTCAATGCTTCTCTATTACAAAAAATTGGACTTGGAATTTCAATTGCTTCCTGAAGAACTTCATATGAGTCATTCCCTGTCATTTCAGCAAGCCATGACACCCACCATCTCAGATTGTTCTTAAATTATTTCTATATTTAGAAACAGGTACGATTGGCATTCCTTTTATTGTATTTCATCTAGGACAAGTTAAGCTAATTGATTGCACCCAAATGGTCAATTTTATTCAGATAATATTCAGTAATATAGTACCTAACATCTGATTTAGACCAAATGTCTTCCTACCCATGCCAATCCCACCACAACAACCCAATATACAGTATCAGTTCTCTATGTTTAACAAATAGTATGAAGCTGCGGCTTGGATTATTGCTTCTCCATACTACGTAATGTATTCCCTGTTTATCTGGTGATGGTTTTTCTTTCACTGTTCAAAGAAATATGTAATATAAGTTTCCTGCATTATTTACCACAAAGTAGTATGACAGTACCAAATAGATCTCAACATGTCCTTTGTAGAAAACCAATAGATTTGTCTCATGATGAAAATAAATTGTGTGGTCATCCTCACAATTCAAGCCAGTCCTCCATGGAAGCAAACCAGTTTGTCCTTTTACGCGTAGTCGGTGTCCAGGAAACAGCCCCTTTCTGTGTGGTTTATTTACTTCAAAAAATGTCTGCACTGCACTGCAGCAGGGATATTGACCCACGCCTCCATACAGACCTTCTCCAGATCCTTCAGGTTTCGGCGCTGTCGCTGGGCAATACAGACTTTCAGCTCCCTCCAAAGATTTTCTATTGGGTTCAAGTCTGGAGACTGGCTAGGCCACTCCAGGACCTTGAAATGTTTCTTATGGAGCCACTCCTTAGTGTGTTTAGGGTCGTTGTCATGCTGGAAGACCCATCTTCAATGCTCTTACTGAGGGAAGGAGGTTGTTGGCCAAGATCTCGCGATACATGGCCCCATCTATCCTCCCCTCAATACAGTGCAGTCGTCCTGTCCCCTTTGCAGAAAAGCATCCCCAAAGAATGATGTTTCCACATCCATGCTTCACGGTTGGGATGGTGTTCTTGGGGTTGTACTCATCCTTCTTCTTCCTCCAAACACGGCGAGTGGAGTTTAGACCAAAAAGCTCTATTTTTGCGTTTGGCGTAGTGTGTTACGTAGCGTAGTGTGTTACTAATGGTTTTCTTTGAGACTGTGGTCCCAGCTCTCTTCAGGTCATTGACCAGATCCTGCCGTCTAGTTCTGGGCGGATCCCTCACCTTCCTCATGATCATTGATGCCCCTCGAGGTGAGATCCTGCATGGAGCCCCAGACCGAGGGTGATTGACCGTCATCTTGAACTTCTTCCATTTTCTAATAATTGCGCCAACAGTTGTTGCCTTCTCACCAAGTTCTCTGGCCTTGGCCATTGTGGAGAGGTTGGAGTCTGTTTGATTGAGTGTGTGGACAGGTGTATTTTATACAGGTAACAAGTTCAAACAGGTGCAGTTAATACAGGTAATGAGTGGAGAACAGGAGGGGCTTCTTAAAGAAAAACTAACAGGTCTGTGAGAGCCGTAATTCTTACTGGTTGGTAGGTGATCAAATACTTATATCATGCAATAAAATGCAAATTAATGACTTAAAAATCATACAATGTGATTTTCTGGATTTTTGTTTTAGATTCCGTCTCTCACAGTTGAAGTGTACCTATGATACAAATGACAGACCTCTACATGCTTTGTAAGTGGGAAAACCTGCAAAATCAGCAGTTTATCAAATACTTGTTCTCCCCACTGTATGTGTCATTTAATTAGCCATTAACATTTGGCCATCTATTGCTTTTCACTGAATAATCAAAGTCATAATTGCTCAACGAGTCTGTGACCGCGGTTGTGTAATGTTCTTTGGGGGGTGCAGTTTGTGCACGGCTCTGCTCTGAGCAGCGCTAAAGCTGTTCTATTTCAAGGATCCGCCACTCAAGTGAATCCTGCTATAACCTTCTTCTGAAGTAAGATGACGTTGCTATAACAGCGAAAGCTTCAGACACACACGCGACACACAAGACATCAACAAGACCCACATGACATCAACAAGACACACATGACACATAAGACATCAACAAGATACATATGACACACAAGACATCAACAAGACACACAAGACATCAACAAGACATCAACAAGACACACATGACACATAAGACATCAATAAGACATCAACAAGACACACAAGACATCAACAAGACACACATGACACATAAGACTTCAATAAGACATCAACAAGACACACATGACACATAAGACACCAACGTGACACACAAGACATCAACAAGACCCACATGACATCAACAAGATACATATGACACTCAAGACATCAACATGACACATAAGACATCAACAAGACACACAAGACATCAACATGACACACATGACACATAAGACATCAACAAGACACACAAGACACACAAGACATCAACAAGACACACATGACACATAAGACATCAACAAGACACACAAGACATCAACAAGACACACAAGACACACAAGACATCAACAAGACACACATGACACATAAGACATCAATAAGACATCAACAAGACACACAAGACATCAATAAGACATCAACAAGACACACAAGACATCAACATGACACATAAGACATCAACAAGACATCAACAAGACACACATGACACATAAGACATCAACAAGACACACAAGACATCAACAAGACACACAAGACACATAAGACATCAACAAGACACACAAGACATCAACATGACACATAAGACATCAATAAGACATCAACAAGACACACAAGACATCAACATGACACATAAGACATCAATAAGACATCAACAAGACACACAAGACATCAACATGACACATAAGACATCAATAAGACATCAATAAGACATCAACAAGACACACAAGACATCAACAAGACACACATGACACACAAGACTCTCTTTGGATTAAATGACACAAGACCAGAGGGAATCACTACAGTTTGTGTTGTATGTAGAAAACATGGTGTTTGCCAATCAGCGTTGAATGAGGGTTGTGTATCAAACTGTTGGTAAGCTGGAATGTTTGGGTTTGAATTCTCTTCCAGTGTTGAATTCTTGCAAAAAGATTAGGGTTTCAATTGAATAGCTTTACTTTTGTTGCCTGTCTTGAAGTGAAATACACCTCTTGGCTGTGGAGACCCACTTCAAGAGCAATGTTTGCCAATTGCCTACTGCATAGTTAATACATTATGCAAGAACTGGGCCATCAAGCATTTTGGGGTAACACCTAATAATAACTATCATTTATTAACCATTTATTGATCATGTGTTAATGATTTTCTGAACATTTGTAAATTATTATAATGCTCCGGTATCCAAATAATAGCCTAATGTAACAGCATGCAAAGATTTGTTGGAATAATTTTATAAAACAATTAATTTCGTAAGTACATTTTGGCCATATAATTGAGACTGAATGATAAAAAAACAGCTTTGACCAAGCTGCTTCAGCGCACACCCGACAGCTGGTGGCACACGCTGTCCAAATGGATCTAGCTTAGACTTCTTGCCAAAATATTGTTGACTGCTCCTTCAACAAGAGACTTCAGCTTCTAGTCTTCACTAAGGCTAAGGACTGGAAGCAGAGTTGCAGATATATTTTGTACTTACAGCTATTTGCTCTTTTTTTGTTCGTGGTTTCTTTATCCTGAGAACCTGTGTAGCACAGATACAGCCCTGTAGACTAATGTTTGTACTTTATAATTCGGTTCCAAGTTGCATTCACTGACGGTGAATTCTCTATATATGCAATGCCGTGCAGATATCCAGAGCAAATGAATAACTATAAATTTGGGACAGATTTTGGGACAGTCTACAACAGAACTTTGGACTTACTCTGCCTCATAGGAGGGTTCCCAGTTGTATCGGACAAGAGAATTTGGCCATACGTCGGTGCTGTTCTTCTCTGCTATGGCATCTAATGTCAGTGCCAGAAATCCAATTTTACAAATTGCCCCCATTTATTTTGGTTGATGTCCAATGAGGCAGTAATCCTGTGTTTAATCAAAGACCCCCATTTCCATGTACATCTGTAACGCAGCATGTTGACGTAAACGGAAGTCTGCCGGCTTACACAGAAATTATATTGTAATTAGAGAAAGGCTTGTCAAGTGTCTGTTTTCATCCATAATTCCTCTCAAGGGACATTTCTAAGTATTGTAAATGATCAAATGGGAATCTGTTATGTTTTCCTCAGATATCCAGGAGTTCTATGAGGTGACGCTGCTGAACACCCAAAAGAGCTGCAAGCAGAAGCTGGAGGAGGTCAACCACATGGCTGACAAGTGGGAACAGACGGGCACGGGCTCCCTCACCGCGGTGCTACAACATGCCTGCCCAACCGAGGTGAGCCTGATGGGACCTCGGAGTAGCGGGCTTAGAAATGTAATGAATCCTGCCAGTCTACCCATTACAGGATTATTGACTTGAATGTGGAGGCCGTTTCTACTCATTGTAGTTCTGTGGTAGTGGTACTACTTCACCAATGAGGAAGCCAGTTGACTCTAAAAAACACAATCAAATAATAGCACGATAAGATAACTGTTTTTCTGTTTCACAGTTTAAGTTCAAGTTTTATTACAGTTTGTAGGTATTGAGATACCTATACATTGGGATCGTTCCTTGCCTAAGTTCTCAAGAAATAAAACAGACAATGGAATCAATTACAGATTTGTGAAAACAAAAATACTGAATAATCATTTCCTTGTGTGTATCACAATTTCAAAGTGGAAATTACAAACTATAAAATACTTTTTATAACTCAATAAATTAATTAATTAATATATGTGGGTCTTTCTATAAAAGAGGTTACCAGTGAGTATTTCTTGTAGTCTGTTTGGAGCTCTTACAAAGTCATTAATAATAATTTGACTTTTTTATTCTTCATGTGAATACATTATGATATAAAGGGGAACATAAATACATTCAATATAATTCAAAAGTTTAATCAAAAGCTATGTTTAAAAATGTATGATACTGTTGTTTGTAGTTATATCATATACTCAGCATTTAACAATTGAATTACACATTGACCTTGATCATGTGAAGTTCCTGGATATTGCTGTCTGTCTCTTTTTTGTATGGAGATCCCGGAAGTGTATTGTAACCTCGTAGCATTTCGTATGTGTAAACAGTTTTCAAGGGCACACATATCCAAAATAATGTATGTGATTGAAAAATCCAATGCTTCAAACAGAAATAGTAACTTTAATATTGTCATGCCTGCTCCCTCTCTGGCGCTCAAGAGCACACCTGTCACCATCATTATGCGCATCACCACTCATTGGGCCCCTCCGGACTCCTTCACGTTTTGATTGCCTTCCCTATATCTGTCTATTTCCTCTGTTTCATCCCCGTGTCAGCATTATTGTCATTTCTGTTTTCCCTGTCCAGACGCTGTCCGTATTCTGTTCCTGTCCGTGGTTATTAAATGTTCACTCCCTGTACCTGGTTCTCGTCTCCAGCGTCCATCCTTACAAATATGATTAATAAAACTAAAATCAATACTGTAATTAACAGGGTTCGTCAATAATATAAAAGAAGTTTGATGCGCATTTGATGTCTAGCTGTTTAGTTACGTAGGGACATTATCGCGCAACATCAGTTGATTCAGGAAAGGATTTTCTGAATGACAGTCATATGATACTGAATACGATTTAACAACAGCCAAAGTGTGGGAATAATGTTGATCTCGAGGATTGACAGACAGTTGACAGACAGTTTTGGTGTCTGTTGTTACGGCGGTCAAGATAATTAGCCTACTTCATAGACAACATTAAATCAAGATTCCTGAGGTAAGATTATGTTCCATGTACATTTTAATAATTTGTTTTCCGAGTACAAATGGAATATGAAAACAGCCTGTTTATACATTTTTGAAGAGAAATATTTTTTTTTGTGCATATAAAACTCCCAAAAACCTTCATATTTTGATGTTCAAATGTGTGTAGGGTTTAATGTGGAATGCCTGCTCAAGTGCGCAGCCAACACTTCCTGTCCTTTAGATGGAGGACACCCTTCTAACTCCATTCTATTAAACTATTATCTAATAATTAGTTGATTAATAACTGCTCATACCATGCCACAGTGCCAATATAAGGTAAGATTTCAAAATTTCTACATATGATTTAGTGTCTATTGACTTGTTAATGAACTGCTGTTACTGTAAATGGTTAGCTGACTAATACAGTGCATTCAGAAAGTATTCAGTCTCCTTGACTTTTTCCACATGTTGTTATGTTACAGCCTTCTTCTAAAATAGATTAAATAATTTCCCCCCTCGATCTACACACAATACCCCATAATACAAACCAAAAACAGTTTTTTAAATACATTTTTGCAAATGTATTATCAATAAAAAACATATCACATTTAAATAAGTATTCAGACCCTTTCCTCAGTACTTTGTTGAAGCACCTTTGGCAGCTATTACAGCCTTGAGTCTTCTTGGGTATGACGCTACAAGCTTGGCACACCTGTATTTGGAGAGTTTTTCAGATTCTTCTCTGCAGATCCTCTAAAGCTCTGTCAGGTTGGATGGGGAGCATTACTGCACAGCTATTTTCAGGTCTCTCCAGAAATGGCTGTGCATTTAGGGTTGTTGTCCTGTTGGAAGGTGAACATTCCCATTCCCAGTCTGAGGTTCTGAGCACTCTGGAGCAGGTTTTCATCCAGGGTCTCTCTGTACTTTGCTCCGTTCATCTTTCCCTCGATTCTGTCTCCCAGTCATTGCTTTTAAGAAACATCCCCACAGCATGATATTGCCACCATTATGCTTCACCGTAGGGATGGTGCCAGGTTTCCTCCAGATGTGACGCTTGGCATTCAGTCCAAAGAGTTTCATCAGACCAGAGAGCCTTGTTTCTCATGGTCTATGGGTCCCGTAGGTGCCTTTATGCTCCAAGCGGGCTGTCATGTGCCTTTTACTGAGGAGTGGATTCCGTCTGGCCACTCTACCATAAAGGCCTGATTGGTAGAGTGCTGCAGAGATGGTTGTCTTTCTGGAAGATTCTCCCATCTCCACAGAGGAACTCTGGAGCTCTGTCAGAGTGACCATCGGGTTCTTGGTCACTTCCCTGACCAAGGCCCTTCTCCCTCGATTGCTCAGTTTGGCAGTGCAGCCGGCTGTAGGAAGAGTCTTGGTAGTTCCACATTTATTCCATTTAAGAATGATGGAGGCCACTGTGTTCTTGGGGACCTTCAATGCTGCAGAAATGTTTTGGTACCCGTCCCCAGATCTGTGCATTGACACAATCCTGTCTCTGAGCTCTACGGACAATTCCTTCGACCTCATGGCTTGGTTTTTGCTCTGACATGCACTTTGGGACCTTATATAGACAGGTGTGTGCCTTTCCAAGTCATGTCCAATCAATTGAATTTACTACAAGTGGACTCCAATCAAGTTGTAGAAACATCTCAATGATGATCAATGGAAACAGGATGCACCTGAGCTCAATTTCGAGTCTCATAGCAAAGGTTCTGAATACTTATTGTAAATAGGCTGATCAGTTTCACCTGTCCTCGTTATTGTCTCCACCCCCTCCAGTTGTTGCTTGTTTCCACAGTGTATTTATCACTGTGTTTCCTGTCTCTCTGTGCCAGTTCGTCTTGTATGTTTAGTCAAGTCAACCAGCGTGTTTTTCCCGTACTCCATTTTCTATTCTCTTTTTGATAATCCTCCCGGTTTTGACCCCTGCCTGACTCTGGACTTCTTTTTTTCCTGCCTGATCATCCTGCCTGGCCTGACCTTGATTCTGCCTGCCCTTCGGTATCTTTTGGACTCTGAACTGGTTTTGATCCTTTTGCCTGTCCACAACCATTCTCTTGTCTTCCCCTATTGGATTAATAAATATTGTAAGACTCCAACCATTTGCCTCCTGTGTCTGAATCTGGGTCTCGCCTTGTGTCATGATAGTATTGTGTATAGATTGATGAGGGAAAAAATGGATTGATTCCATTTTAGAATAAGGCTGTAACGTAACAAAATTTGGAAAAGGTGAAAGGGTCTGTATACTTTCCGAATACACTGTATATCCTAGCTACCTAGCTAACCATTGGTTATCTTAATAAAAAACTAGCTCGAATGAATAGTAGAAATGTAAATATATTATTTCACTGTTTACAGCAGGTCTGGGGCTTCTCAGACCAGTCTGATTAGCCTGATAGTGCCGTGGGTGTGCAACTTACACCTGTGCGAATCTGTGTGCGTATGTCAATGGAATTAAACATCCAACCAATGCCTCAAGTGTCGTGCTGTAGGTCCACCACACATCTGAAGGGTTGTGGGGTACCGTGGAGAAACAACCTCTAACCTCTCCCCCTAGACACTGAGAGCATTGGACAGATTTGGACAGGTGTAGAGCAATACCGCCAACATTCCACTAAGCCTATCAGAGGGTGAGGTGGAGCTCTCACCATGTCACCACGCATCAATCCCTCTCAGATCTCCACAAGTGTCTAGACTCTGGGTAGTAGGGGCTAGGGGTTGTTTCTGGACAGGCCATGGGTATTATGGTTGCTCAGTCAGTCAGTCTGGCCCTGTAAAAACATGTTCATAGGTGTCAAATACTTACTTCCTCTGTCTCAATTGCATTTCTTTGATTTGTTGTCTCCTTCTCAAAACCCATTGGATGAGGTCAGAAGTCCCTCCCCTCTCACCTTCTTATCCAATGAGTTTTGAGAAGGAGGCGAGGAGAGATGACGTGAAGAATGAAGGACATGCAATTGAGATTCTCCCCTTGTGTCCTCCATTCCTCACCTCCCTCTCAACGCACATTGGGGGAAGGATCCTCCCCTCGGGCTCCAATGTAGTTACAATGCGAGGCAAGAAGTGGAGGAAACAAGGACAGAGGAAGCAATAATGTGATGTCTAGTTTACACACACACACACACACACACACACACACACACACACACACACACACACACACACACACACACACACACACACACACACACACACACACACACACACACACACACACACACACACACACACACACACACACACACACTGTTTTAAGAGTTTACTGATTATAATAATATTATTTTTATTATTATTATCAAACCATTTAGGAATTTTGACCCTGATGTCAAAAATTGGTCCCTTTATTTATAGAAAGACCCATATGCTGTTTTATCTTGCCAGCCATTGGTGGATGTTGGCTTTCAACGGTCATCGTTAAAAAGAATAGGCCTCCAATGTGAGATGAGAACTGATAATTGGTCCCTAGATCCCCTGGAATCGGGAGCCCTGAGCAGATCGCCAGCTCCACACACCCATCCCTTCTTTAGCAGTTTTCCCCATTACACAGAACGACTCTGCTGACAAACACAGGCTCTGGTTCTACTGTTTTTTGAGGCTGTTCCCAACACGGAAGTAACAGGAGCTGTGTCGGCAACAGTGTGCTGGACTGTGTAGCTCTAGCTAATTGGCCTTTGAGAGAGTGCCTGCTAGTGTTGGAAGAGCTTGAAGAACTTGGCTATGATGTATATACGCAGGCCTGGCCTGTGACATTGTAATTTAAAGGAATGGATGGAGAGAGCTGAAGGTGTGAGGGTTATAAATGCTTGCCCTTTGACGAAAGCAACTTTCCACAATGAAGCTGAGACGTCTTTTAATAAGTCCTCGAAATGGAGCTAGAATAAATCATTTATAGATTATTCTAGATTTTATTCATCATTCTTTTACTTGTTTGAACTACTTGTTGAGTCCTTGATTAGTTTTGAATGCCGATTCTCACCCACCATGACCATAGAAAAAGATGGAGCTTGGAAGCTCTAACCCTGACAATTTGACTGATAAACTCATGGGTACATTCGCAATGTCTACTTTGTATTGTGATGCAATAATTCCCATGGTATTTTGGAATGTTCTATCAACTGATGCTGGATTGCCATGGTAATGTAGAATGTGCATTTAAATGATGTGGCTATTTGTAATGTCAGTTGAGTTGACTTTACAAATCACAGCACATATTGAAGGGTACACTTCCTGCTTTTACTTCCTTTGCTCATGGGTACCATCAATTTCTGCCAGTCCACCCATGCGCCAAATACAACAGGTGTAGACCTAATCTAGCTAATATTTTCTAAGGGATGATTAGTAGTGTTTGGAAATGTTTTGTGTGATGGTGATGCTGCTTTTTAGTCCATGACTAGGCTTAATCTGTCCCCGAAACTGTCCCAATACTACTATACAGATCATTATGATTGAATCAAATCAAATGTATTTGTCACATGCGCCGAATACAACAGGTGTAGACCTTACCGTGAAATGCTTACTTTACAAGTCCTTAACGAACAATGAAGTTCAAGAAAGGGAATTAAGAAAATATTTACTAAATAAACTGAAGTAAAAAAATACAATAAAAAAGTAATGCAAGAAAATGGCATAACAATAACAAGGCTGTATACAGGGGGTACCGGTACCGAGTCAGTGTGCGGGGGTACAGGTTAGTCCAGGTAATATGTACATGTAGGTAGGGGTAAAGTGACTACGCATAAATAATAAACAGCGAGTAGCAGCTGAGTAAAAATAAATGGGGGGGGGGCATTTGAAAAATTGTTCAGCAGTCTTATGGCTTGGGGGTAGAAGCTGTTAAGGAGCCTTTTGGACCTAGATTTGGCGCTCCGGTACCGCTTGCCGTGCGGTAGCAAAGAGAAAAGTCTATGACTTGGGTGACTGGAGTGTTTTACAATTTTTGGGGCTTTCCTCTGTCACCGTCTAGTACATAGGTCATGGATGGCAGGAAGCTTGGCCCCAGTGATGTACTGGCCCGTATGCACTACCCTCTGTAGCGCCTTCCGGTCAGATGCCGAGCAGTTGCCATAACAGGTAGTGATGCAACCGGTCAGGATGCTCTCGATGGTGCAGCTGTTGAACTTTTTGAGTATCTGGGGACCCATGCCACATCTTTTCAGTCTCCTGAGGGGGAAAAGGTGTTGTCGTGCACTCTTCACAACTGTCTTGGTGTGTTTGGACCATGATAGTTTGTTTATGATGTGGACACCAAGGAACTTGAAACTCTCAACCCGCTCCACTAGAGCCCCATCTATGTTAATGGGGCCTGTTTGACCCTCCTTTTTCTATAGTCCACTAAATCAAATCAAATTGATTTATATAGCCCTTCGTACATCAGCTGATATCTCAAAGTGCTGTACAGAAACCCAGCCTAAAAGCCCAAACAGCAAGCAATGCAGGTGTAGAAGCACAGTGGCTAGGAAAAACTCCCTAGAAAGGCCAAAACCTAGGAAGAAACCTAGAGAGGAACCAGGCTATGTGGGGTGGCCAGTCCTCTTCTGGCTGTGCCGGGTGGAGATTATAACAGAACATGGCCAAGATGTTTAAATGTTCATAAATGACCAGCATGGTCCAATAATAATAAGGCAGAACAGTTGAAACTGGAGCAGCAGCACGGCCAGGTGGACTGGGGACAGCAAGGAGTCATCATGTCAGGTAGTCCTGAGGCATGGTCCTAGGGCTCAGGTCCTCCGAGAGAGAGAAAGAAAGAGAGAAGGAGAGAATTAGAGAACGCACACTTAGATTCACACAGGACACCGAATAGGACAGGAGAAGTACTCCAGATATAACAAACTGACCCTAGCCCCCGACACAAACTACTGCAGCATAAATACTGGAGGCTGAGACAGGAGGGGTCAGGAGACACTGTGGCACTATCAGCTACTTTTGTTTTGCTCACATTGAGGGAGAGGTTGTTGACCTGGCAGGACACTGCCAGGTCTCTGACCTCCTTCCTATAGGTGGTATCATCGTTGTCAGTGATCAGGACTACCACTGTTGTGTCATCAGCAAACTTAATGATGTTGGAGTCGCGATTGGCCACGCAGTCGTGGGTGAACAGGGAGTACAGGAGGGGAGTAAGCACGCAACCCCGAGGGGCCACAGTGTTGAGGATCAGTGTGGCAGATGTGTTGTTGCCTACCCTTATCACCTGGGCGTGGTCCGTCAGGAAGTCCAGAATCCAGTTGCAGAGGGGGGTGTTTAGTCCCAGGGTCCTTAGCTTAATGATTATCTTTGTGGGCACTATTGATAGAGGAATTCTAAATTCCTTTATGTTTTAATTGCCAAAACCAATTTCGCACTCTTTTCTAAGTCATTAATGATGTGTAAGTTCATTAATTATGCATGAAGTAGACCGTGACCCGTCTTAAAAGCCAGGTAAGAGCGTTTAATTCCAGAGAGTACTGACCCAAAATACAAAGAACATTACATTTTAAAGAAAGGGAACATAAAATGACGTCATCAGTTTCACACCCTCTCCCATCCTTACAATAGCGTAGTATTCAGTCCTAGAGATAGTTTTACTCCCCTCATAAAACTACATTCCAACCTGTCTAAAAGATATACTTCTACCCACTAATGGAATCCAACAAAAAACATTCTTATCTGTATGAAAAGCTATCTCATCGCTCCCCCTTTAACTATCCAAGAGACACAGACAATTAATTCGTTCTGCTTATATTTTCAGTAACAGCTCAACCAAAAACTCATACTTTTCATATTATAAATGGTTCTAATCAATAATGTATACATAATTAATCATTAACTATAATTTCCTCTAACAACTATAGGGTTGAACGCTGAGCTGTAGTCAATGAACAGCATTCTCACATAGGTGTTTGTTTTGTCTAGGTGGGAAAGGGCAGTGTGGAGTGCAATAGAGATTGCGTCATCTGTAGATCTGTTATGGCGCTATGCGTATTGGAGTGGGTCTAGGGTTTCCGGCATGATGGTGTTGATGTGAGCCATGACCAGCCTTTCAAAGCATTTCATGGCTACCGATGTGAGTGCTACGGGGCAGTAATCATTTAGGCAGGTTACCTTAGTGTTCTTGGGCACAGGGACTATGGTGGTCTGTTTGAAACATGTAGATATTACAGACTCGGTCAGGGAGAGGTTGAAAAGTGAAGACACTTGCCAGTTAGTCCGCAAATGTTTTGAGTACACGTCCTGGTAATCTATCTTGCCCCGCGGCTTTTTGAATGTTGATCTATTTAAAGGTCTTGCTCACATCGGCATAATCACGCTTTCCGTAGCCATCATTGACTTGAAAGGAGACCCCCTTTATATGAATTTTATTTCTATGTTCATGACATCATGCTGATGATTCTTAGCAGATTCATTAACCCTCATGCTACCAACTTATTTTACCAACTGGGGTCATTTTGGCCCCAAGAACAAACTGTTTGAAAAAGCAACAATAATTGCAAAACATTAACTTATTAAAACATAATTACACATGTAAATAATGTTATCTGAAATTTAAAAAATCCAAAACAGACTGTTGTTTTAGCATCATTACAGTTAATTTGCATATTTTGCGAAACAAAGATATACCCTTAAATAATGTGCAGCTTTTTTCCGAATGACAATCCACATTGATACTAAAACGCTGATTTACCATCATTTGATTGTAGTATCATTTAGTTTTTGCTAGTTAAAGGGAAGGTAGACTAAACATTTTATTTCATTGAAAAAACGGATTCGTTCATTGATCCTGGGAGACAATTACCTGTGTGGTGATTGAAGGTATCTTCAGGGTTAGCCATCCCTGAGTCCAGGTCTGGTCTGGTAACTGTGTGGTGATTGAAGGTATCTTCAGGGTTAGCCATCCCTGAGTTCAGGTCTGGTCTGGTAACTGTGTGGTGATTGAAGGTATCTTCAGGGTTAGCCATCCCTGAGTCCAGGTCTGGTAACTGTGTGGTGATTGAAGGTATCCTCAGGGTTAGCCATCCCTGAGTCCAGGTCTGGTCTGGTAACTGTGTGGTGATTGAAGGTATCTTCAGGGTTAGCCATCCCTGAGTCCAGGTCTGGTCTGGTAACTGTGTGGTGATTGAAGGTATCTTCAGGGTTAGCCATCCCTGAGTCCAGGTCTGGTAACTGTGTGGTGATTGAAGGTATCTTCAGGGTTAGCCATCCCTGAGTCCAGGTCTGGTAACTGTGTGGTGATTGAAGGTATCGTCAGGGTTAGCCATCCCTGAGTCCGGGTCTGGTAACTGTGTGGTGATTGAAGGTATCTTCAGGGTTAGCCATCCCTGAGTCCAGGTCTGGTAACTGTGTGGTGATTGAAGGTATCTTCAGGGTTAGCCATCCCTGAGTCCAGGTCTGGTAACTGTGTGGTGATTGAAGGTATCTTCAGGGTTAGCCATCCCTGAGTCCAGGTCTGGTCTGGTAACTGTGTGGTGATTGAAGGTATCTTCAGGGTTAGCCATCCCTGAGTCCGGGTCTGGTAACTGTGTGGTGATTGAAGGTATCCTCAGGGTTAGCCATCCCTGAGTCCAGGTCTGGTCTGGTAACTGTGTGGTGATTGAAGGTATCTTCAGGGTTAGCCATCCCTGAGTCCAGGTCTGGTCTGGTAACTGTGTGGTGATTGAAGGTATCTTCAGGGTTAGCCATCCCTGAGTCCGGGTCTGGTCTGGTAACTGTGTGGTGATTGAAGGTATCTTCAGGGTTAGCCATCCCTGAGTCCAGGTCTGGTAACTGTGTGGTGATTGAAGGTATCTTCAGGGTTAGCCATCCCTGAGTCCAGGTCTGGTAACTGTGTGGTGATTGAAGGTATCTTCAGGGTTAGCCATCCCTGAGTCCGGGTCTGGTAACTGTGTGGTGATTGAAGGTATCCTCAGGGTTAGCCATCCCTGAGTCCAGGTCTGGTCTGGTAACTGTGTGGTGATTGAAGGTATCTTCAGGGTTAGCCATCCCTGAGTCCAGGTCTGGTCTGGTAACTGTGTGGTGATTGAAGGTATCTTCAGGGTTAGCCATCCCTGAGTCCAGGTCTGGTCTGGTAACTGTGTGGTGATTGAAGGTATCTTCAGGGTTAGCCATCCCTGAGTCCAGGTCTGGTAACTGTGTGGTGATTGAAGGTATCTTCAGGGTTAGCCATCCCTGAGTCCAGGTCTGGTAACTGTGTGGTGATTGAAGGTATTTTCAGGGTTAGCCATCCCTGAGTCCAGGTCTGGTAACTGTGTGGTGATTGAAGGTATCTTCAGGGTTAGCCATCCCTGAGTCCAGGTCTGGTAACTGTGTGGTGATTGAAGGTATCTTCAGGGTTAGCCATCCCTGAGTCCAGGTCTGGTAACTGTGTGGTGATTGAAGGTATTTTCAGGGTTAGCCATCCCTGAGTCCAGGTCTGGTCTGGTAACTGTGTGGTGATTGAAGGTATCTTCAGGGTTAGCCATCCCTGAGTCCAGGTCTGGTAACTGTGTGGTGATTGAAGGTATCTTCAGGGTTAATCATCCCTGAGTCCAGGTCTGGTAACTGTGTGGTGATTGAAGGTATCTTCAGGGTTAGCCATCCCTGAGTCCGGGTCTGGTAACTGTGTGGTGATTGAAGGTATCTTCAGGGTTAGCCATCCCTGAGTCCAGGTCTGGTAACTGTGTGGTGATTGAAGGTATCTTCAGGGTTAGCCATCCCTGAGTCCAGGTCTGGTAACTGTGTGGTGATTGAAGGTATCCTCAGGGTTAGCCATCCCTGAGTCCAGGTCTGGTAACTGTTTGGTGATTGAAGGTATCCTCAGGGTTAGCCATCCCTGAGTCCAGGTCCAGGTCTGGTAACTGTGTGGTGATTGAAGGTATCTTCAGGGTTAGCCATCCCTGAGTCCAGGTCTGGTCTGGTAACTGTGTGGTGATTGAAGGTATCCTCAGGGTTAGCCATCCCTGAGTCCAGGTCTGGTAACTGTGTGGTGATTGAAGGTATCCTCAGGGTTAGCCATCCCTGAGTCCAGGTCTGGTCTGGTAACTGTGTGGTGATTGATTGTATCTTCAGGGTTAGCCATCCCTGAGTCTGGGTCTGGTAACTGTGTGGTGATTGAAGGTATCTTCAGGGTTAGCCATCCCTGAGTCCAGGTCTGGTAACTGTGTGGTGATTGAAGGTATCTTCAGGGTTAGCCATCCCTGAGTCCAGGTCTGGTTACTGTGTGATGATTGAAGGTATCTTCAGGGTTAGCCATCCCTGAGTCCAGGTCTGGTCTGGTAACTGTGTGGTGATTGAAGGTATCTTCAGGGTTAGCCATCCCTGAGTCCAGGTCTGGTAACTGTGTGGTGATTGAAGGTATGTTCAGGGTTAGCCATCCCTGAGTCCGGGTCTGGTAAGTTATACATCTGAAGGTTAACAAGGAGGTAAGGTATGGCGGAAGTTTATGCAAGAGTGCTTTGTAGACTAAAAGAGTGCAATGCAGACCAAGTCTTCAAAGAGGGACAGCCTACTTGCTGATACAAAATGCAATGATGTGTACTGAACCTATCGCTCGTAAGAAAGCACAATGCTCTATGATAAACTGCATCAAATTGCTTCAATACAGTGGCAGCGGCATTCATATAGAAGATATCGCCATAGCCAATAATTGAAATGAATGTTGACTGAATGATTTGTTTGCTATTTAATGTTCTTATTAAATAAGCCTATGACTCCAGTTGGCGGCAGGGAGCTTAGCGGTTAAGAGCATTGGGCCAGAGCATTGGGCCATGTGCCCTTGAGCAAGGCTGTAATGCTTGTCGTCAGGGGAAAGAGAGGAGGACCAAAATGCAGCGTGATGATTATCCATTTTAATAGAATACTTTAACAACGAACAAAAAAAAACAATAAACCGACAAACTGAACGAAGACGAAACAGTCCCATACCGTGAACACAGGAAACAGGAACAATAACCCACAACCCACAATACAAAACAGGCTACCTAAATATGGTTCTCAATCAGGGACAATGATTGACAGCTGCCTCTGATTGAGAACCATACCAGGCCAAACACAGAAATAGAAAATCATAGACAAACTAACATAGACAAGTCACGCCCTGACCATACTAAAACAAAAGACAAAACAAAGGATCTAAGGTCAGAACGTGACAAATGCACTTAACCCTAATTGCTCCTGTATTTCGCTCTGGATAAGAGTGACTGCTAAATTACTCAAATGTAAAATGTAGTTTGAGGGCTCCTACTGATATGTATTAACCATAGATGACTAACAGGGGACGCTGCATTGAAGCCACCGTGCAGCCATCTTGGTATTCCTTCTCCATTGTAAAAAAGATTTTGAAAGCAAAAGAAATACATTTATTAATGTCTACATTATGTTATATTACAGATACCTAAATGCATGCTTGAACATTATATTAAGAGAACTGAACAATTATTAAAAACATATTCCTTCAAATATTTTTCTGAGTACTAATGTCACTGTCCCGACTACAACAAATAAATGCTTAAATAGATGTCATTTTGTCTTTGAAACATTTAATTGAAATATTTTAGAATTCCTTTCCTGTGGAGGACTGCTCCTTCCAATGAGTTGATGGCGCTTGTGGCTTCAAAGCCTCTCATTGGCCATTACATAGCATCAGCAATCCAAGGTTTATACACATCATTGCTTACTACCCCATGAGGCATCAATTTTGCAAATGATGGGATCTGTAAGAATGTATAAATTACCAAGCGATACAGTCACTCCTGTACAACAGTGTTCTTAACTTCTTGTCCTGTAGGGCTGCAGAGTTTTACTAGCTTTTAACCCAGGACAACATTAGTTTTGAAATATTTGTGTTGTTGGTTAATTGATGTAATTTGACACCAAACATACATATTGATCCACTCCAACCAGAGATAACAGTACATAACAGTACATACATTAAATAATTATGAGGATTTTCACAATAAAGCCCAAAGGCTAATTTCTATTGTGGTCACATGATTTTTGTGTCATGTGACAAAAAGCCCACATGTACTGCTTCTCTCCAGGATCAGGATTGAAGGAACACAGCTGCATTTTCCAGTGTGATTTCTTCACACAACACTTGATTAACTGGTCACCCCAATTGATCATGAAATCAATTACTCTATAAAGTATTGGAAATTATGTCAATTTGGCATTTTAGAATATTTCATGTCTCGTTTGAAATGCTGTGGTTAGTTGATATAGGATGAACCTTTTTATTTTCCATTCATCCACTAGGGGGAAGCTAGTCTTTGTAAAAGATCTCCCCCAGTGCAAAGGTGAAGTCTGAGTTAAATCGTATTTCTCTCAATATGATAACATTTTCATGATCTTTGCACATCATTTTCTGTAGATCTTAATTTCAATATCCCAATGATCTATGCAATCAATTAATGCATCTCTAAACAAAACTTTTTTTGTGTGTGCAATTCCTCAGTTCTCCCTCTGTTTTACAATTTCTATGACCCTTTAGACCCAATGTCTATCACCCATTTTTTTTTTCCGTGCTGTGTGTGTGTGTGTGTGTGTGTGTGTGTGTGTGTGTGTGTGTGTGTGTGTGTGTGTGTGTGTGTGTGTGTGTGTGTGTGTGTGTGTGTGTGTGTATGTGTGTGTGTGTGTGTGTGTGTGCGCGTGTGTATGTGTGTGTATGTGTGTTTATGCGTTTATGTGTGTGTATATGTGTGTGTATGTGTGTATGTGTGTTTATGCGTGTGTGTGTATGTGTGTGTGTGTATGTGTGTGTATGTTTGTGTATGCGTGTGCGTGTGTGTTTGACATACTTGGCATCTAACCAGCGACCTCAGTAATCCAGTAGTAATCCTATCTCTCCCCATTGAAACATTCCTGGTTCCAGAGCTGTACAAACTGATAGATATACAGTATATATGTATAGATCTGAGCTAATGTACATCAAATCAAATATACTGTTCAAAAGCCCTTGGTGTTAAAGGAGTGGAGGTGTATGTTTAGTAGATGCATGGGGATAAGTGAAGGGGTTATAGAGGTCACAAGGGACTTTGAATTCTGAGATTGGGTCACCTGCCCTACTATTGTGTATGCTAGAGGAGCAGTTCTGTAAACACTCTCTTACAGCATGGTCCCTAGATAGAAAGAAACACAAAGCATGTCATAGCCTCTGCAAGCCTTCTGTCCCCTGGCCAACACGGTCTGCATTGTTTTGGTTTACCTAACGCTTCGGGGGGAAGTTTCCCCTCCCCTTACAGAAAAACCATAGGAGTTTATGTGAAATCATGTGTTTTTGATCCTAACCTTAATCATTGGGAAAGTTATAAATTGATCCCAGTTCAGCATCTAGGGGCAACTTTACCGTACACCTTATACCCAAAACCATAGTTACATTTGTGTAGAAACAGCCTGAAAAGTAGGGCAGCAAACATGTCCCTTAACTTCACTCCGTCTGCTCATTTGAATCAGAACTTTCCCGAAAATGATTTGATGTCTGTGTTGTGTTACATGACACAAGCCGAGTGTATTAAGCCATGCTGAATAGATGAAGGCTTAACAAAATCAGTGCTTTGTGGCAGAGTGTTGACACTCTCTATCCCATGCAATCTGGTACAGTATTTTTGATCCACTGTGTGCTTTTGTGCCACTTCAGCCTGAGGTTGTGCAAGCGCAAGTTGCAGTCTTTTCTTATGTTTTGCTTGGATTCAGTTGACTTTAGGAATTTCCTTGGACACATTTTAAATACAAGAATGAGAGCGTAGATGGTAAGTAAACAAGATACATTTTGTGTGTGTGTGTGTGTGTGTGTGTGTGTGTGTGTGTGTGTGTGTGTGTGTGTGTGTGTGTGTGTGTGTGTGTGTGTGTGTGTGTGTGTGTGTGTGTGTGTGTGTGTGTGTGTGTGTGTGTGTGTGTGTGTGTGTGTGTGTGTGTGTGTGCGTTCATCCGTGTGTGTATACTAGGTTTAAGCATTTATTTTTGATAGTGTTGGACATGTACACAATAATAGTTGGGGTACTGATTGAAGAATCACCTTGGCCAAAAGTCAAATAAATAGCGAGGTACTGCTCAGCATCAACGGTTAATGGCAGAATGTCTCTGTATTGTGGAGATGAGGTTTTATACCCTGATCTACTATTAAGACAATTCGGCTGTTTATGATATAGAGGGACTCATAGGTTAAAGAAACTGTGTAACTTTGAAAATAGTTAGTTTCTCTGTACTCACAATGTTTCATTGTGGTTTCAGTTATTCATTTCCAATTAAGCTTATTCTACATTTACATTAACTTATTGTATTGTAATAACCTAATATAATGATACTTAGTGTGTGTGTGTCCTCAGATGGGGGAGCGGAGCAGCTCGGAGCACGGTGGGAAGGACCAGACACCGATCAGTGTGAAAGTCTCTGAAGTGAGTACCCTGTGGACACCCCTCTCTGCCTACCACACATACACAATTCATGTCTCAAGGCTTAAAAATCCTTCTTTAACCCATCTCCTCCCCTTCATCTACACTGATTTAAGTGTATTTAAGAAGTGACTAGATTTCAGCTGGATTCACCTGGTCAGTCCATGTCATGGAAAGAGCAGGTGTTCTTACTGTTTTGTACATTTAGTGTATGTTCTTTTTTAATTTTGTCGTGCTACGCTACTGGCCTCTTGTTGTTAAAGTGAAAGTTTTCTCAACATTGTCTGATTGGTGGTGAGCTGGCAATGTCAGCGTGATCCAGGATCTATTGACCTATCATCTCTCAGGTCAACAGCATAGGTTAAACACGTTTAAAAAATGGCCAGTCAACAGCAATGTTTCGGAGACCCAGAGGGTTCAACATCAGCGGCTTCCCCACTGCGGGGCCAGAGGGGTCTTTATGAGGGAGACAACACCAAACGTTGACTTAAACTGTTGATGGCTTTCTAGGCAGTACCAAGAGGCAGCATTATGGACAGGCTTTGAAGCCCCAGGTGTGGGAAAACACACAGACTTGTAGGCTCAAGGCACAGAGCTTTTATCACCGGCTGGAGAGCTATACACTGGGGCTATGGGAAAACAGTTTCTAGTTGCTTCTTTGGACGCCTAGCCTTTTGCCGGTGTGAGCAGAGCACCACTTTATCAAGACCTCTCAGACGTGACACACTTTGAATTATTGTAAACAGAATTAGATTTCCCCCCCCCATAGTCAATTATGGTAGTTTTTTATTGCAATATAAAATTCCTAATTTATTTAATAGAAATCGGATAGCAAATTCCAATAGAAAATGGAGCCCTGAACTACAGGAATAGAAAAACAACACGGAACAGAGAGAGGTGGCCGGAGGAGTGAAGGTGTGTACTGTAGCATGAGAGATCTGTCAAGGCTTAGTCATGTTGTGTGGGTCCTGAACAGATGATTGTTTGGATACAGAGCTTGCTAGAGATAGGGGAGCTCAGCTAACGATTGCTTCCTGTTTCTCAAGCCCCTCCTCTCCCTCTCTCACTTTCTGTCTTTCTCGCTCTTCATTGACCATTCTGCACCTATCCTCGCCCCCAACAAGAAGCTCAGCAAAGTACATGAGATTATCCCTGCACAAGGGCGGGGGATATGGTCTAAGAGCTTGAGACCAGAATAAAGTGATTATATCATCTAACTACAGAAACGTAGGTAACAGCAGCTTGAGATGTACCATGTCACTGTTTGGAGTTGCACTGCTTATTTAGGGCAGGATCTTTTTTTTTTTTTGAGAATCAAAGTTACTACCTGGAATTAATTCCGCACAGTGCTTTGTAGACATGCATACCTTTTTGATATAGGTATGTTACAGCTGGGCTGGAACAAAAGCCTGCACACTTCGGCCCTTATTATTGTCCATCCCTGATCTCAAATGTATTCTACTTCAGACGTTGTCTCCATGTCATGAAAAGACCTTGGTCAAGGTCAAACACTAAAGTAGACTAAACTAAAACCTGTCTCTCTTATGTCCTGACTCCTCTGTGCATGTATCCACTGTATCAGTTACATCCAGAATTCACAATACCTCACCTATACCTATCGATGAGAGGCAGCAAAGTTAAATCATTCACCCTACATAATCTAATCAGGCGAAGCCAGCTTGAGTCCCATCTGCTGAAAAGATTAGCCTTAGTAAACACCCCCTCTGAGCTGTGTGTGTGAATAGATAGTCAGTGCATTTGTGAGTGGAGGGCGCTGCTATGTCCACAAAATGAAAGCAGTAATCAAAGTGCTCTTATGTGAGGAACTTCAATCAGAGGACCAATCATTCTACAGGCAGCAGGTAAACACCAGAGTTGAATATGAGAGAGAGACAATGATGATAACTCTGTAATAGGGTTACCACAATAACAGTACAGCGATGCTACAGATGTAGGATCTTAATTTGATCACGCTTTTGTAAGATAACTTTAAAACGTTTAGTGTATTTGAGGTTTTAAAAGGCTTCTGAAACTTGTAATTTCCACGTTGTAATTTCAGACTTGATTTTCCCTTACAAAAAAATGTCCATTAATTATAATCCGCATAATAATTCACATTTCCTGTTGCTGCAGGATTATGTTTCTGCTGTAGCAAACTGGCTCAAATTAAGATCCTACATCTGTAGGAAGTAAGGAAGGAAAGGAAACACGAAGCAGACTTCACCCAGAGTCAGTCATATTTGTTTATTTAACAAATAACACACACTATTTTACAAGAGTAGGTTTTAAAGAGTGATGTCTTCTCCGTGTTTTCCATTTTGCCAAGGAAAATCTTACAACTCTTTAACCTTATTGCACCCGGTGGCTGTTAGTCCTCTCATGTCCAAAGCAGCGTCAATGGGCTCACTGACCAAGTAACATGTGTTTGCTTGTTTAAAGTAATCCAATTATTCAAATATTTTCTAACTAGGAGTAGACACGGTTTGCTAATTTGTCTGCATTTGGTTTGTTAGCTAAGCTCTTGGGCTTTATCGCATGTTGATTAAAACATTTCTGGAGCTGCAATTCCTCTAAAATCATGTAATAATATTTAATATTAATAATATATCTACAGTGCTGTGAAAAAGTATTTTCCCCCTTTATAACTTTGTCTACTTTTGCATATTTTTGATAAGGAATGTTATCAGATATTCAATCAAAACCTAATATTACATAAAGGAAACCTGAGTCAACAAATAACACAACAATTACATACTTAGTTAATTTATTTCATAAACAAATAACCCCAAAAATTATTGGTATTTTATTGAATTAATTAACAAAGTTATGCAACACCCAACACCTTTGTGGGAAAAAGTCCTTTTCCCCTTACGCCCTATATTTATTTCTCAACTTTCCTAATATTAAGCACATTGCTTCTCTTTAAAAACAGGAGTATAGCCTACCTGGCTGGCATGAAAATGAACCATGGGAAAAGCCTTCTCCATTCGCTATTTAAGTGCATAGATGACATGTATTTTTTCCCGGTGCCCCTGTTTCGAGACAGGTGTATGATAATGGTCCATTCTAATTCAAAACTAATTTCACACATATATTATTTAGTATATGTAAAGACCAGATTAATTTGAGAATAGTCTGATGGGTGACAATATTAGCCTGTCACTTGTGAAGTATGTATTAAATCAAATCAAATTGTATTAATCACATGCGCTGAATACAGCAGGTGTAGTAGACCTTACAGTGAAATGCTGAATACAGCAGGTGTAGTAGACCTTACAGTGAAATGCTGAATATAGCAGGTGTAGTAGACCTTACAGTGAAATGCTGAATACAGCAGGTGTAGTAGACCTTACAGTGAAATGCTGAATACAGCAGGTGTAGTAAACCTTACAGTGAAATGCTGAATACAACAGGTGTAGTAGACCTTACAGTGAAATGCTGAATACAGCAGGTGTAGTAGACCTTACAGTGAAATGCTGAATACAGCAGGTGTAGTAGACCTTACAGTGAAATGCTGAATACAACAGGTGTAGTAGACCTTACAGTGAAATGCTTACTTACGAGCCCCTAACCAACAATGAGGTTTCCAAAAATACAGATAAGAATAAGAGGATGGCATATTATATTATTCTTATTATTCATATTATTATGAACTATTATGTTATGTAAAGGCCATGCCTTTCTTGGTGACTGTCTGGCTAGTTAATATAAGAGTAATATAAGAGTTGCAATGGTGAGTACCGGTATTGTCAACATGACCACACAACGCAACATCAGATTCTTCTCCTCCTGGTTTGATGAGAAAAGTGTTTCATAACACAAGAGTTGTTGGGACAGCCAATGTGTGGGCCTCAAAGCAAAGAAAGGTCCGGTGTGTTAGAAATGCTTGGCTACATTTTGGTCCCAGTCTGTCCCTGGTATCCATTGTGGGCAGCCATTATGCTGCTTATTAGGAAAAACAAATGCTGTTAGTCAGTGTGCTGTGACCACATGTTTGACCTGGCTCCCCAGAGGGGGTCTGTGTGTCTATGTTTGTGTTTGACCTTCGACTCGATATTGATTTGTTGCTATTAGGATGTGACCTTCGTTTAGACCTTAAGGGGTTTGGCTGTGTATCTTCCGCTTAGCTCAACAACTTATTGCAGTGTGGGGGGAGATGAGCTGAATCCCTGTTTAGATGCATTCCACACTCTTATTACTTTCAGCTGCAGTTCCAGAACAATGTGATCTTGGTTAAATATAAAAGTGTTGTATTACCATAAATAGAGTAGTGTTTTATAGTTTACAATAAAACACCTAAAGAGTGAAGCAATAAAACAATTATAATTGATCCATAATGGGCTATTTAAGATTTGTCTCTGCAAAAGAAATGGATACGTCAAACATTGCTGTATGTTTTCAATATCACGTCAGCACACTGAGCTAAAGTCTAGGCCTTAGCTCTTGGCACAAACAGGGAGGTTCAAGATTATTCATCATAGTCTCATGGTAACAGACCACAACAGAAAGGCTTGACTTCTGGTATGGTTTGTGGTTCCAAATGGAAAGCATTTCAGGATCCAGCAGTCCAATAACTGAGGCCAGAATCCTTTCAAAGCGTGTTCTAGACATAGATATAGAACCATTATATATTATTTATGGTTCTAGCTCTACACACTGAAATACCGACAATGCACCTTTTTAAGTAGTGGTTCCCAACCTTTTTCTGTTACTGTACCACCAACTGCATTCTGCTGTGCCCAGAGTACCCCCGAAGTACCCCTTCGTGCATTTTACCAGTCAGCCTATGGTCTCATGAGTCTTCTCAAGTACCCCCGTGTCCTAGTACCTCTGGTTGGGAACCACAGTTTTCAAAGGAATTTCCCCAGTGTTCGTAGAGATCGCATTCATTCAAGAAAAGAGCAATGGGTTTGTCGGTCAATCCGCTTTGGATTGAGGTTTGAAACAGTATTTTCCTGTTGATTTCATTGTTCTCAACTTGTCACTGTGCAATGTTAGCTACACTAGAACTTACAGAATATCCAGGCTATATGTGCTTGCTAGCCAGCTTGCTAGCTAGTGTAAACTCACTTGTAAACTCACTTGTCACTCTCAGCAGCCTATAGATACACAGCTGTTGAAAAACTGTACAAAATATCAAGGAAATATAATTTGTTGTATGTAGTATGTCTAGCTAGCTTTGTTTTAAGGACTGTTTTTAGATCAAAACCTTGCCCTTTCTTTCATGAAATCTCTGCCTCCAAACATTCATTGTGAATCACATAAACTGACCTGCTCAACTGGAATGTAATTGAAGAGCCACATTTTAAAAGACACACACATGGATGTGCACACACGCACATAACCACACACAGACAGACGCACATACCCACACACAGACAGACGCACATACCCACCCACACACAGACAGACGCACATACCCACACACAGACAGACGCACATGACCACACACAGACAGACGCACATACCCACACACAGACAGACGCACATAACCACACACAGACAGACGCACATACCCACACACAGACAGACGCACATACCCACACACAGACAGACGCACATACCCACACACAGACAGTCATACATCCACACACAGACAGACACACACCCACAAACAGACAGACGCACAACCACACACAGACAGACACACACCCACACACACGTACTGAAATACTTGGTCACACTTCACAGTAGATTATCCTATACCATTGTAAAAACATTAGTTATTATAACCCTGTTCAGAACTACTATAGGTACACATTGTTACATAATACCTTTCTTCCATCCATTCATCCATTAATCTATTTGCTCATTCAGTCAGTCAGTCAGTCAAAAGTCAGAAACAGCTGGGGAACCTTATTATTCTTTCCACTTAGCTGCTGTTCCGTCTCAACTGTGCATCAGCATCACCACCACGACTCTTTTCCTCCGCTCTCGTCTCCTTCCACTCTGTCGCTCAGTTGTCGGCTGGAAAGCAGAGGAGGAGAGGAGATGAGAGTAGAGGGAGAAGGTTCTCAGGTTGGAGGGGGCCAAGCCTGTGGCTCGCTTTCCAGCAGAACTCGTGCGTTTGTACGGCAGATGACGTGTGCTGGACTTTAAGATTGCGTTAGGATCATGAATGCCTTCAGCATTGTGGAGGAGGACTCCAGTTTCTCAGAGGGGCCCCACTTCCAGTAGTGGCTATCTGTGTGCCATCTCTCCTGTGGCAGCTCACTCCCCCACCCCCTCTTTTCTTCCTTTCCATCTCACACATTTCTTGGTGGTGATGAATTCTAGCATAGGTTGAGCTTTTCTGCCCGCAATGGATTGTCTTTGCATTGTCACAACTAAGGTAAGAGCAGCAGTGAGAGCGACAGAATGAGAGAGAGAAAAAGAGAGGGATGCAGCGTGAACGGGAGGGAAGAAGCTATGTCTGTGTGTGTGTGTGTGTGTGTGTGTGTGTGTGTGTGTGTGTGTGTGTGTGTGTGTGTGTGTGTGTGTGTGTGTGTGTGTGTGTGTGTGTGTGTGTGTGTGTGTGTGTGTGTGT
This sequence comes from Oncorhynchus gorbuscha, assembly GCF_021184085.1. NCBI lineage: Eukaryota > Metazoa > Chordata > Actinopteri > Salmoniformes > Salmonidae > Oncorhynchus > Oncorhynchus gorbuscha. Next base: position 94,905,106 of record NC_060174.1, on the reverse strand, counting down.
GTGTGTGTGTGTGTGTGTGTGTGTGTGTGTGTGTGTGTGTGTGTGTGTGTGTGTGTGTGTGTGTGTGTGTGTGTGTGTGCGCTCCAGCATTGGTTTCTCTGCATATGTCACACTGTCTGCTCAACGAGTATGTGTGTGTGTGTGTGTGTGCGTGCGTGCGTGTGCGTGTGTGTGTGTGTTTATGTATGTGTGCGCTCATGCGCAGCAGTCTTGAATGGTTAACAGGCTTAAAGCCCACTGGGGAGTGACAGCACCTCTATTGAGATGTCACTCTTCTAGAACTTGATGGAAACTTCAGGCAGCCCTCCGCTGCTCCAATCAGAGAGCTAATGAGCCTCTTTGAAATCTGTGAGGTCCGGAAGATCCTTATTGATCAGGAGCTAAACAATAGTGTAGAGCAGAGCCGGGCTGCATCTGGATTCATTTCAGACGAAGCCTCTCTATCCCAGCTGTCCACAATTAGTACAAGATCACTTTGGTTATTTAGAGCATGCACATCCTCTTTCTTTTTGGTTTGTTTTAATAAACCAGACTGATCAAATAATCGGTCTGACAAATGAGAACTTTTTGAAATTCTGTGTTAATGGATTTTGTCTTGGCAGAAGTTGTGTGAAAGTGATAGTCAAGGTTTGTTGTTGGGCAGGAAGGAATAATAGTCCAGGGTTTGTGTAGGCCAAAGTTTCCCCTGGACAAATGGTTAAGGTTATGATTGGGAGAACCCAGATCCGATATCCTAGATCAGAACCAAGGCAAAATGTCATTCCAGAGCACCTGCTTTGCAGTTGTTCTCATAAAATGTTAAGTTTGACTGAATTGTAATGACTAATCATTGAATCCAAGGAAGTCTCAAAATAAGTACTCTCTCCCATAATAACCACTCTTTCACTGCTTTTCCCTCCTTCTCCGATGACAAGTAACATCAAGGTCCCGTTCATTCGATACCAAAAGGAAGAAAACAGACTGAAATCATGTTATTTTTTCCCCATTGCAAAGTGTTTTACATTTTGTTATTTTGTGTGTCCTAATGAACATGACCCAGCAGCTCCAGGATGATGATAATGTTAATTCCCTTTCTGAAAGCCTAGTGAAATATTTATGTTTGTTTCCATGCCATGTTAAATTCATGATGAAGAACACTGTACTGCACTGTGGCGTACACTGCCTTCAGCATGTAGGTGTCAGAAGGGTTTTCATTACAATGTATGTACTCATGTACTAATTACTGTGATCAGTTTACCGGGTTAGGCAAAGCAAAATAATGTCATTCCTCATGTGCATCCGAAAGAGTGACTTCAAAATTGGGCGTCCTGAGGTTATTATTATTATTTAAAAAGATATATATATACAAAAATGTACCCTATCTCAAACCTTAACACCCACCCATAACCTTCTAAATTTGACGTTTTGAGCAACATTGCAATTTAATGTATGGAGAAACATGGATTAACGTCTAATTCTGCAGTGAGGCTGTGAGAACTTGTTGTGAATAGGAATCTCACCTGGGGGTGTCTGTGTGTTTTTTTTGTGTGATGCATATATTTTCCTTTGTTATGTATTAGGAACATAGTCTGGGTGCATGCTGCATGTGTCAGAAAGCAGAAGAGGTGGGGTATAGAGAGAGAGGAGAGAGAGAGAGAGAGAGAGAGAGAGAGAGAGAGAGAGAGAGAGAGAGAGAGAGAGAGAGAGAGAGAGAGTGAGAGAGAGAGAGAGAGAGAGAGAGAGAGAGAGAGAGAGAGAGAGAGAGAGAGAGAGAGAGAGAGAGAGAGAGAGAGAGAGAGAGAGAGAGAGAGAGAGAGAGAGAGAGAGAGAGAGAGAGAGAGAGAGAGAGAGAGAGAGAGAGAGAGAGTGAGAGAGAGAGACAGTGAGAGAGAGAGAGAGAGAGAGAGAGAGAGAGAGAGAGAGAGAGAGAGAGAGAGAGAGAGAGAGAGAGAGAGAGGGAGAGGGAGAGGGAGAGAGAGAGAGAGAGAGAGAGAGAGAGAGAGGCTTGTTAGCTTTCTTGACAGTCTCGCTCTAGATACTGAAGTATTGAGTCTGAGGAGTTGACATTTGAATTATATTCAGGCTGCTGTGCTAGAAATAGCATATGTATCATGCATGATAGAACAGTGCTTCTGTTGCAAAGTGACTGTCACAGGAATGTATGCCCACAATTGAAAATTATAATAATAATTGCATAGTTTAGTTTCATATACTTTATATTTCAATTGAAATTCCATATTTATCACACAATGTGTAGTTGTGCATACTGTACATCAATGCAAATTCCTGCAAATATGCAAAACAACCAATTCCAATAGAAATTGAGCCATACACTACAGCCCCAGTGTTTTTTCTGTTGTCATTGACCAGCTTGACTGCAATCTTTTACAAAACTAACCTTCTGGAAAAAATAATTATGTTTGCAGTGTGAAATGTATACATTTCAATTTACACCGTCTTTCTTGCTACATGGGAAGATTTCTGAATTATTTTGTGAGCCCACTTCCTGGTTTAGAGTTGGGCTCTGACTGCATTTCATCCACAGCATTTCATTGAAATATACAAGTGTAATATTTGTAGCTCACTGTGCAGCCTGGCATGGCGTCAGACAGTGGACTCTGTGACTGGGGAACTTGGGGAACCACTGGGAGTCCCAGATCGAAACAACCATTAGACTCCAAGCTCCATATTTCTGTTTTGCTAGCTGGTGCTATTTCCTGAATCTCTTATTCTCTATTCCTGTTTTTGTCATGCGGACTCCTTAAAAAGAAAATGACTGAACGTTTTGTTACGGAACACCTAATTCCCTAATGGTGTTTGCTTGCTGTGCTGCTAGTGATCATGGCAGAGGTGGGTCGGCATTTGGTTTATTTCATTCTTTGTGTGTGAAGACGAGTGCAGGGGACGGCTGATTTTTTAACCTGATAACTGATTGTGTAGGGAGTCAGTTCAACTCTCCTCGCAGTGCAATGAGATTCCCTAACTATTGAAAATCTTATCCATTTGGCTTTTCCCATTGTTATCCGACTTGTCGCGTGAGAACCGATTTGCATGACAATCACAGATTTGTTTACAATGGCCACAAACTTTGGACTGCCATAGCCAAGGGTATGAAAAAGCTGCTTCAGTTTTGCAACATGAATGGACAGAACACTAATTCAGACAATGTTGGTATCTCTGTGTTTGGTTATTGAGCTAATCCCAAAGTAATGGTTGCTACTAGCTCACTATGGCTAGGAATTCCACATCGGCCACGACACCCTCTCCAGTTTTAAGCATAGCATATGCAGCGTAATGATATGTCATTTTCATTCCACAGGAGTATTATGTAATGATAGTGAGGCACATTGAGGGCATAGCTGTAACAGAGAAATAGAGAAAGGGAGAGGAAGAGAGCCCTCCTACACTGTAGTGTTTTGATTGTCCACAAAGTCACTTTTTTCTTTTAGATGGACCATCAATTCTCTAGGTGGGGCTGTAAATGCAGAGGACGCCTCTCCATACAGTAGCATGGGCAACAACGGGTCATGTGTGTAACAGGAGCTCGTGATTTTATTCCTTTACACTTTATTTCAATGTTCTATTCTAATGGCTCTAAGGCTGTGGTAGACCAGATTTACAGCGTAACGTATTGTACATGAAAGAAGAAGGACTCTTTTGTATGGCAGGGACTGTTGGCAGTGTAACATACATTATCAGTAATGCCAAGATGTAAAAGTGAATTTAAATACATACTAGACAGGATGATGTCCCCAGACTAGCAATTTACACCAGTGCCATTAATGGTCCTGATCGCACGCGCAAACGTAGAGTGATAGCTGGTCGCCCGACCAATGACGAATCCGGATTCAGCCGGGAATTGCCAAAAATGAGTTTGAGGGACGGATGGAGAGAGACCAATTGGTTCAATAACCTCCTTACACCAACCTGAGCTGTTACACAAATTACCTAAAAATCCTTGAACCTTTCCAATATTCTGGTAGTTTACTAGTCAATTTCGAAAGTTACTGGTAATATTACCTTCCTTTGCAACCCTACACTAAGCTGATCTCAAGATGAAATGATGTCCAGGACACACGACACCACAGGCACACACCGCCTTTATCCCTCTAGGGCAGGTATCCTCAGTTACAGTCCTCAAGGTTTCAGTGGCTGCTTCTTTTGATCCTTACCTTTTAATCAGTGACTGACTTAGCCCTTGGAAACCTGTTCAGTGGCCGATCAATGAAGTTCCAGGGTGAGGAGAAATGATGTGTGTTTCCTTTATCTGAGCATCCATGTACAATAAACCCAGTCAGTTCTTTTGAACCAGTTTTGCTCACTGGGAAACCCTTTCCCCTGTGTCAGTTCTGCATACAACAAAAGAGACTCAAGAGACTAAACGAAAACTGGATACAGAGGTATTTTAAACGTATCCCCTCTGGCTAAGACAAAGGCATGTCTAATGATGTGGGGTTACAAAGTGGTGACTTTCCTATTTCAGGAAGTAGTTAAACCCCTTACCTGGAAATGTTGCATCCAGGCTTAAGCCTAGTGTAAATCTAGGGGAGAGAAAGGTTCAGGTTTGTGTCACAGGCTGACGATGGTGTGTGTAAGGGGATATTTTTGGAAGCAGGGCGAGGCGAGAGCAGCAACCACCGGCTAACCCTGGATTTGGCTATGTCCGAAGAGATGAGCTTCAGCGAAGGCCTGCAGTGACCCTGTCAGGAGCATTCTCACAGAGCTGAGATTCCACCAAGATCAAAGTGGGATGTAGCAATGTCTTAAAATGGTCCAGAAGTTAAGCTGTGCTCACTGTTTTGTGTTGTTCATATTGCTGTACTGTAACTGTAAACCATACATTATTAAACATAATAGTTGAGGGCCACTAAGTTATGCAGGTTATGAGCAACGTTTCTGACATTTCTCTTGCATTTTTCTTGAGTGATGGCCTTAGACCCATCAAAATCATCTCTGGACATTAAAGCCAGTTCCACTGTATTTTTTGATTGTTCCCCTTTAGTCAAGGACTGATTTAGACCTGGGACACCAGGTATTTGCAATTAATTATCAGGTAGAATAGAAAACCAGCAGGCTCTGGACCTCGTAGGGTAAGAGTTTAATACGGGAGAAAAAATGTGTCAGGTCAGTGGGAAAGTTCAAACTACCTAGAGCATTGATATTCCGGGGTGTTCTAGAAGGACATGTTCTAACAGACTGTAAAAAGAAACATTTAGCAAAGCAAATTGCACAGGCTTCACAGTGTGTTGTTTGTGTGCTTGATCGTAATGATTTAGAGGGACTAGCTGCAGGAGTGTCAAGGTAGACTGTTCTAACAATTAGCATCTTCAATGGGAACAAATTGAATGGACTTTTTTCAAAGTCACAGTAGTTGATGTAGGATGTTTGCCACAGATCTGCTTTTAGTCTTGCTTTTAGTTGAAGCAATCTAGTTTTAAAAACAATGCAGAAACCACATTCACGGTAAACGCTGCATATGTTGGCTCAATCGGAAATGACCTTTAAATGGTGCATTGTCCAAATCTGCGAAGGGATTGAATTCCGGCCTTAGAGTTAATGACAAAACACACCGTGCCGCTGAATGGTTAAAAGCAGAGCTTTGGCCGTCCTATCGCCTCTGACCACAGAACATCAGCTATCATTTTTACCGGAAATTCTACATGTTGGCAGGTGATGTGCGCACGTCCAATTTCCGTTATGGTGTGTCTTTACCCAATACATGTAGCCATGACAGAATGATACCCACCACAACTCCAACCAATTATGCTTTTGGAACACAATTTGAGTTGTTTCACTTTCCTACTCAAATCTTCAACATTCCTTGGAGTTTACTTTATGGGACATGAGTGGGTGGGTGGATTGAACCCTACCCCCCTAGACGGCTCACCTGCCCCCCCACATCCCCACATCTCCTTCCCACAGTGTCAGCACTTTGAGGGGCTGCCTACAGAGAGGGATTAGCTCTGCGACGACCTCCAATTTGATATATTAGGGGATTAAGTCTGTCATGCAGCCAGTGGAGTGAGAAGAATACAGTATGGAGAGCAATAAAATGCTTTATTAGGGAGAGAGACTATGGTATCCGTATCCCATTGCCCTTTTGCCTCTGTTCACTTCATGTTCCTCAGCAACTTTTAGAGAAGTCACTGTGTTCTGGTAAGTAATTCAGACTGGCACATTCTTTCTCCCATTCTCTCAGTTTCACTCACCCTCTCTGTGCACTCTCAATCATCCAGCTCAACACAGTTGTCTAAAGAGGCAGTTGTCCAGAGTTTGGTCACAAACTTTACGCTAAATATTGACTTTGGACATTACGCTAAATATTGACTTTGGACTTTACGCTAAATATTGACTTATTGACTTTGGCTATCAAGCGTAAGCTTGATAGCTTAACTGACTTGCCTAGTTAAATAAAGGTAAAAATATATATATTAAAAAATAGATTCTCCGGTAGTTTGCTATACTTTTTAGCCAGTAGTTCTGAAAGTAGCACTCGTTCTGAAAGTAGCATTCGAGCCAAAAGTCTCTCTCTCTCAGTAGTTAGTTCTGTAGTAGTAGTTCTGAAAGTAGCACTCGTTCTGAAAGTAGCACTCGAGCCCAAAGTTTCTCTCTCTCAGTAGTTAGTTCTGTAGTAGTAGTTCTGAAAGTAGCACTCGAGCCAAAAGTCTCTCTCTCTCAGTAGTTAGTTCTGTAGTAGTAGTTCTGAAAGTAGCACTCGTTCTGAAAGTAGGACTCGAGCCAAGTCTCTCTCTGTCTCTCTTTCTCTCTTTCTCTCTTTCTCTCTCTCTCTCTCTCTCTCTCTCTCTCTCTCTCTCTCTCTCTCTCTCTCTCTCTCTCTCTCTCTCTCTCTCTCTCTCTCTCTCTCTCTCTCTCTCTCTCTCTCTCTCTCTCTCTCTCTCTCTCTCAGGCACTTAATGGTCTCTCTCTGTCTCTCTCTTTGTCTCTCTCCCTCTTTGTCTCTCTCTCTCTGTGTCTCTCTCTCTTTCTCTTTCTCTCTCTCTCTCTCTCTCTCTCTCTCTCTCTCTCTCTCTCTCTCTCTCTCTCTCTCTCTCTCTCTCTCTCTCTCTCTCTCTCTCTCTCTCTCAAATTGCTGGCCCATGTAGGGAACATTCTTTAACGAATATATTTGTAAACACTGATAAGCTTGTATAAACATTTTGGGCAAAAGCTTAACTGTCCCCCTCAGTTTTATCATTGGAATGTGATACAAAACGAGGCACTGGTGTGCTTTAGGACCATGTGAACGTCTCCGAGCGGTCGGGTTGGCTGTGTGGCGTGTTTATCTGACTGAATAAAAAAAATATATATAATAATTATGTTCCCCCCATTTCTCAAACCAAAGTTGCGCCCCTGATAAACATTATAAGCCTTCCATTCCATAAATATTTACTATATTTTATAAAGTGTTTATAAGCATTTATAAGCATGTGTAAATACTTTTTCATGAAGGTTACTAGAAAGTGTTACCATTGATTGATATAGGCTTAGGGGAATAGGAAGACAGATCCTCTGGTACTTGATTATCCCCATGCAGTTATGTGGGGCATGGGGATAATCCTATGAGTCATAATGCTGGAGGAGGACTCATTCCTAAACCTCTCCATACTGTACTTCAGCTCTTCCACTAGAGTGTTGTAGTATGGAATAGTAATGGCTGTATTGTGTAATAGCAGTATATTATATTTTTAATGCTGACGTGGGTTAAGTATAAGGCAAGCATGCATATGTTGTGTGATTAGGAGTGTGACCACTCTCGAAAAAACACATAGACACACGCACGCACGCATGCACACACGCAGTAGTAGGTGAGATTCAATGCATGACTCAACCTAGACCACATGGACCAGATTGTTTGGGTATGCAGAATAAACTATCCTGCATCTGACCTTTAATACTACCTGTGTGAGTGTGTGTGTGTGTGTGTGTGTATGTGTTGTGCGTGTGTGTGTGTGTTTTGTGCATGTGTTGGCATGCAAGTGTATGTGTGTGTTGTGTGTCTCAGAGTGTATGCACATGTGTATCTGTGTGTGTGAGGGTGACTCATCCGTTCAGTGGGAGACGCCTCTGGGAGAAGATATATTTATACTTGCTTTGCTGCTGCTTTGCCAGTTCTTCCTCGGTGCTGCCAGCATGGATCCAGTCACACGTTTGATTGTGAAGATTAGGATTTTATTACACTCACTTTTCATCCATTAACACACAATGCACTCTATACTGTATCACACAGGGCAAGCACCACAGATACCCATAGCACTTCATCTCAGACTCAGCACTATTTAAAGTTCCCCATGGTTTAGAGGTTACAGAAGGTCGGTAAGGTTCAGCGCTCCATGGCAGACCATTTAGGCTATTTCTAACTATCATATTCCCTCCTCCCAAATAGAATGGATCTGTGTCAATGTGTGGATTGCTTGTCATCCCCATCAGTTTCCTTGCTCACAACATTTTCATTTTTCATGTTATGTAACATCATTACCCTAGTGATAGCATTTGACGTCCCCCAATTCCTTATATAGTGCACTACTTTTGACCAATTCCCTATATAGTGCATTAAAATATATGTGGCTATGACCAAAGGCAATAGGGTGCCATTGAAGAGAAGGGAACTGTTCCATACCCATGCCGGAAGGTTAGCCTAATGGTACCAATGTTAGCCTAATGGTACGTACCCATGCTGGAAGATTAGCCTAATGGTACCCATGCTGGAAGATTAGCCTAATGGTACCCATGCTGGTTAGCCTAATGGTACCCATGCTGGAAGGTTAGCCTAATGGTACCCATGCTGGAAGATTAGCCTAATGGTACCCATGCTGGAAGGTTAGCCTAATGGTACCCATGCTGGAAGGTTAGCCTAATGGTACCCATGCTGGAAGGTTAGCCTAATGGTACCCATGCTGGTTAGCCTAATGGTACCCATGCTGGAAGGTTAGCCTAATGGTACCCATGCTGGAAGATTAGCCTAATGGTACCCATGCTGGAAGGTTAGCCTAATGGTACCCATGCTGGAAGGTTAGCCTAATGGTACCCATGCTGGAAGGTTAGCCTAATGGTACCCATGCTGGAAGGTTAGCCTAATGGTACCCATGCTGGAAGATTAGCCTAATGGTACCCATGCTGGAAGATTAGCCTAATGGTACCCATGCTGGAAGGTTAGCCTAATGGTACCCATGCTGGAAGATTAGCCTAATGGTACCCATGCTGGAAGGTTAGCCTAATGGTACCCATGCTGGAAGGTTAGCCTAATGGTACCCATGCTGGAAGGTTAGCCTAATGGTACCCATGCTGGAAGGTTAGCCTAATGGTACCCATGCTGGAAGGTTAGCCTAATGGTACCCATGCTGGAGTGTTATTCTAATGGTACCCATGCTGGAAGGTTAGCCTAATGGTACCCATGCTGGAAGGTTAGCCTAATGGTACCCATGCTGGAAGGTTAGCCTAATGGTACCCATGCTGGAAGGTTAGCCTAATGGTACCCATGCTGGAAGGTTAGCCTAATGGTACCCATGCTGGAAGGTTAGCCTAATGGTACCCATGCTGGAAGGTTACCCTAATGGTACCCATGCTGGAAGGTTAGCCTAATGGTACCAATGCTGGAAGGTTAGCCTAATGGTACCCATGCTGGAAGGTTAGCCTAATGGTACCAATGCTGGAAGGTTAGCCTAATGGTACCAATGCTGGAAGGTTAGCCTAATTGTTAACACAGCTGTCTCCAGACTATGGATACCACCTACTAGAGCTGGGTAATTCATACCCCAATAAATGTCCTGAATTGATGCGATAATGATAAATAGAAAGTTTCTAACATTAATGTGCACCAGTTGTTGTTTTGTTATTATCCTGTAAACTACTACTATGGTTGTAGCCATCAATTGTCCCATTAACAATCACCCATATTAGCAAACGTATTTCATTTCAAATGTCACATTTCTCTATTTTAGGCTATTTATCGCAATGAACGATATCAGTAAAGTGCCTGTGATAAGTCGTTGGTGTCGATTATTTTGGTTTTGGCCGTAGCTCTACCACTAACCCAGCAAACAGTGTACGTTCCTACAATGCGCCAATTTGGTGTCCAGCTAACGTTAACATGACAAGATCCCATAGGGCATGCCATAATGGTTCTAAGAACATTTGGAGAAAATTATCCCATTTGTTTTTTGACATTTCTAGAATGTGTTATGAATTTCCATGGAGAAAACTTTATAGCCATGTCATGGGAACATTCCTGGGAACATTTGATAAACATTGACTGAACTTTTAGAAAACTTTTCCATTTTAACCCTCCCAGAACGTGTATGTTCTGGGATGCAGAGGAAACCAGAAATAGTTTGCTGGGTTTGGCAGAAGAAATAATCTGTCACATTCTTCCTGTCTCCCTCTCTGTCTGACTATAGTAAAGTATATACATGTGATGTGACACATGAGCTTGGTCTACATGAATTTCAAGACCGCATTAGCTATTGCTATGTATTATTAACACATCTTTCTTGTGGTGTTAACACATTGTTGCACATGTACTGTAATGAATCCTAGCAGTCTCATCTCTTTTGTTTTCCTCCTCTTCCTTTCCTTGCAACCTCCTCGTTTCTCCCCCACACACTCTCCCCCACTCCTCTGTCCCCTTCTCTCCTGCCCGCCCTCACTCTCTCTTTCTCTTTCCACTCATCTCAGTTTGCTTCCTATTGCTCTGAAAAACGAAGGGAGATCTGTCTCGTCCATTGCACTGTAAAGCAGCTAACTGCCGAACAGCGAGTTACCACGGTAACAGGGAGTCTGGCACCAAAAATATATTTTATAAAGCATCTTTGATACCTCCCACTGCATTCTGCCTCATGCCTGCTCACATACTGCCACTTTCTACACTCTGAGGCAGGATGCATACGAATGAAGAGCATCAAGCATTTACATGCCACATCCGGCCTGGAACCCAAATCGACACATAATTGGCCCTCCACTGCTCAAAATATGGATATTCTGATTATTGGAGCTGCGGCCCTCTCTATGACTTCCGGAAGAGTAATCCTGCGCTAATACTTTATTGACAGAACTCACACTGTGTGTGTAATATGTGTAATATATTTTGATATGTACATACATCCCAGATATCCTTCATCTTGTATATTCAAACTCCATTGGTATTCTATTTCTGGAGACAGAATTTGCTCAGTCTCCAAACTTGGGGATATGATATTAACTTCATAGGCAATGTGTTAAGTTGCTGGGTCTTGCTATCAGGAATATTAAAACATTTTCTTACAATCTGTTATTTGACGCAGAGCAGCTGTTTAGCTATTACCAGTGTCTCTTACAGTTTTGAATCAGTAGTTGTGAAAGCTAGAGTGAGAGCTTGGTTTGTGCCCCCTAGTGGAACCCAAACCTACCTACAGCCATCACATTGTCAGCCTTATGCTCCTTGTGCGCTGCAATGCTTTTTGTCCCTGTGGTATGTTTGCAGAACCACCTGCTGTTAATGCTGAAAAAGTAAAGTGTTTCCAATCTGACAAAAAGGAACCTGTAGTGGAGTAGTAAGGTTTTACTCCACCTCATCGCAATGAAGCGCCTAAGATTTTTCTGCTGCCGAGTTTGGAGCTGGAGATAGGTCCGCTTTTCCCAAGTGCAAGTTGTCCTCCACCACATCTCTCTCCCACCCCCCCCGCCACCCGCCACGCCCTCTTCCTTTCTCTGCGTCTAATTTAGGTTTTGATTCATCTTGCATAAGGTGATCACACTCCGTCACAACAAGCAGAACTTCCTTCTCTCTCTTTCCCTCTTCTTCCTTCCGTCTTTCTTCCTCCATCCTCCTGCCTCCTTCCTTCTCCCAACTTCCTCCTGCTTCCTTCGTCCTTCTTTCTTCTTCTTCCTCCTCCTTCTTCCTTCTTTCTTCTTACCTTAGAAAATAGTACAAATGAAGACAAACCCTGGAATGAGTAGGTGTGTCCAAACACACACACACACGTACATGTAGGTCATGTACATAACACTTTCTCACTCTCTCTCCTCTCTCACTCTCCTCTCTCTCTCTTTTACTCGCTTACTCTAGGCAGCTGAATCCCGCCTGCCTGTCAGCTGGAGTGTTTGATGTAGCATTGCCTCCTTCCTTGCCCACAATTTGTCTGTGTAAAAAGTCGCCCAAGCAAGGGATCAGTACGGTATCCCACGCACTAAAGCAGCGTAGACCTCGCTCAGTGATGTAACATTTCTCTGACCTGGTATTTTGGTGCTCTCTTGCCTTTTTTTTCCTTCTTAAAAGAAGCTCAGCCATCACATCGTCAGCCTTATGCTCCTGGTGCACTGCAATGCTTTTTGCATGTTACTGTGCACTGGGAACAAGTGCTGCGAAGGTAAGGAATCTACAAGTTTTCCGGTGCTTGCACATGTGTGTGTGTGTGTGTGTGTGAGAGAGAGAAAGAGATAGAGAGGGAGCGGGAGAGTGGGAAAAGGGAGGTCGCAAAAGTATTGGTTGGAGTGTAGCCAGGAACACAGGTGGTAGATTTTTTGTTGCGCCTCTTTCTGAACGCCTCTTTCTGAACGACTCTTTCTGAACGCCTCTTTCTGAACGACTCTTTCTGAACGCCTCTTTCTGAACGCCTCTTTCTGAACGCCTCTTTCTGAACGCCTCTTTCTGAACGCCTCTTTCTGAACGACTCTTTCTGAACGCCTCTTTCTGAACGACTCTTTCTGAACGACTCTTTCTGAACGACTCTTTCTGAACGCCTCTTTCTGAACGCCTCTTTCTGAACGCCTCTTTCTGAACGCCTCTTTCTGAACGCCTCTTTCTGAACGACTCTTTCTGAACGCCTCTTTCTGAACGACTCTTTCTGAACGCCTCTTTCTGAACGACTCTTTCTGAACGCCTCTTTCTGAACGCCTCTTTCTGAACGACTCTTTCTGAACGCCTCTTTCTGAACGACTCTTTCTGAATGCCTCTTTCTGAACGCCTCTTTCTGAACGACTCTTTCTGAACGCCTCTTTCTGAACGCCTCTTTCTGAATGCCTCTTTCTGAACGACTCTTTCTGAACGACTCTTTCTGAACGACTCTTTCTGAACGCCTCTTTCTGAACGACTCTTTCTGAACGCCTCTTTCTGAACGCCTCTTTCTGAACGACTCTTTCTGAACGCCTCTTTCTGAACGACTCTTTCTGAACGCCTCTTTCTGAACGACTCTTTCTGAACGCCTCTTTCTGAACGACTCTTTCTGAACGACTCTTTCTGAACGACTCTTTCTGAACGCCTCTTTCTGAACAACTCTTTCCAATTGTATGAATGTTACCATGTAGGGGGCCATCTTTCCTGAATTGAGGAGGGATACTGCAGTAGGCTAAAAGTGGCTGTATCGCCAAGCCTTTCTATTCTTTGGAAAGTGCTGAGAAACACTCTGGCCGATGCCCTCTGACAGCTTGAATACAAAGCATAATAATGCATGCGATCATTTCTAATGAGGCTAGAGTCTTTGTGTTCTCAGCCACAAAAGGGGCTTTGCACCGCTCTCCCCCTTGCATTGGTAGAGCTGAAAGAGAGCAATCCCCAACCTGCTTACCTTCCCTGTGACTGGTTTGTGCGTACATGGATATGGTACTGCAGAGTTTGCGCCTGTTTGCCATGGTTAGCCCAGCGACGTGAACTCTTTTCGAAGTCGGAGTCAATGCATGTCTGGAGATTTCGCCCAGTCATGGGGAGAGTCACTCTTCTTCCCTGTCTTCTTTTCTCTTCCCCTCTTCCCTACCCCTTCTGGCAAAGAAGATTCCATATAAAAATATTTGCCATATCCACAGGGACCAGTTGCTTTGTGGCCATTGTTGTGCCAGTGTTCCGAATCTCGATTGAATTATTGCTTAATTTGAATGAATGCTGAGATTATTATTGAAACAAAAATGGAATGGTGTATCAGCAGTCACACTTCTTAATGTATGTCCCTGTACCTGGACTACAGATACTAACGAATGGCATACTGATGGATTACTGATGGATCAGTCCCATCCCACTAGTCCAGAGATCATCAACTAGATTCAGCCGCGGGGAGATTTGATCTTTGAGCGAATGACTTTATTTTACTTATTAGGATCCCCATTAGCTGACGCCAATACAATAGCGACCGCTAGTCTTAGTGGGATCCGACATATCATGAAAAAGACATTAAAGACAAAATACTTTACAATTGACCTACATTTAAAAACATTAACATGTAGCTTGTGTTCATATATCATTTACACATACATGTCAGTACATACACACAACTAGTAGGTCACATGGGGGAGAGGCGTTGTGCCGGGAGGTGTTGCTCTATTTGTTTTTTGAAACCAGGTTATATAGCCTACACCTTCACAATAAATCCATTATTTATTATAGACTGCTCTAAAAAAGCATGATATGAAGAAAATGTAGTCTATTTCAGAGGAACAGAATAGCATACTCTGAGTTGTCCTTATGTTCGGTCCCGATCTGGCTGTGGACTACACTGGTTCATTTAGCAGACAATATTTACTTATAAGGCTGTGGTGTTATTTTATATTATGAAGAATGCATTTGAACAAAGCAGAAATATTTTGTTCATATTATTTTTTATTTAACTTGGCAAGTCAGTTTAGAACAAATTATTATTTACAATGGTGGTGTAGGAACAGTGGGTTAACTGCCTTGTTCAGGGGCAGAACGACAGATTTTTAGGGGATTTGATCTAGCAACCTTTCAGTTACTGGCCTAACACTCTAACCACTAGGCTACCTGCCGCCATACATACATATGAAATGAGTAAGGCAGTATGTAAACATTATTAAAGTGACTAGTGTTCCATTATTGAAGTGACCAGTGATTCCATGTCTATGTATATAGGGCAGCAGCCTCTAAGGTGCAGGATTGAATAACCGGGTGGTAGCTGGCTAGTAATGGTTATTTAACAGTCTGATGACCTTGAGATAAAAGCTGTTTTTCAGTCTCTCGGCCCCTGCTTTGATGCACCTGTACTGACCTCGCCTTCTGGATGGCAGTAGGGTGAACAGGCAGTGGCTCGGGTGGTTGATGTCTTTGGTGATCTTTTTGGCCTTCCTGTGACATCGGGTGGTATAGTTGTCTTGGAGGGCAGGCAGTGTGCCCCCGGTGACAGCAAAACAGTATAGATGTGCATCACTTTAAAGTTTAATATTATTGCCTACCTTTCATGGACATTGAAAAATGAAAGGTTTTGAAACAAATGCCTCAACAAAATGGACCTAAGGTGTTCTCTCAACCGCAGCATATTAGGAATGGATTGAGCAGGGAGAAAAATACTGATGACAGTGAAGTGCCACTGTGAATATGGGGGCGGACAAGCTGCTGCTACAGTGGTGTGTGTGTACATGAGTCCTTTTTTTGCGTCTTCTAGCTGGCACCATTCCGTGAGTGTAACCCTTTCCAAAAAATATTACATGCAGTAATTGGTTTATCGGTTCATACAAAAATGATGATTCATGCATGACTATAAGCCATTTTTGATAAAAGCATCTACTTAATGCCATAAATCATGATATTTTATTATCATGGAATTTTCTCATCTCACTGTGGAAAAAATGGACTGTAGCATCACCTGTGACATCATAAAACACACAGAATACTGTGTTCTGTAGGTGCATTTCACAACAGGAGCTGAAGATGATAGATGGCAGTGAGCCCCAGGGTTTTCATTGTAATGTTTCATTTAGAGATTAATAAAGTGGTCAGAAATACGCATGCCTTCCCAGTCTGCCATTTGCTTCAGTCCAAAGATGATGCTAATCCCATGTAACATTGGTGAATTTATGTTGCCCACACAATGCTTACGGTTTATAACATACAAACAGTATGGTTTTCTGATGTCTGCTGTAGTCCTCTCTTCTTATGTTTTTACAGGGGGTTACTCTGTCCGTGTGGCTATTTTTAAATCATCGTAAAAGTTATGCTGACGTACTTGACTACAAAAACTACAAGGTTTTCTGCTTAAATATCTCTGTTGCAGAAAACTTGGTCGATTTGACTTATTTCTTGTTGTTTAGTCAATATGAATTATCCAGATCATCCAGAGTTTGAGAGAAATTAGACTTTAAGAGTTTGCTTTAGCCTGCCTGTAGTGCCAGATGGACGGGGTTTTCATTTTAAGAGTTTGCTTTAGCCTGCCTGTAGTGCCAGATGGACGGGGTTTTCATTTTAAGAGTTTGCTTTAGCCTGCCTGTAGTGCCAGATGGACGGGGTTTTCATTTTAAGAGTTTGCTTTAGCCTGCCTGTAGTGCCAGATGGACGGGGTTTTCATTTTAAGAGTTTGCTTTAGCCTGCCTGTAGTGCCAGATGGACGGGGTTTTCATTTTAAGAGTTTGCTTTAGCCTGCCTGTAGTGCCAGATGGACGGGGTTTTCATTTTAAGAGTTTGCTTTAGCCTGCCTGTAGTGCCAGATGGACGGGGTTTTCATTTTAAGAGTTTGCTTTAGCCTGCCTGTAGTGCCAGATGGACGGGGTTTTCATTTTAAGAGTTTGCTTTAGCCTGCCTGTAGTGCCAGATGGACAGGGTTTTCATTTTAAGAGTTTGCTTTAGCCTGCCTGTAGTGCCAGATGGACGGGGTTTTCATTTTAAGAGTTTGCTTTAGCCTGCCTATAGTGCCAGATGGATGGGGTTTTCATTTTAAGAGTTTGCTTTAGCCTGCCTATAGTGCCAGATGGACGGGGTTTTCATTTTAAGAGTTTGCTTTAGCCTGCCTGTAGTGCCAGATGGACGGGGTTTTCATTTTAAGAGTTTGCTTTAGCCTGCCTGTTGTGCCAGATGGACGGGGTTTTCATTTTAAGAGTTTGCTTTAGCCTGCCTATAGTGCCAGATGGACGGGGTTTTCATTTTAAGAGTTTGCTTTAGCCTGCCTATAGTGCCAGATGGACGGGGTTTTCATTTTAAGAGTTTGCTTTAGCCTGCCTGTAGTGCCAGATGGACGGGGTTTTCATTTTAAGAGTTTGCTTTAGCCTGCCTGTTGTGCCAGATGGACGGGGTTTTCATTTTAAGAGTTTGCTTTAGCCTGCCTATAGTGCCAGATGGACGGGGTTTTCATTTTAAGAGTTTGCTTTAGCCTGCCTATAGTGCCAGATGGAAGGGGTTTTCATTTTAAGAGTTTGCTTTAGCCTGCCTGTAGTGCCAGATGGACAGGGTTTTCATTTTAAGAGTTTGCTTTAGCCTGCCTATAGTGCCAGATGGACAGGGTTTTCATTTTAAGAGTTTGCTTTAGCCTGCCTATAGTGCCAGATGGACGGGGTTTTCATTTTAAGAGTTTGCTTTAGCCTGCCTATAGTGCCAGATGGAAGGGGTTTTCATTTTAAGAGTTTGCTTTAGCCTGCCTGTAGTGCCAGATGGAAAGGGTTTTCATTTTAAGAGTTAGCTTTACCCTGCCTGTAGTGCCAGATGGACAGGGTTTTCATTTTAAGAGTATGCTTTAGCCTGCCTATAGTGCCAGATGGACAGGGTTTGCATTTTAAGAGTTTGCTTTAGCCTGCCTATAGTGCCAGATGGACAGGGTTTGCATTTTAAGAGTTTGCTTTAGCCTGCCTATAGTGCCAGATGGACAGGGTTTTCATTTTAAGAGTTTGCTTTAGCCTGCCTATAGTGCCAGATGGACAGGGTTTTCATTTTAAGAGTTTGCTTTAGCCTGCCTATAGTGCCAGATGGACAGGGTTTTCATTTTAAGAGTTTGCTTTAGCCTGCCTATAGTGCCAGATGGACAGGGTTTTCATTTTAAGAGTTTGCTTTAGCCTGCCTATAGTGCCAGATGGACAGGGTTTTCATTTTAAGAGTTTGCTTTAGCCTGCCTGTGGTGCCAGATGGACAGGGTTTTCATTTTAAGAGTTTGCTTTAGCCTGCCTGTGGTGCCAGATGGACAGGGTTTTCATTTTAAGAGTTTGCTTTAGCCTGCCTGTAGTGCCAGATGGACGGGGTTTGCATTTTAAGAGTTTGCTTTAGCCTGCCTGTAGTGCCAGATGGACGGGGTTTGCATTTTTGCTACTGTTCTATTGGTTCCAATGTGCTAGAAAAGCTCAATCAAGTCTTGCTAAAGTATTTTAAATGATTTCTGTCCCCATAGGAGAACCCTTTTTGGATCCAGGTAGAACCCTTTTTTGGATCCAGGTAGAACCCTTTTTTGGATCCAGGTAGAACCCTTTTTTGGATCCAGGTAGAACCCTTTTTGGTTCCAGGTAGAATTATTTTTTGTTCCTGGTTGAACCCTCTGTGGAAACGGTTCTAAACTCAGCAAAAAATAAACGTCCCTTTTTCAGGACACTGTCTTTCAACGATAATTCATAAAAATCCAAATAGCTTCACAGATCTTCATTGTAAAGGGTTTAAACACTGTTTCCCATGCTTATTCAATGAACCATAAACAATTAATGAACATGCACCTGTGGAACGGTCGTTAAGACACTAACAGCTTACAGGTAGGCAATTAAGGTCACAGTTATGAAAACTCAGGACACTAAAGATGTCTTTCTACTGACTCTGATAAACACCAAAAGAAAGATGCCCAGGGTCCCTGCTTATCTGTGTGAACGTGCCTTAGGCATGCAGCAAGGAGGCATGAGGACTGCAGATGTCGCCAGGGTAATACATTGCAATGTCCGTACTGTGAGATGCCTAAGACAGCGCTACTGGGAGACAGGACAGAACGCTGATCGTCCTCGCGTCGGCAGACAATTTGTAACAACACCTGCACATGATCAGTACATCCAAACATCACACCTGCAGGACAGGTACAGGATTGCAACAACAACTGCCTGAGTTACACCAGGAACGCACAATCCCTCCATCAGTGCTCAGACTGTCCGCAATAGGCTGAGAGAGGCTGGACTGAGGGCTTGTAGGCCTGTTGTAAGGCAGGTCCTCGCCAGACATCAACGTCACCTATGGGCACAAACCCACCGTCACTGGACCAGACAGGACTGGCAAAAAGTGCTCTTCACTGATGAGTCGCGGTTTTGTCTCACCAGGGGTTTACCGTCAAAGGAATGAACATTACACCGACGTCGTTACTCTGGAGCGGGATCGTGGAGGGTCCGTCATGGAGGTGGAGGGTCCGTCATGGAGGTGGAGGGTCCATCATGGTCTGGGGCGGTGTGTCACAGCATCATCGGACTGAGCTTGTTGTCATTGCAGGCAATCTCAACGCTGTGTGTTACAGGGAAGACATCCTCCTCCCTCATGAACTACCCTTCCTGCAGGCTCATCCTGACATGACCCTCCAGCATGTCAGTGTTCTGCCATGGCCAGCGAAGAGCCCGGATCTCAATCCCATTGAGCACGTCTGGGACCTGTTGGATCGGAGGGTGAGGGCTAGGGCCATTTCCCCAGAAAGGTCCTGGAACTTGCAGGTGCCTTGGTGGAAGATTGGGGTAACATCTCACAGCAAGAACTGGCAAATCTGGTGCAGTCCATGCAGAGGAGAAACAATGCAGTAATGCAGCTGGTGGCCACACCAGATACTGACTTACTTTTGATTTTGACCCCCCCTTTGTTCAGGGACACATTATTCCATTTCTGTTAGTCACATGACCGTGGAACTTGTTCAGTTTATGTCTCAGTTGTTGAGTCTTGTTATGTTCATATAAATATTTACATACGTTAAGTTTGCTGAAAATAAACACAGTTGACAGAAAGAGGACATTTCTTTTTTTGCTGAGTTTATATGGAAACCAAAAGGGTTCTACCTGGAATATAAAATGGTTCTTCAAAGGGTTCTCCTATGGGGACAGCTGAAGAACCCTTATTGGTTCTAGATAACACCTTTTTGTGTAGTATTTCAACACAAGTCTGTTTTCAACTCATCTCAATTACTTGGATTGAGTATGGTTTGAAACAACATTTGTTGGTGTAAGAATGTGTTGGTGCCTGTAGGGGAGCACATCTGGCCCCTGCCTCTTTGTCTGTCAATATGCTTTTGTTTTTCTCTGCAATAGATGTCATTGCAGCAGTATTACTGCTCAGCCTAGTGGTTTAGTTACATGCCCATTCAGGCCCATTAAAACCAACACATTCAGCCTCCTGGGTGGCGATGTGGTCTAAGGCACTGCATCCCAGTGCTTGAGGTGTCAGTCCTGGGCTGTGTTGCAGCTGGCCGTGACCGGGAGACCCATGAGGCGGTGCACAATTGTCCGGGTCAGGGGAGGGTTTGGTCGGCCGAGATGTCCTTGTCCCATCGTGCTCTTGTGACTCCTGGGGCTGGGCACATGCATGCTGACACGGTTGCCAGTTGTACGGTGTTTCTTCCAACACATTGGTGCTTCCGGTTTAAGCGAGCAGTGTGGCTTGGCGTGTTGTGTTTTGGACGACACATAGCTCGCGACCTTCGCCTCTCCCGAGTCTGTACAGGAGTTATATCGATGAGCCAAGACTGTAACCATTAAATGGATACCACGAAAATTGGGGAGAAAAAGTGGTAAAAAATCATTATAAATAAACAGCACATTGGGGCGGCAGGGTAGCCTAGTGGTTAGAGCATTGGACTAGTAACCGGAAGGTTGCAAGTTCAAATCCCTGAGCTGACAAGGTACAAATCTGTCGTTCTGCCCCTGAACAGGCAGTTAACCCACTGTTCCTAGGCCGTCATTGAAAATAAGAATTTGTTCTTAACTGACTTGCCTAGTTAAATAAAGCTAAAAAAATTAATAAAATCACACGTACCTCTGTGCAGACATACAAAGAAACATGCGCGTGTGGGCACACCCACATACTCCCATGTCTGATCCCCTTGATGATAAGCTGTAGTCAGTGGTCTGATACTTCAGGCCACTGACTACTAAGAATAAGCCCATGGCTTATTCTTCTCATGAGGAGCAAGTGGAAAATAACAGTCCCCTGCCTCTTACACTGAGCACAGGGATCAATGTCAAACCCTGTTCTCCCATTGTTATAGCCAAGTTCTGAATGCAATGTTCCTGGGTTGTTCTGACCCATTTCCCCCAGTCCCACTGCTTGTCTGCCCACTGGCCTAGATGTTGTGTACTGTCTCCCTCTATCAGAGGTTTCCCTGGACAGAGCCAAAGATATAATTATACTGTGGCTCAAGTTTGAGATCAGCCAACTATTTTGAGATTGAGAATTTGAATGGCTGCCATGTTGGCACCGAACATGAGAAAACAAGCAACACACCCACATAATCTACATCTGGAGGAGCTTGCTGTTGCCCCTAGATGCCTGACTTTGGTCAGTTTAGCATTTTCTCCATTAATAGTTCAGGTTAAGTTTGGGGGAGGGTGAGCTGATCCTAGATCTGTACCTAGTGGAAACTTCAGTCCGGTGTATCACTCACTCACTCACTCACTCACTCACTCACTCACTCACTCACTCACTCACTCACTCACTCACCACTCACTCACTCACTCACTCACTCACTCACTCACTCACTCACTCACTCACTCACTCTAGAAACCCCTCCTCTCCCATCACTGACTCACTCACTCTCCAACCCAGCAGCTGTTTGTAGTCTCCCATGTCTAAATGTTGTTTCAAACTGAAGCATTTGGAAATATAGAACTGGAATTTTGGTCGTGAGTTAGATTTCAATCCGATCAGTCCAGTCTATTCATTGGTTGGTTGACCATGCTAGTGCATCTCCCCTCAAAGTCACTGCATCATGTGATTTTTTTTTTAAAACAACTGACATGCATGTACTCTCCATAAGGAATCCCCCTTAATACCAAACCTGAGGAACATGTAATCAATCAATCAAATGCATTTATAAAGCCCTTTTTACATCAGTAGAGGGCTGTTCAGAAACCCAGCCTAAAATTCCAAATAGCAAACAATGAAGCATGGTGGCTAGGAAAAACTCTCAAGAAAGGCAGGAACCTAGCAAGAAACTTAGAGAGGAACCAGGCTCTGAGGGGTGGCCAGTCCTCTTCTGGCTGTTCTATCGCAGTGCGTCCTACTTACCATGAACTAAATTCTTCCTATTTTTTGTCAAACAATACATTTCCCCCACTCTTCTCTGCATGTGCTCCTCTTTTAGCTCCCACACTGGCTGGTGGTGCAGCTGCTAAATGTGTCCGGGCTACAACAAGGGCCCCTCTTAGTTTCTTCTTGGCTGGGCTCTCTGTATTGGGTGTGTGTGGAGAGACTCTTTGCCGCAGAGTGGTAGGTGCAGCGATGGGGAAGCAATTCGTAGCTGTCCCACATTCTGGCTGACACACACACACACACACACACACACACACACACACACACACACACACACACACACACACACACACACACACACACACACACACACACACACACACACACACACACACACACACACACACACACACACACACACACACACACACACACACACACACAAAGACACACAGAGACACACAGAGACACACACACACACAGAGACACAGAGACACAAACACAGAGACGCAGAGAGAGAGGCAGAATGAGCAGCAGCCAGTCTAAAACCTGCCAGAGAGAGCAATAGCAGTAGTTTCAGGAGAGCTCCTTCCAGTCAGGCAGTATCAGAGTGACTGAATCCTGACAGAGTTCCTGAAACTCAGACAGCAAGCATACACACTCCATACACGGGCATGCAGGACGAGAAGGAAAGGAGCTCTGAGGTAAGAAAACACTCAATAAATTATGAGTGCTCTTTAAACTTCAGTGGTGAGTTAGGGAGCTGGCAGTGTTAAAGTGATAAAATGAAGATCCTGACTTACTGTAGCTTTAGTAGTGTGTGTGTGTGTGTGTGTGTGTGTGTGTGTGTGTGTGTGTGTGTGTGTGTGTGTGTGTGTGTGTGTGTGTGTGTGTGTGTGTGTGTGTGTGTGTGTGTGTGTGTGTGTGTGTGTGTGTGTGTGTGTGTGTGTGTGTGTGTGTGTGTGTGTGTGTGTGTGTGTGTGTGTGTGTGTGTGTGTGTGTGTGTGTGTGTCGTGTGTGTGTATTTGCTGTTGTCTATCCCAGCAGGCTTTAGACTGAGGAGATATGCAGACTGAACTCTCTTGAAAACAACTGCAGCAAAGAGTCTCTGCCTTACCACCTACCTCTCCCTCGTTGTCTCTTTCTCTTCCTCAACCTACACACACACACACACACACACACACACACACACACACACACACACACACACACACGTGCGCACACACACACACACACACACACACACACACACACACACACACACACACACACAAAACAAACAACAAATGTAAATTTGTTGATGTAAAGGCGAGTGTCGGAACCGAGGATTGTGTTCCGATTGGACCTGCCACACATAGTGACTTACATGTTTGAGAGAGAGAGAGAGAGTCCTGCAATAAAGCGATGAGATTAAATATCTAGTTTTAATCTTACGTGCACAAGTACAGTGAAAGCCATTTCTTGCACACTCCGAACCCAGCAATGCAGTAATCAATATCATAATAGTAGTATTAAAAAATTACACAGTAGAACAAAAACACTTGAGAAATACAAATAAGAAATAAGAACAAAGGAAAGTAAGAAGATATATACAGGGTCAGTACCAATACCATATTTATAATGCACAGGGATACTGGAGTGATACGGGTAGATATGTATAGGGGTATGTGAGTGTGTGTGCGTGTGTAGAGTCAGTATAAATGTGCATGATGTGTGTGTGTGTGTTGGGGTGTCAGTATGCGTGAGTATGTAGAGTCCAGTGAGTGTGCATAGAGTCGGTACAAAAAAAACATAAAAATACTAGGGTTATCTCAGTCCATGTTGCCATGTTGTTAGCTATTGAGCAGTCTAATTGCTTGGGGAAAGAAGTTGTTCAGCAGCCTGTTGGTGTCAGACTTGAAACACCAGTACTGCTTGCCATGCAGAAGCAGAGAGAACAGTCTATGGCTGAGGCGCCTCCTTCACAACTGTGTGAACCATTTTGAGTTTAGTGATTTGAAACCCGAGGAACTTGAAGCTCCCGACCCACTCCACTGCAGCCCGATGTGGAAGGGGGCGTGCCTACCACCGTTGTGTCATCAGCAAACTTGATGATGTTGTTTGAGTCGTGTGCAGCCAACGCAGTCGTGGGTGAACAGGGAGTACAGGAGAGGACTAAGCACACACCCTTGTGGGGTCCCCGTGTTGAGGGTCAGTGTGATTGAGATGATGTTGCCTACCCTCACCGCCTGGGGTTGGCCCGTCAGGAAGTCCAGGATCCAGTTGCAGAGGGAGGTGTTCAGTCCCAGGGTCCTAATCTAGATGATGAGCTTGGAGGGGACACTGGTGTTCAACACTGAGCTTTGTTTCGTTTTTGAAAAAATAATGACAAAGGGGTGGCTGATGTGTGCTTGTGGAAACTAAGAGAAGAGGGGGAGTTCATATTTTTTTAAGTGAAATTAAGAGAGAGGACATCATATTTGGTAAAGAATAATTCAGAAGCTCTTGGAGGACAGTGGAAGTGGATAACTGTTTCTTTATTATTAAAAGTAAAACTGTGACATCATATTGAGGACAGAAGCTGAAAGAACAGACACACGTTCCTGGAGAAAGCAGATAGCTTGAGAGAGTCTGTTGACTTTTTGGCCCTGCTCCCTCTTCTTCCAGCTGAAAAAAAGTAGTCTCAGCGTACCCATCTCTCTCCCTCTCCCCTCTCCCCTCTCCCTTCTCTCTCCTCCCACTGTATCGCTCCCTTTCTCTCATCCAGAATGCAGTCATTGTTCAGGGAAGCCCTTTCATGTTGGGCCCTGTGCAGGGTAATGGGATGGATGGAGAGGTAGGGAGAGGGGTGAGAGGTTGTTCCTTTTTCATGGGCTAAGAGAGATAAGTAAACATGGGCCATTGACAGACAGAAAACATGGCACTCACCCAGTGACTGACCCACCCTGCTCTCTCTCTAGCCTCATCTACTATCCCCATGAGCCCAGAAGCTACATGAATGCAATTCAGCATTTACAGTGCATTCGGGAAAGTATTCAGACCCCTTGACTTTTTTCACATTTTGTTACATTACAGTCTTATTCTAATGGGGTAAGTATGGTGTAATCTACACACAATACCCCATAATGACAAAGCAAAAACTGTTGAAACATTTTTTAGCAAATTTATCACAAATAAAAAACTGAAACAGCACATTTACATAAGTAGTCCGACCCTTTACTCAGTACTTTGTTAAAGCACCTTTGGGTATGATGCTACAAGCTTGGCATGCAGTAATCAGGAAAGCAAAGGCGAGCTTTTTCAAACAGAAATTTGCATCCTGTAGCTCTAACTCCAAAAAGTTTTGGGACACTGTAAAGTCCATGGAGAACAAGAGCACCTCCTCCCAGTTGCCCACTGCACTGAGGCTAGGTAACACGGTCACCACCGATTAATCCATAATGATTGAACATTTCAATAAGCATTTCTCAACGTCTGGCCATGCTTTCCTCCTGGCTACCCCAACCCCGGCCAACAGCTTCATCGACCTGGCCAAGGCTTTCGACTCTGTCAATCACCATCGGCAGACTCTTATCGGCAGACTCAATAGCCTTGGTTTCTCAAATGACTGCCTCGCCTGGTTCACCAACTACTTTGCAGACGGAGTTCAGTGTCTCAAATCGGAGGGCCTGTTGTCCAGACCTCTGGCAGTCTCTATGTGGGTACCACAGGGTTCAATTCCTGGGCCGACTCTCTTCTCTGTATATATCAATGTCGCTCTTGCTTGCGGGTGATTCCCTGATCCACCTCTACGCAGATGACACCATTATGTATACATCTGGCCCCTCTTTGGACACTGTGTTAACCAACCTCCAAATGAGCTTCAATGCCATACAACACTCCTTCCAACTGCGCTTACACGCTAGTAAAACCAAATGCATGCTTTTCAACCGTTCCCTGCCCGCACCTGCCCGCCCGACTAGCATCACTACACCTGATGGATCTGACCTAGAATATGTGGACAATTACAAATACCTAGGTGCCTGGCTAGACTGTAAACTCTCCTTCCAGACTCCTATTAATCATCTCCAATCCAAAATCAAATCTAGAATCGGCTTTCTATTTTGCAACAAAGACTCCTTCACTCACTCCGCCAAACTTACCCTTGTAAACTGACTATCCTACCGATCCTCGACTTCGGCGATGTCATCTACAAAATAGCTTCCAATACTCTACTCAGCAAACTGGATGCAGTCTATCACAGTGCCATCCGTTTTGTTACCACCCACCACTGCGACCTGTATGCTCTAGTTGGCTGGCCCTCGCTACATATTCGTCGCCAGACCCACTGGCTTCAGGTCATCTATAAGTCTATGCTAGGTAAAGTTCCGCCTTATCTCAGCTCACTGGTCACAATAACAACACCCACCCCTAGCACGTGCTCCAGCAGTTATATCTCACTGGTCATCCCCAAAGCCAACACCACCTTTGGCCACCTTTCCTTCCAATTCTCTGCTGCCAGTGACTGAAACGAACTTTAAACATCAGCTATCTGAGCATCTAACCGATCGCTGCAGCTGTACATAGTCCATCTGTAAATAGCCCACTCAATCTACCTACCTCAACCCCATATTGTTTTTATTTACTTTTCTGCTCTTTTGCACACCAGTATCTCTATTTGCACATCATCATCTGCTCATTTATCACTCCAGTGTTAATCTGCTAAATGGTAATTACTTCGCTACTATGGCCTATTTTATTGCCTTACCTCCTCACGCCATTTGCACACACTGTATATAGACTTTATTTTTTTCTATTGTGTTATTGACTGTACGCTTGTTTATTCCATGTGTAACTCTGTGTTGTTGTTCGTGTCACACTGCTTTGCTTTGCTTTATCTTGGCCAGGTCGCAGTTGTAAATTAGAATTTGTTCTCAACTAGCGTAACTGGTTAAATAAAGGTGAAATATAGATATATATTTTTAAACATCTGTATTTGGAGAGTTTCTCCCATTCTTCTCTGCAGATCCTCTCAAGCTCTGTCAAGTTGGATGGGGAGTGTCGCTGCACAGCTATTTTCAGGTCTCTCCAGAGATATTAGATCGGGTTCAAGTCCGGGCTCTGGCTGGGCCTCTCAAGAACATTCAGAGATTTGTCCCGAAGCCACTCCTGCGTTGTCTTGGCTGTGTGCTTAGGGTCGTTGTCCTGTTGGAAGATGAACCATCGCCCCAGTCTGAAGTCCTGAGAGCTCTGGAACAGGTTTTCATCAAAGATCTCTGTATTTTACTCTGTTCATCTTTGCCTAGATATTGATTGGTCTCCCAATCCCTGCCGCTAAAAAGCATCCCCACAGCATGATACTGCCACCACAATGCTTCACCGTAGGGATGGTGCCAGGTTTCTTCCAGACATGATGCTTGGCATTCAGGCCAAAGTGTTGAATCTTGGTTTCATCAGACCAGAGAATCTTGTTTCTCATGGTCTGAGAGTCTTTAGGTCCCTTTTGACAAACTCCAAACAGGTTGTCATGTG
Organism: Oncorhynchus gorbuscha; assembly: GCF_021184085.1. Taxonomy (NCBI): domain Eukaryota; kingdom Metazoa; phylum Chordata; class Actinopteri; order Salmoniformes; family Salmonidae; genus Oncorhynchus; species Oncorhynchus gorbuscha. The sequence continues at coordinate 94,877,769 of NC_060174.1, read as the reverse complement.
CCAGTCTGAGGTCCTGAGCGCTCAAAACCATCACTCAAAATGCATCATCACTGTAGTTTTTGCTCTGTACTGAAAGTGCTCTATCTAGAAAACTTCACTTGCTGACATGCAAAACAAATTGGGACCAATGAACAACCATAGAGATGTATAGAGGCAAACCAATTTGAAGAAGAAGACAATGCTCTGATCATTGGCTGATTGCTCCCAAACCATAGGAATCCTCACCCACTTCACTACTTTAAAATGGTTGAAGCCCCCAATGTCAATATCCATGTCAAAAATGGATCATTTCCAAGCAGTGATCTCTGAAGTTCTATGTCAACAACATACTTACAAATATTTTTTGAGTGAACTATCCCTTTAAAGGTAGAGGGTGACTTCCTGGTTTCTGACAAAAACAAAAACAGAATTCAAATGAGTCTGCTACAACTGGCTCCTCTCTTCAGGCATACCCATAATGAGAATAGGCAATAGTATCAGTCTAGTCAGATTTGAATTGTGTTTTTATTGACTTATGTTGTGTTTAGTTAGTGACGATGTTCGCTTACTCGATTACAGTTACAAAGTCCTCTTTCACCGCTAACATAGTTTGGCGACCCCGGGTTATGAAAAATGATTTCGCCCTTGGGTCTTTAGGAAGCCGTGGCATGTGACTTTTTCCACATTTTGTTACATTGCAGCCTTATTCTAAAATGGATTAAATGTTTTTTTTCTCCCCCTCATCAATCTACACACATGTCTCGAGCGGAAGCAGGCATGACAGTACCCCCCCTCTAGAGGCGCCACCCGGCGTCCCACCTGGGCGAGCCGGCCGAGACATGGGCGCTGGGCAAGCCGGCTGGTGGTAAACTCCACACGAACCAGCAGGGGCGTGGGAGCCTGGCGAGCCAGCTGAGGCATTAACGCCTGTTGATCCCGCTGCGACTGAATAAAGGGTCTGAATACTTATTTAACTTTGGCATTTTACTTTTTTTGTATAGACTGGTGTGTGCCTTTCCAAATCATGTCTAAAAATGTTTACCTCAGGTGGACACCAATCAAGTTGTAGAAACAGGATGCACCTGAGTTCAATTTTGAGTCTCATGTAAATAAAGTATTTATGTTTTTTATTTTTAATAAATTTGCAAAAAATTCTATAAACCTGTTTTTGTTTTGTCATTATGGGGTATTGTTTGGAGATTGATGAGGAAAGCATTTAAATGAATCATTTTTAGAGTGAGGCTGTAACGTAACAAAATGTGGGGAAAGTCAAGCGGTCTGAATACTTTCCGAATGCACTGTATCTTTACCCATCTCTGGTTGTGAGAGTGGTTTTGTGAAATTATTTTCTAAAAATGATTTTCTTAGATTTCGCCTCGGTGCCCGTCCATCTGGATGGAGAATCACGCTAATCAATTAATCGACATCTCTGTGGAACATGCATTGATGTAAATGCTGCTGGTGAAATAATTTCTTTCTTAAGCTGAAAATGTACAATAAGCACTTTCCTATTATTGAGCTCTGAATGGCCTTTGACACTGCTGAGCACATTACTTAATAGAGGGTAATTAATGAAGGCAACATCAGTAGAGGACAAGTAATCCCAGCAGTAACCAGAGATCACAGCAACCCTCCCTGGCTCTGCCACTTCCAGCCATGAGAGCTCTACAAAGCTTTTTCTGCAGAAGTAACTCACAGACAAGACACAGACCAAGCAAAGAACTTAATTTAATGGTACTGTGAAATGCAATGATGTCAAGGCCTTCTTTTGTTAAGCAAAGAAGATGCAACGTTTTTCCTCAGTTGTACCCTATTATCGGTAACACAACATTTTTTTTTTACCAAGCATTAGTGTGCATCTGAGATGCCATGAGTACAACAAGGAGCTCTGCCTGAGGGACAAGGGGTTGTGAGCATTTCCTATTCTGTTAGTCAGTTAGAAAACATACTTGGGCAGAATGTGTTGTTTTGCTGCAGCTCATTGATGACATTATATTGCAAATATATATTCGAAACATATGACTTCTTCTGTATTCTCTATGGAGTTCAAATATTCTACATTACCATCTTTAAAAACACAATGCAACAAAGATTGTATAATGCATGTGAACAAGTCAAGACCCTCATTCCCACATTAATCAAATTCATAAGCTGTTGAAAATCATTGAGCTGGCTAAGATAGTACTCACTGTTGTGAAGTTCATTAATATGAAAAGTGAGATTATATTTAGAATAGGAAGGGCTGGTAGAAATAATAATATTGGCAAACCTTTTTGGGACCCTAATGTTTCCCTCTCTTCCTACGGTTCATTGACTCACAATTAGGTTGTCCTGGTTACCCAGGAGGCCTTGCAATACCCAGATAGCACAAGAATGGCTGATGATATCACCAGGATCATATAGCATTACTACTGTTTTGTAAAAGAAAAACTTATACAAAATGTATTGTTTTTCTTTGTGAAGTACCATGCCACAGTTTGTCATGGTTGTGTTTTTAGTTAATTGTTCCTTTTTAGTTCCATTATCAGCATAATGTATAACAGTTACAGAGACCTCATTCCCCTCAACCAAATTGTCTGTGGTTGTTTGTTCTGTACCTCTGTTTTGTGTAGCATTTTATTTTCAATTGGATCATTTATTAACAGAGTGTGGGGGAGGAAAGCGGATAAACAGTTTTTGTCAGCGTGGGTTTGAGACCCAGTTTCAGTCATATGCTGTCTATAGCAAACCAGAGTGCAGTCAGGGTACAAAATGATGATAATTTGATTACCTTTACAGCAGAATTTTCCTCAGTTGTACCACAGAGATCTGATTGCTGCATTCGTCTTTGATGTGGGACCTCAGTGCTGGCACTCAGCTACAAGCTTAATCGACTCTATTCTGCTGTAGTTAATTCTGCTGTAAAGGTAATCAAATTCTAAATTAATTTCCACTTTGCTGTCGTCCTGCAGCAAGGAGCGAATGGCTCTTGTGGGGCCTGCGGGTAAGTTCTTTTGGGATTTCTGTCAGGCTGCCACCTTAGCTTGGACAGCTTTCGGTCAGTTTTGAACTCTCATTTCTACTTTTATTTTTGGTTTCTGTTAGCGTGGGTTTAAAAAGATGGCGCCGACAGAGATGGTTGCCTCGCTTCAAGTCCTTAGGAAACTATGCAGTATTAGTTTTTTGTATGTATTATTTCTTACATTGTTAGCCCAGAAAATCTTAAGTGTTATTGCATACAGCTGGGAAGATCTATTGGATATAAGAGCGACGCCAACTTATGACCAGAAATACGACTTTCCCGAAGCGGATCCTTTGTTCGGATCTCCACCCTGGACATTGGATCTAATCCCAGAGGCCAACCTAAAACAACGTTGTCGCCGCAGGAGAGGCAGACAGAGCGGCCTCCTGGTTAGACATAGAAGGCAAGCACCTTCCGAGCATATTAGTTACCAATGTCCAGTCTCTCGACAACAAGGTGGACGAAATTAGGGCACAAGATGCTTTCCAGAGAGACATCAGAGATTGTAACATTCTCTGTTTCACGGAAACATGGCTCACTCGGGATATGTTGTCAGAGTTGGTACAGCCACCGGGTTTCTTCATGTGTTGCGCCGACAGAAACAAACAAACAAACAAAACAGAAACAAAAAGAAGAAGGGCGGGGGGGTATATGCCTCATGATTCACGAATCATGGTGTTACAATAACAACATACAGGAACTCAAGTCCTTTTATTTACCTGACCTAGAATTCTCCCAAGAGAATTCTCTTAGATTATAGTCACAGCCATGTATATCCACCCCAAGCAGATACCTCAACGGCCCTGAAAGAACTTCACTGGACTCTATGTACACTGGAAACCATATATCCTGAGGTTGCATGTATTGTATCTGGGGATTTTAACAAAGGTAATTTGAGAACAAGGCTACCTAAATTCTACCAGCACATAGACTGTAGTACCGGCTCGAGCAAAACACTGGACCACTGCTACTTTAACTTCAGTGATGCATACAAGGCCCTCCCCTGCCCTCCCTTCAGCAAATCCGACCACGACTCCATCTTGCTTGTACCGTCCTGTAGGCAGAAACTCAAACAAGATGTACTCGTGACTAGAACCATTCAATGCTTGTCTGACCAATCTGAATCCATGCTTCAAGATTGTTTTGATCACGTGGACTGGAAAATGTTCCGGCAAGCCTCAGACAATAACATTGATTTATACGCTGACTCTGTGAGGGAGTTTATTAGGAAGTGCATTGGAGATGTACCGACTGTGACTATTAAAACCTACCCCAACCAGAAACCGTGGATAGACTGCGTAAAACTGAAAGCACGAACCACCACATTCAACCATGGAAAGAGGCCGGGGGAATATGGACAAATATAAACAGTGTAGTTATTCCCTCTGCTATGCAATCAAACAAGCGAAATGTCGGTATAGGGACAAAATGGAGTCACAATTCAACGGCCCAGACACGAGACGTATGTGGCAGGGTCTACAGGCAATTAGGGACTACAAAAAGAAAACCAGCCATGTCACGGACACCGACGTCCTAATTCCAGACAAGCTAAACACCTTCTTTGTCCGCTTTGAGGATAATACAGTGCCACCGACGCGGCCCGCTACCAAGGACTGCGGGCCCCCCCTCCTTCTCCGTGGCCGATGTGAGTAAGACATTTAAACGTGTTAAACCTAGCAAGGATGCTGGCCCAGACGGCATCCCTAGCCACGTCCTCAGAGCATACACAGACAGGCTGGCTGGTGTGTTTACGGATACATTTAATCGCTCCCTATCCCAGTCTGCTGTAGCCAAGGGGAGAGATTAAAGAAAAGCAGAGAAAGTTATTTTAAAAAAACAGTAGTTAAGAGTGCTTCTTTTACAGTAGTAAAGAAGCTTTCTGTCTCTTTGATATGCTGTATTGCATATGCACCTACTAAGACAGAAGACACCAGGAAGAACTCTCCTGCCATGCTTAAGTGAAAGGTATGCTCAATTATGAATGACAGCTCAAGGGCTTTTTGTTGCAGGTACTGAAGGCATTTGAATGTGCACTGCTTTTCCAGGGGTTGGTAAAGAGGAGGTGGCTGGTATAGTGGCAGTAGCAAAAGAGATGTTCTGATTCAATTATTGTAAAGTGATAAGCATATTGACACGACCTATGACTCATTTAGCCCTCTCCTTCCTCCTATAAGTGGTGGCCCTCCAGCACTGCTGAGTGAGGAAAATCAGAACTGAATTGAACCATGGGACAGCGGGAGAGGTGTAGACCCATACTGTCACCGCGCCTCTCTGTCTGAACTTGATTTATTTATTGGTTAATTAAAAAGAGTAACATCACTTGGAGCCTTTTAGGCAGCGGAGCTGAGAGAGGTTTCCAGTTCCATAGTGGTTAGCTGATGAGCGTGAGGGTGCACAATGCATTCATTACAGCTGGTCGGAGGCTTTCACTCTCCTTTCCTCCACTTGTACTGCACTTGTCTTTCACTGACTCATTATTGTTTCCTGCATGGTGCCCATCTCCCTTAGCATCAAGGTCTGTTTTAATCATGTAGCTGATTCAGCTGTTTGGCATTGTAACTGTAACACTGCTCCACATGCAGAGGAAACAAAGACTCCCCATGTTTTGTCAAAGGCATGCAAGGTAGACATTGTGCCTGTATAGAAAGGTCTTCAGACAAACATGCATGCTGGGGTCCTGTGTGGCACAGTCGGTAGAGCATAGTGCTTGCAACATGAGGAACATGGGATAGAATCCCACTTTGTAAGGTGCTTTGCATAGAAGTGTTTGCCAAATGGCATTTATTATATACAGTGCATTCAGAAAGTATTCATACCCCTTACCCTTTTCCACATGTTTTTTCATTTTGATTTAACCTTTACATTACAGCATTATTCTAAATGAATAGAAAATCCTCATCAATCGACACACAATACGCCATAATGACAAAGCGAAAACAGTATTTTCAAAATGTTGGTCAATTTATTCAAAATAAAAACCAGATATCTTATTTACATATGGTCCCACAGTTGACAGTGCATGTCAGAGAAAAAACAAAGCCATGAGGTCAAATGAATTATCTGTTGAGCTCCAAGACAGTATTGTGTCGAGGCACAGATCTGGGGAAGGGTAACAAAACATTTCTGCAGTAGTTGAAGGTCCCCAAGAACACAGTGGCCTCCATCATTCTTAAATGGGAGAAGTTTGGAACCACCAAGACTCTTCCTACAGCTGGCCGCCCAGCCAAACTGAGCAATCGGGGGAGAAGGGCCTTGATCAGGGAGGTGACCTGTGGAGATGGGAAAACCTTCCAGAAGCACAACCATCTCTGCATCACTCCACCAATCAGGCCTTTATGATGCAGCACTCCATCACTCTTCTTCTTGATCAAATAACTCTTACACAGCCTGGAAGTGTGTTTTCGGTCATTGTCCCATTGAAAAATAAATGATAGTTCCACTAAGCGCAAACCAGCTGGGGTGGCGTATTGCTGCAGAATGCTGTGATAGCCATGCTGGTTAAGTGTGCCTTGAATTCTTAAACATATATGGAATCATGTAGTAACCAAAAAAGTACTAAACAAATCTAAATATATTTAGATTCTTCAAAGTAACCACCCTTTGCCTTGATGACAGATTTGCACACTTTTGGCATTTTTTCAACCTGCTTCATGGGGTAGTCACCTGGAATGCATATATTAACAGGTGTGCCTTGTTAAACTTTCATTTGTGAAATGTCTTTATTTCTTAATGTGTTTGAGCCAATCAGTTGTGTTGTGACAAAGTAGGGTTAGTATACAGAAGATTTGGTAAAAGTCCAAGTCTATATTATGGCAAGAACAGCGCAAATAAGAAAAGAGAAACTGTCAGGACCCAGTTACGAACCCGGGTCTCCGGAGTGAGAAACAGTCACTTAACCAACTGAGCCACGAATAGTCGGCAGAACCCAGAAGATGAGGCAGACACAGCAGTACTTGAGACGGTGTATTTAATGAAGTAAAAAGTGAAGTTCTTCAGGAAAACATGTAACTCCACAACCTCAAAAGGAATTCCATAAGAACAAAGGTAATCCTCCAAGACAAAAAGGTAAATCCACAAGGTGGAAGGTATAGCACAAAAAGCCTCAAAAGATACTCAAAAAACAAACAAACAAGAATAAAAAAAAAACCAGAATTCCTCAAGAGAGTCCACCGGGATCAACAAGAGTACACAGAGTACTAGGGCTGGGTGCTAACATACAAACACAGAGCACAGAACAGAGGAAAACAAAGGGTTTAAATACAATCAGGGGAAACGAGGCACAGGTGCAAATAATAATGGGGATCAAGGGAAAACAAAAGGTCAAAAGGCACAATGGGGGCATCTAGTGACCAAAAACCGGAACAACCCTGGCCAAATCCTGACAGAAACGACAGTCCATCATTACTTTAAGACATGAAGGTCAGTCAATCTGGAACATTTCTGTAACGTGACAAAACGTGGAAAAAGTTAAGGGGTCTGAAATCTTTCCGAATGCACTGTATTACTCTTCCACACATACAAGACAGCCCAACCCAGGCAGCCAAGGCACACAGAAGAGATTAACAGTGGTATTTCTCCCTGGTGTCCTGAAACACTATAGTACAAAGTCAACCACAGGGACTTTACAGCCCTCCAGGTGGTTTGTACCCAGGGGCCTGCAATGTTTTTCTTTGTACACCCCACATGAAAACGGTATTCCTGTATTCTTAGGAATCAATGCAAAGTGGCTCCATTTCCTAATGATGAAAACAGTGTGTTATTAATATTCTGTATACAAGACATTTAACAGTGAATTTTGTATTCAGGGATGATATTTATATTTATAGTTTTTCAAAAGTAGTTTGGTAAATGCAGTTGGGCCTTTAGGTCTATGTTGTTCTGCTGTTTTTGTATACATTTCACCACAGTTTTAAAAACTAAGTGGTTTGTGAGTGTGTGCGTGTGTGTGTGTGCCCGTTACTTAACAATTTGTGTGTTTGCGTAATATCCATCATGCTCAACCAGCACTGTTTGATTAATGTTAGTCCTGAGGCCGCAAACATGATACATGGGAAAGTGTGTACATATGCATGCATCCCATAAGATACCCTATGCCCCATAGAGTATTATATAGGGAACAGGGTGACATTTGGGACACATTACGTGTAGACAACAGTGTGGACACTAAGGCCAGGACAATACCAGTATCGGCATACTCCTTAGTAGTGGCAAGGAAACAAAACACAAAGTGAATTGGATTTCTTTATGAAAACAGCCCTAATGTTGGAAACTAACATTATGTTGTCATCCAGAGTCACATTTATTTATTTTTCAAGCTAAAGGACACAAAAGAGTTTATTCTGCTTCATGTTTAAAAAATATATATATTGCGATACTGGTATATTCTCAGCCTTATTGGTCACAGTGAATCATAGTGTAGAATGGGATTAGCATAACTCATCACCGAATGTTGTAGGTTTGAATAAATAGGATATTATTCTGAGTAATCTACCAAATGACAATATCAGGAATTCATCTTTTGTTCATTATTATAAATCATGTAATTATCCAGCCAGGAATTTCACCTTGACAGCAAGTCTTTCTCGAAGAAGGTTAGCCTAGGGCCCTGGGTGTACCACTCAACTTTATAAAAATGTTATGTCTAGAGACTTGAATGGAGTCTGTCTCAGCCCCAATTGCAATCTTCCATCCCAAGTTATCAGTAATTTCTCGCTACGTATTTGCTATTTTACCAGTTATTTCAGCACTCACCATATGCTGTGAGAGACAAAGACACACGTCTCCCTCAAATGTCTCTTCATTTAGGTTGGAATCTTCAAAGCTAAACAGGGTCAATTTACCTGCGCGAATGCATTCAATTAAGTGGCTTTGTTTCATATCATTACACTGATATTTTAATCACATTTTTTTTTATTGTGAATGCAGTCATTGGTTATATAGGGGCACTGTAATTACACAAGTAAAAGTGAGTTGCTTCAGCCCAGACCTTTATCCAACACAAACCTTTTGTCCCAGCACAAACAAAAACTAAGTCTTGTTGCACCACCTAATGGTTATTTTTTTGTTTACACTCACAGAAGTGAGGGCCACATGTTTACTGAGTTACAGAGCGAGAAAGAGGGAGAGACAGGAGCATACTGTAGGGACATTATGAAAAAACAGATCAGTTTTGAGTCTTTTGGGAAAGAGACCAAGATAAGGTAGTCCTTTTTTATTCTCATTCATTCTGTACACTTGTTTAAACACATGTATTAGGCAAATTATGTTTGCTTAAATTAGTGTGCAAGACTTGTTAATTTGGTCATTTTAGTTGTTTATGTCAAACTACAGGCATGTAACCTATTACGTATACTGCATTTCAGCTATTAGCTCCGAACATATACATCACTTTATTGGTGGACAAGCACATCTAGCATTCTGTTATAGACCCGACAAGGAGGAACATCCGAGACAGGAGTTTACATACACTTAGGTTGGAGTCATTAAAACTCGTTTTTCAACCACCACACATTTCTTGTTAACAGACTATAGTTTTGGCAAGTCGGTTAGGACATCTACTTTGTGCATGACACAAGTCATTTTTCCAACAATTGTTTTCAAATGCCTGAAGGTACCACATTCATCTGTACAAACAATAGTATGCAAGTATAAACACCATGGGACCACGCAACCGTCATACCGCTCAGGAAGGAGACACGTTCTGTCTCCTAGAGATGTTGCAAAAAGTGCAAATCAATCTTAGAACAACAGCGAAGGACCTTGTGAAGATTCTGGAGGAAACAAGTACAGAAATATCTATATCCACAGTAAAACGAGTCCTGTATCGACATAACCTGAGAGGCAGCTCAGCAAGGAAGAAGCCACTGCTCCAAAACCGCCATTAAAAAAGCCAGACTACGGTTTGCACCTGCACATGGGGACAAAGATTGTACTTTTTAGAGAAATGTCCTCTGGTCTGATGAAGCAAAAATAGAACTGTTTGGCCATAATGACCATTGTTATGTTTGGAGGAAAAAGGGGGAGGCTTGGAAGCCGAAGAACACCATTCCAACCGTGAAGCACGGGGGTGGAAGCATCATGTTGTGGGGGTGCTTTGCTGCAGGAGGGACGGGAAGCAACATCTCAAGACATCAGTCAGTCAGGAATTTAAAGCTTGGTCACAAATGGGTCTTGCAAATGGACAATGACCCCAAGCATACTTCCAAAGTTGTGGCAAAATGGCTTAAGGACAACAAATTCAAGGGATTGGAGTGGCCATCACAAAGCCCTGACCTCAATCCCATAGAAAATTTGTGGGAAGAACTGAAAAAGCATGTGCGAGCAAGGAGGCTTACAAAACTGGCTCCGTTACACCAGCTCTATCAGGAGGAATGGGCCAAGATTCACCCAACGTATTGTGGGAAGCTTGTGGAAGTCTACCCGAAATGTTTGACCCAAGTTAAACAGTTTAAAGGCAATGATATTAAATAATAATTGAGTGTATGTAAACTTCTGACCCACTGGGAATGTGATGAAAGAAATAAAAAATGAAATAAATCATTATCTCTACTATTATTCTGACATTTCACATTCTTAAAATAAAGTGGTGATCCTAACTGACCGGGAATGTTAACTAGGATTAAATGTCAGGAATTGTGAAAGTTTAAATGTATTTGGCTAAGGTGTATGTAAACTTCAGAGGGTTAATATTTAAAGGTAATATTTCTAAGGCTGCATCCTGAATGGCACCTGCTTTCCTACATAGTGCCCTATTTTTGACCAGGGCCCATAGGGCTCTAGTCAAATAAATGCAATATACAGGGAATAGGTTGTCATTTGGGTGTCACCTCAAGTATTTTTTATTATCTCATTAGCATTACAGTAAGTAAAAGCGAGAGAGAGAAGAGAGAGAGAGTAGAGGAGAGAGAGAGGAGAGGGAGAAGCAGAGAGACTGAGAAGGAGAGACAGTGCAACCCCCTACTGACAGACATCCTTCTCCACCACCTACCCCCAGGCCTAATTAGAACTAGAGAGTAATGCAGCCTCTCGCTTTACTGCACAGCAAACAGCAGTGGATCCTATCTGTACTACCCTATGGAGACTCATCTGGCTCCTGTGGTATGTTAACTGTGACAGTGTTATTGTTAGTTTTCCGCGCAAATTTGATATCATAAATGGAAATGTTAGATATGAATTAAAGTCCTGCTGAGGCTGTCCTAATATTGACACTGTCCATGATAATACATTACATTATGTAGAGTCTTGCTGCTGTATAAAAATGCATGGATGCCACACACATCAGGTCGATCTGTAAACCAGAGCTTCTTGATTCTAGTTATTGTCTAATTGCCATTAAGAAATGTATTTGATACAAGGAAGAAATAAGGTTTGTATCTAATCAACCTGCACTGTGGGAGCCTACAGTATGCAGCCTGTCTGAGGCACGCATACACACACACGCACACGCCTGAGGGGCATTTTGGTTGGATCCTGTGTATATAATGAGTAAATATAGTATTTTTGATTAACTGCTGACGCTCCATAATTGGCAATGCTGTTATACCAGTCAAAAGCAGCTCTCTAGCACCAGGTCCAGAGTATTGGATGAGGTCCTGTGTGGCTCAGTGGGTAACATGGGGCTCCCTAATAAATACAAATATAAACATGGCACTTGCAATGCCAGGATCCTTGGTTTGATTCCTGCTGGGGCCACCCATACGAAAATGTATGCATGTATGTACAGTGCATTTGGAAAGTATTCAGACCCCTTGACCGTTTCTACATTTTGTTATGTTACAGCCTTATTCTAAAATGGATTAAATTGTTGTTTTTTTCTCATCAATCTACACACAATACCCCACAATTACAAAGCAAGCTCCGCGTTGCGTCATGCTCAAGAACAACCATTAGTCGTGGTATATTGGCTATGTACCACATCCCCTCGGGCCTTATTGCTTAAGTATTCCACTGGGCTCACACTTTTTTTTTCATGAAATTAGACAATAAAGTTTCATATCGCATCCATCGTATCACAATAAATGATATTGTATTGTTTCGTATCGTATCGTAAATGTTTGCAGACCGATAGAAAACCAAGGTTATTCCAAAAGAGTAGGAGTTGTCTCAGATGAGGGAATAAGAGATTGCGGCTCCAGGGTGAGGGTGTGGATAAGAGAGAGAGGAGAAGCAGCTTTACAGAGAGAGAGAGAGAAGCGCTGGGCATGTCATGGCTCTGAGTGTGTGTGTGTGTGTGTGTGTGTGTGTGTGTGTGTGTGTGTGTGTGTGTGTGTGTGTGTGTGTGTGTGTGTGTGTGTGTGTGTGTGTGTGTGTGTGTGTGTGTGTGTGTGTGTGTGTGTGTGTGTGTGTGTGTGTGTTCGTGTGTGTGTGTGTGTGTGTCTGTGTGTGTGTGTGTGTGAGAGAGAGAGTGTGTGTGTATACTGTATGTGTGCATGAGGGTGAGTGAGAGAGACAAAAAGTGTGTGAGAGAGAGCGAAAGCGGGAGAATTTATGTGTGAGAGTGTGCAGGGTATAGTCTCGCGCTCAGCCAGAGGTAAAGCAGTTCTTTTAAGCTGCACGTGCACTCTCCTCTTCTCAACATCTCCTCGTCATTTCTACTGCCTTGGAGCTAAAGCTACAACCCCGTTGCACCTCTAAAGGAATGTCTCCCATTGTCAAAAGCCCTGACTGCAAGCCCATGCTCTGTCATTGCAAAGTTACATGCACCAACAACACTTTGTCGTTGATGTTCGGATGCAAGGTAGGCGGCTGAATGCTGTTGACTGTTGAGTGCCTCGTTTGTCATTGAAGCGCAGTTGATGTTGATTTGGAGGGCTCTGGTTGTGTAAGGTAGGCGGCTGACCACTGTGACTGTTGAGCCCTGTTAGTTGAAGTACAATTGATGTTGCTGCGTGGGGTTCCGGTTGTGTTATTCTATGGTTTTTATGTAACTAGATGGAATTGTCAGAAAAGGAGTGTATTGTGTAAATTATGATTTTGAATTTCATAGGATGCGAAAGCCAAGAGACCTTTGCATTAGAGCTGTGATGATTGCATATTTTCCCAGTATCAGCATTAAATACATACAGTGTCTTGCAAAAGTATTCACCCCCTTGGCATTTTTCCTATTTTTTTGCTTTACAACCTGGAATTTAAATTATTTTGGGGGGGTTTATATAATTTGATTTACACAACATGCCTACCACTTTGAAAATGCAAAATGTTTCTTGTTTGTTTCACAATAAAAATAAGACAAAAAAATCAGAAAACGTGCATAACTATTCACCCCCCCAAAGTCAATACTTTGTGGAGCCACCTTTTGCAGCAATTACAGCTGCAAGTCTCTTAGGGTATGTCTCTATAAGCTTGGCACATCTACCCCCTGGGATTTTTGCCCATAATTCAAGGCAAAACTGCTCCAGCTCCTTCAAGTTGTATGGGTTCCGCTGGTGTACAGCAATTGAAGTCATACCACAGATTCTCAATTGGATTGAGTTCTGGGCTTTGACTAGGCCATTACAAGACATGTAAATATTTCCCCTTAAACCACTTGAGTGTTGCTTTAACAGTATGCTTAGGGTCATTGTCCTGCTGGAAGATGAACATCCGTCCCAGTCTCAAATCTCTGGAAGGCTGAAACAGGTTTCCCTCAAGAATTTCTCTATATTTAGCGCCATCCATCATTCCTTCAATTCTGACCAGTTTCCCAGTCCCTGCCGATGAAAAACATCCCCCACAGCATGACGCTTCCACCACCATGCTTCACTGTCTCCCACAGTTTCCCACGTGCCTTTTTGGAACACCAAACATGTTTGCTTATTTTGTTCTTTAAGCAATGGCTTTTTTTCTGGATACTCCGTAAAGCCCAGCTCTGTGTAGTGTACGGTTTAAAGTGGCCCTATGGACAGATACTCCAATCTCCGCTGTGGAGCTTTGCAGCTCCTTCAGGGTTATCTTTGGTCTCTTTGTTGTCTCTCTGATTAATGCCCTCCTTGCCTGGTCCGTGAGTTTTTGTGGGCGGCCCTCTCTTGGCAGGTCTGTTGTGGTGCCATATTCTTTTTTTCTTTTTTATAATGGATTTAATGGTGCTCCGTGGGATGTTCAAGGTTTCTGATATTTTGTTATAACCCAACACTGATCTGTATTTCTACACAACTTTGTCCCTGATCTGTTTGGAGAGCTCTTTGGTCTTCATGGTGCTCCTTGCTTGGTGTTGCAGACTCTGGGTCCTTTCAGAACAGGTGTATATATACTGAGATCATGTGACAGAACATGGGACACTTATATTGCACACAGGTGGACTTTATTTAAATAATTATGTGACTTCTGAAGGTAATTGGTTGCACCAGATCTTATTTAGGGAATTTGTGAATACATATACAAGCACCACTTTTCAGTTTTTTACTTTTTAGAATTTGTTGAAACAACTTGAAACAACTTTTGAAACAAAACAATTTGGACAATTTTTTGTATGTTCATTACAAGAAATCCAAATAAAAATATATTTAAATTACAGGTTGTAATGCAACAAAATAGGAAAAACGCCAAGGGGAATGAATACTGTATGTAATATTAATATGTAAGCCCATATTAATATTGCCCGGGACTTAATGAAGCCAGATCTTAGGCATATGCATAACTAAACACCATTTTCACATCTTACTGTCGCTCCTCGTCAACGTCAGTGGAAAGGTCACGGTTACTCCTTTCCAAGGCATAGTGATGTCACGTGTTGCTCTACTCTCTATTCGTTTTCGTCTCATGGAAGAACATCTCTCAGAACACGTCAGTTCAAGCCTGAGAGCTTTGTGTGGCTCCGTCAGCTGTGTGGATCACGTTAAATAAGGCGATTCAGATCCTATGCATAGTGAATCATGCATGCAGAAAAAAGCCTCCTCCTCCTCATTTCGCTATCCATTACTGACTAGGCTGTGTCAAAGGGACTGGGTTTGTGCCTAGATACAGTAGGTGCACTTGCTATAATGTGTTTGTAGATAGAACAGTACTTTGGCCTTACGTCACCCAATGAGGACTCGTTTTAGCTTCTCATTGTCACGTTCTGACCTTAGTTCTTTTGCTATGTCTTTGTTTTAGTATGGTCAGGGCGTGAGTTGGGTGGGTTGTCTATGTTCCTTTTTCTATGATTTGGGATTTCTGTGTTTGGCCTGGTATGGTTCTCAATCAGAGGCAGCTGTCACTCTGGGTAAACAATTGCTTCTTCTTCTCATGGACTTCTACAGAGTTAAGTTTACAACACATATCAGGCTGCTAAATTAGTTTCTTTAGTATTTGTACAGAATAGAATGGCGGCAGACAGGATTGTTGGGGTTCTGGAAGAAACTGGAAAGTACCAAGTGCAGAAGGACATGGTTGTATCTAAAAATGATCTGTCTGATGAAGGTCTATGACCGAAACGTCACACAGTTTTAAATGGATTTACAGTCAATATATTTTGATAAGGGAGAAGGTCACACCTTCCTTTTCTAATACATTTATCACCAGAAATAAAGTAGGTCAGAAATGGAATAATAACAGTAATGAAAGTAGAACTCTCGAAGCAGGTGCTTTCCTTCTTTTTCCTAACTCAGCTATTCCTCCCTTCCTCCCACCCTTCTCGTCTTGGAGAACAGAAATTAGGCCTGGCAGAGTGATGAGTTTGTATTTAAAGCCACAGAAAATGGTTCAGTGCACGCAACCACGAGGAGATTCCAAACAAATCCGGTCAGAATCAGCCCACCTCACATTCTCGTCTCATCACGTTTCCACGAGCTGAGCCTTTCTGACCCTCAGCACACTACAGCGTTTCTCTGTACATGAGTAGCTCACAGCTCATCAGGCAACTCTACAGCACATCATTAAACCTCTGCATAATGTAGTGTATTTGAGTAAAGAGCCATCATACAGTACTGGCACATTTGTTTGATTAATTCAGAAATGTTGTCTCCCTTGACCCCTTTCAGGGAGAGATCACATGTAGTAGGCATGTAACCTTTATTTAACTAGGCAAGTCAGTTAAGAACAAATTCTTCCTTACAGCGGAAATGCTGGGCCAATTGTGCACCGCCCTATGGGACTCCCAATCACAGCCAGATGTGATACAGCCTGGAATCGAACTAGGGACTGTAGTGCCACCTCTTGTACTGAGCTGCAGTGCCTTAGACCGCTGCACCACTTGGGAGAACATGATTTTTGTGTCCCAAATGGCACCCTATTCCCTACATAGTGAATAGTACTAAACCTACTAACATAATCCTATGACAAGGTAGGGATAAGTCCCAAAATGGCACCCTATTCCCTAATAGTGAACTACGTAGGGAATAGGGTGCCATTTGGGACGTATCCCTACCTTGTCATAGGATTATGTTAGTAGGTTTAGTACTTGACAGTTCTTCTCAGTAGCAGGTGAAGCTGTAATATCATCACTGGTCCCAATAGTTTCACAGATCACATTGATGCTATCTCTCAACGTTTTCCCTGAACACTAGTTTTCTCTGAACATTCTGTCTCGATATTCAAAAGACCTAACAACCACCTCACCAATAACACGGCACAGGAAACCTGTTTGACTTTTTGTATGATATAATTGTAGAGTAACATCATAGAAATCCAATTTAAAACTGGGTTTATGCCTGTGATACACTTCTGCCTGTTTAACTTCATTACCCACTCAACAGTATTTCATCTTGCAAAGGTAGTATGTGTGTATTTCAATGTTAAATGTTCAGTTGAACAGTAAGTTTCTTGGTGAACTGACCCTCAATGTCAAATTTGCATCAGGCCGTTGCATCACTGTGGCCGGCAATATATATCTGTCTGTACACACACCACAAATACGTGTTAGGAACAGAAAGTTCATTTCTACTACCCCCAAAAACGTGGCCCAGTTGGGTTTTTCACTAATACAACTCCCTCACACAATGGCCATCAAGGAATGGAGAAACACTGTTCTTTCTGGGACATTGTTCTGTCGTGCAGCTCTCGAACTTTGCTAGGCCTGCTGAGCAGCTGTGGTAGCCTTTCCAAAGATGCCATGTATTGACTTCCCACATACATTGATATACTGTACACTCATGTCCTACAACGTCATCATCGTAGTACAATACCCCCCCCCACCCATCTCTCTGTCTCACTGAGGTCAGATTAACTGGTAGACTGGCTCCATTCTGCACTCACTTCCCCTGCCTTATGAAAGTCTCTACATCTCCTTATATTCCTGGGCTTCGTGGCCATTAAGTTTGCATGCTGGTAACAATTGCCTTTTAGTTAGCTGAGGAGCGCAAAACTTGGTCTGCCTAGAGTAGGATGTACAGGCTCTCTAGAGGCTCATATTTTCCCCAGAGAACCTCATTATGTATTCAGTTTTACGAAGCAAGAAGACATTTTCTCACAGTTTAACCAGCTGTCAGCTGAGTCTCTCTCTCTCGCCCCTCGAGCAGTAGTCACTCAGCGTTATAGTATACGTCTGTGGGCTAAACCATGCGGATTAGGGTGAAGACACCCCTAGACGCTGATCTTGGTTCAGTTTTGCATTCGCCCCCACTAATGGTTAAGGTTAGGATCGGGGAAGGGGAAGCTGATCCTCGATCTGTACATAGGGGAAACTTCACCCTGCAGCTAACCGTGCTACGTGTCTAAGTGCTATAACTGGGGTAACAATATGGAACGAGTCCATGCCCTGGGGTCAAAGTTTCAGATCTGACGTTCTATCAATGGTTGTTGTTTTTTGTGTGTTGGTTGTCTGTTGGCTGTAACCAATATGCTATAATGTTAGATTGTACTCTGTACCAAATGTGATTAAAAAGCCATCTTACAAGGGCATTTTACTCGAAAACAATTTTTTACAGTGTATTCTTAACTTTTGAGTTTTCAAGATATATTGTGTTTAGTCTCGTTTTTGGGTGCATCTGTTTGGTTTTGCATCATGAGACTTTCCAGGAAGCAACTTAGAGCTTCGATCAGGATAACTATGAGGCTTGTACAGTATTTGTTCAAAATCAAAATAAAACATTTGACCATATGGACTGACGAGAAACATACACTAACCTCCCAATACAATTTCTTCACAATCACCCAATCCCACCCACACCCTATCCAATGGGTTTTTCATGCAACCAAAGGTTAATCATTTCAGACAAAAAGGTCACTGTTGCGTTTAGTTTTTTTAATGACATATATAATGTTACAATGTTTCTGCAACCACAGTATAACTGAAAAATGCCTAGGTGGTAGTATGTGCTAGTACTCCTCTTGTAGGTCACTGGCCTTTTAGTCATTTTTAAACAGCTTTCAAGTCAGCTGGGTTCTCGTTGTTTCCTTGTAGATATGGCCCTGGTCTTTGATCTTGTGCTTGCTTACATAAGCTTTTTCACTATGACCTCTTAATACCAATCGTGCCATTCTTTTCTTTAAAAAAAACATTTTTTAAATTGAATACCCGAAACATACAATATACTTGCAGTGAAGACACTCAACAACTACACCACACCAGTCATTCAACAGACTCCCATTCAGAGCGACACACAGAAGTATCCAGGGTCAATGCCCTACTCAAGGGCACATTGACAGATTTCCCACCAGTCCAAAAAAAGTTAACCTGAATCCTCCAAGATCCCACCACAGTTCCCCAATAGCTGTCCCTCAACCATTTGAGACCCCTCCCACAGAAAAAAATAAAAATAAAAAATACAATTAATTCCATTCCCCACCCCCAGGAAACCCCCCAATGCACCAACAACCAAGAAAATGAACTAAAGTGGTTTCCTCTCCATCTTAAATAAGCATGCCTCATTCAAAACATGTAGAACAAAAACAGATATAGCCCTTCGTTCACCCCACACTTGACTGCCTTTGACCAGCACAAAAACATCCTGTGGCGTTCTGCATTAGCATCGAATAGCCCCCGCGATATGCAACTTTTCAGGGAACCATTATACTCAGTCAGTTAAGATAGCTTTTTCAAACAGAAATTTGCTTCCTGTAGCACTAATTCCAAAAAGTTTTGGGACACTGTAAAGTCCATGGAGAATAAGAGCACCTCCTCCCAGCTGCCCACTGCACTGAGGATAGGAAACACTGTCACCACCGATAAATCTACGATAATCGATAATTTCAAGAAGCATTTTTCCACGGCTGGCCATGCTTTCCACCTGGCTACCCCTACCCTGGCCCACATCTCAGCCCACCCTGCAGAAACTTGCACAAACCCCTCACCCCGCTTCTCCTTCACCCAAATCCAGACAGCTGATGTTCTGAAAGAACTGCAAAATCTGGATCCCAACAAATCAGCTGGGCTAAACAATATGGACCCTCTCTTTCTAAAATGATCTGCCGAAATTGTTGCAACCCCTATTAATAGCCTGTTCAACCACTCTTCTGTATCGTCTGAGATGCCCAAAGATTGGAAAGTTGCCGCGGTCATGCCCCTCTTCAAAGGGGGAGACAATCTAGACCCAAACTGTTATAGACCTATATCCATCCTGCCCTGCCTTACCACAATCTTCGAAAGCCAAGTTAATAAACAGATCACCAACCATTTCGAATCCCACCGTTCCTTCTCCACTATGCAATCTGGTTTCCGAGCTGGTCATGGGTGCACCTCAGCCACGCTCATGGTCCTAAACAATATCATAACCGCCATCAATAAAAGACAGTACTGTGCAGCCGTCTTCTTCGACCTGGCCAAGGCTTTCGACTCTGTCAATCACTGCATTCTTATCGGCAGACTCAATAGCCTTGGTTTCTCAAATGACTGCCTCACCTGGTTCTCCAACTACTTCTCAGATAGAGTTCAGTGTGTCAAATCGGAGGACTTTTTGTCCGGACCTCTGGCAGTCTCTATGGGGGTGCCACAGGGTTCAATTCTCGGGCCGACTCTCTTTTCTGTATTCATCAATGATGTCGCTCTTGCTGCTGGTGATTCTCTGATCCACCTCTACGCAGACAACACCATTCTTTAAACATCTGGCCCTTCTTTGGACACTGTACTAACAAACCTCCAAACGAGCTTCAACACCATACAACACTCCTTCCATGGCCTCCAACTGCTTTTAAATGCTAGTAATGTTATGCAGGTGAATGAGGACCCAAAAGCGACTTGACGAAAACAGAGTCTTTAATCCAGTAAAGTAAAAATACAATCATAAAGCACAATTTCCACTCGTAATGACGAGAACAGACTGGAGACTCGATCTTGAACTGCAGGTTGCCTCGGGAAGGCACTTGAACGTAGCAGACTCAGACACCTGCTCACCACGCAGCATCTGAGGGAAACACGACACGACAGGGCGATACACAGACACAGCACGGTGAACAATAGACAAGGATCCGACAGGGCAGAAACGGAAAACAAGGGGAGAAATAGGGACTCTAATCAGGGAAAAAGATAGGGAACAGGTGTGGGAAGACTAAATGATTGATTAGGGGAATAGGAACAGCTGGGAGCAGGAACGGAACGATAGAGAGAAGAGAGAGAGGAAGGGAGAGAGAAAAAGGGGAACGAACCTAAAAAGACCAGCAGGGGGAAAACGAACAGAGGGAAAAGCAAAATGACAAGACAATCTAAGACAAAACATGACAGTACCCCCCCACTCACCGAGCGCCTCCTGGCGCTCTCGAGGAGGAACACTGGCGGCAATGGAGGAAATCATAGATCACAAACGGTCCAGCACGTCCCGAGAAAGAACCCAACTCCTCTCCTCAGGACCGTAACGAAAAAAAACGATAAAAAGGGAAACTAGGGTACTACTCAAAAAAAAAATGAGACACGGGTAGAGAACTGAAAGCTTTAGAGCAAACAGGACCAAACAGGCCAGGAGAGTAACAACTAGGGACAGACTGAGACACAGCAAGGGCAGGAACAAGAACAGGAGAGATGCGATGGCAGGGAACAGACTGAGACCCAGCAAGACCAGGAGCAGAAGCAGAATTTTTTTTACCAGACTTCTTCTGCGCGCAGTCCGAACACGCAGCCACGAAACGGCGCGTGTCACGCTCCTGAGTAGGCCACCAAAACCGCTGGCGAATAGAAGCAAGCGTACCCCGAACGCCGGGATGGCCAGCTAACTTGGCAGAGTGAGCCCACTGAAGAACAGCCAGACGAGTAGAAACAGGAACGAAAAGAAGGTTACTAGGACAAGCGCGCGGCGACGCAGTGTGCGTGAGTGCTTGCTTAACCTGTCTCTCAATTCCCCAGACAGTCAACCCGACAACACGCCCAACAGGAAGGATCCCCTCGGGATCGGTAGAAGCCACAGAAGAACTAAAGAGACGGGATAAAGCATGAGGCTTGGTGTTCTTAGTACCCGGGCAATAAGAAATAACGAATTCGAAACGAGCGAAAAACGACGCCCAACGAGCATGACGCGCATTCAGTCGTTTGGCAGAACGGATGTACTCAAGGTTCTTTTGGTCAGTCCAAACGACAAAAGGAACGGTCGCCCCCTCCAACCACTGTTGCCATTTGCCTAGGGCTAAACGGATGGCGAGCAGTTCGCGGTTAGCCACATCATAGTTACGTTCCGACAGTGACAGGCGATGAGAAAAATACGCACAAGGGTGGACCCCATCGTCAGTATCGGAGCGCTGGGACAGAATGGCTCCCACGCCCACCCCCGACGCGTCAACCTCAACAATAAACGGTTTAGTGACGTCAGGTGCAACAAGGATAGGAGCGGATGCAAAACGCTTCTTGAAGAGATCAGGACAACAATCATACGACCGGTGAGGAGGAAGGGAGTTGGTTCTGGACCGACTGAAGACCGTGCGCAGACCATGATACTCCTCCGGCACTCCTGTCAAATCACCAGGTTCCTCCTGAGAAGAGGGGACAGAACAAACAGGAGAAATAGCAGACATTAAACACTTCACATGACAAGAAACGTTCCAGGAAAGGATAGAATTACTAGACCAATCAAAAGAAGGATTATGACACACTAGCCAGGGATGACCCAAAACAACAGGTGTAAAAGGTGAACAAAAAAATCAAAAAAGAAATGGTCTCACTATGGTTACCAGATACAGTGAGGGTTAAAGGTAGTGTTTCATATAATATACTGGGGAGAGGTCTACCATCCAAGGCAAACATGACCGTGGGCTCCCCTAACTGTCTGAGAGGAATGTCATGTTCCCGAGCCCAGGCTTCGTCCATAAAACAGCCCTCCGCCCCAGAGTCTATTAATGCACTGCAGGAAGCTGCCGATCCGGTCCAGCGTAGATGGACCGGTAAGGTAGTACAGGTACTTGACGGAGAGGACCGTCTAGTAGCGCTTATCAGTCGCCCTCCGCTTACTGATGAGCTCTGGCCTTTAACTGGACATGAAATGACAAAATGACCAGCGGAACCGCAATAGAGACAGAGGCGGTTGGTGATTCTCCGTTCCCTCTCCTTAGTCGAAATGCGAATACCCCCCAGCTGCATGGGCTCAACACCTGAGTCAGTGGGGAAAGATGGTAGTGTCTGGGAGAGGGGGGACACAGTTAACGCGAGCTCTCTTCTATGAGCTCGGTGACGAAGGTCTACCCGTCGTTCAATGCGAATAGCGAGTTCAATCAAAGAATCCACGCTGGATGGAACCTCCCGAGAGAGAATCTCATCCTTAACCTTAGCGTGGAGTCCCTCCAGAAAACGAGCGAGCAACGCCTGCTCGTTCCAGTTACTGGAGGCAGCAAGAGTGCGAAACTCTATAGAGTAATCCGTTATGGATCGATTACCTTGACATAGGGAAGACAGGGACCAGGAAGCTTCTTTCCCAAAAACTGAGCGATCAAAAACCCTTATCATCTCCTCTTTAAAGTTCAGATAATTGTTAGTACACTCAGCGCTTGCCTCCCAGATAGCTGTGCCCCACTGCCGAGCCCGACCAGTAAGGAGTGATATGACGTAGGCAATCCGAGCTCTCTCTCTTGAGTATGTGTTGGGTTGGAGAGAGAACACTATATCACACTGGGTGAGAAAGGAGCGGCACTCAGTGGGCTGCCCAGAATAACATGGTGGGTTATTAACCCTAGGTTCCGGAGGCTCGGAAGACCCGGAAGTAGCTGGTGGCACGAGACGAAGACTCTGATACTGTCCTGAGAGGTCGGAGACCTGAGCGGCCAGGGTCTCAACGGCATGCCGAGCAGCAGACAATTCCTGCTCGTGTCTGCCGAGCATCGCTCCCTGGAACTCGAGAGTAGAGTAGAGAGAATCCATAGTCGCTGGGTCCATTCTTGGTCGGATCCTTCTGTTATGCAGGTGAATGAGGACCCAAAAGCGACTTGACGAAAACAGAGTCTTTAATCCAGTAAAGTAAAAATACAATCATAAAGCACAATTTCCACTCGTAATGACGAGAACAGACTGGAGACTCGATCTTGAACTGCAGGTTGCCTCGGGAAGGCACTTGAACGTAGCAGACTCAGACACCTGCTCACCACGCAGCATCTGAGGGAAACACGACACGACAGGGCGATACACAGACACAGCACGGTGAACAATAGACAAGGATCCGACAGGGCAGAAACGGAAAACAAGGGGAGAAATAGGGACTCTAATCAGGGAAAAAGATAGGGAACAGGTGTGGGAAGACTAAATGATTGATTAGGGGAATAGGAACAGCTGGGAGCAGGAACGGAACGATAGAGAGAAGAGAGAGAGGAAGGGAGAGAGAAAAAGGGGAACGAACCTAAAAAGACCAGCAGGGGGAAAACGAACAGAGGGAAAAGCAAAATGACAAGACAATCTAAGACAAAACATGACAAGTAAAACTAAGTGCATGCTTAACAACCGATTGCTGCCCGCACCCTCCCGCCCGACTAGCATCACTACTCTGGACGGTTCTGACTTAGAATATGTGGACATCTACAAATACCTAGGTTTCTGGTTAGACTGTAAAATCTCCTTCCAGACTCACGTCAGCTTCCTATTTCACAACAAGGCCTCCTTCAATCATGCCGCCAAACATACCCTCTTAAAACTGACTATCCTACTGATCCTTGACTTCGGTGATGTCATTTACAAAACAGGCCCCAACACTCTACTCAGCAAACTGGATGTAGTCTATCACAGTGCCATCCGTTATGTCACCAAAGCCCCATATACTACCCACCACTACCCACACTCTTGTTGGCTGGCCCTCACCACATATCCGTCGCAAAAACCGCTGGCTCCAGGTCATCTATAAGTATCCTGGAATGACATTAACCTCATCCCGTCATCAAATCAGCTAGGCTAAACAATCTGGACCCTCTCTTTCTAAAATTATCTGCCGAAATTATTGCCACCCCTATTACTAGCCTGTTCAACCTCTCTTTCATATCGTCTGAGATTCCCAAAGATTGGAAAGCAGCTGCGGTCATCCCCCTCTTCAAAGGGGGAGACACTCTAGACCCAAACTGCTACAGACCTATATCTATTCCACCCTGCCTTTCTAAGGTTTTTGAAAGCCAAGTTAACAAACAGATTACCGACCACTTCGAATCTCATCGTACCTTCTCAGCTATGCAATCTGGTTTCAGAGCTGGTCATGGGTGGACCTCAGCCACACTCAAGGTCCTAAACGATATCATAACCACCATCGATAAGAGAAATTACTGTGCAGCCGTATTCAGCGACCTGGCTAAGGCATTCGACTCTGTCAATCACAACATACTTGTTGGCAGACTCAACAGCCTTGGTTTCTCAAATGATTGCCTCGCTTGGTTCACCAACTACTTCTCCAATAGAGTTCAGTATGTCAAATCGGAGGGTCTGTTGTCCGAACCTCTGGCAGTCTCTATGGGGGTGCCACAGGGTTCAATTCTCGGGCCGACCCTCTTCTCTGTATACATCAATGATGTCGCTCTCGCTGCTGGTGATTCTTTGATCCACCTCTACGCAGACGACACCATTATGTATGCCTCTGACCATTTTTTGGACACTGTGTTAACTAACCTCCAGATGAGCTTCAATGCCATACAACTCTCCTTCCGTGCCCTCCAACTGCTCTTAAATGCAAGTAAAACTAAATGCATGCTCTTCAACCGGTCGCTTCCCGCCAGTCCAGCATCACTACTCTGGATGGTTCTGACTTGTGAAAAACTACTAATACCTAGGTGTCTGGTTAGACTGTAAACTCTCCTTCCAGACTCACATTAATAAACATCTCCAATCCAAAGTTAAATCTAGAATTGGCTTCCTATTTTGCAGCAAAGCATCCTTCACTCATGCTCCCAAACATACCCTCGTAAAACTGACCATCCTACCGATCCTCGACTTCGGTGATGTAATTTACAAAATAGCCTCCAACACTCTATTCAACAAATTGGGTACAGTCACAGTGCCATCCGTTTTGTCTCCAAAGCCCCATATACTACCCACCACTGTGACCTGTATGCTCTCGTTGGCTGGCCCTTGCTTCATACTCGTCGCCAAACCCACTGGCTCCAGGTCATCTACAAGTCTCTGCTAGGTAAAGAGCCGCCTTATCTCAGCTCATTGGTCACCATAGCAGCATTACATTTACATTTTTTTACATTTAAGTCATTTAGCAGACGCTCTTATCCAGAGCGACTTACAAATTGGTGCATTCACCTTATGACATCCAGTGGGACAGTCACTTAACAATAGTGCATCTAAAACTTAGGGGGGGTGGGGTGAGAGGGATTACTTAACCTATCCTAGGTATTCCTTAAAGAGGTGGGGTTTCAGGTGTCTCCGGAAGGTGGTGATTGACTCCGCTGTCCTGGCGTCGTGAGGGAGTTTGTTCCACCATTGGGGGGGCCAGGGCAGCGAACAGTTTTGACTGGGCTGAGCGGGAGCTGTACTTCCTCAGTGGTAGGGAGGCGAGCAGGCCAGAGGTGGATGAACGCAGTGCCCTTGTTTGGGTGTAGGGCCTGATCAGAGCCTGGAGGTACTGAGGTGCCGTTCCCCTCACAGCTCCGTAGGCAAGCACCATGGTCTTGTAGCGGATGCGAGCTTCAACTGGAAGCCAGTGGAGAGAACGGAGGAGCGGGGTGACGTGAGAGAACTTGGGAAGGTTGAACACCAGACGGGCTGCGGCGTTCTGGATGAGTTGAAGGGGTTTAATGGCACAGGCAGGGAGCCCAGCCAACAGCGAGTTGCAGTAATCCAGACGGGAGATGACAAGTGCCTGGATTAGGACCTGCGCCGCTTCCTGTGTGAGGCAGGGTCGTACTCTGCGGATGTTGTAGAGCATGAACCTACAGGAACGGGCCACCGCCTTGATGTTAGTAGAGAACGACAGGGTGTTGTCCAGGATCACGCCAAGGTTCTTGGCGCTCTGGGAGGAGGACACAATGGAGTTGTCGACCGTGATGGCGAGATCATGGAACGGGCAGTCCTTCCCCGGGAGGAAGAGCAGCTCCGTCTTGCCGAGGTTCAGCTTGAGGTGGTGATCCGTCATCCACACTGATATGTCTGCCAGACATGCAGAGATGCGATTCGCCACCTGGTCATCAGAAGGGGGAAAGGAGAAGATTAATTGTGTGTCGTCTGCATAGCAATGATAAGAGAGACCATGTGAGGTTATGACAGAGCCAAGTGACTTGGTGTATAGCGAGAATAGGAGAGGGCCAAGAACAGAGCCCTGGGGGACACCAGTGGTGAGAGCGCGTGGTGAGGAGACAGATTCTCGCCACGCCACCTGGTAGGAGCGACCTGTCAGGTAGGACGCAATCCAAGCGTGGGCCGCGCCGGAGATGCCCAACTCGGAGAGGGTGGAGAGGAGGATCTGATGGTTCACAGTATCGAAGGCAGCCGATAGATCTAGAAGGATGAGAGCAGAGGAGAGAGAGTTAGCTTTAGCAGTGCGGAGCGCCTCCGTGATACAGAGAAGAGCAGTCTCAGTTGAATGACTAGTCTTGAAACCTGACTGATTTGGATCAAGAAGGTCATTCAGAGAGAGATAGCGGGAGAGCTGGCCAAGGACGGCACGTTCAAGAGTTTTGGAGAGAAAAGAAAGAAGGGATACTGGTCTGTAATTGTTGACATCGGAGGGATCGAGTGTAGGTTTTTTCAGAAGGGGTGCAACTCTCGCTCTCTTGAAGACGGAAGGGACGTAGCCAACGGTCAGGGATGAGTTGATGAGCGAGGTGAGGTAAGGGAGAAGGTCTCCGGAAATGGTCTGGAGAAGAGAGAGGGGATAGGGTCAAGCGGGCAGGTTGTTGGGCGGCCGGCCGTCACAAGACGCGAGATTTCATCTGGAGAGAGAGGGAGAAAGAGGTCAGAGCACAGGGTAGGGCAGTGTGAGCAGAACCAGCGGTGTCGTTTGACTTAGCAAACGAGGATCGGATGTCGTCGACCTTCTTTTCAAAATGGTTGACGAAGTCATCTGCAGAGAGGGAGGAGGGGGGAGGGGGCGGAGGATTCAGGAGGGAGGAGAAGGTGGCAAAGAGCTTCCTAGGGTTAGAGGCAGATGCTTGGAATTTAGCGTGGTAGAAAGTGGCTTTAGCAGCAGAGACAGAGGAGGAAAATGTAGAGAGGAGGGAGTGAAAGGATGCCAGGTCCGCAGGGAGGCGAGTTTTCCTCCATTTCCGCTCGGCTGCCCGGAGCCCTGTTCTGTGAGCTCGCAATGAGTCATCGAGCCACGGAGCGGGAGGGGAGGACCGAGCCGGCCTGGAGGATAGGGGACATAGAGAGTCAAGGGATGCAGAGAGGGAGGAGAGGAGGGTTGAGGAGGCAGAATCAGGAGATAGGTGGGAGAAGGTTTGAGCGGAGGGAAGAGATGATAGGATGGAAGAGGAGAGAGTAGCGGGGGAGAGAGAGCGAAGGTTGGGACGGCGCGATACCATCCGAGTAGGGGCAGTGTGGGAGGTGTTGGATGAGAGCGAGAGGGAAAAGGATACAAGGCAGTGGTCGGAGACTTGGAGGGGAGTTGCAGTGAGGTTAGTGGAAGAACAGCATCTAGTAAAGATGAGGTCGAGCGTATTGCCTGCCTTGTGAGTAGGGGGGAAGGTGAGAGGGTGAGGTCAAAAGAGGAGAGGAGTGGAAAGAAGGAGGCAGAGAGGAATGAGTCAAAGGTAGACGTGGGGAGGTTAAAGTCGCCCAGAACTGTGAGAGGTGAGCCGTCCTCAGGAAAGGAGCTTATCAAGGCATCAAGCTCATTGATGAACTCTCCGAGGGAACCTGGAGGGCGATAAATGATAAGGATGTTAAGCTTGAAAGGGCTAGTAACTGTGACAGCATGGAATTCAAAGGAGGCGATAGACAGATGGGTAAGGGGAGAAAGAGAGAATGACCACTTGGGAGAGATGAGGATCCCGGTGCCACCACCCCGCTGACCAGACGCTCTCGGGGTGTGCGAGAACACGTGGGCGGACGAAGAGAGAGCAGTAGGAGTAGCAGTGTTGTCTGTGGTGATCCATGTTTCCGTCAGTGCCAAGAAGTCGAGGGACTGGAGGGAGGCATAGGCTGAGATGAACTCTGCCTTGTTGACCGCAGATTGGCAGTTCCAGAGGCTACCGGAGACCTGGAACTCCACGTGGGTCGTGCGCGCTGGGACCACCAGAGTAGGGTGGCCGCGGCCACGCGGTGTGGAGCGTTTGTATGGTCTGTGCAGAGAGGAGAGAACAGGGATAAACAGACACATAGTTGACAGGCTACAGAAGAGGCTACGCTAATGCAAAGGAGATTGGAATGACAAGTGGACTACACGTCTCGAATGTTCAGAAAGTTAAGCTACATAGCAAGAATCTTATTGACTAAAATGATTAAAATGATACAGTACTGCTGAAGTAGGCCAGCTGGCAGTGGGTGCGTTGTTGACACTACACTAATCAAGTCGTTCCGTTGAGTGTAATAGTTTCTGCAGTGTTGCTATTCGGGGCTAGCAGGCTAGCTAGCAGTGTTGTTTACGTTACGTTGCGTTAAAAGAACGACAATAGATGGCTAGCGAACCTAGAAAATCGCTCTAGACTACACAATTATCTTTGATACAAAGACGGCTATGTAGCTAGCTAAGTAGCTAGCTACGATCAAACAAATCAAACCGTTGTACTGTAATGAAATGAAGTGAAAAAGTGATACAACCTGTGAATGCGACCGGGTAGTTGAGTTCTATACAGAAGACGTTGGCTAGCGTTGGCTAGCTGTTGGCTAGCTAGCAGAGTTGGCTAGCTAGCAGAGTCACCTACGTTAAGGACGACAAATAGCTGGCTAGCTAACCTCGGTAAATTAAGATAATCACTCTAAGACTACACACTCTAAACCTAAACAACACAATTATCTTGGATACGATGATACGATGATACGAAGACAGCAAAGACAGCTATGTAGGTAGCTAACACTAAACTAATCAAGTCGTTCAGTTGAGTGTAATAGTAATAGTTTCTCAGTGCAGCTAGTCAGTGGACGTTAGCTAGCTGGCTAGTGAAGACTACGTTAGGACGGCGAAATACGATAATTACGCAATTATCTTTGATACAAAGACGGCTATGTAGCTAGCTGAGAAGAAATTGCTAAGATAAGACAAATCAAACCGTTGTGATATAATGAAATATAATGAAAAAGTTATACTACCCGTTGGAGCGACGTGCAGATGCGACCACTCGCTCCAACCGGAACCACCCATAGCAAGCACTCCAGCAGGTATATCTCACTGGTCACCCCCAAAGCCAATTCTTTCTTTGGCCGCCTCTCCTTCCAGTTCTCTGCTGCCAATGACTGGAACGAACTGCAAAAATCTCTGAAGCTGGAGACTCTTACATCCCTCACTAGCTTTAAGCACCAGCTGCCAGAGCAGCTCACAGATCACTGCACATGTACATAGCTCATCTGTAAATAGCCCATCCAATCTACCTCATGCCCATACTGTGTTTATTTATTTATCTTGCTCCTTTGCATCCCAGTATCTCTACTTGCACATTCATCTTCTGCACACCCAACCATTCCAGTGTTTAATTGCTATATTATAATTACTTCGCCACCATGGCCTATTTATTGCCTTACTCTCTTATCCCACCTCATTTGCACATGCTGTATATAGATTTTTCTACTGTATTATTGATTGTATTTTTGTTTATTCCATGTGTAACTCTGTGTTGTTGTGTGTCGAACTGCTTTGCTTTATCTTGACCAGGTCGCAGGTGCAAATGAGAACTTGTTCTCAACTACCCTACCAAGTTAAATAAAGGTGAAATAAATAAAATAAAATAAATAAGTCTTTGCTAGGTAAAGCCCCACCTTATCTTAGCTCACTGGTCACCATAGCAACACCCATCCATAGCACGCGCTCCAGCAGGTATATTGCACTGGTCATCCCCAAAGCCAACACTTACTTTGGCAGCCTTTCCTTCCAGTTCTCTGCTGCCAATGACTGGAACAAATTGCAAAAATCTCTGAAGCTGGAGTCTTATATCTTCCTCTCTAGCTTTAAGCATCAGCTGTCTGAGCAGCTTACCGATCACTGCACCTGTACACAGCCAATCTGTAAATAGCACACCTCATCCCCATATTATTACTGACCCTCTTGCTCTTTTGCACCCCAGTATCTCTACTTGCACATCATCATCTGCACATCAATCACTCCAGTTTTTAATGCTACATTGTAATTATTTGAGCCTCTAGGGCCTATTTATTGTTTTTACCTCCCTACTCTTCTACATTTGCACACACTGTACATACATTTTTTTCCTTTTTTTTTCTTTTGTGTTATTGACTGTACGTTTGTTTATGTGTAACTCTGTGTTGTTGTTTTTGTCGCACTGCTTTGCTTCGTCTTGGCCTGGTTGTAGTTGTAAATGAGAGCTTGTTCTGAACTGGCCACCTGGTTAAATAAAGGTCGGAAGACAAAAGAAGACAACAGCAACAACAATGCAAAAAAACAAACAAAAAACCCAAACAAACAAAGGACATCAAGGACAACTAAAATCATAACAGCAATGCCAGCTGTATATGTTTGTGCAAGTCTATCACTATTACATGTATGTGTGTGTTCTTGTATGCGTTTATTTGAATGAGTGTGTGTATATATATGCATGTGTACAAACACATCAGCCTCAGGCAAACAGGCATTAGTTGTAAAAACACTGACCCTCTGTCATTCAAACTTACTTTTTATTATGTTTTATTTGGACTTTATTTTGGACTTTTATCTTTGACCATCATTCTATTTCCCGCACCCCAACTCCCACCTGTCTCCAGTTCCACATCCCGACCCTCAGCTTCCCTCAGCCCATCCCACCTGTCTCCAGTTCCACATCCCGACCCTCAGCTTCCCTCAGCCCATCCCACCTGTCTCCAGTTCCACATCCCGACCCTCAGCTTCCCTCAGCCCATCCCACCTGTCTCCAGTTCCACATCCCGACCCTTCCCTCAGCCCATCCCATCTCAGTTTCCCTCCCACCTGTCTCCAGTTCCACATCCCAACCCTCAGCTTCCCTCAGCCCATCCCACCTGTCTCCAGTTCCACATCCCGACCCTCAGCTTCCCTCAGCCCATCCCACCTGTCTCCAGTTCCACATCCCGACCCTCAGCTTCCCTCAGCCCATCCCACCTGTCTCCAGTTCCACATCCCGACCCTCAGCTTCCCTCAGCCCATCCCACCTGTCTCCAGTTCCACATCCCGACCCTCAGCTTCCCTCAGCCCATCCCACCTGTCTCCAGTTCCACATCCCGACCCTCAGCTTCCCTCAGCCCATCCCACCTGTCTCCAGTTCCACATCCCGACCCTCAGCTTCCCTCAGCCCATCCCACCTGTCTCCAGTTCCACATCCCGACCCTCAGCTTCCCTCAGCCCATCCCACCTGTCTCCAGTTCCACATCCCGACCCTCAGCTTCCCTCAGCCCATCCCACCTGTCTCCAGTTCCACATCCCGACCCTCAGCTTCCCTCAGCCCATCCCACCTGTCTCCAGTTCCACATCCCGACCCTCAGCTTCCCTCAGCCCATCCCACCTGTCTCCAGTTCCACATCCCGACCCTCAGCTTCCCTCAGCCCATCCCACCTGTCTCCAGTTCCACATCCCGACCCTCAGTTTCCCTCAGCCCATCCCACCTGTCTCCAGTTCCACATCCCGACCCTCAGCTTCCCTCAGCCCATCCCACCTGTCTCCAGTTCCACATCCCGACCCTCAGCTTCCCTCAGCCCATCCCACCTGTCTCCAGTTCCACATCCCGACCCTCAGTTTCCCTCAGCCCATCCCACCTGTCTCCAGTTCCACATCCCGACCCTCAGCTTCCCTCAGCCCATCCCACCTGTCTCCAGTTCCACATCCCGACCCTCAGCTTCCCTCAGCCCATCCCACCTGTCTCCAGTTCCACATCCCGACCCTCAGCTTCCCTCAGCCCATCCCACCCGTCTCCAGTTCCACATCCCGACCCTCAGCTTCCCTCAGCCCATCCCACCCGTCTCCAGTTCCACATCCCGACCCTCAGCTTCCCTCAGCCCATCCCACCCGTCTCCAGTTCCACATCCCGACCCTCAGTTTCCCTCAGCCCATCCCACCCGTCTCCAGTTCCACATCCCGACCCTCAGCTTCCCTCAGCCCATCCCACCCGTCTCCAGTTCCACATCCCGACCCTCAGCTTCCCTCAGCCCATCCCACCCGTCTCCAGTTCCACATCCCGACCCTCAGCTTCCCTCAGCCCATCCCACCCGTCTCCAGTTCCACATCCCGACCCTCAGCTTCCCTCAGCCCATCCCACCTGTCTCCAGTTCCACATCCCGACCCTCAGCTTCCCTCAGCCCATCCCACCCGTCTCCAGTTCCACATCCCGACCCTCAGCTTCCCTCAGCCCATCCCACCCGTCTCCAGTTCCACATCCCGACCCTCAGCTTCCCTCAGCCCATCCCACCCGTCTCCAGTTCCACATCCCGACCCTCAGCTTCCCTCAGCCCATCCCACCCGTCTCCAGTTCCACATCCCGACCCTCAGCTTCCCTCAGCCCATCCCACCTGTCTCCAGTTCCACATCCCGACCCTCAGCTTCCCTCAGCCCATCCCACCTGTCTCCAGTTCCACATCCCGACCCTCAGCTTCCCTCAGCCCATCCCACCCGTCTCCAGTTCCACATCCCGACCCTCAGCTTCCCTCAGCCCATCCCACCCGTCTCCAGTTCCACATCCCGACCCTCAGCTTCCCTCAGCCCATCCCACCTGTCTCCAGTTCCACATCCCGACCCTCAGCTTCCCTCAGCCCATCCCACCTGTCTCTGCTGGCCAGCCTCTTTGGATTTCTACTTAACATATATATTTTAACTATGCTCTGATGTTTAACGTACAATTTCAATCTAACTAATATTCAACATTTGGTTGGTGGCAGAATTCTATATTATATAGTTTTAGCTGAAAAGCACGAAGTCTTGAATCTTGCGTTGATTTATATATCAACTCATACACCCTGTACCATGGAATACATCAAAAATCACTTCCCAACTATTTCGCAATCTGTATGGCACAGTTGTCAACATCCTGGTCCTCAAATGAAACTGGTATACTTTCCTATTTATGCTATTTTTATTCCACCTCCACTTTTGATCCTTTATATTGGGCAGACAGACCAGTTCCCTACCTCCTCCCGCTGCCACCTGCCTCCTCCATATTTGGGGTAATGCTGTAATCAATTGGTTGTACTCTTGGATTGAGCAGACCTTCCCGGGCAATTCTGATAACTCCATTCCAATTTACAATATTATTTACAAACAAAATACCCTTTCCCATAACTACAGGTATTTTATCAACCAGGACATTTGAGTTCAGCCGTAATATTTGTTCTGTCTTTTCAGGGGGATGACATTGAAATTGTAGCCAGCTCTGCAGTGCTTGTTTGAAAAAGAGGGATACTTTGAAAAGGCAAAAGGGGCATTTTTAAACAATGGTTGAGCTTTTCTTAGTATTCTACTTGAGAACCATTTAGGGTTCAAGTAAATGTTTTGAATATCAAATCAAAGTGTTTTTGTCACATGCGCCGAATACAACAGTGAAATGCTTACTTACAGGCCCTAACCAACAGTGCAATTTTTATGTAAAAAATAGGTATTAGGTGAACAATAGATAAGTAAGGAAATAAGAAACAACAGTAAAAAGACAGTGAATAATAACAGTAGTGAGGCTTTATACAGTAGTGAGGCTATATACAGTAGTGAGGCTATA
Source organism: Oncorhynchus gorbuscha (assembly GCF_021184085.1). NCBI lineage: Eukaryota > Metazoa > Chordata > Actinopteri > Salmoniformes > Salmonidae > Oncorhynchus > Oncorhynchus gorbuscha. Next base: position 94,843,751 of record NC_060174.1, on the reverse strand, counting down.
TACAGTAGTGAGGCTATATACAGTAGCCAGGCTATAACAGTAGCGAGGCTATAACAGTAGCGAGGCTATATACAGTAGCCAGGCTATAATAGTAGTGAGGCTATATACAGTAGCCAGGTTATAACAGTAGTGAGGCTTTATACAGTAGTGAGGCTATATACAGTAGTGAGGCTATATACAGTAGTGAGGCTATATACAGTAGCCAGGCTATAACAGTAGCGAGGCTATAACAGTAGCGAGGCTATATACAGTAGCCAGGCTATAATAGTAGTGAGGCTATATACAGTAGTGAGGCTATATACAGTAGCCAGGCTATATACAGTAGTGAGGCTATATACAGTAGTGAGGCTATATACAGTAGCCAGGCTATATACAGTAGTGAGGCTATATACAGTAGTGAGGCTATATACAGTAGCCAGGCTATATACAGTAGTGAGGCTATATACAGTAGTGAGGCTATATACAGTAGTGAGGCTATATACAGTAGCCAGGCTATAACAGTAGCGAGGCTATAACAGTAGCGAGGCTATATACAGTAGCCAGGCTATAATAGTAGTGAGGCTATATACAGTAGTGAGGCTATATACAGTAGCCAGGCTATAATAGTAGTGAGGCTATATACAGTAGTGAGGCTATATACAGTAGCCAGGCTATATACAGTAGCGAGGCTATAACAGTAGTGAGGCTATATACAGTAGTGAGGCTATAACAGTAGCGAGGCTATAACAGTAGCGAGGCTATAACAGTAGCGAGGCTATAACAGTAGCCAGGCTATAACAGTAGCGAGGCTATATACAGTAGCGAGGCTATATACAGTAGTGAGGCTATATACAGTAGTGAGGCTATATACAGTAGCCAGGCTATAATAGTAGTGAGGCTATATACAGTAGTGAGGCTATATACAGTAGCCAGGCTATAATAGTAGTGATGCTATATACAGTAGTGAGGCTATATACAGTAGCCAGGCTATATACAGTAGCGAGGCTATAACAGTAGTGAGGCTATATACAGTAGCGAGGCTATAACAGTAGCGAGGCTATAACAGTAGCGAGGCTATATAGAGTAGCGAGGCTATAACAGTAGTGAGGCTATATACAGTAGCGAGGCTATATACAGTAGCGAGGCTATAACAGTAGTGAGGCTATAACAGTAGTGAGGCTATATACAGGCATCGGTTAGTCGGGCTAATTGAGGTAGTATGTACATGTAGGTATGGTTAAAGTGACTATGCATATATGATAAACAGAGAGTAGCAGTAGCGTAAAAGAGGGGTTGGTGGGTGGCGGGACACAATGCAGATAGTCTGGGTAGCCAATGTGCGGGAGCACCGGTTAGTCGGGCTAATCTTTTAATTATCTTTATTATCTTTATTATCTTTATCTTTTTTTAACCTTTATTTTAACCTTTAACTAGACAGGTCAGTTAAGAACACATTCTTATTTTCAATGACAGCCTAGGAACAGTGGGTTAACTGTCTAACTAGCTAATTGAGGTAGTATGTACATGAATGTATAGTTAAAGTGACTATGCATATATGGTAAACAGAGATTAGCAGCAGTGTAAAGAGGGGTTGGGGGGACACAATGCAAATAGTCCGGGTAGCCATTTGATTACCTGTTCAGGAGTCTTATGGCTTGGGGGTCAAAGCTGTTGAGAAGCCGTTTGGTCCTAGACTTGGCACTCCTGTACCGCTTGCCATACGGTAGTAGAGAGAACAGTCTATGACTGGGGTGGGTGGTGTCTTTGACAATTTTTAGGGCCTTCTTCTGACACCGCCTGGTGTAGAGGTCCTGGATGGCAGGCAGCTTAGCCCCAGTAATGTACTGGGCCGTACGCATTACCCTCTGTAGTATCTTGCGGTCGGAGGCCGAGCAGTTGCCATACCAGGCAATGATGCAACCATGCTCTCAATGTTGAAGCTGTAGAACCTTTTGAGGATCTGAGGACTCATGCCAAATCTTTTTAGTTTCCTGAGGGGAAATAGGCTTTGTTGTGCCCTCTTTATGACTGTCTTGGTGTGTTTGGACCATTCTAGTTTGTTGTTGATGTGGACACCAAGGACCTTGAAGCTCTCAACCTGCTCCACTACAGCCCCGTCGATGAGAATGGGGGCGTGCTCGGTTTTCCTGTAGTCCACAATCATCTCCTTAGTCTTGGTTACGTTGAGGGATACGTTGGTTTTCTGGCACCAACCGGCCAGGTCTCTGACCTCCTCCATATAGGCTGTCTTGTCGTTGTCGGTGATCAGGCACTGTTGTGTCATCTGCAAACTTAATGATGGTGTTGGAGTCGTACCTGCCACGCAGTCATGGTTGAACAGGGGTGTACAGGAGGGGACTGAGCACGCACCCCTGAGGGGCTCCAGTGTTGAGGATCAGCTTGGCAGATATATCGCTACCTACCCTCACCACCTGGTGGTGGCCCGTCAGGAAGTACAGGATCCAATTTCCGAGGGAGGTGTTTAGTCCCAGGATCCTTAGCTTAGTGATGAGCTTTGAGTGTACTATGGTGTTGAACGCTGAGCTGTAGTCAATGAATAGCATTCTCGCATAGGTGTTCCTTTTGTCCGGGTGAGAAAGGGCGTCTGTGGATCTGTTTGGGCAGTATGCAAATTGGAGTGGATCTAGGGTTTCTGGGATAATGGTGTTGATGTGAGCCATTACCAGCCTTTCAAAGCACTTCATAGTTACTGATGTGAGTGCTACGGGTCTGTAGTCATTTAGGCAGGTTGCCTTAGTGTTCTTGGGCACAGGGGCTATGGTGGTTTGCTTGAAACATGTTGGTATTACAGACTCAATCAGGGATATGTTGAAAATGTCAGTGAAGACACCTGCCAGTTGCCCGGAGCACATGTCCTGGTAATCCGTCTGGCCCCGCAGCCTTGTGAATGTTGACCTGTTTAAAGGTCTTACTCACGTCGGCTACGGAGAGTGTGATCACACAGTCGTCCGGAACAGCTGATGCTCTCATGCATGCCTCAGTGTTGCTTGCCTTGATGCGAGCATAGAAGGGATTTAGCTCGTCTGGTAGGCTCGTGTCACTGGGTAGCTCGTGGCTGTGCTTCCCTTTGTAGTCTGTAATAGTTTGCAAGCCCTGCCACATAAGACGAGCATCTGAGCCGGTGTAGTATGACTGTTTGATGGTTCGTCGAAGGGCACAGCAGGATTTCTTATAAACTTCCGGATTAGAACTAAATACGGCTGCTAGAGGTCCTTCACAGTTTTATTTGAGACGGCTGTACATCCACCAAGATTAATTGTCAGATTCAACAGAAGATCTCTTTGTTTTGTTGGGACCGATTTTAAAAGTAGAAAGTTTGCAGCCATCCACTTCCTTATGTCTGAAACACAGGCTTCTACCGAAGGCAATTTTGGGGCTTCACCATGTTTCATTGAAATGTACAGTTGTGTGTCATCCGCATAGCAGTGAAAGTTAACATTATGTTTTCAAAGCATCACACCTTTTGAGATCCTTTGTCCATGACAGAAAATTATTTCACCACCCCATTCCTTTTTCCACGCAACTTCATCTAAGGATGTAGAGTGAGTTTCCTGTAAACAGTATATGTTATATTCCCTTTCTTTTAGCCACGTAAAGACTGATGTTCTTTTTTATAATCTGCTAAACCATTACAATTATAACTAGCTATACTTATTTAATCCCTTACCATAACTAGATACTATTCTCAGTCTAAATTGACCATAATTAGTACTTGTAAAGTTACTGCCATCACAGGTATTATGACGGTCAAAATTAGAGCTTTCAAAAGTCTGATATTTAAAACTCAATAAATAGGTTCTAGCAATATTTGTTTTATTTCCTTGTCTGTTTTCCTGTGAGCAAATGCCACAGATGTTAGAAAATTGAGACAAGATATTACGTGTATAGTAAATCTGAGTAGGTTGATGTGTATGATATTTGATGTGATTTAGTGAGAGTATGTACAATGTCTGTATAAGAGTACAGCTATAATTTGTGCTGTCCAAATATATAATAACTCCGCCAATTTGCATGGTTGAGTGTCTATGTTTGTAACATGTAGTGCTATGTTAATATTTAATTAATAGCGGTTTCGTTTTAATCAAAATTAACAAATCAAGTGTTTTTCCAGCATACAGTCAGTCTGGTCTAAATCGCTTCAATGTTTGGGTTTTATGTTTGCTAGCAAGCTACCGAGGTGGTTGAATCCAATCCTTTCTTTTACCAATTTCAACTTGTTTTAACATCACATTGTTGTTTTAAGCTCTATAGATTATGTATTTTGTGATGTTTTCGGTGTATTTTGAATGTTTTCAGACAATGCAATTAATCACAATTGAAAGTGTGCAGGAAAAATGACAAAAAGTTGACTTGAGTTAACTGATTAACTCTGACAGCCCTAACTAAAAACTCTAACAAACTCTAAAACTAGCCCAAATTAACAGTGGACTAATGAACATACTAAAATATCATTTTGGAGTGAACTATCTCTTAACTATGTATTAATTTCCGATGCTTTGAATAAAGACAACTTTTCACTATACCACCATGCTCTACATGCATTGAGTTTGGCAAGCATCTTTTTGTATGCACACACACTCACTGTTGTCAATTGTGGCTCAAGGTGACTCATGTTCAAAGGGAGAAAAAGCTTAGCTAAGCTCTGCTCTTTCTGGATGATGCCTCAATGATTTTGAGAGGTTCTGGCAGCCTGAACATGTAGGCCACTATAAAAAGTCAGTCTTAATGGGTAACAATTTACATTACCTCACTCTAATGCAATGTAGTTATTCCAGAACTACTCTGGTAACCAAAATGTTGTTAGTTACAGTACTCAGCTGCAGATCGTAGCCTCACAATTCGCCAAATACTTGTTTAAAGTAGTTACTGTTGCAAAGTGTAGTGGTTACTTGTAATACAAAGAGATTACAATCCTGGTGGTAGTATATGTGCTATATCCATCATACAGTATCTAAACAACTTCAAGTAAACTGTGCCTGCTTATGGGTCTACCACACATTAGCATATCACTGCATCGGTATACCCTGAGTATACCAAACATTAAGAACGTCCTAATATTCAAAGGCACTTACATTTTTTGTCTTGCCCAATCACCCTCTGAATGGCACCCATACGCAATCCATGTCTCACTTGTCTCAGGGCTTAAAAATATTATTTGAACCTGTCTCCTCTCCTTCATCTACACTGATTGAAGTAGATTTAACAAATTACAGCAATAAGGGATCATAGCTGTCACCTGGATTCACCTGGTTAGTCTATGTCATGGAAAGAGCAGGTGTTCTTAATGTTTTGTATACTCAGGGTAGCTCTGCAGGGGGATGGAATGAAAGCAATTATACCCAAACAGAAAAAGAATGTGACAAAGAATCCCAGAATACATTTAAAGCTAATGAGATTTCTGAGTAATGCTTTACATTACAGTGCCATTATTACTGTGTAACTACTCATGGCATTACAGTATAAGAAGTATTGTAACTACTTATTAAACACTAACCTTTTCTTTAGCCATAACCCTAAGTAACCCCAAAGTACAGTGTAATAATGAGTAAATACAATATTTGTTTTGTTGTAATTACAGGAATAATTACACTGTAATAATGGCACTGGAATGTAAAGTACAACTGATTTTCTTCTGGTAATGGAAAAGCAACCCACACTACATTTAATTCCTTCTGAAAATTAGTATGTGAAATTATTTGCCTACTTTATCTGCTCTCTTTGTTCATCTGGAGTGGCCATGTTGTCACAAGGCACTGCACTCGGCTCCCCACATGCACCCCTCTCCTGTGTGTGTGTGTGTGTGTGTGTGTGTGTGTGTGTGTGTGTGTGTGTGTGTGTGTGTGTGTGCGTGCGTGCGTGCGTGCGTGCGTGCGTGCGTGTGCGTGCGTGTGCGTGCGTGCGTGCGTGCGTGCGTGCGTGTGTGTGTGTGTGTGTGTGTGTGTCGGCATCTCAGTGCTCTTACTTACTGTTTCCTTTTTCCGTTTGCATAACACGTTTTACTGAGTTTACATGCATTCCTGAGTTGGACAAAATGTGTTGTTTAACTTGAGACACAGTACAATTTCAAGTCCTCTCAACTTAGAGATTGAAAGATATCATCAGCTGAAGTATACAGGGGCCAGTATGTATCATCTGTCTCAGAGTAGGAGAGCTAGGATCAGGTCCTTCCTGTCCATAATGATCTGATTCATTATGAGGCAAACATTCTCCTAGATCAGCATGCCTACTCTTAGACACGTGATATATACACCCCGGCTCTCCCTTGGGAAAGAGGTCCTCTGATACAACAAAGTTAATTTTGATGGTAAAATTGATTCAGCGGTATGTTATGATAATTGCACATAATTTTGGAATTCAAATCATTTCTGTGGCCATAAGATTTGGCCATTTGCTAGAAGCTTTTATCCAAAGCAATAGTATGTGTATGTGGAATTGTAACCAAGGATGCTTGGCATTGGCGGCATCACGATCTTACCAGCTGAGACATGCCTGTACCACATATAGAATGGAGATGCAGGGCAGACATTTTCTATTGTTGTGCAGATATCATGTTAAGGGTTTCCCCCTTGTGGTCAAAGCTAGAATGCTCTCTCTTGTCCACAGAACAGGCCGGCAGCTGTGCAGGGGTCCCCACACACTGGCCCGCCCCCGGCATGCATGAACCCCGCCTTGATGAGCACTCCCTGGGTGAGAGAGGGGCCTTCACACTATCCCTCAGGCCCCATCTTCATGCCATCCTTCTCCCCATGCTTCAGGCAGGGCACCCATCCATGCCATCCTTCTCCCCATGCTTCAGGCAGGGCACCCATCCATGCCATCCTTCTCCCCATGCTTCAGGCAGGGCACCCATCCATGCCATCCTTCTCCCCATGCTTCAGGCAGGGCACCCATCCATGCCATCCTTCTCCCCATGCTTCAGGCAGGGCACCCATCCATGCCATCCTTCTCCCCATGCTTCAGGCAGGGCACCCATCCATGCCATCCTTCTCCCCATGCTTCAGGCAGGGCACCCATCCATGCCACCCTTCTCCCCATGCTTCAGGCAGGGCACCCATCCATGCCATCCTTCTCCCCATGCTTCAGGCAGGGCACCCATCCATGCCATCCTTCTCCCCATGCTTCAGGCAGGGCACCCATCCATGCCATCCTTCTCCCCATGCTTCAGGCAGGGCACCCATCCATGCCACCCTTCTCCCCATGCTTCAGGCAGGGCACCCATCCATGCCATCCTTCTTCCCATGCTTCAGGCAGGGCACCCATCCATGCCATCCTTCTCCCCATGTTTCAGGCAGGGCACCCATCCATGCCACTAGCCACTCTTGTGCTGTACACAGAGATGACTTCACTGCTTTCATATCATATCATAAGGCACTCAGGCCTTGGGAATATATCCCTTATCACTCCATCAGGATCAAATAGGTTGACATTAGGGACAGTATACAGTATGCTTGATGATTATAAGGGACGTGCAGTATTAGTTTGATGGAAATATATTTATTCGATTTTGTTTCGAGTTGGTTTGAACATTTTAGAGCTATGTGGGCATATACACTGAGTATACCAAACATTAGGAACACTTTTCTAGTACAGAGTTGCAGGTTTTCCCTCAGGATAGCCGCAGTTCGTTGGGGCATGGACTCTACAAGATGTCGAAAGCGTTTCACAGGGATGCTGGCCCATGTTGACTACAATGCTTGGACCATTCTTGATTCACAAGGGAAACTGTTATGCGTGAAAAATCCAGCAGCGTTGCAGTTCTTGCCACAAACCAGTGCACCTGGCATCTACTACCATACCCCATTCAAAAGCACTTAAATATTTTGTCTTGTTTTGCCATAAGAACGATATGGTAGCATACTGTATTCCAAGGCAAGTTCAGAGAATCAGTTCATCAAGACACTCCTTCATTCATTTCCTCTTGTCATTGTTACCAACTGTAGCAATGTTCACCTGAGCCAGGATTCAATCCAAGGCGAGTTGTCAGCAGGTGCACTGCACTTGACTTTTAAAGGTCGTTCATGCTCGAGCTGCCTTCCTCAGCTTTACCGTGAATTGCCATCTCCGAAAGGGTGAGGGAAATTGTACTGAAATGCAATGCATCTGTCAACAACACGCCTTTGATTTAATCCCGGTGCTAGTTATTTCACAAAAAGGCACTGTGAAAAGAAGTGCAACTTTCCCACTTTCCGTTCCAATTAGAATTAGGCTACCATGTTTCAGTACACATGTTCACACTTACATAGGCTGTCGCAGATTCATGCTCACTGGCAGACCCCCCTTACCTTCTGTCCCCGAGATCCCCATTGGGACACAGCTTTCACTCTCATTTCACAACGGTTTAGTATTGGTGAAGCAGTGCCATATGAACTTCATGGGTAGAATTAACAATCACAGAGAATGCCTCATCATTCACTTCATTGGGCCACAGAATTGGGCTATATGTACATGTAGCCTAGTCAATGTATTATGTGACTTTGTAACATTTCTCTACAAGTAGCATGGTTCACAGTGGAATTTAAATGTATGTCAATCTATTATTTATCGTAATTCTGATGGTTTCTTTATTCTTTTCCTCTGTGCTCCTTTTGTCCTTCCACTGCTTTTCCTCCTCTCCTTCTTCCTCTTCCTCCTTTCTAAAGCAGTATCGCTATCAAGATGAGGACTCTCCACCTGAGCACGGGTTCCCGCGGCTGACCAACGAGGTGCGCGCCCCTGAGCTGGTGCACGTGTCGGAGAAGAACCTCTCGGAGATTGAGAATGTGCATGGCTACGTGTCCCACTCCCATATCTCCCCGCTCAAGGTCAGCAAATGTCCTGTCCTGCACCCCCAACCCAGTGAGCAAAATTGGTTACAAATAAGTCATTTCTACAGCAAAACTGTGCCAACCAGTTTAGCTCACTGGGAAGCCCCTGACGAGAACTTGCCAAACCACACCATGCGTGGCTGCCAACATGGTGTCCTTCGTTCCCTTCTTTCCTCTCCCTGTTAGTCTTGTTCTCTTTCTCTCTTATCTCTTCCTTGTTCTTTCTGTTTCTTTCTCCCTATCTCTTCCTCTCATTCCTCTTAGCCATTCCCCCTCTCTCACTATCTTGATTAATTCAAAAGCTATTGTGGTTCCTGTCCTGAGTCTTCGGTAAGTCTCTCATAACTAGTGCAACTCGGTGCGCTGTTGCTAACAAAAGTACGTCGTCATGTCTATTTCATTAGGCACCAAATGTAAGAAAATTGACTGGAACAGGGAATGACTACCTGGAATTGTCCAGTAAGGAACTCTTAAACATTGTCCACACAAAAAAACGGTGCTATCTAGAACCTATGAGGGTTCTTCATCTGTCCCCATAGAATAACCCTTTGAAGAACCCTTTTTGGTTCCAGCTAAAACCCTTTAGGGTTCCATGTAAAACCCTTTCCACAAAGGGTTCTACATGGAACCCAAAAAGTGTTCTCCTAAGGCAGTGGTTCCCAAACTTTTCATAGTCCCGTACCCCTTCAAACATTCAACCTCCAGCTGCGTACCCCCTCTAGCATCAGGGTCAGCCCACTCTCAAATGTTGTTTTAGCCATCATTGTAAGCCTGCCACACACACACTATACAATACATTTATTAAACATAACAATGAGTGTGAGTTGTTGTCACAACCCGTCTCGTGGGAAGTGACAAAGAGCTCTTATAGGATCAGGGCGCAAATAATAATATAATAATAATCAATAAATTTGCTCTTTATTTAGCCATCTTACATATAAAAACTGATTTGTTCATCAAAAATGGTGAATAACTCACCACAGGTTAATGAGAAGGGTGTTCTTGAAAGGATGCACATAACTCTGCAATGTTGGGTTGTATTGGAGAGAGTCTCAGTCTTACATCAAATCAAATGTATTTATATTGCCCTTTGTACATCAGCTGATATCTCAAAGTGAAGTGCTGTACAGAAACCCAGCCTAAAACCCCTAACAGCAAGCAATGCAGGTGTATAGCACGGTGGCTAGGAAAAACTCCCTAGAAAGGCCAAAACCTAGGAAGAAACCTAGAGAGGAACCAGGCTATGAGGGGTGGCCAGTCCTCTTCTGGCTGTGCCAGGTGGAGATAAATAAAATATGAACATGACCAAGATGTTCAAATGTTCATAAATGACCAGCATGGTCAAATAATAATAATCACAGTAGTTGTCGAGGGTGCAGCAAGTCAGCACCTTAGGAGTAAATGTCAGTTGGCTTTTCATAGCTGATCATTAAGAGTATCTCCACCACTCCTGCTGTCTCTAGAGAGTAGAAAACAGCATGTCTGGGACAGGTAGCACGTCCGGTGAACAGGTCAGGATTCCATAGCCACAGGCAGAACAGTTGAAACTAGAGCAGCAGCACGGCCAGGTGGACTGGGGACAGCAAGGAGTCCTCATGCCAGGTAGTCTTGAGGCATGGTCCTAGGGCTAAGGTCCTCCGAGAGAGAGAAAGAAAGATAGAAGGAGAGAATTAGAGAGAGCATACTTAAATTCACACAGGACACCGGATAAGACAGGACAAGTACTCCAGATATAACAAACTGACCCTAGCCCCCCGACACATAAACTACTGCAGCATAAATACTGGAGGCTGAGACAGGAGGGGTCAGGAGACACTGTGGCTCCATCTGAAGATACCCCCGGACAGGGCCAAACAGGAAGGATATAACCCCACCCACTTTGCCAAAGCACAGCCCCCACACCACTAGAGGGATATCTTCAACCACCAACTTACCATCCTGAGACAAGGCCGAGTATAGTCCACAAAGATCTCCTCCACGGCACAATCCAAGGTGGGGCGCCAACCCAGACAGGAAGACCACATCAGTGACTCAACCCACTCAAGTGACGCATCCCTCCTAGGGACGGCATGAAAGAGCACCAGTAAGCCAGTGACTCAGCCCCTGTAATAGGGTTAGAGGCAGAGAATCCCAGTGGAGAGAGGGGAACCAGCCAGGCAGAGACAGCAAGGGCGGTTCGTTGCTCCAGAGCCTTTCCGTTCACCTTCACACTCCTGGGCCGGACTACACTCAATCATATGACCCACTGAAGAGATGAGTCTTCAGTAAAGACTTAAAGGTTGAGACCGAGTCTGCGTCTCTCACATGGGTAGGCAGACCATTCCATAAAAATCGAGCTCTATAGGAGAAAGCCCTTAAATCATTTTCCACACACAGACTGTGCCAGTATTTCGTTTTAATGCCAGTGAGGGCCGAGAATCCACTCTCACATAGGTACGTGGTTGCAAAGGGCATCAGTGTCTTAACAGCGAGATTTTCCAATGCAAAAAACTCTGAGCGCAGCCCTATCCAGAAATCTGGCAGTGACTTCTGATTAAATAACATTTTCACCGAACCGCTTGTTGCAATTTTGATGAGGCTCTCTTGTTCCGATATTGGTAAGTGTACTGGAGGCAATGCATGTAAGGGATAACGAATCCAGTTCTTTGTGCCGTCCGTTTCGGGAAAGTACCTGCGTAATTGCGCATCCAGCTCACTCAGGTGCTACGCTATATCACATTTGACATTGTCCGTAAGCTTGAGTTCATTTGCACACAAATAATCATACAATGATGGAAAGACCTGTGTTGACCTTGTTAATGCAGACAGAGAAGAGCTCCAACTTCTTAATCATAGCCTCACTTTTGTCCTGCACATTGAATATAGTTGCGGAGAGTCCCTGTAATCCTAGATTCAGATCATTCAGACGAGAAAAAACATCACCCAGATAGGCCAGTCGTGTGAGACATTTTCACTGTAGTGTCCAAAACATATTTCAAGCTGTCAGGCATTCCCTTGACAGTAAGAGCCTCTCGGTGGATGCTGCAATGTACCCAAGTGGCATTGGGAGCTACTGCTTGCACGCGTGTTACCACTCCACTATGTCTCGCTGTCATGGCTTTTGCTCCATCAGTACAGATACCAACACAGCTTGACCACCAAAGACCATTTGATGTCACAAAGCTGTCCAATACTTTAAAAATATCCTCTCATGTTGTCTTGGTTTCCAGAAGAGGATGTCTTCCTTAATTGATCCCCCAGAAACATAACGGACATATACCAGGAGCTGTGCCAGGCCCACCACGTCTGTGGACTCATCCAGCTGTAACTGTAATTGTTTCAAAACATCTCCTGCCATGTCACTAATGCGTCGTGAAACAGTGTTGTTTGATTAAGGAATTGTCTGTATAGTTTTTTGGGCCTTTTCCCCCAGCATTATCCCAGTCATGTCCACGGCAGCAGGAAGAATTAAGTCCTCCACAATAGTATGGAGCTTGCCTGTCCTGGCCACTCGGTAGCTCACCATAAAAAATGCTTCTAGCCCGTTCTTATTATTATTTTATTTTTATTTTTATTTCACCTTTATTTAACCAGGTAGGCCAGTTGAGAACAAGTTCTCATTTACAAAAAGCAAAGCAGTGTGACACAAACAACAACACAGAGTTACACATGGAATTAACAAGCGTACAGTCAATAACACAATATATAATATATATATATATATATATATATATATATATATATATATATATATATATATATATTTTTTTTTTTTTTTTTAAATGGTAACTGTTGGTCAATGGTATCCGTTGCTTTTATACATGTCTTACTACTCGAAAGTCGTCTTTATTCTTGCCCAAAAAACTTACCATGGCATATTTTTCAAATTGTCGTGTTTCGTTTCTAAATGTCTGCTCAAGAGTGAAGGTTTCCCACGTGAGAGTAACGGTTAATGTGATTGGATGTTAATTATTTAACTAGGCTACCTGTATTTGACATTGTGTTGTTATTTCACTGAACACTAGATGGTTTAATTTTATTTTTGGCAGTGAAACGAAACTACTCAGGCTTGAAAAAAAACTCACCCAAATGTATAAATTATTATTTCTTTAAAAAAAAATGTGAATCATCATTTTTATTTGGCGTACCCCCGACGCCTATGGGGAGACAGCCGAAGAAGAACCCTTTTGTATAACCCCTTTTTCTAAGTGTGTACTACATGCCCTAATGAACATGACCCATATGTTCAATGACTAAAGGATCAGACCAGGGGGGTGTGTTATATTTAAGCAATAAGGCCCGAGGGACTGTGGTATATGGCCAATATACCATGGCTAAGAGCTGTTCTTATGCACGATGCGAAGCGGCATTTCTGGATGCAGCTTCTAGCTGTGGTATATTGGCCATATAACACAAACCCCCAAGTGCCTTTCTGCTATTATAAACTGGTTACCAATTTAAATAGAACAGTAAACAAGTGGTATATTGTCTGATACACACACACTGCTGAAATGCACACGGCTGAAATGCTATTTCAGCCAATCAGCATCCAGAAACTAAACTTCCCGGGTTTATAAAACTGTATAATGCACTTGGTGATACGTCACACAAAAAGTTATTTAACATGTATTAGCACAAATGTGCATTGTTAGCATAAATAACAGACATTGCTGCTGTGGAGAACATTGCTGTTATGCAAAAGTGTGTGTGTGTGGGGGGGGGGGGGGGGGGATTTATACATTCATTGACTCATGTTAAATAAAGTCCTCCAAAGAGTTGTTGATGTGGCACTCAACCAATGAGAATAGATTAATAAGGAGATTACTTTACAAGCCAATTGCCTAACTATTGTGTATTTTACAGTCATTTTCATTAACTTCCTGATTGTAATAAAGTAGATGAACAGCAGGTGGCGGTGCGTTCTCAGTTTTAAATAAGCCTCATTAAAACAATCATTGTTGCTTGAACACTGTTGGGTGAAGTTTACCTAGATGCTGATTTAGGATCAGTTTATAATTTTCCCCATTAGTGGTTAAGGTTTGGATTGTTGATCAGTACCTAGGGTAACTTTACCCTGGAGCTCAGAACACAATGCTGGCCAGCTGGGGACAATGTGGGAACAGAATGGGAATCAAAGGAGAATGTATATAGGCTAATCACCTCTGATTAGTACAAACAGCATGCACAGTTTTAGTAGAATGGCCCATAGGGCAGTAGCCCATCTTCTGTTTCTGTAGCACAGGACGTTAGTGAATTGCAGGGGGTAGATTGTTGAGTGACAATATATTTGGATTTGTCTTGGATTTAATTTAAATCTGAATTAAGGTGTGATTGAAATAAAAATAAAAATGTTAGAATACTTTTGTAGAAAACTCTTATTGTTTGAACCTGTCTGGAGTCGAATCTTGATTTATTTGGATATTTTGATAAAACAAAGGTAAAGCAGCAGAGAACTGATGTTCATATTCCAGTAATAGGATTCATGTTTAATACTTCATTATTACTAGATAAAGGTACCACAAAAGAAAATACATTCTATATATTTTATTTTAATCCAAGTAACACACCGGGCTGCAGTATATTTAATTGAATACTTGGCTGACTGATATAATATCTTTCCTCTAAGAGTCCTGTTCTAGGCCTCCTCTCTTGACCCCTGTGTATCTGATGTAATAGAATCGTTTGTGGGCCTAGGAGATTGTGTTGGATACTATTACAGACTGCCCTTTTAGTGTCCACATCCCCTATCTCGTTCAGATAAATACATATCTGATGTGATGGGGCATTACCCTGAGCCTACTTTAGATTGTATTGTGAGGAGATTAGGCAACAGGTCAACTTGTTTGTTTGTCCCAAATGGCACCCTATGCCCTATATAGTGCACTACATTTGACTGGAGCCCAATGGGCCCTGGTCAAAAGTAGTACACTATATAGGGAATAGGGTATAGGAGCCAATTTGCAATCTGTGACACATGTAAACTGAGAGGGATGGAGGAGAAATCACACATACTGCAAGCTTTTTTCTCTCTGTGGGTATGTGGGTAACCTTGCCCTCAATAGCACAGATTCAACTGTCACAAAGAAACTCAGTATTCTAGTCTGGTGTTGATGAAAGTGACGACTCTCTTTCATAGCTTAGAGTGCCTGAGAATCTGCAGCGTTATTACCAATATTTTGCAAGGTTATATTATTATTGAGTCGGACGTTACAGCCCAGTGTCTGGATAATAGCAACTTAACAGCTGACAGGAAATTGATCAAATGCTGCCCGTCCCAACTCCACTGTCGCTGATAGAAGGTCTCAAAACAGGGATACCATATATCAACGGAAGCAGGTCTTGGATTTGAAACAACACTGTGACACAAGTGGTCCAATATCTGACAGCCGAATGGAGTCGTTGACAGGCTGTGGACAAAAAAACTCAATGTTGTTGAGGAGATTTTGAAATGCAGATTCATTATGTACTGGTAAGCTTTGATTCGGGTAAATTCAGACTATTTTTCTAACCGCATGGATCTTTCCAAAAGGAAAGGAAAGGTGAGTTTCTACAACGATTGCATGTGTAGTTAGGTTAGTCTGTTGATTCAAATGGGACTTTGAAAGGGATGTATCTTTGCGGCACATTTGCTGCTTTCGATAATTTAGTATTTGTCTTAGAGAATTCTGTTATCCATAGCAAGGTGTTGGAATTCTGTGTGTTTTAGCACGTTGCATTGGAAACTGTTATTCTGATATCAATTTTATTCAAAGCCAGCTGGGACTGAGCCATGAGGAATAACTTGTACTCCCCTCCTACTTGTGTCACAGCATCGGGTGAGAGTACGACCTATCTTGGTAATTCTGCAGGTAAGAGCTAACTTGCGCTCACCAGGCCGTTCTCCTGGTTTGGCACGGCAGTTAGTTACAGTGACTAGCATTTAGCAGTGCATAGTTTGCTTTAGGGTTTGGGTGGGTTATAGGGGTTTGGTTTAGGTTCACTATATTTTGAGTTCTTTGGGAAATGATAACTTTGTAAAAACCAACGTAGGAGTGAGGACAACCACTACTGGTGCTATAGCATTAGAGGGCCAGGTTAACTAAGCATTTTTTACCAGAAGTTTGTATCTGTTGTCTGTCTTCCATTCCCTTAAGAACAGTTAAGGGAATGAAACAGTTGCAGACTTTGGACATGACTAAATCTGGCCCTAAGGGAGCGCTTCTTAGAGGCTCCTTCCTCATTGGCTCATATGCAAGAAGTAAGACTCTCTCACTTTCTCTCATCCGCATTCAACCCTAACATTGCTCTCCTGCATTCTCATTTTCACCTTCTCTCTCTTCCTTTCTGGCTCCCTCCCTCTCTTTTGCCCTCTGTGGAGTATGACTGTGTACCCCCATAGCCTGCAGCTCCCTATCTTTATGTAATAATCATCTCTCTTTTGTCTTCCTAACTTGCGAGTGACATTGTCTTTTACTTCTTACCTGCAGCCTGCACTGGTTACTCGTTTTGATCTTACATACCCTGGTGTGACTGCTGCAAACTACCTGGCAAGTTTTTTTCTCCCTTTTATCACTGGAAAGTTGTTTTTTTATTTGATTTCTTTACAGTGCTTTTGGGGTCCGTTGATGAGCCACGCATGAGGTTCACTTGACTCTTTTCAAATGTTTTTGTTCTACTTGGAAGGTAACATGTAGAATCAGATGAATTTGTTATCCCATGGATTTATGTGCGGTCGGTCCTATTGAATTCTGTATCTCATAAACCTCTTTTTACCCAAGGAATACCACGTGTGTTTGCGACTCATTGTCAGTGTCACCTAAACACAAGTTGTATTTGTTTTGCCACCAGTCATGCATCTATGATATTCTGTTTGGTTGATCAGTGTCACAAAGTAACAATTGTTGTCTGTTGTGCATACTGCATTTTAGCAGTCACACTTACCCAGAGCAAGTTATAGGAGTCAACTCAGGGATTTGAACCAGTGACCTTTTGTTTACTAGCACAATGCTCCTAACCGCTAGGTTACCTGCCTAGAGGCAGGTTATTGCAATGATATTTATTTGTTTTTACTAGTGTTCCCCCTCTTTGTTTTTGTTTCTTCTCACTACATAATTGGTACTTCCATCTCAGTGTGGAAGTAGAATGTTATCAAAGAAATGTTCAAAAGAACATGAATGAATATTCCTGCGTATCATTTGTTTCCTCATTTCTCATGATGCTTTTCTGTTAGTCATCATCAACAATGGATTTGACAGGTACAGATGTAGGACATTAATTTGAGCCAGTTTTCTTTGCAAAATAGTCCTGCAGCAAAAGGAAATTTGAATTATTATGTGGATTAAAATGAATGGACATTTTTGTAGGGGTTGATACATTTTTATTTAGGGCAAATCAAGTCTAAAATTTCTAAGTGGAAATTGCAAACTTTAGAATTCTTTTTGATAAGCAAATACACTACAAGTCAGCAATAAAAGAGTGATCAAATTCAGATCCTACATCTGTAAATTAACAAAAAATGTGAATTACACTGATTTAGTTATTTAATTCCAGTGAATAACAACAATTTGAATTAATATAGCACATTTTCAAAGTGCTACTATACCACTAATTGCTCAATGATTCTGAACGGTGATTAAAGTCTAGTTGGCCCATCCTTTAACATCCCACATCCGACAACAGAGACATTAGGTTAGGGAGAGGCAGTCTCACTCCCATCTGCATAGCGGTCAGAGAGAGGGGTATAAGAGCTTCTTCTTCAGACAGGCTATGGTCTGTCTGTCTGTCTGTCTGTCTGTCTGTCTGTCCGTCCGTCCGTCCGTCCGTCCGTCCGTCCGTCCGTCCGTCCGTCCGTCCGTCCGTCTGTCTGTCAGTCTGTGTGACACTGCCAGACTTGTGTCCCTATCTGACCTACAGGATCCTCTCCCTAATCCCCCTCCTCTTCTACGGGCTAACCCATTGCAGCCATTTCCTCAGCACCGCTCTCGCCCCTCGCCTCTTTATAAGTAACTATTGACTTTCGTTGGATGTCATTTTCAGGCGCAGCCGCTCCTTTGTGGCACCCCGGCAAACCGAGTGTCAATCCTTTATGTAGAGTGAGAGAGGGGTGAATTAGTGAGAAACGCAGTTCTATTATATTATGCATGAGTCATGGCCTGGCCAAGGACTATGAATCTGTGCTTTCTCATTTGTTTTCACTTAGCCTTGGGACTTTCAATGAAAAATAGCTTTAATGCTGCAGTGTAATTGCACAGGCGGGAGAGAATTGAGTCTTGTCTGCTGAGATTGGAGTCCTGCCTACTTGCCTTGCTCTGAGCAAGGCGAACGGTATTTGATATGGACTAATTCAGAAAAGATGTTGTCATCGATTCATGCTGTCACGTTATCGACCTACAGTACGGTCTGTTTCCGTGGTAATATCTTCTTGCAAAAATGCATGAATCTTGCATCAGCAATTAGCCTTCTTTCAACAAGCAATGTGAACTTTGGGAATTATAAGCTGGTTTAATTAACGCCCAGACGCAGTAGGTGAAGGATGTTTGTCAGGGAAATCTGTTTAATTCGGGCTCAGGCTCTTGATGTGTGTGTGTGTGTGTGTGTGCGTGCGTGCGTGCGTGCGTGCGTGTGTGTGTGTGTGTGTGTGTGTGTGTGTGTGTGTGTGGTTAGTAAGTGGCAGGGTCTTGTGTGTGGCTCCCCCAGGGGAAGAAACACACTCAGACCGGCTCTCCATCTTGACTCCCTGTTGTCATAATTACTCCACAGACTTGTTATCCCCAAGATCGGAGGCCTTGATTGGCTCATGCCGCTTCTCTGATTTAACTGCAGTTATTAGTATATTCTCTTTATTTAGATGGAAAGTCCCAAATGAGAGGGGGAGACAGGTAGATCCATGCATACAGATATAAAGCTACAGGCAGAGTTTGATTCCACAAGGGGCCATGTGTGGTCCGTAGTCAACAGTGCTATGACTAGACCAGACTCCAGCATGACTTTTGGAGTTTTAAGGACAGTGTTGCTGCCCAACATGGCTCATCAGAGCATATATTTTCATTTATAGACACTGTTAGTGTTTTGTTTTACTGTATAAAGAAACTCCAATTCATATAGTTAATTTGCAGCATACTGTACCAGAGTGGACACAAGTACCACCGTGTATCACAGAAGGTCTTCCGGAGGGTTGCAGTCAGAGAGGGTGAATAGCATAAAGTAGAGATTGAGACTTCTATCAGTTATTATTTCAAACCTATCGGACGACCTAACATGTTTGGCATTAGCATACTAATTGTTTTCTCGTCAGAGTTGAAATACAACCATAGTTGTTGACCATGAAGTGAAGGCTTAATTTAAAAAAATATATATTTAACTAGGCCAAACCCGGACAACTGTGCGCCGCCCTATGGGACTCCCAATCACGGCCAGATGTGATACAGCCTGGATTCAAACCAGGGACTGTAGTGAGATGCAGTGCCTTAGACCGCTGCACCACTCAGGAGCATGATATGACTATGGCTGAGGGGGACATTTGGAAATGAACTCATTAATATATCAGAATCTTTTTTTCTTGGGGTCTTAAATGTCATGGTCGACATACCAAGGCCACTTCTCAATTGGCACCCCATTACCTGTAAAGTGCACTACTTTTGACCAGGGCTCATGGAGCGCACTATTTACGGAAAAGGGGGCCATTTGATACGCAGCCCCAGGCACATGAGTATTCTGGACACACAGTAAACAACATCTTCCTACGGCAAAGACGGATGCACCAATGGTTTCTCCTTGAGATGTGTACCAATGACCACCACGTCTTTTCTTTACTGTTATACCGGTATGTGACTTGATGCAATAACGGATTTGCAAATACATGAGTTATTTAAAACCTATATAGCCTTATGCGAGGTTAAGCCAACATGGATTTGTTTTCAAATTTCATTTAATATGAAATGTCAATGTGTAATTGATCTTATAATAAGTGCTCACACTGGTGGAATTCCAATGGCCTGAGAAACACTGAATTAGAAAACGTCAGATGTTTACATACAAGTATGACAGGTTTGTTATTTTAACCATCTATTAACAGATTTGGAGTGACATGTGGAAGATATGATATAATGTAAATTATAAACTGGGTCATTCAAGCCCTAAATGCTGATTGGCTGACAGCTGTGGTATATCAGACCGTATACCACGGGTATGACAAAACATTTATTTTTACTGCTCTAATTATGTAGGTAACCAATTTATAATAGCAATAAGACACCTCAGGGGTTTGTGGTACTCCGCAATGCGTCGTGACTAAGAACAGCCCTTAGCCATGGTATGTTGGCCATATACCACACCCCCTCATGCCTTTTTTCTTAATTAATTTAGGTTAGTGTTTGCAGTTGAAAAGGCTACACAGTAACTGTCTTGTTAAACACCATATGCTCACAAGGTCACCTTTACCAAAGACAGGACAGGAGGATGAATATTTAAACAGGCCACCCTTCTTTTAGTTGCATTAATTGGAAAGAAAACAATCTGTCTGACTTGGTTCTTCTGAGAGAGATTCTTTGAAATGCGGTTGTCTCCTCTTTTCGCCAACAGACTTGTTATCAAAGCAGCATCCGTCTCAATCAAGCAAGACCAGGCATTAGGTGTTCTCTGGTAGGCTTGAAAGGGAACGTTTGTCTCATCCAGACTTGTTGACTCAAGACAGTGAGGTCACTGATGTGATTTTATGAGTGTGCCAAGGGACCTTTTTTGAGAGCTTTTCTGGAAATTGTATTGCCAATGCAGCTCTTAGGAGACCTCTAGGAATGATTCTCTCATCCCTCTACACAGCTTCAACATCATGTCACTTTGTGTTGTAATTACAAAGTTCGTATCTAAAGCTGCTGTACCCTTCAATTCATCAAATATGAGTGGTAAGCAATTTTTACTGAGAAGAAGCATGTTATACCCTACTGGAAATTTTACACAAAACTAACGTTCCATTTACAATTCTAACAGGTTCCATGGCATTTGAAATGACTTGAAAATGTGTTTCAATACAGGGAACTAAAACTGCATTCTAAACTTACCTTTCAGGTGTTTGTGAAAGCAAATATTTGCATTTTATTTTGTTACAATTCAATTTGTGTTCAAATAAAATGGGTTAATATGTAATTATTGTATTTCCAACACGGAAACATTCACATTTCCAGTAGGGATGCACTGTGATTGTATTTCATTTCTATGTCAATACAATCTCTTCTTACCTGGGAATCTGTTGGTGCCCCAGTATCAAAGACTGTAAACAATAGACGTCATTCGACAGCTGTTGCTTAGTAACAGTTGGACCCAAGGCAGAGTATTTTGATAATCAGATCTGAGGTTAGTTCTATCTTTGACCTTGTTACCAGTCTGTCACTAATTGTATCTGTGGCTGCATGGAACCTGAGCTATTGCTTCTATGCCTAGAGGGAAGTCCTTGATATGCAGTGCCATTGTCCCGGATGGATGGATGGATGTGCAAACACAGCTTTGGTGGTAGTTATTGCTAATTCAGAATTACTTGCTGATATTCACTGTCTAAATACACCCTTTGTGTATGCACACATGTGTATGGATGTTGTAATGTATTATAGATGATGCCTGTACCATGTTCCACTATGATTGTTTTTAGTGTCTCAAAACTACATTTGAGTGGTACACAATGTGGTTTAAAAAAAGAACAGATTTTGTATCATTGTGGAGTGATACCCCCAAAAATGATCTAACTCATAACTGTATGATTGACAGTTTTGAAAAATCACTGGATGCGTCCCAATTTGCACCCTATTCCCTGTATAGTGCACTACTTTTGACCGAAAAGTAGTGTACTATATAGGGAATAGTGTGCCATTTCGGACACGTAACTGTTCAACCTCCTTACTATTTATCACAGGTTATGAAGCGGGAGCTGAAAATCGGCTCCTCACAATGGCCGAACACCTCGCCAATGTAAGCCATTTTGGCACAAACAGGATGCTCTTATCAGTGCATCTTATTATCTGGATGCTCTTATCAGTGCATCTTATTATCTGGATGCTCTTATCAGTGCATCTTATTATCTGGATGCTCTTATCAGTGCATCTTATTATCTGGATGCTCTTATCAGTGCATCTTATTATCTGGATGCTCTTATCAGTGCATCTTATTATCTGGATGCTCTTATCAGTGCATCTTATTATCTGGATGCTCTTATCAGTGCATCTTATTATCTGGATGCTCTTATCAGTGCATCTTATTATCTGGATGCTCTTATCAGTGCATCTTATTATCTGGATGCTCTTATCAGTGCATCTTATTATCTGGATGCTCTTATCAGTGCATCTTATTATCTGGATGCTCTTATCAGTGCATCTTATTATCTGGATGCTCTTATCAGTGCATCTTATTATCTGGATGCTCTTATCAGTGCATCTTATTATCTGGATGCTCTTATCAGTGCATCTTATTATCTGGATGCTCTTATCAGTGCATCTTATTATCTGGATGCTCTTATCAGTGCATCTTATTATCTGGATGCTCTTATGTCTCCTGATTTGCAATGGTGTCTCTAAACTCTAGAATGACTTTATCTCCCGGGAAACATCTGGAGAATTGGAGAATTCATCCAGGGCCATCAATGGCTCGGTTTCTTTTAATCTAATGAATGTCAGAGGAGGACCATTGAGGAGACAATGTACTCCCCCAGAATATAATTCTCCCTGGCATGAATAGCTGTATTACACTTGATTCATTGTTGGTTCTAATAGTGCTTTCTGTTCAGGCAGTTAATGGATGCATGCAGGTGTACATTGACTGGATGATTCAATAGGAATAGGACTGTAAATAGTTTTGGAAGGCCCCTATCCCGATTTTGCTCTCCCTCCAACAGAGGCACTGTCCTTTAATAGTGTGTGTGTGTGTGTGTGTGTGTGTGTGTGTGTGTGTGTGTGTGTGTGTGTGTGTGTGTGTGTGTGTGTGTGTGTGTGTGTGTGTGTGTGTGTGTGTGTGTGTGTGTGTGTGTGTGTGTGTGTGTGTGTGTGTGTGTGTGTGTGTGTGTGTGTGTGTGTGTGTAAAGGTTTGGTAGGTAGATACTGTACATCAGCGCCACAGTAAACAATCCTGTCCTCTCTATTAATGGCCCCTTGCTAGTCCATCCCCTTTTGAAGCAGATTGCACTAAAATAAAATATTTCACATTTGGCCCAGGAATATCCACCGTGTGCAAAGGTACTGGGAAGATGGTTTCTCTCCCAGTCTGAAACCCTTACACAGTAAGTGATCCACCAACATTGATTTGCTATTAGATGGTATTAAAGTACTTGGCCTCGGTAGCGATGGGGAGTACTCCTGTAAATGGTATATTTTGTGTGCTTTACCCATACTCCCTCAAAATACTTTAAGGGTTTACCTCGGATGTAAAATACATTGGTGGACATGTGCTCAGTGTAATGGCAACAGCACATGTGTGCAAGGAATGAAAAGTAAGCCTTCAATACGGAATGGGTCCTCCAGTGTTGTTAGAAGAGAAAATCTTCCAGTTAGTTTCATTCCTGGTGTCCTGTTCTTTCTGCACTTAATATAGATAGAGAGGGGAAAAGTCCATTTGTTTTAATGTGCACTTTTGCAGCCTCTTAAATGTTGTGTGTAATGGCAATATGCAGTAGCCCTCACTATTAGCCAGAGGGTTTAACTATCTGGTGCTCTGAAAATGCATGACTAGAGCTTTTGTGTACATTTTATCTAAATATGTGAGACATGAAATAGAAAATGGATTCATATAGGTCATATAGCCAACATGATGAATATGTTGACTATAGAGCTACAAAGAGGAAGTGAAGAGGGGACGGCTGGACATTCGTGCTGTTGAGTCTGTATCTGCGGTAACATGGACTTTTAACAACTCGCTGAGTTGGTGTTGTAGCAAACAAGTGTTGGGTTGACTCTGTAACACCCCCTTCCCTGCAGCAGCACACATATAAATAGAATGAAGAGAATGGGCATGGAACCTCTACCATGGCAATTTGACTGATAAACTCATGGGTAAACTCGCAATGTCTATCTGGTATTGTGATGCAATCAGTTCCATGGTAATTTAGAATGTTCATTCTAATAACTTACTTGGCTCTTGCAATGGAATGTATTTTTTGTAATGTCAGTTGAGTTGAATCAACAAATCAAAGCACATGTTGATGGCTACACTTCCTGATTTTACTTTCTGCTGTTACATCCTGCTTTGTTCCTATGGGTACACTTGCAATGGCTGCAACTCCATCCATTATGCCATCATTGACTTGAATGAGGGCGCCTCGTTCTATTCATTCTATTTTGTTGGCAGCATATGCAGTCAGGACCAGAGGAGAAAATGTGCTTCTTAAAAAAACAGTGCTATTCGAGCAGTTATTGTGGTGACCGCCAATTACCTTCATCCAAAATACCATGACCGTCACAACCCCAGCTGCAGGCCTGCTGCCTGCTGTCTTGTTCACCATAGAGTTGGGCAGTCACCTTCACTGCTGTCTTGTAATGCTTTGGCAGGGCAAGGCTAAGAAAATAAAGTATATACAGTGCATTCGGAAGTATCCAGACCCCTTGACTTTTTCTACATTTTGTTAGGTCAGGTCGCCATTGTAAATGAGACCTTGTTCTCAACTTGCCTACCTGGTTAAATAAAGGTGAAATAAATAAATGAATAAAAACGTTACAGCCTTATTCGAAAACTGATTAAATCATTTTTCCCCTCATCAATCTACACACAATACCCCATAATGATAAAGAAAAAAAAATGATCCCAAATTTATAAAAATAAAAACAACTGAAATATAACATTTACATAAGTATTCAGACCCTTTACTCAGTACTTTGTAGGAGCACCAAGTCTTCTTGGGGATGACACTACAAGCTTGGCACACCTGTATTTGGGGAGTTTCTCCCATTCTACTCTGCAGATTCTCTCAAGCTCTGTCAGGTTGGACGGGGAGCGTCGCAGCACAGCTATTTTTAGTTCTCTCCAGACATGTTCGATTGGGTTCAAATCCGGGCTTTGGCTGTGCTACACAAGGACATTCAGAGACTTGTCCCGAAGCCACTCCTGCGTTGTCTTAGCTGTGTGTTTAGGGTCATTGTCCTGTTGGATGGTGAACCTTCGCCCCAGTCTGAGGTCCTGAGCACTCTGGAGCAGGTTTTCATCAAGGGTCTCTCTGTACTTTGCTCCGTTCATCTTTCCCTCGATCCTGACTAGTCTCCCAGTCCCCGCCTCTGAAAAACATTCCCACAGCATGATGCTGCTGCCACCACCATGCTTCACCGTTGGGAAGGTATTGGCCAGGTGATGAGTGGTGCCTGGTTTCCTCCAGACGTGACCCTTGGCATTCAGGCCGAAGAGTTCAATCTTGTTTCTCTTGGTCTGAGAGTCCTTTAGGTGCCTTTTGGCAAACTCCAAGCGGACTGTCATGTGCCTTTTACTGAAGAGTGGCTTCCGTCTTGCCACTCTACCATAAAGGCCTTATTGGTGGTGTGCTGCAGAGATGGTTGTTCTTCTGGAAGATTCTCCCATCTTTATGGAAGATCTCTGGACCTCTGAGTGAAGATTGGGTTCTTGGTCACCTCCCTGACCAAGGCCCTTCTCCCTCGATTGCTCAGTTTGGCCGGGAGGCCAGCTCTAGGAAGAGTCTTGGTGGTCCAAACTTCTTCCATTTAAGAAAGATGGAGGCCACTCTGTTCTTGGGGATCTTACATTTACATTTACATTTAAGTCATTTAGCAGACGCTCTTATCCAATGCTGCAGACATTTTTGGTACCCTTCTAGATCTGTGCTCGACACAATCTTGTTTCAGAGCTCTATGGAGAATTGTGTCTAAAAACCTGTTTTCGCTTTGTCATTATGGGGTATTTATTTTGATTGATGAGAAATGTTTTATTTAATACATTTTAGAATAATGCTGTAACATAACAAAATGTAGAAGAAGTGATGGGGTCTGAATGATTTCCAAATGGACTGTAAATATATGTGTTTCTATTTGACATCGTGGACTGTCAATGCTTGCATCCATAGCTCTATCTATAAATTAAAAATCAAAGTAAGGATTGTGGTGTTAAATCAGTGAGGATTGTTGCTTAAAATGAACATATAATTCCGATGTCCATAACTTTGTAAGTGCAGAATATCATGTTTTTTTTCTTTGTTTAAACTTAAAATACTTTCAAGGTATTGTATTTACTTGGTTATTCTCTAGTTAATAAGGCACTGTAAAAATATTGAAAATTGGGAGAGTTTTTATTAACTTCATCATAGTGACTAATATTGTTTTTGCATTATAATTCTTATGAAATACAGCATTTCCACTTTTTATTTAGCCCATTTACTTTTACGGTAATTCCATTTAATCATATGTCCATGTGTATTTATTTAGACCCCCACCCCTCACTCTACTAATGGTATCTGTTGGTGTTTGTGTGTTTGTGTGTTTGTTTGCTGTGGCTAGGTCACACTAATCAACACGTCAAGGTCATCAGCCTCGTCAATGTTTTCACTTCAATAGGCAGCCCAATAGGCAGCCCTGTAAATTTGACAACATCAGTGTCTGAAGCATGGAATGAGAGTACTCTTATTTATGATTGTTGTTTATTGTGTGTACATGCACGGGGCAGCCAGTTGTTTTGCCTCAGGGCAAGCCTGGTTTGAGCTTTTACCACCGAATAGGCTGGGAACATGAAGTTTCTCTCCCTCTTTAATTCTAACTTGCGTGTGTGTGTGTGTGTGTGTGTGTGTGTGTGTGTGTGTGTGTGTGTGTGTGTGTGTGTGTGTGTGTGTGTGTGTGTGTGTGTGTGTGTGTGTGTGTGTGTGTGTGTGTGTGTGTGTGTGTGTGTGTGTGTGTGTGTGTGTGTGTGTGTGTGTGTGTGTGTGTGTGTGTGTGTGTGTGTGTGTGTGTGTGCATTGCGAGGGTTGGGATAAAGTGAAGGTCACATTTCCATTGGACCTTGTGTAGCTACAGTAAAGTCATCTTTATCGGCCTTGCGCTTGCGGATGCAGGATGGTGTGAGAGGATGCAGGTGAACCTGTTCTGTAATGTGCCTGACTCTGCTGGTACATCTCCTGATCTGCCTGTTTAAGAGAGCCCAATCTACTTAATAAAAAAAATATACTACTTAGTATGAGTGACAGATTGAACAGGATTTCTATTACACACAATAGGTTGACTCATTGTGTGCCAGGATGGACTCCAGGGACATTGCCTCTGCGAACCCATCTCTCTGCTAATGCGTCATGTGATACTCATACGTACAGCCAACCCTTTACCACTGTCTTTAAAGCGATGGTCTACAAGTTTCTTTCAGTGTTTCAGCTTGTAGTGCAGCTTTGCTAACATTGGGATATTGCGTTGTATACATTTTTGTGGATCCTAAATCATGCTGACTACTAAAAGTAAACTATGGATTAAAGTGGATGCTGCTGTCACTGCTGGCCTAAAAAAGCAACTCGAGGTAAGATTAATTTCACTCAAAGATGTAGATTGGATGAACCATTCTATTTACATCCACTCAAACCACTAACAAACACTTGGTGTTCCATTGTTAGGCTGCAGAGCTCAGAGTTTTTCCATCTGCAACCTGACAACAACAAAAAAGGCCTTGTGCCCTTGTTATACATGGCTTATAGGTCAGGATAAACACCTATTCCTAAACATACGCATATAGGTGTCATGTCTTGCTCATGTGTTCTATAGCAGACACATCGATGGCTCTGAACAAACTTTATTTAACTCTTTGCAAACTGGAAACCATTTATCCGGAGGCTGCATTCATTGTAGCTGGGGATTTTAACAAATCTGAAAACAAGACTCCCTAAATTTTATCAGCATATCGATTGCGCAACCAGGGGTGGTAAAACCTTGGATCATTGTTACTCTAACTTCCGCGACGCATATAAGGCCCTGTCCCGCCCCCCTTTCGGAAAAGCTGACCACGACTCATGCCACGAGGAATGTGGCAGGGTCTACAGTCAATCACGGACTACAAGAAGAAACCCAGCCCAGTCACGGACCAGGGTATCTTGCTCCCAGGCAGACTAAATAACTTTTTTGCCCGCTTTGAGGACAATACAGTGCCACTGCAGCCGAGGTGAGTAAGACATTTAAACGTGTTAACCCTCGCAAGGCTGCAGGCCCAGACGGCATCCCCAGCCGCGCCCTCAGAGCATGCGCAGACCAGCTGGCCGGTGAGTTTACGGACATATTCAATCAATCCCTATACCAGTCTGCTGTTCCCACATGCTTCAAGAGGGCCACCATTGTTCCTGTTCCCAAGAAAGCTAAGGTAACTGAGCTAAACGACTACCGCCCCGTAGCACTCACTTCCGTCATCATGAAGTGCTTTGAGAGACTAGTCAAGGACCATATCACCTCCACCCTACCTGACACCCTAGACCCACTCCAATTTGCTTACCGCCCAAATAGGTCCACAGACGATGCAATCTCAACCACACTGCACACTGCCCTAACCCACCTGGACAAGAGGAATACCTATGTGAGAATGCTGTTCATCGACTACAGCTCGGGATTCAACACCATAGTACCCTCCAAGCTCGTCATCAAGCTCGAGACCCTGGGTCTCGACCCCGCCCTGTGCAACTGGGTACTGGACTTCCTGACGGGCCGCCCCCAGGTGGTGAGGGTAGGCAACAACATCTCCTCCCCGCTGATCCTCAACACGGGGGCCCCACAAGGGTGCGTTCTGAGCCCTCTCCTGTACTCCCTGTTCACCCACGACTGCGTGGCCACGCACGCCTCCAACTCAATCATCAAGTTTGCGGACGACACAACAGTGGTAGGCTTGATTACCAACAACGACGAGACGGCCTACAGGGAGGAGGTGAGGGCCCTCGGAGTGTGGTGTCAGGAAAATAACCTCACACTCAACGTCAAGAAAACTAAGGAGATGATTGTGGACTTCAGGAAACAGCAGAGGGAACACCCCCCTATCCACATCGATGGAACAGTAGTGGAGAGGGTAGCAAGTTTTAAGTTCCTCGGCATACACATCACAGACAAACTGAATTGGTCCACTCACACTGACAGCGTCGTGAAGAAGGCGCAGCAGCGCCTCTTCAACCTCAGGAGGCTGAAGAAATTTGGCTTGTCACCAAAGCACTCACAAACTTCTACAGATGCACAATCGAGAGCATCCTGGCGGGCTGTATCACCGCTTGGTACGGCAATTGCTCCGCCCTCAACTGTAAGGCTCTCCAGAGGGTAGTGAGGTCTGCACAACGCATCACCGGGGGCAAACTACCTGCCCTCCAGGACACCTACACCACCCGATGTTACAGGAAGGCCATAAAGATCATCAAGGACATCAACCACCCGAGCCACTGCCTGTTCACCCCGCTATCATCCAGAAGGCGAGGTCAGTACAGGTGCATCAAAGCTGAGACCGAGAGACTGAAAAACAGCTTCTATCTCAAGGCCATCAGACTGTTAAACAGCCACCACTAACATTGAATGGCTGCTGCCAACACACTGTCATTGACACTGACCCAACTCCAGCCACTTTAATAATGGGAATTGATGGGAAATGATGTAAATATATCACTAGCCACTTTAAACAATGCTACCTTATATAATGTTACTTACCCTACATTATTCATCTCATATGCATACGTATATACTGTACTCTATATCATCGACTGCATCCTTATGTAATACATGTATAACTAGCCACTTTAACTATGCCACTTTGTTTACTTTGTCTACATACTCATCTCATATGTATATACTGTACTCGAATAACATCTACTGTATGCTGCCCTGTACCATCACTCATTCATATATCCTTATGTACATGTTCTTTATCCCCTTACACTGTGTATAAGACAGTAGTTTTGGAATTGTTAGTTAGATTACTTGTTGGTTATCACTGCATTGTCGGAACTAGAAGCACAAGCATTTCGCTACACTCACATTAACATCTGCTAACCATGTGTATGTGACAAATAAAATCTGATTTGATTTGATTTGATTTAGCTAATATTGTTATCATTAGGCCTATCATTAATTTATAGTTATTATGCTGTGCCTCTGAAAATGTATTACCAGTTTATTCTCCAAGTTAATATCCAGTCAAGGGGGATCAATGCAGTGAAGGCCAAAAGGAAAGTAGTGTGTCATATAATGCAAATGGGGAGGGTAACCTCTTGGCAAGGCCAAGGGTGGCATGACAAGAAGCTGTGTGTCGTCCATGTTGAGTGCCCTATCCTCCTCCCGAACCCCCCTGGAGCTGTTTCCTGTTTACCCGCATGTCCTCCAGACAAGCACTTTGCTTTGAACCCCAGAACGACCAGGGCAGATCCTCCAGATGGCCAAGGACTCTTATCCAACCCGGTATGACAAGTCACATCCAAACTTTCACTGACGAGGACATGCTGTAGTCACCGACTTTCATCCCGTGCTGGCCATTGTAACATTTAACCAGAGGATTAGTCCAGTAGATAAGCTCCAAAAAAATAACAGATTGTTCACTTTGGTATAGAAGCATGAAAATCGGCACACTTGTATAACATAGTAAAATTACTGGATATTCCAATGAAAGGGAATGGTAATACTTTAATTTATGATTTCATGAATGCGAAGTTGAAAATTTGCCGGCAGGCAATAGCCAAAAGTATTTTTCATAGCTGCCTTAGTTTTACAAGCATCTAAAGCGAGTATTCAATCAATTGCTGATGCTGGATTTCAGGATGGCACTTTCGTGGGTTTCATTTGCACAGCGGCAACGGCTCAGCCGCAAATTGATAGTAATAATAATAATAATAATAATAATAATAATAATATAATAATAATAATAATAATATATAATAATAATAATATAATAATATAATAATAATAATAATATAATAATAATAATAATATATATAATAATAATATATGTCATTTAGCGGACGCTTTTATCCAAAGCGACTTACAGTCATGTGTGCATCCATTCTACGTATGGGTGGTCCCGGGAATCAAACCCACTACCCTGGCGTTACAAGCGCCATGCTCTACCAACTGAGCTACAGAAGGACCACACAAGCCCACACAAGCCCACACAAGCTCACAGAACAGGATCGTTGAGTGCTGAAGTGCTTAATAAATTGTCTGTCCTCGGTTGCAACACTCACCTCTGAGTTACAAACTGCCTCTGGAAGCAACATCATCAGAAGAACTGTTCGTTGGGAGCTTCATGAAATGGGTTTTCCATGGCCGAGCAGCCGCACACAAGCCTAAGATCACCATGCGCAATGCCAAGCGTCGGCTGGGTTGGTGTAAAGCTCACTGCCATTGGACTCTGGAGCAGTGGAAACACATTCTCTCGAGTGATAAATCACGCTTTACCATATGGCAGTCTGACGGACAAATCTGGTTTAGGCGGATGCCAGGAGAATGTTACCTCATGAATATATAGTGCCAACTGTAAAGTTAGGGGGAGGAGGAATAATGGTCTGGGCTGTTTTTCATAGGTCAGGCTAGGCCCATTAGTTCCAGTGAAGGGAAATCTTAATGCTACATTATACAATGACATTCTAGACAATTTTGTGCTTCCGACTTTGTGGCAACAGTTTGGGGAAGGCCCTTTCCTGTTTCAGCATGACAATGCTCCCGTGCACAAAGCTAGGTCCATACAGAAAAGGTTTGTCGACATCAGTGTGGAAGAACTTGACTGGCCTGCACAGAGCCCTGACCTCAACCCCATCGACCACCTTTGGGAATAATTGGAACGCCGACTGCGAGCCAAACCTAATTGCCCAACCTCACTAATGCCCTTGTGACTGAATGGAATCCCCACAGCAATGTTCCAACATCTAGTGCAAAGCTTTACCAGAAGAGTGGCGGAGTTATAGCAGCAAAGAGCAGTAGCAACTCCATATTACTGCCCATGATTTTAGAATGAGAGCAGGTGTCCACATACTAATCAATACACGACTTTCAAGGTGTAGGACATTTGATGCAAACATAAGTACTGTATACATTTTCTGCTGTATATAAAATTACATTATCACATTTGCTTGCTCATTTGCCATACTAGTCTGATGAGACCATGTGCTACAATGGGAACTAGCCTGCAACAACCAAACTTTTAGAAAAATGTTTTTCAATTGTTATTTTTTTTAAAACCTTTTATTTAATTAGGCAAGTCAGTTAAGGGGCGGGTTTGGCCAGCAGGGATGTCCTTGTCCCGTCGGGCACTAGCGACTCCTGTGGCGGAACGGGCGCAGTGCATGATGACACGGTCGCCAGGTGCACAGTGTTTCCTCCAACACATTGGTGTGGCTGGCTTCCGGGTTAAGTGGGCATTGTGTCAAGAAGCAGTGCGGCTTGGTAGGGTTGTGTTTCGGAGTACGCACGGCTCTCGACCTTCACCTCTTCCAAGTCTGTACGTGAGTTGCAGCAATGAGACAAGACTGTAACTACCATTTGGATACCACAAAAACAGGGTGTAAAAAATTATAAATAAAATCAGTTAAGAACAATTTGATATTTACAATGATGGCCTACCACTGCAAACCCTAGCGACGCTGGGCCAATTGTGCGCCGCCCTATGGGACTCCCAATCATGGACGGTTGTGATACAGCCCGGAATCAAACCAGGGTCTGTAGTGACACCTCTAGCACTGAGATGCAGTGCCTTAGACCGCTGCGCCACCTCAGGGACCCCCCAAACTTGTTGGACAATGTTGGTTGGTAGATGGAATGATGTCCAAATAGGTTGCAAGGTTAAAATTGGGAGGGTGCAGGATCAGGTCAGCACAGTATTGTCCAATGAGGGTGCGCGTTAACATGCACACCACAGAATTGTTTGACACATCTTTAACTCTTCATCTGAAAATTCTAACTGTGCACTCCTGGGTGGCGCAGTGGTCTAGCTGTGCCACCAGAGACTCTGGGTTCGAGCCCAGGCTCTGTTGCAGCGGCCTGTGACCGGGAGGTCCATGGTGCGATGCACAATTGGCCTAGCGTCGTCCGGGTTAGGGAGTGTTTGGCCGGTAGGGATATCATTGTCTCATCGCGCACTATGGCCGGCTGACTCCTGTGGTGGGCCGGGCGCATTGTCCGCAGACCAGGTCGCTAGGTGCACAGTGTTTCTTCCGACACATTGGTGCGGCTGCCTTCCGGGTTGGATGCGCGCTGTGTTAAGAAGCAGTGCGGCTTGGTTGGGTTGTGTTTTGGAGGACGCATGGCTCTCGACCTTCGTCTCTCCCGAGCCCGTACGGGAATTGTAGCGATGAGACAAGACAGTAACTACTAACAATTGGATACTACGAAAAAGGGTGTAAACTCTCAATCAGATCGAATGCTGATTAAGTCCACAGACTGCTGATGCATTGCACAAGTTTTAAAAAAGCACATTTATTTTTTATTTAACTAGGCAAGTCAGTTAAAGATCATATTCTTTACAATGAGACCAAATCAAATCAAATGTATTTATATAGCCCTTCGTACATCAGCTGATATCTCAAAGTGCTGTACAGAAACCCAGCCTAAAACCCCAAACAGCAAGCAATGCAGGTGTAGAAGCACGGTGGCTAGGAAAACTCCCTAGAAAGGCCAAAACCTAGGGAGAAACCTAGAGAGGAACCAGGCTATGTGGGGTGGCCAGTCCTCATCTGGCTGTGCCGGGTGGAGATTATAAAAGAACATGGCCAAGATGTTCAAATGTTCATAAATGACCAGCATGGTCGAATAATAATAAGCCAGAGCAGTTGAAACTGGAGCAGCAGCACGGCTAGGTGGACTGGGGACAGCAAGGAGTCATCATGTCAGGTAGTCCTGGGGCATGGTCCTAGGGCTCAGGTCCTCGAGAGAGAGAAAGAAAGAGAGGAGAGAATTAGAGAATGCACACTTAGATTCACACAGGACACCGAATAGGACAGGAGAAGTACTCCAGATATAACAAACTGACCCTAGCCCCCCGACACATAAACTACTGCAGCATAAATACTGGAGGCTGAGACAGGAGGGGTCAGGAGACACTGTTGCCCCATCCGAGGACACCCCCGGACACCCCCGGACAGGGCCAAACAGGAAGGATATAACCCCACCCACGTTGCCAAAGCACAGCCCCAACACCACTAGAGGGATATCTTCAACCACCAACTTACCATCCTGAGACAAGGCTGAGTATAGCCCACAAAGATCTCCGCCATGGCACAACCCAAGGGGGGGGGCGCCAACCCAGACAGGATGACCACATCAGTGAATCAACCCACTCAGGTGACGCACCCCTTCCAGGGACGGCATGAGAGAGCCCCAGCAAGCCAGTGACTCAGCCCCTGTAATAGGTTAGAGGCAGAGAATCCCATTGGAAAGAGGGGAACCGGCCAGGCAGAGACAGCAAGGGCGGTTCGTTGCTCCAGAGCCTTTCCGTTCACCTTCCCACTCCTGGGCAAGACTACACTCAATCATATGAGCCACTGAAGAGATGAGTCTTCAGTAAAGACTTAAAGGTTGAGACCGAGTCTGCGTCTCTGACATGGGTAGGCAGACCGTTCCATAAAAATGGAGCTCTATAGGAGAAAGCCCTGCCTCCAGCTGTTTGCTTAGAAATTCTAGGGACAATTAGGAGGCCTGCGTCTTGTGACCGTAGCGTACGTGTAGGTATGTACGGCAGGACCAAATCAGAGAGATAGGTAGGAGCAAGCCCATGTAATGCATGTAATGCCAACCAAATAGAAAAAGAGATGTAACTCAGGGATGTGATTAAAATAAATAAATAACATATAGGACAAAACACACATCACAACAAGAGAGACAACACTACATAAAGAGAGACCTAAGACAACAACATAGCAAGGCAGCAACACATGACATGGTAGCACGGTAGCACATGTTAGCAACACAACATGACAACAACATGGTAGCAACACAACATGGTAGCAGCACAAAACATGGTACAAACATTGGGCACAGACAACAGCACAAAGGGCAAGAAGGTAGAGACAACAATACATCACGTAAGCAGCCACAACTATCAGTAAGAGTGTCCGTGTTTGAGTCTTTAAATGAAGAGATTGCGATAAAACTGTTCAGTTTGAGTGTTTGTTGCAGCTCGTTCCAGTCGCTAGCTGCAGCAAACTGAAAAGACGAGCGACCCAGGGATGTGTGCCTCTTGGGGACCTTTAACAGAATGTGACTGGCAGAATGGGTGTTGTATGTGGAGGATGAGGGCTGCAGTAGATATCTCAGATAGGGGGGAGTGAGGCATAAGAGTGTTGAGGGTTTTGTTATTTAGCATCAACCAGTGGGTTTTGCGACGGGTATACAGAGATGACTAGTTTTAGATTTATCAATATGAACGTTGGTTTGAGAGTGTGCATAAATGTACTCAGAGCCATAATCATGCGTACACACAGTGCATGTGGTGGGATAAGGGAACTCTTTAGAATGGGGAAAGTATTCAATCCAATCGGAAAGTATTCAGACCCCTTCTTCCTTAAAAAAAACAGAAATACCTTATTTACATAAAGTATTCAGACCCTTTATTATGAGAATTGACATTGAGCTCAAGTGCATCCTGTTTCCATTGATCATCCTTGAGATGTTTCTACAACTTGGTGTCCATCTGTGGTAAATTCAATTG
This sequence comes from Oncorhynchus gorbuscha, assembly GCF_021184085.1. NCBI lineage: Eukaryota > Metazoa > Chordata > Actinopteri > Salmoniformes > Salmonidae > Oncorhynchus > Oncorhynchus gorbuscha. Next base: position 94,808,391 of record NC_060174.1, on the reverse strand, counting down.
TTTGGACCTGATTTGGAAAGGCACACACCTGTCTATATAAGGTCCCACAGTTGACAGTGCATGTCAGAGCAAAAGCCAAGCCATTAGGTCGAAGGAATTGTCCGTAGAGCTCAGAGACAGGATTGTGTCGGCACAGATATGGGGAACGATAACAAAACATTTCTACAGCGTTGAATGTCCCAAAGAACAGTGGCCTCCATCATTCTTAAATGGAAGAAGTTAGGAACCACCAAGACTCTTCCTAGGCCGCCCGGCCAAACTAAGCAATTGGTGGAGAAGGGCCTTGGTCAGGGAGGTGGCCACCCCGATGATCACTCTGACAGAGCTCCGGAGTTCCTTTGTGGAGATGGGAGAACCTTCCAGAAGGACAACCATCTCTGCAGCACTCCACTAATCAGGCCTTTGTGGTAGAGTGTCTAGACGGAAGCCACGCCTCAGTAAAAGGCACATGAGAGCGCAGTTTCCCAAAAGACACCTAAAGGACTCTCAGACCAAGATAAACAAGATTCCCTGGTCTGATGAAACCAAGATTAAACTATTTGACCTGAATACCAAGTGTCACTTCTGGAGGAAACCTGGCACCATCCCTATGGTGAAGCATGGTGTGTGAGGAAGTTTTTCGAGCGGCAGGGACTGGGAGACTCGTCAGGATCTAGAGAAAAATGAACGTAGCAAAGTACAGAGAGACTCTTGATGAAAACCAGCTCCAGAGCACTCAAGACAGACTGGGGTTCTACATGGAACACTCTGTGGTTCTACATGGAACCCAAAAGGGTTCTTCTCCCTGAAACCAAAAGGTTTCTACCTGGAAACAAAAAGGGTTCTTCAAAGGGTTCTCCTATGGGGACAGCCAAAGAACCCTTTTAGGATCTATATAGCGCCTTTTTTCCTAAGTGTGTGGGGGTATGAATGCTTTCTGAAGACACTTTAATTTGACAACATCAGTACGTTTGTTAATAATTCATATAAAGTACAGTAATTTGTTAAATTAGAGGTATTTGTGACAGTGAAACAATTGTTGAAACACTATAAAATACTGATATAATGGGAAATGGAATGAGAGATGGCTGATCTTGTTCTGTTGGAAGATTTGGCACACACTCTATTTTGCAGAGAATGCGTTTTTAGAGACCAGTGGGACTTTTTTAAAAATCTTATAAGATTCTTGCGAAGGATTTAAGACCTACTTTAAAAACACATGCCATTCCAGTGCACATCCAAGTGCTATCCACCCTTACGTTTTTGGCAACGGGCACTTTTCAGGGGGCTTACCTATTGGCATCTCACAGCCTTCGATGAGACAATGTTTTGGATGCAATCATAAGAAAAGGTAACAGTAACACATACAATTTCCATACACCATCGCACAACAGGCCACGAGGGTTTTCTTTGCCATGATGCCATCAATGGGTTCCGAAATACGAACAGAGCAATAGACGGCACCCACATCGCCATAAAATCACCACCCCAAAACTATTGATATTATGTGAACAGAAAAGTCTTCCACTCTTTATGTGCAGGTGATAGGCTATGTGATGCACACAAGACGCTGCTGAACGTGGTGGCAAGATGGCACGTACGACTCATTCTGCAGAACAGCAATGTTGGCCTATACGCCTACAGGAGGGATCTGTTGAGGATGGATGGCTTATTGGTTTGTGTTGCCTACTCATTTGAAGTATACTGTATTTGCCATTGCTAAAGCAACTTGAATTGTCCTAATGGTCCTCTCTTCGTAGCTGTGTTTTTATCTTTACTGGTCAAGCCACAACTGAGCAAGCTAAATAAATAAAATATTTTGGTTGTACTCAGTCTTTGACACTAGCAGCTCCATTTCAGTATCAGAATTAGATATTTTTCATAGCTTTTTTTGTTGCGCATTTGTATTTCGTGGTATGGCATTGTATACTCTAAATTCTGTTCGTAAGTACTATTTTAGAATAGTTACTACGCAATATTGATAAAGGAGGCCCATGGTGTTCAGACATAATTTGCCTTCAGCTGATTATTGCTATCCAAGTTCATTAATACAAAATATCCTTATTATTGTGTAATCCTAATTCGTTATTTACAAATTCACGTTGCTCTTTAGACACACTCAATCTATGTGAAACGGATAAGAAACAAGCTCCTAAGGAACAAAAGCAATCATTTAAGTTTGGCTGGTCTGAGTGTGCTAACAGTCATGATGCAGTTTGAACGTCCTAAATGGCACCCTATTCCCTACATAGTGCACTACTTTTGACCCTCTTTTCATATCACTAGTGCTTATAATTTTCCAGACAGATTTTGTCTTCTGCTCTAGTAGTGAAGACCGTGAGATAGAACTGTTCACAGCTCACAATGTCCCTGCTCTTAAGTGATAGCAACGGACAGGCACTATTGAGGGTTGTTAGGACCACAGTCTACCTTCCCCTCTCTCGGCTACGGATGGTATTCCTCCGGGGTCGAGTTGTTGGACGTGTGTGTCGGGCGATTGATTGGGGGTGAAAATGAGGCACGGTGTGGTTGTGTTAATAAGTCTTCCATGAGGTGTGACATGAGCCGGTGCTACATTAATGAAGCACATCTTTCATTGCTGCCATAATATTAGCATCAGACAAGATGGGGTAATGCTCAGGACTTTTAATTCATTACATTTACATGTTGGTCACTAAGCAGACGCTCTTACCCAGAGCCACTTAGTCAGTGTATTCAACTAAGGTAAGTAAGACAACCACATATACATTTAGAACGTGACCATGAACATAACATTTGATAGATGATGAAAAGAGAGTATGCTATACAATTATTTATGAAGGAATCCAAAGAAGATATGTTTGCATAATGTTGATAACTGTACACAGGAAACATACCCAGTAAAATGCACTATAATTAATGATTGCATTAAGTAAATTATAGAATGTAAAAAATAAAAAAGCAAACCGTGAAAAAGAGGTTCGGGTTTAAATATATGTACAATCAGCCTGGGCCCTGACTTTGTAGATATACAGTTGAAGTCGTAAGTTTACATACACCTTAGCCAAATACATTTAAACTCCGTTTTTCACAATTGCTGACATTTAAGCCTAGTAAGAATTCCCTGTCTTAGGTCAGTTAGGATCACCACTCTGTTTTAAGGATGTGAAATGTCAGAATAATAGTAGAGAGAATGATTTATTTCAGCTTTGATTTTTTTCATCACATTCCCAGTGGGTCAGAAGTTTACATACAGTACATTCAATTAGTATTTGGTAGCATTGGCTTTAAATTGTTTAACTTGGGTCAAACGTTTTGGGTAGAAGGCTTTCTACAAGCTTCCCACAATAAGTTGGGTGAATTTTGGTCCATTCCTCCTGACAGATCTAGTGTAACTGAGTCAGGTTTGTAGGCCTCCGTGCTCACACACGCTTTTTCAGTTCTACCTTTCAGTTCTGCCCACACATTTTCTTTAACCTCCTGACTGATGTCTTGAGATGTTGCTTCAATATATCCGCATAATTTTCCCTTCCTCATGACGCCATCTATTTTGTGAAGTGCACCAGTACCTCATGCAGCAAATCACCCCCACAACATGATGCTGCCACCCCCGTGCTTCACGGTTGTGATGGTGTTCTTCAGTTTGCAAGCCTCCACCTTTTCCTCCAAACATAATGATGGTCATTAAGGCCAAACAGTTCTATTTTTGTTTCATCAGACCAGAGGACATTTCTCCAAAAAGTATGATCTTTGTCCCCATGTGCATTTGCAAACCGTAGTCTGGCTTTTTTTATGGTGGTTTTGGAGCAGTGGGTTCTTCCTTGCTGAGTGGCCTTTCAGGTTATGTCGATATAGGACTCATTTTACTGTGGATATAAGATACTTTTGTACCTGTTTCCTCCAGCATCTTCACAATGTCCTTTGCTGTTATTCTGGGATTGATTTGCACTTTTTGCACCAAAGTACGTTCATCTCTAGGAGACAGAACACATCTCCTTCCTGAGCGGTATGACGGCTGTGTGGTCCCATGGTGTTTATACTTGCGTACTATTGTTTGTACAGATGAACATGGTACCTTCAGGTGTTTGGAAATTGATCCCAAGGATGAACCAGACTTGTGGAGGTCTACAATTTTCTTTCTGAGTTCTTGGTTGATTTCTTTTGATTTTCTCATGATGTCAAGCAAAGAGACACTGCGTTTGAAGGTAGGCCTTGAAACACATGCACAGGTACACCTCCAATTGACTCAAATGATTCAAATTAGCTTATCAGAAGCTTCTGAAGCCATGACATCATTTTCTGCAATTTTCAACAATTGTTGGAAAAATGTCTTGTGTCATGCTCAAAGTAGATGTCCTAACCGACTTGCCAAAACTATAGTTTGCTAACAAGAAATGTGTGGTGGTTGAAAAACAAGTTTTAATGACCCCAACCTAAGTGTTTGTAAACTTCCGACTTCAACTGTATATATAACCAGGTAAGTTGGTAAGTTGACTGGGAACACATTCTTATTTACATCAACAACCTGAGGAATAGGAAGTGGGATGAATGAGCCAATTGGAGGCTGGGGATGATTAAGTGGCCATGATGGTATGAGGGTCAGATTGGAAATGTAGCCAGGACACCAGAGTTTACAACTCTACTCCTACCATAAGTGCCAAAGGATCTTTAGTGACCACAGAGACTCAGGGCACCCATTTAACTTCCCAAAGACTGTTCTCAGGTCAGGTCTGGTTGAAGCTAAATATGTTTGGGTCACATTGGGGACAATTTTAGCTAACCCTAAACCCTAGGTTTAAGATGACAAAGTTTAAGACGAGGATTCTAATATCCCATAACTCTTTGCATAAATGAGGACGAATTCTAAACAATGGGACCAGCTATGCTAGTTAGCAACTGCGCTAGTCCCATTAATCTGTTTATATTCGAAAAGCTTCTGCATGGAATCATAACTTGTTCTAACCTGGGTATCTTTAACCTAGCCTAAGCCTAACCCTTTTCCTAGCCTTAACCTAATTCTCCTAACCTGACACATTAATTCTCCTAACCTGACACATTAATTATCCTAACCTGCTACAAATAGTACCTTTTGCTAGTCAAAACCTGCAGACTTGCCCTGAAAGCAGTGTTTGTAGCCACTAATGCGATACAGCAACATATACAGCAACATGTTGACACAGTACCTAATGGGGAGAGATTTTAGCTCACATAAACTATACTATGAGGCCAGATAAACAGGAGTAAGTAATATGGCTAGTACACATACATAAATAACTGTCTGATTTGACTTGAGCGTATACTGTAACACTGGGAAAGGCATATGCTAAAACACTGTAGGTATTAGAGCCTATAACATACAGACAAATAAAATATACATAAACTTTTTTTCTTCTCCAAATGATTTAACTTGGTAGGGTAGTTGAGAACAAGTTCTCATTCACAACTGCGACCTGGCCAAGATAAAGCAAAGCAGTGCGACACAAACAACAACACAGAGTTATACATGGAATAAACAAACATACAGTCAATAACACAATAGAGAAAAAGTTTATATACAGTGTGTGCAAATGAGGTAAAATAAGGGAGGTAGGCAATAAATAGGCCATAGTGGCAAAATAATTACAATTTAGCAATTAAACACTGTGATAGATGTGCAAAATATGAATGTGCAAGTAGAGATACTAGGGTGCAAAGGAGCAAAAAAATATATAAATAATAATAAATAACCGTATCGGGATGAGGAAGTTGGATGGGCTATTTACAGATGGGCTATGTACAGGTGCAGTGATCTGTGAGCTGCTCTGACAGCTGGTGCTTAAAGTTAGTGAGGGAGATATGGGTCTCCAGCTTCAGTGATTTTTGCAATTCGTTCCAGTCATTGTCAGCAGAGAACTGGAAGGAAAGGCGGCCAAAGGAGGAATTGGCTTTGGGGTTGACCAGTGAAATATACTTGCTGGAGCACGTGCGGCGGGTGGGTGTTGCTATGGTGACCAGTGAGCTGAGATAAGGCGGGGCTTTACCTAGCAAAGACTTATAGATGACCTGGAGCCAGTGGGATTGGCTACAAATATGAAGCGAGGGCAGCCAATGAGAGCATACAGGTCGCAGTGGTGGGTAGTATATGGGGCTTTGGTGACAAAACGGATTGCACTGTGATAGACTGCATCCAGTTTGCTGAGTAGAGTGTTGGAGGCTATTTTGTAAATGACATCGCCGAAGTCAAGGATCAGCAGGATAGTCAGTTTTACGAGGGTATGTTTGGCAGCATGAGTGAAGGATGCTTTGTTTGCGAAATAGGAAGCTGATTCTAGATTTAATTTTGGATTGGAGATGCTTAATGTGAGTCTGGAAGGAGAGTTTACAGTCTAACCAGACACCTAGGTATGTAGTTGTCCACATAAGTCAGAATCGTCCAGAGTAGTGATGCTGGACGGGCAGGCAGGTGCGGGCAACGATCGGTTGGAGAGCATGCATTTAGTTTTACTTGCATTTAAGAGCAGTTGGAGGCCACGGAAGGAGAGTTGTATGGCATTGAAGCTTGTCTGGAAGTTAGTTAACACAGGGTCCAAAGAAGGGCCAGAGGGATACAGAATGGTGTCGTCTGTGTAGAGGTGGATCAGATAATCACCAGCAGCAAGAGCGAAATCATTGATGTATACAGAGAAGAGAGTCAGCATGAGAATTGAACCCCGTGGCACCCCCATAAAGACTGCCAGAGGCAGTAGAAGTAGTTGGTGAACCAGGGGAGGCAGTCATTTGAGAAACCAAGGCTGTTTAGTCTGCCAATAAGAATGTGGTTATTGACAGAGTCGAAAGCCTTGGCCAGGTTAATGAATACAGCTGCACAGTATTGCCTCTTAACGATGGTGGTAATGATATATCGTTTAGGACCTTGAGTGTGGCTGAGGTGCACCCATGACCAGCTCTGAAACCAGATTGCATAGCAGAGAAGGTAAGGTGGGATTCAAAATGGTCGGTGATCTGTTTGTTATCTTGGCTTTTGAAGACCTTAGAAAGGCAGGGTATGGGCCTCCCGGGTGGCGCAGTGGCTAAGAGCGCTGTACTGCAGCGCCAGCTGTGCCGCCAGGGACTCTGGGTCCGCGCCCAGGGTCTGGGGCGACGCACAATTGGCCTAGCGTCGTCCGGGTTAGGGAGGGGTTGGCCCGTAGGGATAACCGTGTCTCATCGCGCACTAGCGACTCCTGTGGCAGGCCGGGCGCAGTGCGCGCTAACCAAGGTTGCCAGGTGCACGGTGTTTCCTCCGACACATTGGTGCAGCTGGCTTCCGGGTTGGATGCATGCTGTGTTAAGAAGCAGTGCGGCTTGGTTGGGTTGTGTATCGGAGGACGCATGACTTTCAACCTTCGTCTCTCCTGAGCCCGTACGAGAGACAAGATAGTAGCTACTAAACAATTGGATACCACGAAATTGGGGAGAAAACAGGGTAAAAAATTAAGAAAAAAGAAAGGCAGGGTAGGATAGATATAGGTCTGTAGGAGTTTGGGTCTCTTTGAAGAGGGGGATGACCGCGGCAGTTTCCAATCTTTGAGGATCTCAGACAATATGAAAGAGTGGTTGAACAGGCTAGTAATAGGGGTTGCAACAGTTTCGGCAGATCATTTTAGAAGGAGATGGTCCAGATTGTCTATCCCTGCTGATATGTAGGGGTTCAGATTTTGCAGCTCTTCAGAACATCAGCTATCTGGATTTCGGTGAAGGAGAAATGGTGGAGGCTTGGGCAAGTTGCTGTGGGTGGTGCAGGGGTTTTGACTGGGGTAGGGGTGGCCAGGTGGAAAGCAATGCCAGCCTTAGAAGAATTCTCGTTGAAATTCTCAATTGTTGTGAATTTATCGGTGGTGACAGTGTTTCCTGAACCCTAACCGGTAACAATTTCACTTAAATGGTCAGTGATGCACTAACACACAGTTAAGGAAGTCCAGGGAAGGCTTGTTCGTTCAGGAAAGGTCCAGTTGTGAGTTGCACAGATTGTGTTGTGGGGTTTGAGACCCATACTTGGTGAGGCCTGTGATTGGCTGACCAGGTCAGGTGACTTTGGTCAGCATGTTCTAGAAAGACCCCTAGCAACACCCCTAGCAACAGAGTGGCAAGGACCAGAGGTGTGAATGTCTCTCTGACTCCCAGGGCCAGCGAGAAGGTAGGAGATGAGGGTTAAAGTGCTGAGGGTTTTATACAAGTGGCAAAAATGGAAAAGGTGAAAAAACAAGACAAAAAAAAGATTTCTACCATAAGATAGCGGAATAAATTGATTGAACAAGGTTAGATGGACAATGAAACATTTTCTTAGACTTAAAAGATGAATGTTGAGTCACAAAAACACTACATGACTAAAGTATGTGGACACCTGCTCGTCGAAAATCTCATTCCAAAATGATGGGCATTAATATGGAATTGGTCCCCCCTTTGCTGCTATAACAGCCTCCACTCTTCTGGGAAGGCTTTCCACTAGATGTTGGAACATTGCTGCAGGGGCTTCCATTCAGCCACAAGAGCATTAGTGAGGTCAGGCACTGATGTTGGAGAATTAGGCCTGGCTCGCAGTCGGCGTTCCAATTCATCCCAAAGCCGTTCGATGGAGTTGACGTCAGGGCTCTGTGTAGGTTAGTCAAGTTCTTCCACACGGATCTCAACAAACTATTTCTGTATGGACCTCGCTTTGTGTACAGTGGCATTGTCATGCTGAAACAGGAAAGGGCCTTCCCCAAACTGTTGCCACAAAGTTGGAAGCACAGAATAGTTTAGAATGTCATTGTATGCTGTAGCATTAAGATTTCCCTTCACTTGAACTAAGGGCTCTAGCCCGAACCATGCAAAAATCAAATCAAACTTTATTTGTCACATGCGCCGAATACAACAAGTGTAGACCTTACCGTGAAATACTTACTTACACCCCTTAACCAACAGTGCAGTTCGAGAAGTTAAGAAAATATTTACCAAATAAACTAAAGTAAAAAATTATAAAAATAACACAATAACATAACAGTAACGAGGCTATATACAGGAGGTACCGGTACCGAGTCAGTGTGCGGGGGTACAGGTTAGAGTACATGTTGGTAGGGGTGAAGTGACTATACATAGATAATAAACAGCGAGTAGCAGCAGTGTACAAAACAAATGGAGGGGGGATCAATGTAATAGTCCGGTGGCCATTTGATTAATTAATTGATTGTTCAGCAGTCTTATGGCTTGGTGTTAGAAGCTGTTAAGGAGCCTTTTGGTCCTAGACATGGCTCTCCAGTTCGGCTTGCCGTGCGGTAGCAGAGCAAACAGTCTATGACCTGGGTGATAAAAAAATCAAATCAAATCAAATGTATTTGTCACATACACATGGTTAGCAGATGTTAATGCGAGTGTAGCGAAATGCTTGTGCTACTAGTTCCTAACTAACAATTCCAAAACTACTCTTATACACACAAGTGTAAAGGGATAAAGAATATGTACATAAAGATATATGAATGAGTGATGGTACAGAGCGGCATAGGCAAGATGCAGTAGATGAAATTGAGTACAGTATATACATATGAGATGAGTATAAATAAAGTGGCATAGTTTAAAGTGTCTAGTGATACATGTATTACATAAAGATGCAGTAGATGATATAGAGTACAGTATATACGTATACATATGAGATGAATAATGTAGGGTATGTAAACATTATATTAAGTAGCATTGTTTAAAGTGGTGAGTGATATATTTTACATCAATTCCCATCAATTCCCATTATTAAAGTGGCTGGAGTTGAGTCAGTGTGTTGGCAGCAGCCATTCAATGTTAGTGGTGGCTGTTTAACAGTCTGCTGGCCTTGAGATAGAAGCTGTTTTTCAGTCTCTCGGTCCCAGCTTTGATGCACCTGTACTGACCTCGCCTTCTGGATGATAGCGGGGTGAACAGGCAGTGGCTCGGGTGGTTGATGTCCTTGATGATCTTTATGGCCTTCCTGTAACATCGGGTGGTGTAGGTGTCCTGGAGGGCAGGTAGTTTGCCCCCGGTGATGCGTTGTGCAGACCTCACTACCCTCTGGAGAGCCTTATGGTTATGGGCGGAGCAGTTGCCATACCAGGCGGTGATACAGCCCGACAGGATGCTCTCGATTGTGTAGAAGTTTGTGAGTGCTTTTGGTGACAAGCCAAATTTCTTCAGCCTCCTGAGGTTGAAGAGGCACTGCTGCGCCTTCTTCACAATGCTGTCTGTGTGGGTGGACCAATTCAGTTTGTCTGTGATGTGTACGCCGAGGAACTTAAAACTTACTACCCTCTCCACTAATGACCCATCGATGTGGATAGGGGGGTGTTCCCTCTGCTGTTTCCTGAAGTCCACAATCATCTCCTTAGTTTTGTTGACGTTGAGTGTGAGGTTATTTTCCTGACACCACACTCCGAGGGCCCTCACCTCCTCCCCGTAGGCCGTCTCGTCGTTGTTGGTAATCAAGCCTACCACTGTCGTCCGCAAACTTGATGATAGAGTTGGAGGCGTGCGTGGCCACGCAGTCGTGGGTGAACAGGGAGTACAGGAGAGGGCTCAGAACGCACCCTTTTGGGGCCCCAGTGTTGAGAATCAGCGGGGTGGAGATGTTGTTACCTACCCTCACCACCTGGGGGTGGCCCGTCAGGAAGTCCAGTACCCATTTGCACAGGGCGGGGTCGAGACCCAGGGTCTAGAGCTTGATGACGAGTTTGGAGGGTACTATGGTGTCAAATGCTGAGCTGTAGTCGATGAACAGCATTCTCACATAGGTATTCCTCTTGCCCAGATGGGTTAGGGCAGTCTGCAGTGTGGTTGAGATTGCATCGTCTGTGGACCTATTTGGGCGGTAAGCAATTGGAGTGGGTCTAGGGTGTCAGGTAGGGTGGAGGTGATATGGTCCTTGACTAGTCTCTCCAAGCACTTCATGATGACGCAAGTGAGTGCTGTGGGGCGGTAGTCATTTAGCTCAGTTACCTTAGCTTTCTTGGGAACAGGAACAATGGTGGCCCTCTTGAAGCATGTGGGAACAGCAGACTGGGATAAGGATTGATTGAATATGTCCGTAAACACACCAGCCAGCTGGTCTGCGCATGCTCTGAGGGCGCAGCTGGGGATGCCGTCTGGGCCTGCAGCCTTGCGAGGGTTAACACGTTTAAATGTTTTACTCACCTCGGCTGCAGTGAAGGAGAGTCCGCATGTTTTGGTTGCGGGCCGTGTCAGTGGCACTGTATTGTCCTCAAAGCGGGTAAAAAAGTTATTTAGTCTGCCTGGGAGCAAAACATCCTGGTCCGTGACTGGGCTGGTTTGCTTTTTGTAATCCGTGATTGACTGTAGACCCTGCCACATACCTCTTGTGTCTGAGCCGTTGAATTGCGATTCTACTTTGTCTCTATACTGATGCTTAGCTTGTTTGATTGCCTTGCGGAGGGAATAGCAACACTATTTGTATTCGGTCATGTTTCCGGTCACCTTGCCCTGATTAAAAGCAGTGGTTCGCGCTTTCAGTTTCACGCGAATGCTGCCATCAATCCACGGTTTCTGGTTTGGGAATGTTTTAATCGTTGCTATGGGAACGACATCTTCAACACACGTTCTAATGAACTCGCTCACAGAATCAGCGTATTCGTCAATGTTGTTGTTTGACGCAATACAAAACATATCCCAGTCCACGTGATGGAAGCAGTCTTGGAGCGTGGAATCAGATTGGTCGGACCAGCGTTGAACAGACCTCAGTGCGGGAGCTTCTTGTTTTAGTTTCTGTCTGTAGGCAGGGAGCAACAAAATGGAGTCGTGGTCAGCTTTTCCGAAAGGAGGACGGGGGAGGGCCTTATATGCGTCGCGTAAGTAAGAATAGCAATGATCCAAGGTTTTACCAGCTCTGGTTGCGCAATCGATATGCTGATACAATTTAGGGAGTCTTGTTTTCAGATTAGCCTTGTTAAAATCCCCAGCTACAATGAATGCAGCCTCAGGATATGTGGATTCCAGTTTGCAAAGAGTCAAATAAAGTTCGTTCAGAGCCATCGATGTGTCTGCTTGGGGGGGAATATATACAGCTGTGATTCTAATCGAAGAGAATTCCCTTGGTAGATAATGCGGTCGACATTTGATTGTGAGGAATTCTAAATCAGGTGAACAGAAGGACTTGAGTTCCTGTATGTTGTTGTGACCACACCACGTCTCGTTAACCATAAAGCATACGCCGCCGCCCCTCGTCTTACCAGAAAGATGTTTGTTTCTGTCGGCGCGATGCGTGGAGAAACCAGCTTGCTGCACCGACTCCGATAGCGTCTCTCGAGTGAGCCATGTTTCAGTGAAGCAAAGAACGTTACAGTCTCTGATGTCCCTCTGGAATGCTACCCTTGCTCGGATTTAATCAACCTTGTTGTCAAGAGACTGGACATTGGCGAGAAGTATACTAGGAAGTGGTGTGCGATGTGCCCGTCTCCGGAGTCTGACCGCTTCGTTTCCCTCTTTTACGAAGTCGTTGTTTTGGGCTGGGATCCATTCCGTTGTCCTGGGTGAAAGGCAGAACACAGGATCCGCTTTGCGAAAGTCATATTCTTGGTTGTACTGATGGTGAGTTGACGCTGCTCTTATATTCAGTAGTTCTGAATATAAGAGTTCTTCTCAACTGTATGTAATGAAACCTAAGATGACCTGGGGTACCAATGTAAGAAATAACACGTAAAAAGGAAGGAACGCGAAGCGAGGCGGCCATCTCTGTCGGCGCCGGAAGTTTATGGGCTTTCCTCTGACACCGCCTATTATATAGGTCTGGATTGAAGGAAGTTTGGCCCCAGTGATGTACTGCCCTCTGTAGCACTACCCTCTGTAGCATCTTACGGTCAGATGCCGAGCAGTTGCCATACCAGGCGGTGATGCAGCCGGTCAGCATGCTCTTGATAGTGCAGCTGTAGAACTTTTTGAGGATCTAGGGACCCGTGCCAAATCTTTTCAGTCTCCTGGGTGGGAAAATATTTTGTTGTGCCCTCTTCACGACTGTCTTGGTGTGTTTGGACCATGATAGATCGTTGGTGATGCGGACACCAAGGAACTTGAAACTCTCGACCCGCTCCACTACAGCCTCATTGATGTTAACTTCTTAGTCCGCCCCATCCCGGATCCGGGATCGTGACTACAACCTCAAGCTCATTACCATAACGCAAAATTAGCGATTTCTGAAAATTGCAAATTAAATGAAATAAATATGCCTATCCTCAAGCTTATCCTTTTCTTAACAATCCTGTCGTCTCAGATTTTCAAAATATGCTTTAGAACCAGAGAAAATCAATAATTTGTGTAAGAGTGGTGATAGCTAGCTTAGCATTTAGCGTTAGCATTTAGCACGCAACATTCACAAAAACCAGCAAAGGGATCAAATAAAATAATTTACCTTTGAAGAACTTCAGATGTTTCAATGAGGAGACTCTCAGTTACATAGCAGATGTCCAGTTTTTCCTGAAAGATGCTTGTGTAGGACACAACGTTCCGTTTTGTTACTATGCATTTGGCTACCGAAACTAACCGAAAATTCAGTCACCTAAACGTCAAACTTTTTTCCGAATTAACTCCATAATATCGACTGAAACATGGAAAACGTTGTTTGAATCAATCCTCAAGGTGTTTTGTCATATATCTCTTCATTGAAATCCCTTCCCTGGAAGCGTGCATTCTTCTCTGATTCGGATGGAAAAATACTGGTACCTGACTTTTGCGCACCAATTTCCACGCAGACACCGTGCGGGACACTTGGTAATTGTAGGCTCTTATGGTCAATCTTCCAATGATATGCCTACAAATACGTCACAATGCTGCAGACACCTGGGGGAAACGATAGGAAGTGTCCGTTCATTCCTGTCGCATTCACAGCCATATAAGGAGATCATGGAAAACGTGCCTCCAGAAATCCTGTTGATTTCCTGGTCACTCAAACATCTTGGTTTTGCCTGTAGATTCTGTTCTATGGCACTCACAGTGAAAATCTTTACAGTTCTGGAAACGTCAGAGTGTCTTCTTTCCAAAACTATCAATTCCAAGCATAGTCGAGCATCTTTTCGTGACAAAATATTGCGCTTACAACGGGCATGTCTTTTTATCCAAAAATGAAATACTGCCCCTAGAGTCTTAACAGGTTAATGAGGGCCTGTTCGGCGCACCTTTTCCTTTAGTCCACAATCAGCTCCTTTGTCTTGCTCACATTGAGGGAGAGGTTGTTGTCCTGGCATCACACTGCCAGTTCCCTAACCTCCTCCTCCCTAACCGTCTCATTGTTGTCGGTGATCCGGTTCACCAATGTTGTCGTCAGCAAACTTATTGATGGTGTTGGAGTCGTGTTTGGCCACGCAGTCGTGGGTGTTGAGGGTCAGCGTGGCAGGCGTGTTGTTGCCTACCCTTAACACCTAGAGGCGGCCCATCAGGAAGTCCAGGATCCAGTTGCAGAGGGAGGTGTTTAGTCCCAGGGTCCTTAGCTTAGTGATGAGCTTCGTGGGCACTATGGTGTTGAACTCTGAGCTGTAGTCAATGAAGAATGTGTCATCTGTGGATATGTTAGGGTGGTATGCGAATTGGAGTTGGTCTAGGGTATCCTGGAGGATGCTGTTGATGTGAGCACTTCATGGCTACCGACGTGAACAGCCCCAGACCATTATTCCTCCACCAAACTTTACAGCTGGCACTATGCATTTGGGCAGGTAGTGTTCTCCTGGCTTCCACCAAACCCAGATTTGTCCGTTGGACTGCCAGATGGTTGGCATTACGCATGGTGATCTTAGGCTTGTGTGCGACTGCTCGGCCATGGACAAACAGTTCTTGTAATAATAATAATAATAATATGCCATTTAGCAGACGCTTTTATCCAAAGCGACTTACAGTCATGTGTGCATACATTCTACGTATGGGTGGTCCCGGGGATCGAACCCACTACCCTGGCGTTACAAGCGCCATGCTCTACCAACTGAGCTACAGAAGGACCCCCTTGTGCTGACGTTGCTTCCAGAGGCAGTTTGGAACTCAGTAGTGAGTGTTGCAACCAAGGACAGAAGCTCTTCAGAACAAAAAGAGCATAGAATGTGCAGGGAAAGGAAAATGTGGAAAATATAAATAAAATGAGCAAGAGAAATGGAGTGTGCATTTTGTCATTTAGGGGACTGGTGCATGTTTACAAAAATATATATTTTGTTGTCACAACCCAGCACGAGGTCTTGTGGTAGTAACTCTGAGGTAGTGAGTAATTGTGTTGTCTTCTTTTTTTACGAGAACAACGGGTACAGATGTAGGATCTTAATGTGATCACTCTTTTGTTGGCGAGAATTTTCCTGCACAGTCAGAAATGCAATCTTGTAGTGTATTCAAGGTTTAAAAAGGCTTCTAATGTTGGTCATTTCTACTTTAAAATGTCGGACTTGATTTGCCCTATTGAAAAAAATCTGCCTCTACAAAAAATCTCATTAATAATTTGTATTTCAAATCAAATCATCCGATCAAATTTATTTATAAAGCCCTTCTTACATCAGCTGATATCTCAAAGTGCTGTACAGAAACCCAGCCTAAAACCTCAAACAGCATGCAATTTCCTGTTGTTGCAGTATTATTTTGCTGCTGTAGCAAACTGGCTCAAATTAAGATCTTACATCTGTAGTACCCACGTTACCGTACACTAGCGTGACTCATGGAAACAGACTCTGTGTGTTCCCCAGAGGGTCCTACTCACCATGACCCTGTGTGAGAGTGTGTGTATTAAACCTGCCAAGCTGGAAGGCACCATTGATTTAGCAGCAGCTTTCCCCCGTTCCACTCTCAACCCTGCTGCCCAGGGGGAAGGGGGAAGAGAGAGAGAGATGCATTCTGGCCCCGGATGATGTACGGCACTGGGCCGGGTGATAGCAGAACCTCCTCTGGGTGCTAGGGCTCTAGACAGTCAGTTTACAGGACTAGATGGGTGCTAAGGATTCTAAGACATGCTCAGTGTCCATCCCTTTTTTCTGTGATATGTAAATAGAGCTGCTGCAGACACTGCCCCCCCCATCTCTCACTCTCACATTCATTCACTCACTCACTCACTCACTCACACTCACTCACTCACTCACTCACTCACTCACTCACTCACTCATTCACTCACTCACTCACTCACTCACCGGGAGTGTGTGGGTGAGAGAGAGACCTTCTGCTGTGCTGAGACGCAGAGAAAGCGAGAGAGAAAGAGAGAGAGAGGCTCTCTATGCTCAAGTCCTACTCCTGCTTTCTCTCTCTCATCATTCCTCCCTCCTGCTCTCTCTTGCCTGTGGAATATACTGACAAGGAATAGTCTCTCAGACACATGTGTGTCTAGAGCCTTTTAGGCTTGCAAACAAAACAAGTGCTTTATTTCTTTGCTCTTGAGTATGTTTGCCTCGATTTTCTATGCCAAGAAGCTAGGGAGAAGACTTGTACAGAATGCGAGGAAAGCCAAAATGCCAAAAGATACGGTAGGTGTATGTTTTTTTTCTGATTTATTTCGGTCAACAAATACAGTGTCATGGTATAAGAAGAATACAAAGTGAAAGTGTCCATCTGGATATAAGAAGCAGATTATGCTGTGCTCAGCTTTCTTCAGTGTTTATTTTTTTGAAATTCTCAGTTTTGTGGGCTATGCAATGTCTTCTTTAAAAGCATCTGTTCTGTCTCATTCGAGAGAAAGCGTGAGAGAGACACACAGAGGGAGAGAGTATGACAGAGAACGATGTCACATAAGATCTGATCATTATACTCTGATCTGTGGTACTCAACTGTATCTTTCTCATTAACTGCGCAAGATCCTCTTATCTGGCCTCCGGTTACATTTCTCCTCCGTCTTTTAAGTCCCAGACACAAGTTTGACAATGTGCCTGCTGCACTAGCAGATTTCATCCCGACAGAGTCTTAAGATAAATCAGCATGGCTTCTGATTAGTCCAAGGGCAGTTGCTTGCATTGCCTCATTTGTCTCAATGTTCCTGTTTAACGGACAGTCGGATTACAAAGGGTGTTTTGGTCCTGTAAGGAGTCCTACTGAGATTAAAACTGAGATTAGGCTGTCCTAATATGGACACCTTGTCTGTGCCATATGTCACCTGGGATAGTGTGTGGTTAATGTGACTTAAGCAATGGCGAAAGTAAGCCTTCTATTTTGGAAGTATTTAATCTACTGTGTGCTTTTTACAGATTGCTGGGAGAGCCTTACATCACGAGAGTTTCCACCTATTTATTTTTGCCCTGGAAAATTTGAATTATAATATCTTTGAATATAATAGATCCTAAGCTTTTTATAAACCAGAATGTTGAAACTTAAATAGAATAAGCAAATGGTGAGTTTTTCAGCTGTTTTCAGTTGGTTTTCAGCTATTCAAAAGGTAGCTAGCAGCAGCATCAACAGGTTTCTGCTCTGGGGCTAAGTCACTTGCTCCCAAGCTGGTTATGCTGCAAACAGCTTCCTCCTGGTGCTTCAATCTAAGCAAGCAGTACAGTAAAAAATGTATTGCAACATGGATTTGTTCACTTAAACACCAAGATGCAAAGCGTTGCCTAGCAACTATAGAGCTGGTTTGCAAGGAGGCGGCAGTGGGGCGCATTGATCCAGAGAGCAGACAACAGGGGTCAGGGATAAGGTAGTCCCGTGGGAAGACATCCTTCCAAATCACTTCTTATTGACTCAACTATTGGAAGTCAGGAGATTTTTTATATTGAATTTTGTGTTTGAATGGAAACTTAACGCATTTCGTTGGCTCTGAATAGAAACAACATTGCTTCCAATCAGGAGAGGAATTTTTTTAACTTGTTTTGTCCGTAATTCCTTTCCTACTGTATCGGACAAGGAACGTTTTAGTCGTTTTAGTAGCATTCTTTTTTGTGTCTTATGTTATCTAGCTTGTTGCTAGTCAGAGAGTAGTTATTTTAGTGTGATGTATTTTTGAATGGATGGATAACTAAGCAAGGCTCTTTCTTGATCCCTATACTCACAAGCACCTTTCCAGTATGTTTATGAGCTAAAGAACTTGGCCATTACCTCACACTTGCCTCCACTGAGAGAAAGCACATTGCATTACACAAGCACTCTTACACACAGCCTCAAAACATTGGCATTAGCACGCTGGCTCGCAGCCACTCACTCAGTGTGTGTGTGTGTGTGTGTGTGTGTGTGTGTGTGTGTGTGTGTGTGTGTGTGTGTGTGTGTGTGTGTGTGTGTGTGTGTGTGTGTGTGTGTGTGTGTGTGTGTGTGTGTGTGTGTGTGTGTGTGTGTGTGTGTGTGTGTGTGTGTGTGTGTGTGTGTGTGTGTGTGTGTGTGTGTGATGTGTGTGTGTGAATGAGCAACAGGGATAGCAGAGAGGAGTGTGTGCCTCAGCACAGTTGGGAAGCAACTAATTGGTCCTCTGTGTCAGCTCTTCTACAGCTCTTCTAAGTCACAGAGTTATTGTAGGGGGCTTATAACTGGTTCAGTGTGCAGCTGTGTGTTAAGGTAAACTGCTCTGTCTAAACAAGAATGAGTTAATCTGAATCACTGGCTACATGTTGAGAGTTTGCAAGTCAGGTGTCTGTCCAATCAGCGGCGACTTGCAGGTTTAGCCTAATTCGGTATATGGCTTGCCTGCATTGGGAAAAAACTGTGATGTTTCACAAATGCAGTGATTCCTTAGGCTATTGTCATACTTCAGTAAAAGTCAAGATACCTTAATAGAAAATGAAAAGTAAAAGTGAAAGTCACTCAGTAAAATACTACTTGAGTAAAAGTCTAAAGGTATTTGGTTTTAAATATACTTAAATATCAAAAGTAAATGGAATTGCTAAAATGTATCAAAAGTAAAATTATTAATAATTTCTACTTCCTTATATTAAGCAAACCAGACGGCACAATATTTGTATTTTTTAAAATATTTTTTTGACAGACAGCAAGGGGCACACTCCCAAAACTCAGACATGATTTACAAACAAAGCATTTGTCTTTAGTGAGTCCGCCAGATTAGAAGCAGTAGGGATGACCAGGGATGTTCTCTTGATAAGAGTGTGAATTGGAGAATTTTCCTGTCAAAATGTAATGAGTACTTTTGGGTGTCAATAAAAAGTACATTATTTTCTTTAGGAATGTAGTGAAGTAAAAGTAAAAGTTTCCAAAAATATAAATAGTAAAGTACAGATACCCCAAAAAACTACTTAAGTAGTACTTTAAAGTATTTTTACTTATATACTTTACACCACTGAGGAGTATTTCTCATGGGAAAATGCAGAAATGTATGTCAATAAAAAATAATTTGCCTTGCAGGTCAGTCTTACTATTCTATAGCAGCCTGTTGATGAAATTACAGAAATGAATGAATGAATTAATGATGTTGGCGAGGCTGCCGTTTTGTTGTTTTTTGAATTTAGCTTGAAGGGTACCTACCACTGGAGGCTCCTCAGAGGAGGAAGGGGAGGACCATCTTACTCAGTGAATTTCATTTAAAAAAAGTTATATTTAAAAAGTTATAATGTTTAGATTAAACTATACTAAATATATTCACGTCACCAAATAATTTATTAAAACACACTGTTTTGCTATGAAGGTCTACAGTAGCCTCAACGGAACTCTGTAGGGTAGCACCATGGTGTAGACGGAAGACAGCTAGCTTCCATCCTCTTCTGGCTACACTGACTTCATTGCCAAACCTAGGAGCCTCATGGTTCACAGCCCCTTCTATAGACTTAAACAATAATTATGCCAACTTCCGGAGGACATCCTCCAACCTATCAGAGCCCTTGCAGCATGAACTGACATGTTGTCCACACAATCAAAGAATCAGAAAATTAATATAGTACTGAAAGCATAATCTACAGCTCTGGATAAGAGCGTCTGCTAAATGACTTAAATGTAAATTTAAATGTACAGCTAGCTAGCACTGCAGGGCATAAAATGTGGTGAAGAAGAAGCAAAAGAGAGAGAGATTTTGTCTTTTTTCTTCTTCTTCTCATTCAGTTTCCCTTACTTAGCAAGCAAATACTGCTAGCTAGTTTAGCCTGCTCAAACAGAGGGATTCTATGTTAGCTAGCTGGCTATGACTATCCAACACAACAGTGGAACTCTTCCAAGTCAAAGTAAACTTTTGGTTTTACTAATTTATTGCCACCTGGGCCGACCAGTGTAACTGCTCAACTGCTAACTGACTATACACTGTAAAGTTACTGCATGATTGTAGCAGGGTTAGCTAACATCATAGTCAACATTGTTAAGCGGAGCCCAAGAGCAGACTCAGATGCGGAAACAGGGATGAATGAACCAAAATATTTATTGTTACACAGGGAGATCTGGAGTGCAGATCCGGGGAAGCTCGGATGAGTTGCAGAAAAAACAGATGTGGAGACTGAGGTTGCAGTTAGCTGAGTAGAACAGGGTAAACAGGTCCTGAGTGGAATCCAGAGCAAGGTAGTTGGGTGGTGAGATGGAGCCAGAGACAGAGCAGTAACTGCAATGAGAGGATAAACGGTGTCAGGCAGGGAAACAGGCACAGCAGAGTAATAGGATCTTGAATAATCATAAATGGCTAGAATCATGAACTGACTAACAGAGATTATAATCTGGCAGAGTAGAAGTGGCAGGACTGAGAATTTGTTGAGGTCTTGATTATGGAATGAGTTGCAACTGGTAGGGATCTGCTCTGACTCCAGCATACCAGTCTCCAACCACATAATCACACAGAGAGGGAGCGGGAGAGAGAGAGAGTGTGTATACAAAGGGAGTAGCTGCAGGTCAAGAAGACACCGGATGAACACCAGAGGGCGTAGCAGGAGCAGATGTGACAAACATAGCTAATAGAACTAACGCTTCTATTAGCTATGTTGACTATTATATTACTTTAGCTAAAATGGTGACAATTATGTTTTTTTTTTCCGCTTGATAAGATACAGCTGATGTGTTGTGCGTTGAATTCCCAAGCGAAGGGAAAAGGTGAGAGGAGGAGAGTGCATAGATGAGAGAAGGAATACAACGTGGCTGCTATGAATGTGAACTGTGAGACCAGGCATGTATTCATTCCTCTGATTCTGTTGAAAAACATTTCTTAAAAGGAAGGAAACGGAACAAAACGGGGATAAACATGCCTGAATTTGTCCAATAGAAACTCTCATTTGCAACTGCTGGACTAATGATAACACCTTGCTGTCTGTCCATGTGTCACTGTCTGTCACCTCACCGTTTTCTCTCGACCTGTGTGCACCTACGTTGTAAACTTTCATTCATAGGCTAGGTTGTAGCAACCTCATGAGTATCATGTAGTAGCCAATAGATCGATTTTACAGTACATTGAGCTGGGTGAATTCGGAAAGTATTCAGACCCCTTCCCTTTTTCCACATTTTGATACGTTACAGCCTTTTTCTAAAATTGATTAAATAAAAAAAATATTCATCAATCTACACATAATACCCCATAATGACAAAGCGAAAAGAGGTTTTTGCAAATAAAAAAAAACCAAAACACATAAGTATTCAGACCCTTTGCTACGAGACTTGAATTTGAGCATCCTGTTTCCATTGATCATCCTTGAAATGTTTCTACAACTTGATTTGAGTCCACCTGTGGTAAATTCAATTTATTGGACATGATTTCGAAAGGCACACAGCTGTTTATATAGGTCCCACAGTTGACAATGTATGTCAGAGCAAAAACCAAGCCATGAGGTTGAATGAATTGTCTGTAGAGCTTAGAGACAGGATTGTGTTGGCAGATCTGGGGTAGGTTACCAAAACATTTCTGCAGCATTGAAGGTCCCCAAGAACACAGTGGCACTCACTTCCGTCATCATGAAGTGCTTTGAGAGACTAGTCAAGGACCATATCACCTCCACCCTACCTGACACCCTAGACCCACTCCAATTTGCTTACCGCCCAAATAGGTCCACAGACGATGCAATCTCAACCACACTGCACACTGCCCTAACCCACCTGGACAAGAGGAATACCTATGTGAGAATGCTGTTCATCGACTACAGCTCGGCATTCAACACCATAGTACCCTCCAAGCTCGTCATCAAGCTCGAGACCCTGGGTCTCGACCCCGCCCTGTGCAACTGGGTACTGGACTTCCTGACGGGCCGCCCCCAGGTGGTGAGGGTAGGCAACAACATCTCCTCCCCGCTGATCCTCAACACGGGGCCCCACAAGGGTGCGTTCTGAGCCCTCTCCTGTACTCCCTGTTCACCCACGACTGCGTGGCCACGCACGCCTCCAACTCAATCATCAAGTTTGCGGACGACACAACAGTGGTAGGCTTGATTACCAACAACGACGAGACGGCCTACAGGGAGGAGGTGAGGGCCCTCGGAGTGTGGTGTCAGGAAAATAACCTCACACTCAACGTCAACAAAACTAAGGAGATGATTGTGGACTTCAGGAAACAGCAGAGGGAACACCCCCTATCCACATCGATGGAACAGTAGTGGAGAGGGTAGCTAGTTTTAAGTTCCTCGGCATACACATCACAGACAAACTGAATTGGTCCACTCACACTGACAGCGTCGTGAAGAAGGCGCAGCAGCGCCTATTCAACCTCAGGAGGCTGAAGAAATTCGGCTTGTCATCAAAAGCACTCACAAACTTCTACAGATGCACAATCGAGAGCATCCTGGCGGGCTGTATCACCGCCTGGTACGGCAACTGCTCCGCCCTCAACCGTAAGGCTCTCCAGAGGGTAGTGAGGACTGCACAACGCATCACCGGGGGCAAACTACCTGCCCTCCAGGACACCTACACCACCCGTTGTTACAGGAAGGCCATAAAGATCATCAAGGACATCAACCACCCGAACCACTGCCTGTTCACCCCGCTATCATCCAGAAGGCGAGGTCAGTACAGGTGCATCAAAGCTGGGACCGAGAGACTGAAAAACAGCTTCTATCTCAAGGCCATCAGACTGTTAAACAGCCACCACTAACACTGAGTGGCTGCTGCCAACACACTGTCATTGACACTGACCCAACTCCAGCCATTTTAATAATGGGAATTGATGGGAAATGATGTAAATATATCACTAGCCACTTTAAACAATGCTACCTTATATAATGTTACTTACCCTACATTATTCATCTCATATGCATATGTATATACTGTACTCTACATCATCGACTGCATCCTTATGTAACACATGTATCACTAGCCACTTTAACTATGCCACTTTGTTTACTTTGTCTACACACTCATCTCATATGTATATACTGTACTCGATACCATCTACTGTATGCTGCTCTGTACCATCACTCATTCATATATCCTTATGTACATGTTCCTTATCCCCTTACACTGTGTATAAGACAGTAGTTTTGGAATTGTTAGTTAGATTACTTGTTGGTTATCACTGCATTGTCGGAACTAGAAGCACAAGCATTTCGCTACACTCGCATTAACATCTGCTAACCATGTGTATGTGACAAATAAAATTTGATTTGATTTGAATTTTTACATGGAAGAAGTTTGGAACCACCAAGACTCTTCCTAAAGCTGGTCTCCTGGCCAAACTGAGCAATCGGGGGAAAAGGGCCTTGAACCCGATGGTGAACAAGAACCCGATGGTCAGTCTGACAGAGCTTCAGAGTTCCTTTGTGAAGGTGGCAGAACCTTCCAGAAGGACAACCATATCTGCAGCACTCCACCAATCAGGCCTTTTTGGTAGAGTGGCCAGATGGAAGCCACTCCTCGGTAAAAGGCACATGACAGCCCGCTTGGGGTTTTCCAAAAGGCACCTAAAGGACTCTCAGACCAAGAGAAACAAGATTCTCTTGTCTAATGAAACCAAGATTGGATTCTTTGGCGTGAATGCCAAGCGCCACATCTGGAGGAAACCAGGCACCGCTCATCATCTGGCCAATACCATCCCTACAGTGAAGCATGGTGGTGGCAGCATCATGCTGTGGGGATGTTTTTTAGCAGTAGGAACTGGGAGACTAGTCAGGAATCGAGGGAAAAATGAACGGAGCAAAGTACAGAGAGATCCTTGATGAAAACCTGCTCCAGAGCACTCAGGACCTCAGGAAGGCGAAGGTTCACCTTCCAACAGGACAACGACCCTAATCACATAGCCAAGACAATGCAGGAGGGGCTTTGGGACAAGTCTCTGAATGTCCTTGTGTGGCCCAGGCAGAGCCAGGACTTAAACCCGAACATCTCTGGAGAGACCTGAAAATAGCTGTACAGCTTGAGAGAATCCTACAGAGTAGAATGGGAGAAATTCACCAAACAAAGGTGTGCCAAGCTTGTAGCGTCATACCCAAGAAGACTTGAGGCTGTAATCGCTGCCAAAGGTGCTTCAACAAAGTACTGAGTAAAAGGTCTGAATACTTATGTAAATGTGATATTTCCGTTTGTTTTATTTTTACATTTGCAAAAAGAATCAAAAACCCTGTTTTTGCTTTGTCATAATGGGGTATTGTGTGTAGATTGATGAGAGGGAAGAACTATTTAATACATTTTAGAATAAGGCTGTAATGTTACAAAATGTGGAAAAAGTGAAGGGATTTCAATACTTTCCGAATGCACTGTACATAAGGGACTTAATGTTCATATCCCGTACTGCATTCATAATAAACATTCTGTAAATGCTCATGTAAAACATAACCAAAATATTTAACTTGCAGTTGTCAACATAAGTTGATAAGCTTTTACGGTATGCTTATGAATGTGTCGCATCGGCGCTTGCTCCCGCAGGTAGTATAACTTTT
Organism: Oncorhynchus gorbuscha; assembly: GCF_021184085.1. Classification (NCBI taxonomy): domain Eukaryota; kingdom Metazoa; phylum Chordata; class Actinopteri; order Salmoniformes; family Salmonidae; genus Oncorhynchus; species Oncorhynchus gorbuscha. The sequence goes on along the minus strand of NC_060174.1, from coordinate 94,783,759 downwards.
TACATTTCATTTCATTATATTTCATTATAGCACAACGGTTTGATTTGTCTAATCTTAGCAATTTCTTCTCAGCTAGCTACATAGCCGTCTTTGTATCAAAGATAATTGCGTAATTATCGTATTTCGCCGTCCTAACGTAGTCTTCACTAGCCAGCTAGCTAACGTCCACTGATTAGCTGCACTGGGAAAACTATTACACTCAACTGAACGACTCGATCAGTGTAGTGTTAGCTAGCTACATAGCTGTCTTTGCTGTCTTCGTATCTTCGTTCCAAGATAATTGTGTTGCTTAGGTTTAGAGTGTGTAGTCTTAGAGTGATTATCTTAATTTACCGAGGTTAGCTAGCCAGCTATTTGTCGTCCTTAACGTAGGAGACTCTGCTAGCTAGCCAACAGCTAGCCAACGCTAGCCAACGTCTTCTGAATAGAACTCAACAACCCGGTCGCATTCACAGGTAGTATCACATTTTCATTTCATTTCATTACAGTACAACGGTTTGATTTGTTTGATCGTAGCTAGCTACATAGCTAGCTACATAGCCGTCTTTGTATCAAAGATAATTGTGTAGCCTAGAGCGATTTTCTAGGTTAGCTAGCCAGCTATTGTCGTTCTTTTAACGCAACGTAACGTAAACAACACTACTAGCTAGCCAGCTAGCCCCCGAATAGCAGCACTGTAGAAACTATTACACTCAACGGAACGACTTGATTAGTGTAGTGTCAACAACGCACCCACTGCCAGCTAGCCTACTTCAGCAGTACTGTATCATTTTAATAATTTTAGTCAATAAGATTCTTGCTACGTAGCTTAACTTTCTGAACATTCGAGACGTGTAGTCCACTTGTCATTCCAATCTCCTTTGCATTAGCGTAGCCTCTTCTGTAGCCTGTTAACTATGTGTCTGTTTATCCCTGTTCTCTCCTCTCTGCACAGACCATACAAACGCTCCACACCGCGTGGCCGCGGCCACCCTAATCTGGTGGTCCCAACGCGCACGACCCACGTGGAGTTCCAGGTCTCAGGTAGCCTCTGGAATTGCCGATCTGCGGTCAACAAGGCAGAGTTCATCTCAGCCTATGCCTCCCTCCATGCCTCCCTCCAGTCCCTCGACTTCTTGGCACTAACGGAAACATGGATCACCACAGACAACACTGCTACTCCTACTGCTCTCTCTTCGTCCGCCCACGTGTTCTCGCACACCCCGAGAGCTTCTGGTCAGCGGGGTGGTGGCACCGGGATCCTCATCTCTCCCAAGTGGTCATTCTCTCTTTCTCCCCTTACCCATCTGTCTATCGCCTCCTTTGAATTCCATGCTGTCACAGTTACCAGCCCTTTCAAGCTTAACATCCTTATCATTTATCGCCCTCCAGGTTCCCTCGGAGAGTTCATCAATGAGCTTGATGCCTTGATAAGCTCCTTTCCTGAGGACGGCTTACCTCTCACAGTTCTGGGCGACTTTAACCTCCCCACGTCTACCTTTGACTCATTCCTCTCTGCCTCCTTCTTTCCACTCCTCTCCTCTTTTGACCTCACCCTCTCACCCTCCCCCTACTCACAAGGCAGGCAATACGCTCGACCTCATCTTTACTAGATGCTGTTCTTCCACTAACCTCATTGCAACTCCCCTCCAAGTCTCCGACCACTACCTTGTATCCTTTTCCCTCTCGCTCTCATCCAACACCTCCCACACTGCCCCTACTCGGATGGTATCGCGCCGTCCCAACCTTCGCTCTCTCTCCCCCGCTACTCTCTCCTCTTCCATCCTATCATCTCTTCCCTCCGCTCAAACCTTCTCCAACCTATCTCCTGATTCTGCCTCCTCAACCCTCCTCTCCTCCCTCTCTGCATCCTTTGACTCTCTATGTCCCCTATCCTCCAGGCCGGCTCGGTCCTCCCCTCCCGCTCCGTGGCTCGATGACTCATTGCGAGTTCACAGAACAGGGCTCCGGGCAGCCGAGCGGAAATGGAGGAAAACTCGCCTCCCTGCGGACCTGGCATCCTTTCACTCCCTCCTCTCTACATTTTCCTCCTCTGTCTCTGCTGCTAAAGCCACTTTCTACCACGCTAAATTCCAAGCATCTGCCTCTAACCCTAGGAAGCTCTTTGCCACCTTCTCCTCCCTCCTGAATCCTCCTCCCCCCCTCCTCCCTCTCTGCAGACGACTTCGTCAACCATTTTGAAAAGAAGGTCGACGACATCCAATCCTCGTTTGCTAAGTCAAACGACACTGCTGGTTCTGCTCACACTGCCCTACCCTGTGCTCTGACCTCTTTCTCCCCTCTCTCTCCAGATGAAATCTCGCGTCTTGTGACGGCCGGCCGCCCAACAACCTGCCCGCTTGACCCTATCCCCTCCCCTCTTCTCCAGACCATTTCCGGAGACCTTCTCCCTTACCTCACCTCGCTCATCAACTCATCACTGACCGCTGGCTACGTCCCTTCCGTCTTCAAGAGAGCGAGAGTTGCACCCCTTCTGAAAAAACCTACACTCGATCCCTCCGATGTCAACAACTACAGACCAGTATCCCTTCTTTCTTTTCTCTCCAAAACTCTTGAACGTGCCGTCCTTGGCCAGCTCTCCCGCTATCTCTCTCTGAATGACCATCTTGATCCAAATCAGTCAGGTTTCAAGACTAGTCATTCAACTGAGACTGCTCTCCTCTGTATCACGGAGGCGCTCCGCACTGCTAAAGCTAACTCTCTCTCCTCTGCTCTCATCCTTCTAGATCTATCGGCTGCCTTCGATACTGTGAACCATCAGATCCTCCTCTCCACCCTCTCCGAGTTGGGCATCTCCGGCGCGGCTCACGCTTGGATTGCGTCCTACCTGACAGGTCGCTCCTACCAGGTGGCGTGGCGAGAATCTGTCTCCTCACCACGCGCTCTCACCACTGGTGTCCCCCAGGGCTCTGTTCTAGGCCCTCTCCTATTCTCGCTATACACCAAGTCACTTGGCTCTGTCATAACCTCACATGGTCTCTCCTATCATTGCTATGCAGACGACACACAACTAATCTTCTCCTTTCCCCCTTCTGACGACCAGGTGGCGAATCGCATCTCTGCATGTCTGGCAGACATATCAGTGTGGATGACGGATCACCACCTCAAGCTGAACCTCGGCAAGACAGAGCTGCTCTTCCTCCCGGGGAAGGACTGCCCGTTCCATGATCTCGCCATCACGGTTGACAACTCCATTGTGTCCTCCTCCCAGAGCGCTAAGAACCTTGGTGTGATCCTGGACAACACCCTGTCGTTCTCAACCAACATCAAGGCGGTGGCCCGTTCCTGTAGGTTCATGCTCTACAACATCCGCAGAGTACGACCCTGCCTCACACAGGAAGCGGCGCAGGTCCTAATCCAGGCACTTGTCATCTCCCGTCTGGATTACTGCAACTCGCTGTTGGCTGGGCTCCCTGCCTGTGCCATTAAACCCCTTCAACTCATCCAGAACGCCGCAGCCCGTCTGGTGTTCAACCTTCCCAAGTTCTCTCACGTCACCCCGCTCCTCCGTTCTCTCCACTGGCTTCCAGTTGAAGCTCGCATCCGCTACAAGACCATGGTGCTTGCCTACGGAGCTGTGAGGGGAACGGCACCTCAGTACCTCCAGGCTCTGATCAGGCCCTACACCCAAACAAGGGCACTGCGTTCATCCACCTCTGGCCTGCTCGCCTCCCTACCACTGAGGAAGTACAGCTCCCGCTCAGCCCAGTCAAAACTGTTCGCTGCTCTGGCCCCCCCAATGGTGGAACAAACTCCCTCACGACGCCAGGACAGCGGAGTCAATCACCACCTTCCGGAGACACCTGAAACCCCACCTCTTTAAGGAATACCTAGGATAGGATAAGTATTCCCTCTTCCCCCCCCCCTTTAAGATTTAGATGCACTATTGTAAAGTGACTGTTCCACTGGATGTCATAAGGTGAATGCACCAATTTGTAAGTCGCTCTGGATAAGAGCGTCTGCTAAATGACTTAAATGTAATGTAAATGTAAATGCTTATGCACTGCAAATGGATGCATTATTTATGGCATATGAATGTGTTATGAATGTAGGTACTCTTCAAGTAAAGTGTTTCCAACATTTTTAGGTTTGACTCAAGGAAACTCATCAGTGAAAGTGCTGCTCAATCTAATGCTTAATTGAATTTACATATTAGATTTGGAATGTTGCTGTCACGTTCTGACCTTTATTTCCTTTATTTTGTCTTTATTTAGTATGGTCAGAACGTGAGTTGGGTTGGGCAGTCTATGTTTTGTGTTTCTATGTTTGGTTTCTGTTTGGCCTAGTATGGTTCTCAATCAGAGGCAGGCGTCGTTAGTTGTCTCTGATTGAGAATCGTACTTAGGTAGCCTGGGTTTCACTGTTGGTTTGTAGGTGTTTGTTTCCATGTGTGTGTTTGTCGCCACACGGTACTGTTTCGGTTTTTGTAGATTTTACGTTATCGTTTATTGTTTTTGTTCGAGTGTTCATTTGTCTTTATTAAAAACATTATGGACACTTACCACGCTGCATCTTGGTCCGATCCTTACTCCTCTTCAGAAGAAGAGGAGATCTGCCATTACAGTTGCTGTTATCTAAATAAATGTAACTTTTAAAGATTTTGAAAAGCAAATTAAACATAAGGCCAAAACAATGAATGCCCACCAAAGTAAATTTCACGATATCATATATTTCTTCTTATCAGAGTCAAAGTCGGCCTATAGACATTTCTCTAATATTCCACTTCGAATTATGACCTGAAACACAAGAACAAATCCAAGCAGCGATAAAATTTAATTGAAAGAGGACTGCTTTTGTTATTAGATTACCAGAGCAGTGCCAGATTTACTCATAGGAAATCCTTCCAGAAATAGCGCATTTAATTGTCACACAAATAAAATATGTATTTTCCACTTGAAGAAATACAGAGTTGTGTTTGCTAAGCAGCACTGACATTGAGTCTGAAAAAGGGCTGTTCTTTCTGTACTCTTCCTCTAATGGCTACTTTTTTCTCCATTTAATAATTTGAACATTGATGTTGTGAAAATCATTTCCAACAAGCAAAGTCAGAGGAGAGACTCAAATATGTTGATTTCCAATTGATAGACTTACAGTTTTCCTATTCTTTTCACCCTTCTTTAAAGTTTTTGTTGTTCTCAAGTTTAATAATAAGGTATTTGGGAGGAAAAAAACTTGCAGTAATGCAAAGCATGTTTCTCAGCTCCAGCCTGCCAGGTCACAAGCCTTGGACTGCATTATTTGACGTGTTTTAAAATTGAAAATTACAATTTTATTTTACTTTGTTTCCAATGGGGTTATACGTACAGTTTTCACGTTTTCAAGGTCCTATGGTTTTCAGTGTTTTAGTTTAGGTTTTCTCCCAGTTACAGTGTAGACCTAACCGTCGGGGTTAAACCTCAGCTTAACCCTAGAGGTTCTTGCAGTCACTGTAGTCATCATTTTGACTAGCTGCTGTCATCAATTTGACGAGGCATGTCGATATTTCACGGTTCCAAAATCTGACTTTTTTGCATCCATCATGTTGCACCATTGTTATGTTGTTAGTTCATGATGAAGATCCATTGATATCAGGTCAATCACTCCTGAAACAATTGTTGGGAAACGCATAACTTGTTTATGGACGTGGCAAGCACAAACAGAAGGTTATGTCAGAAGTGCCCCTTGCACAAACAGAAGGTTATGTCAGAAGTGCCCCTTGCACAAACAGAAGATTATGTCAGAAGTGCCCCTTGCATTACAGAAGGTTATGTCAGAAGTGCCCCTTGCATTACAGAAGGTTATGTCAGAAGTGCCCCTTGCATTACAGAAGGTTATGTCAGAAGTGCCCCTTGCATTACAGAAGGTTATGTCAGAAGTGCCCCTTGCATTACAGAAGGTTATGTCAGAAGTGCCCCTTGCATTACAGAAGGTTATGTCAGAAGTGCCCCTTGCATTACAGAAGGTTATGTCAGAAGTGCCCCTTGCATTACAGAAGGTTATGTCAGAAGTGCCCCTTGCATTACAGAAGGTTATGTCAGAAGTGCCCCTTGCATTACAGAAGGTTATGTCAGAAGTGCCCCTTGCATTACAGAAGGTTATGTCAGAAGTGCCCCTTGCATTACAGAAGGTTATGTCAGAAGTGCCCCTTGCATTACAGAAGGTTATGTCAGAAGTGCCCCTTGCACAAACAGAAGGTTATGTCAGAAGTGCCCCTTGCATTACAGAAGGTTATGTCAGAAGTGCCCCTTGCATTACAGAAGGTTATGTCAGAAGTGCCCCTTGCATTACAGAAGGTTATGTCCAAAGTGCCCCTTGCATTACAGAAGGTTATGTCAGAAGTGCCCCTTGCATTACAGAAGGTTATGTCAGAAGTGCCCCTTGCATTACAGAAGGTTATGTCAGAAGTGCCCCTTGCATTACAGAAGGTTATGTCAGAAGTGCCCCTTGCATTACAGAAGGTTATGTCAGAAGTGCCTCTTGCATTACAGAAGGTTATGTCAGAAGTGCCCCTTGCATTACAGAAGGTTATGTCAGAAGTGCCCCTTGCACAAACAGAAGGTTATGTCAGAAGTGCCCCTTCCGTTACAGAAGGTTATGTCAGAAGTGCCCCTTGCACAAACAGAAGGTTATGTCAGAAGTGCCCCTTCCATTACAGAAGGTTATGTCAGAAGTGCCCCTTGCATTACAGAAGGTTATGTCAGAAGTGCCCCTTGCATTACAGAAGGTTATGTCAGAAGTGCCCCTTGCATTACAGAAGGTTATGTCAGAAGTGCCCCTTGCATTACAGAAGGTTATGTCAGAAGTGCCTCTTGCATTACAGAAGGTTATGTCAGAAGTGCCCCTTGCATTACAGAAGGTTATGTCAGAAGTGCCCCTTGCACAAACAGAAGTTTATGTCAGAAGTGCCCCTTGCATTACAGAAGGTTATGTCAGAAGTGCCCCTTGCACAAACAGAAGGTTATGTCAGAAGTGCCCCTTCCGTTACAGAAGGTTATGTCAGAAGTGCCCCTTGCACAAACAGAAGGTTATGTCAGAAGTGCCCCTTCCATTACAGAAGGTTATGTCAGAAGTGCCCCTTGCATTACAGAAGGTTATGTCAGAAGTGCCCCTTGCATTACAGAAGGTTATGTCAGAAGTGCCCCTTGCATTACAGAAGGTTATGTCAGAAGTGCCCCTTGCATTACAGAAGGTTATGTCAGAAGTGCCTCTTGCATTACAGAAGGTTATGTCAGAAGTGCCCCTTGCATTACAGAAGGTTATGTCAGAAGTGCCCCTTGCACAAACAGAAGTTTATGTCAGAAGTGCCCCTTGCATTACAGAAGGTTATGTCATAAGTGCCCCTTGCATTACAGAAGGTTATGTCAGAAGTGCCTCTTTCATTACAGAAGGTTATGTTAGAAGTGCCCCTTGCATTACAGAAGGTTATGTCAGAAGTGCCCCTTGCACAAATGGAAGTTTATGTCAGAAGTGCCCCTTGCATTACAGAAGGTTATGTCAGAAGTGCCCCTTGCATTACAGAAGGTTATGTCAGAAGTGCCCCTTGCATTACAGAAGGTTATGTCAGAAGTGCCCCTTGCATTACAGAAGGTTATGTCAGAAGTGCCCCTTGCATTACAGAAGGTTATGTCAGAAGTGCCCCTTGCATTACAGAAGGTTATGTCAGAAGTGCCCCTTGCATTACAGAAGGTTATGTCAGAAGTGCCCCTTGCATTACAGAAGGTTATGTCAGAAGTGCCCCTTGCATTACAGAAGGTTATGTCAGAAGTGCCCCTTCCATTACAGAAGGTTATGTCAGAAGTGCCCCTTGCCATATTTCAATTTTACTAGGCAAGTCAGTTAAGAACAAATTCTTATTTACAATGACAGGCTACCAGGGAACTGTAGGTTAATTGCCTTGTTCAGGGGCAGAACAACAAATGTTTACCATGTCAGCTCAGGGATTCGATCCAGCAACCTTTCGGTTCCTGGCCCAACACTCTAACCACTAGGCTACCTGCCACCCCATAAAGAAGGTGGTGTCAGAAGTGCCCCTTGCCATTCCCTCAATTTGAAAAATCTGAAATAATGTCCCCATGAAAAGTCAGTTGCTGTTCCTAATTGTATTCGCCATTGTTGAAGACCTCTCCTGGACCTTAACATTATTTAAAAACACAAATCCTATGGTGACTATACATTTTTCTGTCCAGTAGTCATTTCAACAAATGTATTATTTTATTCCCTCAAACAAGGGCGTACCACATCATCTTGTCACCCCAAACATTTGCCCTGTGTTGTCAGGCTCGAAATCCATTAATTCTCAGATGAGACAATCGTAACGTCATTATAATCTCACAGTGTTGAATGTCTCTCCCATTTGTCTTCCTCATTTCTTCCATCAGGTTTATCACATTGTGATGACTTTTTAAATTGGTTTCTGGGAAGGATTTGGTCAGTCAGACTTCTGCCAACAAAAACTTTGCAGATACACTATTCATATTACGACATGGCTCCCTATTCCCTATATAGTGCAACATTTTTGACCAGAGTCCTACGTAACTTTTGAAAAGTAAATTGAACATAAGACCAAAACAATGAATCCACACCAAAGTAATACAATACTATATATTTATTCTTATCAGAGTCAAAATAGGTCTACAACCAATTCTTTAGCAGTCCTTGATATTCCACTTCGATGTGTGACCTGAAACACAAGAACAAATCCAAGAAGCGATGCAATAAAGTCTAATTGAAAGAGGACTGTTTTTGTTATTATATTACCAGAGCAGTCACTGCTCCCAGATTTCTCATACCAGAAATAGCCCATTTGAATGATATAAAATATCCACTTGAAGAAATGCAGAGTTGTGCAGAGTTGTGTTTGCTAAGCAGCACTGACATGGAGTCGATAAAATAAGTGTTATTTCTGTACTATTTTTCTGGCTGTTAGTGGCTACTTAACTTTTCCCATTGAATCATTTGAACATTGATGTAGTGAGAATAATTACCAACAAGCAAAGTCGGAGAGGAGAGACTCAAACACCTTGATTTACAGTTGATAGACAAAGTTTTCAGCTTTTTATTATGGTTTTCAGTGTTTTAGTTTTTTTCTTTTCTCCAGTGGCAGAGTGTGGTCTTCTGCTGCCTAAAGACCATTGCCCTGTGTTGTCCGGCTCGAAATCCATTAATTCTCAGATGAGACAATCCTAACGTCATTATAATTTCACAGTGTTGAAAGTCTCTTCTCTTTTCCTCCATCAGGTTTATCACATTGCAATGACTTTTTAAATTTGTTTCTGGGAAAGGATTTGATCAGTCAGACTTCTGCCCAAAAAAAGTCATATTAGGACATATTAGGACATCCTTTGTGATTTGCTGCTATGCCATGTATAGCAGTCGGAGGCCACATGCATCCTAAATGGATACATATTCCCTATATAGTGCACTACTTTTGACCAGAGCAGCATGGGCCTTGGTCATAAGTAGTGCACTAAATTGGGAATTTGGGATGCAGCCTGAGTCAGCAGGATCTCTTCCATTACGCTGCTATCTGTCACAAAGCCGAATGTTTTTTAAAGTATTACAGCAGTGCATAGTACAGGATTTGTATTCCAATTTCCCTTCACAATTGATTTATTTAATTGGATGCAGGAAGGAAGAGATGGTTTCACTTCTAAACGTGAGGTTAGAAGGAAGAGATGGTTTCCCTTCTAAACATGAGTTTAGAAGTAAGAGATGGTTTCCATTCTAAACATGAGGTTAGAAGGAAGAGTTGGTTTCCATTCTAAACATGAGGTTAGAAGGAAGAGATGGTTTCCATTCTAAACATGAGGTTAGAAGGAAGAGATGGTTTCCATTCTAAACATGAGGTTAGAAGGAAGAGTTGGTTTCCATACTAAACTTGAGGTTGGAAGGAAGAGATGGTTTCCATTCTAAACATGAGGTTGGAAGGAAGAGATGGTTTCCATTCTAAACAGGAGGTTAGAAGGAAGAGATGGTTTCCATTCTAAACGTGAGGTTAGAAGGAAGAGATGGTTTCCATTCTAAACATGAGGTTGGAAGGAAGAGATGGTTTCCATTCTAAACATGAGGTTAGAAGGAAGAGTTGGTTTCCATTCTAAACATGAGGTTAGAAGGAAGAGATGGTTTCCATTCTAAACATGAGGTTAGAAGGAAGAGATGGTTTCCATTCTAAACATGAGGTTGGAAGGAAGAGATGGTTTCCATTCTAAACATGAGGTTAGAAGGAAGAGATGGTTTCCATTCTAAACATGAGGTTAGAAGGAAGAGTTGGTTTCCATACTAAACTTGAGGTTGGAAGGAAGAGATGGTTTCCATTCTAAACATGAGGTTGGAAGGAAGAGATGGTTTCCATTCTAAACAGGAGGTTAGAAGGAAGAGATGGTTTCCATTCTAAACGTGAGGTTAGAAGGAAGAGATGGTTTCCATTCTAAACATGAGGTTGGAAGGAAGAGATGGTTTCCATTCTAAACATGAGGTTAGAAGGAAGAGTTGGTTTCCATTCTAAACATGAGGTTAGAAGGAAGAGATGGTTTCCATTCTAAACATGAGGTTAGAAGGAAGAGATGGTTTCCATTCTAAACATGAGGTTGGAAGGAAGAGATGGTTTCCATTCTAAACATGAGGTTAGAAGGAAGAGATGGTTTCCATTCTAAACGTGAGGTTGGAAGGGAGAGATGGTTTCCATTCTAAACATGAGGTTAGTAGGGAGAGATGGTTTCCATTCTAAACGTGTGGTTGGAAGGAAGAGATGGTTTCCATTCTAAACGTGAGGTTGGAAGGAAGAGATGGTTTCCATTCTAAACATGAGGTTAGAAGGAAGAGATGGTTTCCATTCTAAACATGAGGTTAGAAGGAAGAGATGGTTTCCATTCTAAACATGAGGTTAGAAGGAAGAGATGGTTTCCATTCTAAACGTAAGGTTGGAAGGAAGAGATGGTTTCCATTCTAAATGTGAGGTTGGAAGGGAGAGATGGTTTCCATTCTAAACGTGAGGTTGGAAGGGAGAGATGGTTTCCATTCTAAACGTGAGGTTGGAAGGGAGAGATGGTTTCCATTCTAAACGTGAGGTTGGAAGGGAGAGATGGTTTCCATTCTAAACGTGAGGTTGGAAGGGAGAGATGGTTTCCATTCTAAACGTGAGGTTGGAAGGGAGAGATGGTTTCCATTCTAAACGCGAGGTTGGAAGGAAGAGATGGTTTCCATTCTAAACGTGTGGTTGGAAGGGAGAGATGGTTTCCATTCTAAACGTGTGGTTGGAAGGAAGAGATGGTTTCCATTCTAAACGCGAGGTTGGAAGGAAGAGATGGTTTCCATTCTAAACGTGATGTTGGAAGGGAGAGATGGTTTCCATTCTAAACGCGAGGTTGGAAGGAAGAGATGGTTTCCATTCTAAACGTGAGGTTGGAAGGGAGAGATGGTTTCCATTCTAAACGCAAGGTTGGAAGGAAGAGATGGTTTCCATTCTAAACGTGTGGTTGGAAGGGAGAGTGTTATGCAGGTGAATGAGGACCCAAAAGCGACTTGGCGAAAACAGAGTCTTTAATCCAGTAAAGTAAATCTACAATCATACAGCATAATTCCACTCGTAATGACGAGAACAGACTGGAGACTCGATCATGAACTGCAGGTTGCCTCGGGAAGGCACTTGAACGTAGCAGACTCAGACACCTGCTCACCACGCAGCATCTGAGGGAAACACGACACGACAGGGCGATACACAGACACAGCACGGTGAACAATAGACAAGGATCCGACAGGGCAGAAACGGAAAACAAGGGGAGAAATAGGGACTCTAATCAGGGGGAAAGATAGGGAACAGGTGTGGGAAGACTAAATGATTGATTAGGGGAATAGGAACAGCTGGGAGCAGGAACGGAGCGATAGAGAGAAGAGAGAGAGGGAGGAAGAGAGAAAGAGGGGAACGAACCTAAAAAGACCAGCAGGGGGAAAACGAACAGAGGGAAAAGCAAAATGACAAGACAAAATAAGACAAAACATGACAGTACCCCCCCACTCACCGAGCGCCTCCTGGCGCTCTCGAGGAGGAACACTGGCGGCAACGGAGGAAATCATAGATCACAAACGGTCCAGCACGTCCCGAGAAAGAACCCAACTCCTCTCCTCAGGACCGTAACGAAAAACAATAAAAAGGGAAACTAGGGTACTACTCTAAAAAAAAAAAAATGAGACACGGGTAGAGAACTGAAAGCTTTAGAGCAAACAGGACCAAACAGGCCAGGAGAGTAACAACTAGGGACAGACTGAGACACAGCAAGGGCAGGAACAAGAACAGGAGAGATGCGATGGCAGGGAACAGACTGAGACCCAGCAAGACCAGGAGCAGAAGCAGAAAAAAAATTACCAGACTTCTTCTGCGCACAGTCTGAACACGCAGCCACGAAACGGCGCGTGTCACGCTCCTGAGTAGGCCACCAAAACCGCTGGCGAATAGAAGCAAGCGTACCCCGAACGCCGGGATGGCCAGCTAACTTGGCAGAGTGAGCCCACTGAAGAACAGCCAGACGAGTAGAAACAGGAACGAAAAGAAGGTTACTAGGACAAGCGCGCGGCGACGCAGTGTGCGTGAGTGCTTGCTTAACCTGTCTCTCAATTCCCCAGACAGTCAACCCGACAACACGCCCAACAGGAAGGATCCCCTCGGGATCGGTAGAAGCCACAGAAGAACTAAAGAGACGGGATAAAGCATGAGGCTTGGTGTTCTTAGTACCCGGGCAATAAGAAATAACGAACTCGAAACGAGCGAAAAACAACGCCCAACGAGCATGACGCGCATTCAGTCGTTTGGCATAACGGATGTACTCAAGGTTCTTTTGGTCAGTCCAAACGACAAAAGGAACGGTCGCCCCCTCCAACCACTGTCGCCATTTGCCTAGGGCTAAACGGATGGCGAGCAGTTCGCGGTTAGCCACATCATAGTTACGTTCCGACGGTGACAGGCGATGAGAAAAATACGCACAAGGGTGGACCCCATCGTCAGTATCGGAGCGCTGGGACAGAATGGCTCCCACGCCCACCCCCGACGCGTCAACCTCAACAATAAACTGTTTAGTGACGTCAGGTGCAACAAGGATAGGAGCGGATGCAAAACGCTTCTTGAAGAGATCAGAACAACAATCATACGACCGGTGAGGAGGAAGGGAGTTGGTTCTGGACCGACTGAAGACCGTGCGCAGACCATGATATTCCTCCGGCACTCCTGTCAAATCACCAGGTTCCTCCTGAGAAGAGGGGACAGAACAAACAGGAGAAATAGCAGACATTAAACACGTCACATGACAAGAAACGTTCCAGGAAAGGATAGAATTACTAGACCAATCAAAAGAAGGATTATGACACACTAGCCAGGGATGACCCAAAACAACAGGTGTAAAAGGTGAACAAAAAATCAAAAAAGAAATGGTCTCACTATGGTTACCAGATACAGTGAGGGTTAAAGGTAGTGTTTCATATAATATACTGGGGAGAGGACTACCATCCAAGGCAAACATGACCGTGGGCTCCCTAACTGTCTGAGAGGAATGTCATGTTCCCGCGCCCAGGCTTCGTCCATAAAACAGCCCTCTGCCCCAGAGTCTATTAATGCACTGCAGGAAGCTGCCGATCCGGTCCAGCGTAGATGGACCGGTAAGGTAGTACAGGTACTTGACGGAGAGGACCGTCTAGTAGCGCTTATCAGTCGCCCTCCGCTTACTGATGAGCTCTGGCCTTTAACTGGACATGAAATGACAAAATGACCAGCGGAACCGCAATAGAGACAGAGGCGGTTGGTGATTCTCCGTTCCCTCTCCTTAGTCGAGATGCGAATACCCCCAGCTGCATGGGCTCAACACCTGAGTCAGTGGGGAAAGACGGTAGTGTCGGAGAGAGGGGAGACACAGTTAACGCGAGCTCTCTTCTATGAGCTCGGTGACGAAGATCTACCCGTCGTTCAATGCGAATAGCGAGTTCAATCAAAGAATCCACGCTGGATGGAACCTCCCGAGAGAGAATCTCATCCTTAACCTTAGCGTGGAGTCCCTCCAGAAAACGAGCGAGCAACGCCTGCTCGTTCCAGTTACTGGAGGCAGCAAGAGTGCGAAACTCTATAGAGTAATCCGTTATGGATCGATTACCTTGACATAGGGAAGACAGGGACCAGGAAGCTTCTTTCCCAAAAACTGAGCGATCAAAAACCCTTATCATCTCCTCTTTAAAGTTCAGATAATTGTTAGTACACTCAGCGCTTGCCTCCCAGATAGCTGTGCCCCACTGCCGAGCCCGACCAGTAAGGAGTGATATGACGTAGGCAATCCGAGCTCTCTCTCTTGAGTATGTGTTGGGTTGAAGAGAGAACACTATATCACACTGGGTGAGAAAGGAGCGGCACTCAGTGGGCTGCCCAGAATAACATGGTGGGTTATTAACCCTAGGTTCCGGAGGCTCGGAAGAACCGGAAGTAGCTGGTGACACGAGACGAAGACTCTGATACTGTCCTGAGAGGTCGGAGACCTGAGCGGCCAGGGTCTCAACGGCATGCCGAGCAGCAGACAATTCCTGCTCGTGTCTGCCGAGCATCGCTCCCTGGAACTCGAGAGTAGAGTAGAGAGAATCCATAGTCGCTGGGTCCATTCTTGGTCGGATCCTTCTGTTATGCAGGTGAATGAGGACCCAAAAGCGACTTGGCGAAAACAGAGTCTTTAATCCAGTAAAGTAAATCTACAATCATACAGCATAATTCCACTCGTAATGACGAGAACAGACTGGAGACTCGATCATGAACTGCAGGTTGCCTCGGGAAGGCACTTGAACGTAGCAGACTCAGACACCTGCTCACCACGCAGCATCTGAGGGAAACACGACACGACAGGGCGATACACAGACACAGCACGGTGAACAATAGACAAGGATCCGACAGGGCAGAAACGGAAAACAAGGGGAGAAATAGGGACTCTAATCAGGGGGAAAGATAGGGAACAGGTGTGGGAAGACTAAATGATTGATTAGGGGAATAGGAACAGCTGGGAGCAGGAACGGAGCGATAGAGAGAAGAGAGAGAGGGAGGAAGAGAGAAAGAGGGGAACGAACCTAAAAAGACCAGCAGGGGGAAAACGAACAGAGGGAAAAGCAAAATGACAAGACAAAATAAGACAAAACATGACAGAGAGATGGTTTCCATTCTAAACATGAGGTTGGAAGGAAGAGATGGTTTCCATTCTAAACGTGAGGTTGGAAGGGAGAGATGGTTTCCATTCTAAACGCGAGGTTGGAAGGAAGAGATGGTTTCCATTCTCAACGCGAGGTCGTGCGTGAACATAATATATGCCATTTAGCATACAATTTTATCCAAAGTGACTTATAGTCATGCTTGTATATCGTATGGGGGATCCAGCAGGAATCAAACCCACAATCTTTGGAGTTGCAGACGCCATGCGCTACCAATTGAGCTACACATGACCTGCTGATAATGTCATTAGTCGTCAGTTGGATCTATCATGAAACTCAGGTACTCAAGTTGATGTCCTCTCCACTTGCTTGTCGTGCATAGGAACGATACATGGAGAGTTTGTTGTATTGTAGAGGCTCAGACAATTCTCCCAATTTAGGGTAAAGAATTAACTGCCAGCAAGGCCTTGATATTGACTTTTAGATACTTGAAACCATACAAACTTACTTCCCTCTTGTACTATTCTCTATACCATCACTTACTGTGGCAGCTCAATAACACACAATGGTATAGAGTGCTTACACTAGAATGTGAGGTGACACATCCTAATGCCACATCCTAATGCCACATCATAATGCCACATCCTAATGACACATCCCAATGCCACATGATAATGCCACATCCTAATGCCACATCATAATGACAAATCCAACTGCCACATCCTAATGCCACATCATAATGCTACATCATAATGCCACATCCTAATGCCACATCCTAATGCCACATCATAATGCTACATCATAATGCCACATCCTAATGCCACATCATAATACCACATCCTAATGCCACATCCTAATGCCACATCATAATGCAACATCATAATGCCACATCATATAATGCCACATCCTAATGCCACATCCTAATACCACATCCTAATGCCACATAATAATGCCACATCATAATGCCACATCCTAATGCCACATCATAATGCCACATCATAATGCCACACCATAATGCCACATCATAATGCCACATCCTAATGCCACATCCTAATAGCTGCAGGGTTTCATACATGTGACTTCTAGAGCTCAACATGTAATGACAGCTAATGACAAACTACATCACATTCTTCAACAGAAATCTATTAGCAAGATGGCAATGTGACCTGTCATTGATGTAACATCAAGCTATGGATATGTTTATGACTTTTGTAGGCATGATGACAGGTATTTTCTGATTAACAGATGGAGAGAGAGGATGACAGTGGGGAAAGATAGAGAGAGCTTGTGTCAAAGGGAAAGTAGGTCTATGTCGACACGTAGACAAGTGTGCCAGAGGCTGAGGCATTACCACCAGGCCACAACAGCTTTTATTGTAAAGTGTCTCATCAGCAGTCCACAGAACCTGGATAGGAAGGTGAGGGTTAGTTGAGGGGTGTCATCGGGAGGTGTACTGTGATTTTATGCTCCTCTTGACAGCCAAATCCTTCTGCCACCCAGCATTGAATGACCAACTATTCCCGTGGGTCCTTATCTCTCCATTAGAGTGCGGCCAGTTTAGGATACATTTTGCCAGCTCATAAAAAACCTTGGCGGCCTCGACACCAAATCCATTAGAATACACTGGCATTATTAATTATTACCTGACAGGTTTCAGCAAAGTGAGAGAGGCCAGAAAGCCAATGTATTCAGGACCAAGGAAGGCTCCCATCATACCAAAGAGAAAGTGCACAAAACTTTTTGAAAATGTATTACATAGCACAGTATTTTAAATTCAAGGTTCTCATCAATATTTCATGATGTCTCTTGTTGACTTTTGACCTTTATGCCTGGGCATGGTAAAGATGAGCATAATAGTAGATACTGTGGACTAAGACCACTGGGTATATATCTACTGTAGCAATGATTGGAGCTGTAACTAGAATGGATAGAGCACTGCATACTGAGCAAGTCCAAAGTCAATACAAGGCCACATGTTTTGATTTTATCACTGGATGATATATAGGTGGGTTGTGTTTTCGTGCACTGTCAGTAAGATGCAAATGCTTTTATAGAGGCGCATAACATCAGCTACTTTATTCTATTCTTTGTTTGGTGTGTATTCTTCTTGACATGCACATTGAATACCAAGAAATCTGGCCAAGTGGCCAGAGAATTGGTCTGCTCGGGAGTCTGTTTTTACTACAACCTGGTGTCCTATTTGGGTCAAGAGCTTGGGTTAAGGGTAATATGGCCATAATAAACAGTTACGATTTGAATTACTGTTAAATGTTGTCATCGAATAAGGCTTTCCTCTTACATCAATGTCTGGAGAGACAGATACTGTTGACTTAAATGTTTTATATTTCTTATTGAACAGATAGAGAGAAGATGACCGAGGTGAAGGTTGTGTCAAAGGCCAGTAGGTCAGATTGGAACCCATGCTGACACTGTAGATATGTTGCTGGAGACTGTAGCATTACCTATAGACAAATGTAGAACACAACTGTATGGGAGAGGGAAGTGGCTCCTACCTTCTCAGTAAGCTGACCATCAGGGGCTACCTGCGCTCTCCTCTTCAAAAGGCAGGCTGGCAAGCAGTCCTTCCAAATGCCACATTATCAAACGTCCCCACAGCTGTGCTCTGCAAACTGTGCTTTATTTCAAAGGGCATTTTGAGGATCAATTTAGCAGACAGCTGCCGAATGGTGGAACAACCTGGACATAAGAGGCATCAGAAAGTTACGGAAAGGAAAGGTCAAGCTACTGCAGAGCCCTTTATTGGTTCATTCAGACTGTTCTTGAATGCATTTTCTGCTGAGGCAGCTGGCTCTGATGTGGTTTGCAGGGGCAGCTGTGGAAAAATAATATACGTCTGGGCGGTGCAATGCTTTGAACATCTCATCGAGACCACTTTGATATTAGTGGAGCCCACTTGAACATCACAAGAGGTCTTTTCTCTGTTGTTGGCCATATGATTTGGTTCCATTATGTTCCGAATTGAACCTGAAAAGTGATTGTGGATGTTGTTGTGCTGTTGCTATTTAGAAATGAATTATAGAAAGCAAGTAGGACATCTTTGATGTTTGACAAGGTTTAGGTTTTAGAGGCTATAGAAAAGATAGAAATTCTATCGAAAAGGCAACATTTTGCTAATATTTTAGGAACTCAACTCTCAGGATACAGATTTCAGATGGGGTCCTGGTGGGCTAATCTCTTTTTTTTTTTTTTTTTTTTTTTAATGAGATAATCTCAAATGTAAAAGTTATTACATTACATAATATTAGAGAACTTTTCCCATACTTTCTGTCTCATCTTCCTTCTCTCTCTCTCTCTCTCTCTCTCTCTTTCTCTCTCACTCTCTCTTTTTCTCTCTCTCTCTATCCCTCTGCCCCCCCCCCCCTACAGTGGGTCTGCTCGGCTTCACAGGATCTGCTGGTTATGTCTGGCCGCTGTGTGGGAACAAACTCCATCCATTATAAATGATGCAGCAAGTATCAGGCAGCTGGGAGATACAAAGCACAAAATGCCAGACACACTTTAAGATGAGCAGCAGCAGTCATTTAAACATTATGGGACATGGGGTTTTGGGTGCTCTCAAACGAGATCTGTTTTTCTTTAAGTGTCGGGAGGGCCAGTAGCTGTTCGGGGAAAGCAGAGGAGGCTGGTGGGCAGAGATATAGGAGGCCGGGCTCATTGTAATGGCTGGATTGGAATGGATGGACAGGCATCAAACACGGTCAAGAACCTGGTTTCTATGTGTTTGACACCGTTCCAAATATTATATTCTAGCCATTATGATGAGCCCGCCCTCCCAAATCTCCACCCTGCAGCCTCCTCTGCTCTGTATTCCAAGCAAGATGATGCTCTGAGTCTCAGCCTTACTCTGTGCTGCGCTTAGCTGTGTTATCGGTGCCGGGCCAGAGTCGGATAATCCCCCAGCCACAATGAGGCACAGAGGAAGAGGGCATGACAGCTCCCAGGCAATCAGAGCTCCCCAGCTACACATTTCTTACAGCCCAACCCACTCATCAACATATACCCAGACATGAGAGACAGAGAGAGAGAAACACAGACAGAGAGAGGTATGAGAGGGTATGAGAAGGACACAGAACAAGAGAGATTGGAGTGTAGAGAGGGAAGAGGAGAAGAGGGGGATGGAGGGTGAATGAGAGAGAGAGACCTGCTCTTAACAGTAATCCAAACAGAAGGAAATGATGGTCACACTAAATGAAGTTACTTCCTGCTGCGCATCTCATTTTGCCCTGGCCTCAGTGATTTGGTGCGCGTCCCAAATGGCACCCTATTCCCTATATAGTGCACAACTTTCACTACTTTCTGACCATGGCCAATAGAGCTCTAATCAAAGTAGTGCACTATATACAGGGAACAGGGTACCATTTGGGACTCTTTATTGCCCCAATCACATGGAGGGAAAGGTTTACGCCAGCCTATTCTAAGAATTTTCAATTAGCTTTGAACCTGTGTTTAGTTTAAATTTGATTTGCCTTCTGGCGGTTCAGGCAAGCTTTGTTGTTTTACTCTTTTGTCATTTTTTTACTTGTTAGCTCCTGCGCTACACTGTTCTGTCAAGAACTTTCTGTCCGAGTGTGTGTGTGTGTGTGTGTGTGTGTGTGTGTGTGTGTGTGTGTTGTGTGTGTGTGTGTACACACATCTAAAGTGTGTGTGTGTGTGTGTGTGTGTGTGTGTGTGTGTGTGTGTGTGTGTGTGTGTGTGTGTGTGTGTGTGTGTGTGTGTGTGTGTGTGTGTGTGTGTGTGTGTGTGTGTGTGGAGTGTGGTACACTGTGGTGTGAGTGGAGTGCTCCTCCTCTCAAATGCTCCATTGATCCCCTCTAATCTTGTTTTGGCCTCCTGACAGAGCTGGTCTCCCTCTGGCTTTAATTATGTGTCTCTGTGATTTACATTGGCCCGTCCGACTCCTCCCTTGACTAATCCAATCGGATCCACCTTTGTGGCCTGTGAGCTGCTCTCATCCAATCAGATATATTGAGTATGTGTTGCAAGAGTTGCGTCCAGGCAGCTTTCCCTGCCCCGTTTCAACCATCTGTCCAGAATACAAAGATCCCAGTGTAGGCCCACCCAATGCCAGGATACAAGGAGAGGTAGGGGCACCAGGCGGAGTTTGGCTGACACCTCTGGCCTTCTCTTTCTACTCCACATGCTAGCACAAAGCTGATGGGAGGAAATACGCTGGCTTTCAAAGCGAGATGACAGCTGACAAAGGCCCGGGGAACATGGTATTTTATCAGCCATCCATAATGAGGGTTGTAGTTTGACTGACAGATCAGCAGAGATCCCGGCGTGCCGGGGAGCACTGACTAAGTTGTTTCTCTCCCAGGAAGGATCTAAGGTGTGCATCTAATCAAATCAAATCAAACTTTATTTGTCACATGCGCTGAATACAACAAGTGTAGACCTTACAGTGAAATGCTTCCTTTCAATCCATTAACCAACAGTGCAGTCTAAGGTGTGGATCTAAGGTGTGGATCTAAGGTGGGGATCTAAGGTGGGGATCTAAGGTGGGGATCTAAGGTGTGGATCTAAGGTGTGGATCTAAGGTTGGGATCTAAGGTGGGGATCTAAGGTGGGGATCTAAGGTGAGGATCGAAGGTGGGGATCTAAGGTGTGGATCTGGATCTAAGGTGTGGATCTAAGGTGGGGATCTAAGTTGTGGATCTAAGGTGTGGATCTAAGGTATGGGATTTCAGCTCTTTTTACCCTGTTGTCGTGGTTTCAGGGGAGGTGTTGTTGGTAAACGTGGGTTGGGGGAACGAGGAAGCAAAGGTATATATTGAATTACACTTACTGAAATACTTGTCCAGACAAAGACACTTTGGAAGAATCATACCAGTGTGTGGATTTATATTTTCTGGTAAATGTGGATTTCCTCAGAAGCAGTTAGGAAAGATGAGTTATGTGCGGGTGAACAATATGTCCCTTCGAGACAACACCCACGGTGGCAGCGTTCCTGACTTACTGCCCCCTCCTATGGATGGCCTGCTACCCCTGCTCCTGCACAACCGTCTGTCCATAGATATGTTGAGGAGCTTCCGCACACACAACATCAAGGACCTCTCTCTGGTAACCATCCGCAAGTGGAAGCAGACCCTGACCGAGAGGCTACTGAAGAGACAACGAGGTAGTAGCGGCAGTGTCAGCTATCCTCAGGTCAGCCATCAATATATTGAGTAGGGTTAAGTTGGTCCGGGGTTAGTTTGGCTCTTTCCCTATTAATGGTTTAGGTTAGGATTGGGGAGGGGAAGCTGATCCTAGATCTGTACCTACCGAAGCTCAGGATATATTATGTATGGAGCAGGCCTCTTATCACCAGAATGATTCATAGAGATGAAAATGTATTGTGGAGATAATAGCACTTCATATTTACCCAATTAAATGACAAGCTGAAATGTGTCATGGTATGGAGGTGCATGGAGGTAAACGGTATCTGTAAATACAATTGATGAGGTGATATTTATGAATGAGGGACATACAGTACAGACATGTACAGTACAATAAAATAAAATAATGTTTTAGTTTAACAAAAAAGCCAATAAACTTTATACTTTATATGCTGTGTTTGAAAATGAACTTAGACATTGACTGACCTCCCATCTATTTCAATCAATCAATCAAATGTATTTCTAAAGCCCTTCTTACATCAACTCATGTCACAAAGTGCTGTACAAAAACCCCAAGCAGCAAGCAATGCAGGTGTATGGAGTTTAAATGGTGTTTAACTGACCTTCCATCTATTTAAATGGTGTTTGCTAATAGCCTTTCATTGCTGCTAGTGCTGCATTGGATGGAGTGTTATTATGGCCGTTCAGAGGGAGCGCTGCCTTTCTCTTTGTTGTATTGACCTACCCTGTATGTTTTATTACTCCACAAAGTGCTCTGGTATCTGGCCATGAGCCAACAGTATTGTAAAGCAGAATTTTTGTTGCACACTCATGCTAGAGCAATGCAAATACTGTCCATTCAGCTTGAAAAAAGGAATAAAAATGTGTTTGGGACTCCCCAGTGGCGCAGCGGTCTAAGGCACTACATTTCATGCAGTAGTGCTAGAGGCATTACTACGGTCCCGGGTTCATATCCCGGGCTGTGCCACAACCGGCCGTGGTCGGGAGTCCCATAGGACGATGCACAATTGGCCCAGCGTCGTCCGGGGGAGGGTTTGGCCGGTGGAGCTTTACTTGGCTCATCGTGCTCTAGCGACTCCTTGTGGTGGACCGGGTGCCTGCGGGCTGATCCCGCATGCCAGTTGAATGGTGTTTCCTCAAACACATTGGTGCGGCTGCCTTCCGGGTTAAGCTGGCAGGTGTTAAGGAGGGCAGTTAGGCGGGTCATGTTTCGGATGACGCATGACTCCACCTTCACCTCTCCAGAGCCCTTTGGGGAGTGACAGCGATGAGCCTAGATCGGAGGTCGGGGGTAAAATACAAATATATATATATATATTTTGTTGTTGTTTGAGGCGAATAATGTTGGGAATGCATTATGCTGAGACATTGTGTTTGCTATGTGTCATTATGTTTATGACTGGATATTTCAAATATTGCACATACAGCACATACTAGAAGCAGTGGATCTTTTAGCAAAAAAGCTTATAACACTTTATTTGGATAGTCCTTCTGTAGATGCTCTATAGACTATTAGTAACATTTAAACTAACTAGCTACTAAACCTTATCCTAGCATTAACCTAACCCAAACCCTTACCCTAACCTTTATTCTAAACCAAACCCTAACCCTAACCAAATCTTAGCAAGCAGTTACTTATCAACAGTTTGTTACTAGTACGACCATCTGTAGATGAAAAATACAAACTATTCAAATGAAGTGTGAACCAAAAAGATGTTCTACTTCATTTGTTAACCTGTTGAGTGTAGGGGGCAGTATTTTGATGTTTGGATGAAAAACGTACCCAAATGAAACTGCCTATTTCTCATGCCCAGAATCTAGAATATGCATATAATTGTCCGATTACGATAGAAAACACTCTAAAGTTTCCAAAACTGTCAAAATGTTGTCTGTGAGTATAACAGAACTGATATTGCAGGCAAAAACCTGAGGAAAATCCAACAAGGAAGTGCCTAAGAGAAACAAATCTCCCTGTTCCATTGCATGCCTTCCCTCCATTTAAAGGGATATCAAACAGATTCCTTTCCCTATGGCTTCCACATGGTGTGAACAGAGATAGTTTCAGCCTTTTATTCTGAAAAATGAGCGAGAACGATCACATCGCGTCAGTGGATGGCTGGGTGCCAGCAGAGTTTTGCATGCGCAACAGCTTGGAGCAGACATTTTCTCTCTCTCTCTCCTATTGAAAAAGCTATGGTCCAGTTGAAATATTATGTATTATTTATTATAAAAACAACCTGAGGATTGATTATAGAAAACATTGAACATTGGAATTTTCGTCTGCCCCGTCGTGACCTCTCGAGCCTGTGGATTTCTGAACATAACGCGCCAACCAAATGGAGGTTTTTGGATATAAAAATAATCTTTATCGAACAAAAGGAACATTTCTTGTGTAACTGGGAGTCTTGTGAGTGCAAACATCCGAAGATCATCAAAGGTAAGCGATTCATTTTATTGCTTTTCTGACTTTGGTGACCAATCTACTTTGCTGCTAGCTGTTTGTAATGTTTAGTCTGCTGAGAAAGCTGTCCTAACATAAACGCTTGGATAGCTTTTGCTGAAAATCTTTTTTGAAATCTGACACACCAGGTGGATTAACAACAAGCTAAACTGTGTTTTGCTATATTGCACTTGTGATTTCGTGAAAATTTAATATTTTTTGTAATTTAATTTGAATTTGGCGATCTGCAATTCAGCGGATGTTGACGAAAATGATCCCGCTAACGGGATGGGTGCGCCAAGAAGTTAATGCATGTGTGTGGTTATATACAGTTTATTCAGAAAATATTCACACCCCTTGACTTTTTCCACATTATGTTACATTGAAGCCTTATTCTAAAATGAATTCAATCGTTTTTCCCCCCATCAATCTACATACAATACCTAATAATGACAAAGAAAAAACAGGTTTGTATACATTTTTGCTAAGTTATTAAAAATAAAAAGCTGAAATATCACATTTACATAAGTATTCAGACCTTTTACTCAGTACTTTGTTGAAGCACCTTTGGCAGTGATTACAGCCTCGAGTTTTCTTGGGTATGACGCTACAAGCTTGGCACACCTGTATTTGGGGAATTTCTCCAATCTTCTCTTTAGGATACTCTCTAACTCTGTTAGGTTGGATGGGGAGCGTTACTGTGTCGTTGCTATTTTCAGGGCTCTGGCTGGGCCACTCAAGGACATTCAGAGACTTGTCCCGAAGCCACTCTTGTGTTGTCTTGGCTGTGGGCTTACGGTCGTTGTCCTGTTGGAAGGTGAACCTTTGCCCCAGTCTCAGGTTCTAAGTGCTGTGGACCAGGTTTTCATCAAGGATTTTTCTGTACTCTGCTCCATTCATCGTTCCCTTGATCCTGACTAGTCTCCCAGTCCCTGCTGCTGAAAAACATCCCCCCTGCATGATGCTGCCACCACCATTCTTCACTGTGGTGATGGTGGCAGGTTTCCTCCAGACGTGTTGCTTGGCATTTTGTTCTATCTTGGTTTCGTCAGACCAGAAAATCTTGTTTGTCATGGTCTGAGAGTCTTTAGGTGCCTTCTGGCAAACTCCAAGGAGGCTGTCATGTGCCTTTTACTGAGGAGTGGCTTCCATCTGGCCTTTACCATAAAGGCTTTGGTGGAGTGCCGCAGAGATGGTTGCCCTTCTGGAAGATTCTCCCATCTCCACAGAAGAACTCTGGAACTCCTTCAGAGTGACCATCGGGTTCTTGGTCACCTCCCTGACCAAGGCCCTTCTTCCCCGATTGCTTAGTTTGGTCAGGCAGAAAGCTCTAGGAAGAGTGTTTCCAAACTTCATCCATGTAAGAATGATGGATGCCCCTGTGTTCTTGGGGACCTTCAATGTTGCAGACATTTTTTGGTGTCCTTCCCTTGATCTGTGCCTCGACACATGCTCTGTTAACTGTGGGACCTTATATAGACAGATGTGTGCCTTTCCACATCATGTCACATCAATTTAATTTACAACAGGTGGACTCCAATCAAGTTGTAGAAACATTTCAAGGATGATCAATGGAAACAGGATGTACCTGAGCTCAATTTTGAGCCTCGATATTTAATAAATAAATCAAAATAAACGTATTTACAAATATATATTTGCAATAATTTCTAAAAACCTGTTTTCACTTTGTCATTATGGAGTATTGTGTGTAGATTGAGGAGGAGCAATATTGAATTTAATCCATTTCAGAATAAGGCTGTAACATAGCAAAATGTGGAAAATGTACAATTCTACTTCTTAAGAGTCTGAATAAGGGTCTGAATACTTTTCGAATGCACTGTATGTGTGTAGCTTGTTTTTTTTGTCACATGCCTACATTGCCCATGTTAGGACAGCCTTAGTCTCAGCACAACTTCCTAATATGGACACCCTACATGTTGTTGCGAGTGTTGCTCCTGGTACAACACATTGGTCTGGGGGCTTGATAACTGGTTTCAGCCAGAGTCTGTTGCTTTTGCCAGGCAACCTACCACTCCCCAGACTCAACAATGCAAAGCTAATCTGGAGCCAGGTAAATAACCCCAAATCTAAAATGTAGGTAGATTTGTAATTTATAATTTGGGTGATATATTGCTAATATGCTATGACTATACTGTATCTTTGCATCAGGAATATATGCACCTAGCTGATAATCTACATTAGATCTTTAAAAAAAAGTTGAACCAAAATGACAAAACAATAACACCATGGGGTCCGACCCGGCATCCTGCTCTGAATCTCCCGCTGGTAAATCTCTAATCAGCCACCGCCGCATCTCCATAGAATACTTTAGAATAGCTCAGCTCCTCACCTTTGCCATTTTCCATTAAATCATCAGCTTTTCATTTGGCATGCAGCTCTTTAGGTATACCCTTTACAATAGAAGTCCGTCTGCTTCATCATAATGGAATTACTTAGACCCGGGTCAGAAGGTCAGATCCAACGTCTCTCTAATTCCGAATTCACTGCCCCTCCATTTCTGCAGGGCCAAGGTCAGGTCACATCATCAGAGGGCTTCTGATGTCCCCCTGACAGGTCTTTAAAATCTAAACCAGAGAGCTGGAATGGCTCCTCTTGCTGCACTAAATTGGTTAAGTGGTGCTCTGTGTGTGTGTGTGTGTGTGTGTGTGTGTGTGTGTGTGTGTGTGTGTGTGTGTGTGTGTGTGTGTGTGTGTGTGTGTGTGTGTGTGTGCGTGCGTGCGTGCGTGCGTGCGTGCGTGCGTGCGTGCGTGCGTGCGTGCGTGCGTGTGTGTGTGTGTGTGCGTGCATAGGAACGTGTGTGTGTTTGGATGTGTAAGGTTCAAAGACTGGTATCCTGTTAGGGAAAGTGTGTGTATGTGAATGCATGCGTGGAATCAATAGCTTGTCAGCTGTGAGTGAACTAGTAGTAGCTGCCATTGTGATGTCACCAGCTTGGAGACCTAGGTGTTCTGTCACCACAGACCCAAGAAACGCAGAAGTATTCACAGTACCTCTTTAGTTGTGTTGTATTGGTGTGCAGAGGGTTGTGAGTTCGTGCTCAGGTTGGGAGGAAATTTCCAATCTGTTTACACAAATCACATGTACACTATGGTCAAGCTATTCAGATATCTCAGTAAGATGTAATGCTGTGGTTCAGTTTTTCTGCCATCCCCAGCAGTCAAGTGTAGTCCCTATGGTCTATACATTTCCATATGTCTTTCACTCAGCTCTATAGGAAATGTCATGTACTTTATGATCTCATATTGTCATAGTCTCATATAGAGAGTTTGACTATTAATTTCACAGCACTTTACGATGGATCTAAACTGGGGTAAACATTACGCAGGAGGTTGGTGGCACCTTCATTGGGGAGGACGGGCTTGTGGTAATGGTTGGAGCAGAATTAGTGGAATGGTATCAAAAACTTCAAACAAACGGTTCCATTTGCTCCGTTCCAGCCATTATTATGAGCCGTGCTCTGGGATCACTTGTCTACAAAACATAAAAACTGAGCTACCAGTGCCACCATGTGGACATATAATGAAGTACACGTGAATCTCCCCCTCAACACTCCCCTTAAAAAACGACGGCACTTGGTCTGTCAAGACATGCTTGATCTGCCAGACTGCTATTTTCTCTGATATTATACTGCCATAGGCTCTGTATCGGTTTCTTTCTGTGCATCTACTGTGAACATTATTTACATAACATTATCTCTTTGACGATAATGCAGAACATAATCAAGACGTTTAGTTGTTTAGATATAGTCACCATGTCTTTCTCTTAGTATGCTCCCTTTGTGCCAGAGGCTTGAGCACAAGGCTCTGCTTCCTTGTGACTGCGGTTCGAGTGGCCAAGCACTGTTCAACAGAGTGGAATGGCCGCAGTAATTGACCTATCAGGTTTTAACCTGGGTGACTGTTGAGGTGGTCAAATGGTTTGTGAGAGGAGTGGCCTTGAAGAAGATGGAACTAGTGCTCTACCCCTAATTGTCTTTTACTTCATGGTATAAGGAAACACTTACTATAATACCCAAGGGGGGAAATTAGTTGGTAGATATTCAACAGGAGGACACTGTCCAAGACGAATGGGCACAGTACCAGTCAAAAGTTTTGACATAGGTACTCATTCAAGGGTTTTCCTGTATGTTTACTATTTTCTGCATTGTTGACATCAAAACTATGAAATAACACATATGGAATCATGTAGTAACCAAAAACATGTTACAAAAATAGCCACTATTTGCCTTGATGACAGCTTTGCACACTCTTGGCCTTCTCTGTACCAGCTTCATGAAGAATACTTTTCCAACAGTCTTGAAGGAGTTCCCACCTAAGTTGAGCACTTGTTGGCTGCTTTTCCTTCACTCTGCGGTCCAACTCATCCGAAACCATCTCAATTGGGTTGAGGTCAGGTGATTGTGGAGGACAGTTCATCTGATGTAGCACTCCATCACTCTTCTTCTTGGTCAAATAGCCCTTACACAGCCTGTTGTTGTGTTGGATCATTGTCCTGTTGAAAAATACTTAAGCGCAAACCAGATGGGATTGCGCATCGCTGCAGAATGCTGTGGTAGCCATGCTGGTTAACCTCTCTGGGATATGTGGGACGGTAGCATCCCACCTCGCCAATAGCCAGTGAAAGTGCAGGGCTCCAAATTCAAAACAACAAAAATCTCATAATTAAAATTCCTCAAGCGTACAAGTATTTTACACCATTTTAAAGATAAAGTTCTCATTAATCGAGCCACAGTGTCTGATTAAAAAAAGATTTACAGTAAAATGAATCACTAACCTTTGATGATCTTCATCAGATGACACTCATAGGACTTCATGTTACACAATACATGTACTGTATGTTTTGTTCGATAAAGTGCATATTTATATAAAAAAATATCATATTACATTGGCGCGTTACGTTCAGTAGTTCTAAACATGCAGTGATTGTGCAGAGAGCCACATCTATTGACAGAAATACTCATTATAAATGTTGCTGAAAGTACAACTGTTATACATGAAATTAGAGATCTACTTCTCCTTAATGCAACCGCTGTGTCAGATTTCAAAAAAACTTTATGGAAAAAGCAAACCATGCAATAATATGAGTACAGCCTTTAGACAACAAAGCAGCCAAAAAGATATCCGCCATATTGGGTAGTCAACATTAGTCATAAATAGCATTATAAATATTCACTTTCTTTTGATGATCTTCATCAGAATGCACTCCCAGGAATCGCAGTTCCACAATAAATGATTGTTTTGTTCGATAATGTCCATCATTTATGTCCAAATATCTTCTTTTGTTTGGTAAACAAATCCAAAAGTGCGTTCAGGTCCCACCGAACATCGGACGAAAAGTTCAAAAAGTTCCGTTACAGCCCGTAGAAACTTGTTAAACTAAGTATAGAATCAATCTTTAGGATGTTTTTATCATCAATCTCCAATAATGTTCTAACTGCAGAATTCCTATGTCTGTAGAAAAGCAATGGAACGAGAGCTAACTCTCTCGTGACCGCGCCTCAGAGCCTGTGGCAATCTGCCAGACCTCTGACTCATTCCTCTCTCATTCGGTCCCACTTAATAGTAGAGTCCTCAAAGTTCTAAAGACTGTTGACATCTAGTTGAAGCCTTAGGAAGTGCAACATAACCAATATCCCACTGTATCTACCATAGGGGCTGAGTTAATAAAAAACTACAAGCCTCAGATTTCCCACTTCCTGG
The DNA here is from genome assembly GCF_021184085.1 of Oncorhynchus gorbuscha. Classification (NCBI taxonomy): domain Eukaryota; kingdom Metazoa; phylum Chordata; class Actinopteri; order Salmoniformes; family Salmonidae; genus Oncorhynchus; species Oncorhynchus gorbuscha. Next base: position 94,754,318 of record NC_060174.1, on the reverse strand, counting down.
TTGGATTTTTCTCAGGTTTTCGCCTGGCATATGAGTTCTGTTATACTCACAGACATCATTCAAACCGTTTTAGAAACTTCAGAGTGCTATCCAATACTACTAATAATATGCATATATTAGCATCTGGGACAGGGTAGCAGGCAGTTTACTCTGGGCACTTTATTCATCCAAGCTACTCAATACTGCCCCCCTGTCACCAAGAAGTTAAGTGTATCTTGAATCCTAAATAAATCAGAGACAGTGTAACGCAACACCATCACACCTCCTCCTCCATGCTTCACGATGGGAACCACACATGCAGGGATCATCCGTTCACCTACTCTGCGTCTCAAAAAGACACAGCGGTTGGAACCAAAAATCTCGATTTTGGACTCATCAGACCAAACAACAGATTTCTTAGCCCAATCAAGTCTCTTCTTCTTATTGGTGTCCTTAAATAGTGTTTTCTTTGCAGCAATTTGACCATGAAGGCCTGATTCACCCACAACCTTTAAGAAGGATCTGACAGGTGAAAGCTGTGTGGAAGACCTTTATGGATTTTTCTTGTTTTGTTATTTCCTTATTTAATCTTTATTCTAAATGGAATTCCGTTAATAATGTTAACTCCTATTCGGTACTCACTGCTGTGCAAATCAAATGCTCTTGCATTTGCAATTGATTCAATACATGATCAGTGAGTCAACAAGTTAATTTTGTGGACAGTCTTGTGACAACCCTCACATTATGGCTTTATTAGTTTGATGTTTCGTTTTTTTGTAATTTGAGTCTTTGACATATAACGTTAGGGCTTCAAAACAATCATGCCGATCTCATAGACTGTCAATCATTGCATCCATAGCTCTATCTAGGAATAAATAGTTACATTTCCCCAGCCCTGTCCTTCATCCTTCTGAAACAAAGTGGTAGAGTCAGGCTGTTTAAATGAGAGATTGTGCCATTAATGAAACAGTGAAAGGTCTGACAGACCTACGTTTTGAAGCACTTTAGAAGTCTAGACAGGAACCTCAATATGCAGTAGCTTTGTCAATTGCCCCGGGATGAAGTTTCCCCTAGGTCCAGATCTAGGAGCTTCCCTTCCCACAATTCTAACCTTAACCATTAGTGGTTAGTCGCTCGTCACAGAACTAGTTAGCTTGCCAACAGTGACTCAGTGGAGCAATCTTCCCACAAGGCCTGCAGGGGGCATTGGTGAGCAATGGCCCGGTTATGAGACTCGCGGAATTTCTGTCAACCCCACAGGTAATTCCCCCAGCACTGATGCTGTCAGACACAGTCAATATCCATTTACACTCCTGTCAGCCTCAGAGTGGGAGGCCTTTCACAATGTAATTAAGCCCCCACAAACATTGAGCTGGCAGAGACTGACACCAATGTCTGCAGGAATTATGTAACTCTCCATCTCAAATGGTTAACAGCAACCAAAGAAGATTCTCAGCTATGGAAGCTGACCTTTTCACCCTTGCCATTGCCATGAGACAAATTTTCTTGACTTTTCCGAGACTTTCGGGGATAAGAAAAAAGTATTATATGATGTCAATTTCACAACAGAGTTAAAAGTTAAACATTAGGAAAATGTCAGCACTTTCTCTTCCTTCCCTTCAAGCCTGGAGTCAGAATCATAATGGCTGTATTTTGGATAAGGTCCATTATGTGTTCATTCAGTTTTATTTCCACATCTATAGAACAATAGATTATATAAGAACATTGGCATCAATACACGTTCCATACAAAGAAAAACATATACAAACGTGTACTTAGCACACAGAATCCTATAGGTAACAACATGTGACGTAATGATGACTATCTATCTGCTTGATGCTACAGTACAGCACACTGAAGCTGTCCCAATTGTTTTTACTTCCTACCCAAAAGTGTGCACTTGTTAACTTCCCTTACTGATTTGAAAGGAAACTGGTATAAGATATGGTGAAAACTCCCACCAGCCCATGCCTCCACCACTCCAATGCTTTTAGATTTGTGGGAAGTAAGGAAGGAGAAAGGAGAGATTATTGGGACACTTGATATCTGATGAAGTGGAGCTGCCATAGATGCAGAGTGCAAAGGATTAATAGTGTAAACAGAGCAGATTAATGTTAGTCTACAAAAATCTCTGTGTGCGTGTGCGTGTGCGTGCGTGCGTGTGTGTGTGTGTGTGTGTGTGCATGTTGAGTACATGTGTAATATATTGCATATTGCTTGTAGTGGGAGGGCACTATACATGCATTCATTATGGTGGTCCGCAAAAGGGTTATACCATCAAGGGTACTCTGTAGTTTATGTCATTGACAAAACCTAATCTTGGCCACATTGATCGCCATAAAATCATATTCTGAGCCCAACTTTCAATGGCATTGTTATACTGATATCCATAATATCCTGTTAATATAGAAACAGAATATCTGATACCTCTCAATGACACCAGGGTTCAGAGTAACCCATGTCATGAACAAGTATTTATGTCCTGTGTGGTTATCTAGTCTTCTGTTGGCCCCCGAGTAGACATTTTCCTTGAGGACAGATCTATGATCCGTTTTTCTCTTGATTAATAGCTTTACCATGGGTGGGGGGCAGGGGAGAATTGACCCAAGATCAGTGTCTAGGTGCATCCTAATCCATTATAGTGCTTATCTCTCAAATTTGGAGTAGGGTGAAGTTGCCCGTAGACACTGATCTTGGGTGAATTTTACATTTCCCCCAACTTATACTTATGGTTAAGATTGGGGGAGGAGATGCTGATCCTAGATCTATACCTAGGGGAAACTTCACCCTCCCCTCAAAGGCTACTTGCATGAAGCTAGTCACCAATGACACTGGGTCCGATTAAGGTGGTTATTGTGCGTGGTACCAAGGCAATCAAATCCCCCTGCCTCTTCAACTCTCGTTGGGATCACACACATTTTTATATTGCCCACTGTTGCCATGGATACGCCTCACACAGCTGATTCCTGGAGTGTTGTGCTTTGTCACCCTGCCATCCCTGGTGAGGTATTCTCCATCAGACGCTGCTGTCACTCGCCTCAGAGAAAATGGCCCAGTACACACAAGCACACACAAACGTAAACACACACACACACCAAGTAGCTATGGTTCAGACCCTGTGGAGTATCCATTTCCCATAAAGTGTCGCCCATTATTATCACACAGAGCCAAAGAAAAGAGTTATTTCTCACTTTTTTACAAGTCTGCCTCTTGTCTTTGAAATAATAGGATATTTATTGTAGCTTCCTTGGTGGACTGTGTGAATGAGATGTCACCTTAAACACTCTTGGAGACCAGAGATGTCCAGTAACTAATAATGCTCAAGGAATTTGTGATATCTCATTCTCACAGTCTCTTCCTTAGGAAAACGTTGTCCATGCAATATTTATCCTTTAGACTTGTGATTTAACATATCCATTGTAACTTTTGGGATCCCTGCCCTAAAAACATATCAAATTTGCAGTTTCACATGAAATAACAAGTGTCATTTTTGCATTAAATAGCTGATCTCACATGTTGATTTTAAATTCCACATGTGAAACCATATTTCATATGCATTAAATGTGGAGTTCACACAGCCTTTTCACATGTGATGAGAATAACATGTTTTCACCTCATGGGAATTGCAGTTTCACATGTGAAATATGCTGTTTCACATGTTAAAAACTTTCAAATGTGAAAATCAGATATGCAGTTTCACATGTGAAAAATATTCACTTGAAAATCTCCCATTCACATGTGGAATTGTAAGTTCACATGTAAAAATCAACATGTGAAAATCATATTTGCAGGTTCAACAGTTGGGCAGTAGTATATGTCAGTCTGGAATCTGATTGAAAAGCAGCTGGATAGTTTATCCTGAGTGGTTTAGCATCAATTACTCCATCTAAAGCCCTTTGCTCGTAATTAAATCTGACACTAGAATTTAAAAATAGACTATTCATCGAATTAGGAAGCGCCAGTGACCTTAGACTTGCCATTGCACGATTCATTTGACCATCTAATTCATGTGTTATTCTATCAACCGTGGAGTGTGTGTTGTGGTTTGTCGTTTATTGATAGGCTACATGCCGTGTGCTTATGCGTTTCAGTGTCCACAATGAATTGTCATTATCCAACTGACAAGAACATATTTATTCTATTCTGATTGTATGCATGAGATAGCAATTTTATTTATCTCAATGTAGGACTATAGCTTCCAAACATCATTGCTATACACTGTGCAGTGTGCCTGGCTCCTGCGTCACGCCTCTGTGTTAATGTCCCTGGTCTTTTGAATGGGCTTGACGATTATATCATTCAATTCATGAATATGCGGTCAAATAGTACAAATGATATTCTTGTTTTTAGATTAATTTACTTCTGCCAATGCCTTTCATTAAGATTTGCGCTGAAGACCATTGCGCTACGTTTTTGCCCATTGAAGACCGTTCAAAAAGCCTACAAAATTCCAAAACGACTAGGCTACTTTCCGTGTCACTTGCATAGTGTATAAATAACAGATACAAATGTCCAAAAGATTTGAATCAGATCATGTGTTTCTTAGTACTGCGGTTTAGAAGTGGGAATGTTGTAAAACCAAGGTAGAAACTCAAGTGTCAGGAAAGAAGGCAGCATGTTTCATTGAATACAGAGAGGCTGTCTCCACCTGAACCGATTTGTAGTGCAGGCTCTGCTCTTAAATTCCTACCTGTTCGCAGCATGGATTGCTTCTGTCTGGATTCATGGATGCAATCAAGTTGTGCTGCAGGTTGAGTCATCTACTGACAAAGAGCTACCAGCCAGTACACGGCCAGCAACGCAGAAGAGCCAGTACCTTCTCTCTTTGCTCATCTCTGCTTCTCTCGCGCTCTCTCTCTAATTGAGCTTTTCTCTCTCTCCCTCTGTTTCATCTCTACTTCTCTCTCCCAGCTGATGCTGCTGTTGCCACTCACTCTAACAGCAGCGTCTCACTCGCTCACTCACACACTCTCTCAGAGCCGTGACATACTGCCAACTAAACAGTGCCGTTCGTTAATTTAACGTCAAAGAGGACTCAAGCATCACCTCTCATTTACAGAGCACGGAAGACGAGAAGCCTTAAGAGAGGTAGTGAGGGAGGGATTGCGCTGGGCAGGATGACTGCTGCCTACCTGAACAAACAGCAGAACTGCTGTGTGGAGATGGATAGAGGGGGATGTGGTGAGCTGCCGTGTTCTTGTGGATGGCAGCACCACCCGCCCCAGGGATACCACTATGGGTCAGTCCCCAGGGGTGCTACCCTTCCCCGGCAGAGGGGCCGTCTTATGGCTACCCACTCGGAAAGCTCCTGGAGGAGCCCTGGGCGCTCTGTGGTCCGTGCCAAAGGGAGCAGCTGTGACCTGTTGTCCGAATGCAGCTGTCCACAGAGTCAGAGCTGGCACGATCACTACCAGGTAACCAACCATGCACTATATATAGTCCAGATCAGAGGGGACCATTAGGATGACAAGATTGAGAGGGGATTTTGCTATCTGGTAATATATGTGCAAGGGTTAGGTTTATGTGTGTGTGTGTGTGTGTGTGTGTGTGTGTGTGTGTGTGTGTGTGTGTGTGTGTGTGTGTGTGTGTGTGTGTGTGTGTGTGTGTGTGTGTGTGTGTGTGTGTGTGTGTGTGTGTGTGTGTGTGTGTGTGTGTGTGTGTGTGTGTGTGTGTGTGTGTGTGTGTGTTTCCACCTGGCTCTGTATGAGAGGGAATGAGTGGCAGCCACAGCAAACCCACTCGTGGGCTAGAGTAAAGGTTCTGAATTTGGATTAAACCTGACCTGTGTAAACTCCAGGGTTCTTGGATCAAGGCTGGGAGCAGTATTGTTTTTAAATGTAACCTTTATTTAACTAGGTAAGTCAGTTAAGAATAAATTATTATTTACAATGAAGGCCTACACCGGCCAAACCCAGACGACACTGGGCCAATTGTGCACCGCCCTATGGGACTCCCAACCACAGCCGGTTGTGATACAGCCTGGACTTGAACCAGGGTGTCTGTAGTGACACCTCAAGCACTGAGATGCAGACTGCTGCGCTACTCAGGAGTCCTGTAGAGCTGGAGTTTGCAACTGTACAATATTGAGAAGTTATGCTAATATGCCCCAACAGGCAAAGCCTAAAATAGATTCTTAAATCCCGCTAACAAACGTTTCCACAGCAATTAAACATGGATGTATGCCTTGTGTTCTCATTCAGACTTGCATTGGTCATTACTCAGTTTCACTGTGTTGCTAAAATGGGTTGTTCTGTAAGATTTATCTCAGAGATTGACACAAGCTGTGGGCACAATGCCAGTAGACATCTAAAAAGAATGTGATTTGAGGATGTGCTGTTCAGAAGATGCTCTCTTGCCTGATACAGTGGGGGAAAAAGTATTTAGTCAGCAATCAATTGTGCAAGTTCTCCCACTTAAAAAGATGAGAGAGGCCAGTAATTTTCATCATAGGTACACTTCAACTATGACAGACAAAATGAGAATTTTTTTCTCTCCAGAAAATCACATTGTAGGATTTTTAAATGAATTTATTTGTAAATTATGGTGGAAAATAAGTATTTGGTCACCTACAAACAAGCAAGATTTCTGGCTCTCACAGACCTGTAACTTCTTCTTTAAGAGGCTCCTCTGTCCTCCACTCGTTACCCGTATTAATGCCATCTGTTTGAACTTGTTATCAGTATAAAAGACACCTGTCCACAACCTCAAACAGTCACACTCCAAACTCCACTATGGCCAAGACCAAAGAGCTGTCAAAGGACAACAGATACAAAATTGTAGACCTGCACCAGGCTGGGAACACTGAATCTGCAATAGGTAAGCAGCTTGGTTTGAAGAAATCAACTGTGGGAGCAATTATTATGAAATGGAAGACATACAAGACCACTGATAATCTCCCTCAATCTGGGGCTCCACGCAAGATCTCACCCCGTGGGGTCAAAATGATCACAAGAACGGTGAGCAGAAATCCCAGAACCACACGGGGGGACCTAGTGAATGTCCTGCAGAGAGCTTGGACCAAAGTAACAAAGCCTACCATCAGTAACACACTACGCCGCCAGGGACTCAAATCCCCCTGCTTAAGCCAGTACATGTCCAGGCCCGTCTGAAGTTTGCTAGAGAGCATTTGGATGCTCCAGAAGAAGATTGGGAGAATGTGATATGGTCAGATGAAACCAAAATAGAACTTTTTGGAAAAACTCAACTCGTCGTGTTTGGAGGACAAAGAATGCTGAGTTGCATCCAAAGAACACCATACCTACTGTGAAGCATGGGGGTGGAAACATCATGCTTTGGGGCTGTTTTTCTGCAAAGGGACCAGGACGACTGATCCGTGTAAAGGAAAGAATGAATGGGGCCAAGTATCGTGAGATTTTGAGTGAAAACCTCCTTCCATCAGCAAGGGCATTGAAGATGAAACATGGCTTGGTCTTTCAGCATGACAATGATCCCAAACACATCGCCCAGGCAACAAAGGAAGCATTTCAAGGTCCTGGAGTGGCCTAGCCAGTCTCCAGATCTAAACCCCTTAGAAACTATTTGGAGGGAGTTGAAAGTCCGTGTTGCCCAGTAACAGCCCCAAAACATCACTGCTCTAGAGGAGATCTACATGGAGGAATGGGCCAAAATACCAGCAACAGTGTGTGAAAAACTTGTGAAGACTTACAGAAAACATTTGACTTCTGTCATTGCCAACAAAGGGTATATAACAAAGTATTGAGATAAACTTTTGTTATTGACCAAATACTTATTTTCCACCATAATTTGCAAATAAATTCATAAAAAATCCTACAATGTGATTTTCTGGATTTTATTTTCTCATTTTGTCTGTCATAGTTGAAGTGTATCTATGGTAAAAATTACAGGCCTCTCTCATCTTTTTAAGTGGGAGAACTTGCACAATTGGTGGCTGACTAAATACTTTTTTGCCCCACTGTATGTGAATGGAGCAATGCTTTCCCTGTGAGATGGAAAGTAGCCTATCTGAGGCGCTCTCCTCCCAGTCCATTAGCTTGGGGATGTTAACTGGATAGCTGTATCTGAGATACACAGTGTGAAATAGTGTGTTTGCACGGCTCCTGTGGGTGTGCGTGCAGGAGCGTGTCTTCATTACTGAAAATCTTGTCACCAGAGTTAATATAATATAATATAATACCTTGACTTATCAAAGTGTTTTAAAGATTCTGGATTGAAGCAGCCTAGGTCTCTGAGATAAGACTTCTGGGATTGTGTTGGCAGAGGCTCAGGTGAATTAGTGGGCATATGGAGCTGATGGATATATGGAGCTGAACAGAGAATGTTTGCATCCACAAATTGTACCCTATTTCTGATTTAGTGCACTTATTTTGACCAGGACCAATAGTGTTCTGGTCAAAAGTAGTCAACTATATAGTAAATAGGGTGCTATTTGGGATGCAGACAATCAGTGCTGGGTAACAGAGAGGGATAGAGAAAATATGAGGATTGTAGAAAGGATGTGTATGTAGCATGTTTCTTGTATCACTCTTCATCTCTCGTTTACTATATTGCCCTCCTCATTTACTGTCCTCCACTCTATTTTCATCTCTACTCCTCTCTCTACCACTGAATCCCAAATCAACCCCTAGACTCCTCAGACTCAGCTCTGGACCTCGAAGCCAGTTCCACTGAATTTTTTCATTGTTCCCCACTAATCAGGGACTCATTTAGACCTGGGACACCAAGTGTGTGCAATTAATTATCAGGTAGAACAGAAAACCAGCAGGCTCCGGACCTCGTAGGGATGAGTACCCCTGGCGTAGATGCTCCTCTCCAGGCACTCCTGTAGATCTACAGGGATTAGATCGGTGTAAGCAAACTGGTACTTAAAAAAATAAAATACAAATGTTTAAAAGGGTTGGATCAGCTAAATATTGCGGAAAGAATATTGGTTCCATCAATGTAATTGTCTGCATCATTTCCAATCCCCCATATATTTTTGGGGTAAATATATATATCCATACACACATGCATACATATACACATACACATACCTATATAGACATACATACTTGTTTAAAGAATATACCTTTATTATTATTCCCCGCAAACCCTACCACCGATCCCGCAATTGGAGTAAACTAATAAACACTTTGGCTTTTACCTTCAATTTATACATCTTAATACACATTTTACATTCACAGTCTATTTTACAAGAGTTATTTTTTGTTTGTTTTTAGTCCTTCCTCTTTTGTTTGTTTTTAGTCCTTCCTCTATTTCTGATGTCCATCCATTTCTATTTGTAACTGTGCTATTTCACAAAAGTTCTGAACCTATATGCATTTTACAGACCCAGTATGTTTTACATTTGTTATCTTGTTGTTACTAGTCCCAACCTTCAGCTCCATTCAACCTCTCCCATCTGTCTCTCAACATCATCCATTTTGGATTTCTATTTGCCATATATTTTTCAACTGTGCTGTGATGCTTCACAAACGACTTTGTCGTTACTTCACCTTGCCTTCTGATGGCCTTACCCCTATCCAGGAGGGACTACATTGATTTGGGAAAACCTCTCTCTCTCTCACTGGCCGTGCCTATGCCAAAATAAATATTATAGTATGTGAAATGTTGAAAGTAGTACTCTGAATGAGTCATCTAATGCGCGATTGCACTGACTCCCGATGTTTGGCAGAACGGATGATGGGGGTACTGTAAACATAATTATAATAATTAATAATCAAAAAGAGATAAATCTTCTCATACCTGCATTACATTGAGACACGATCACGTCTTTATTTCCATTTTGTGAGAATACTTGGGAACAGATTTCCTAAATGAAATTAATTTTTAGCACATTTCCTGATTTGACTCAAAACAAAAATCTCCCCCTAATTTTTTAAAATATAGATTTTCTTTTACAAAAATCTCTTGCGGGCCGACCCCTGCCCTTTATAGTGCACTACTTTTGAACAGAACCCTATGGGTGCTATTTGGGACGCATTCATTTTCTTTCTGCATGAGCAAACCAACGGTAGTAACATGTAGTTGAATAATAATAATACAAAAATCTCCAAATATTCGGCGGTAATCCACAGACAGAGTGGTTTAGTTATTGCATGTTTTTTTACAATGTTTTGCCATTAAGGTGGAGTTCTCATGGCTAAAAGGGTTCTAATACAGCACAAATTGCACCCTATTCCCTATGTAGTACACTACTTTTGACCAGAGCCCTATGCAACCTGTTCAGAATTACTACACTTTAAAGGTAATAGGGTGCCATTTGGGATGCAGATTGATATTTGTAATTAACAAGCTCGGTGTATTATAGTTATTAACACCTAATTAACCCCAGAAGTAGATCAGACCAGACTCCCTTCAGTGAATCCCGCTCAGTCACTTTTGTTGGAGGTTCAGGCTCTTTCTCAATTAGTCTTTCCTAGATTCCTCGCATCAGCTCTCCTTTCGTCCTTCTCAAAATGCATTGGAGCAGAAGGCCCAAGGGGAGGGCCTTGGATTGTCTCCTCCAATACGGTTGAGAAGGAGGTGAGGAGATAGGATGCGAGGAATCACAGGATGCCAGTGTGTGCCAGTGTCAAGAGAGGAAGACAAATGGTTTGGAAATGGAGTCGAACAATAGTACAGTGTCTGTATGTACTGCATCTATTCAGGACTTATACTGGCACACATACTGAGTGCCGAACTACAGCTGTGTGTGTGTGTGTATTTGTATTTATTATGGATCCCCATTTGCCAAGGCAGCAGCTACTCTTCCTGGGGTTCAGCTAAATTAAGGCAGTTATACAATTTAAAAAACATTACAATACATTCAAAACAGATTTCACAACACAGGCCCCAACTATACTACCACATTATCTACTACACAAGATCCATGTGTACATGTGTGTATAGTGCGTATGTTATCGTGTGTGTGTGCGTGACATTATGACAGAGTATTGCATAGGGACTCCTCACTCCTTTACACATGGTGGTTATATAAAAAAGTGCCTCAGCAGTCAAGTTTACAAAGAAACAAAACAAAAATTCTTATTATGGTGCCTTTTGTATCATCATAGGTTTTTGCTCTGAACTGAAAGTGCTATCCATCTCCAAAACGTGACTGCTTACTTAGGGATTGTATTACCAGTGAAGTAATTAACAAAATACTACAATATCGTTTTTTGGAGTGGTATTCCTGGAAAGGCATGCAAGTTAACATTGAGTTAGCGTAGCGCAGTCCGCCGCCATTCATTACCGCAAAAATGGAAGTGGAAAAAGGAACTTGTCTGTCAGCCCTACATTAAAGAGCATATGGTTAAAGAAAATTGTGATAAATAAAACTGCTATATTATTAATTTAAGGACCCCAGAAAATTGACAGGCGTGCCATATAGATTGCAAAATAGTTGGGAAGAGATTTTACGGACCGATTCGCAAAAGCTTTCAATTTAAAATATTATACAAAATTCTTGCAACCAATAGAATGTCATTTATATAGGAGGATACAACCTTCACAGCTCTGCAGATTTTGCAGCGAAGAGGCAGAATCATTAGATAATTTGTTTTGGTACAGTCTATACGTAGTTTGTTTTTGGTCACAGGTCCAAGAATGGCTGAAGAATTTCAATATTTACCTGGAGCTAACCCTGCTTTGACAGTTGTTCTAAAGAGGAGACCAAGGCGCAGCGTGGTAAGCAAACATAACTCTAATTAAAGAGAGACCACTGAACAAAACGAACCATGAAGCAATATGGCTGGTGCAGACCAGGCAACTAAACATAGAATAACAACCCACAAAATAACCAAGGAATATGGCTACCTAAATATGGTTCCCAATCAGAGACAACGATAAACAGTTGCCTCTGATTGAGAACCAATCTAGGCAACCATAGACATATAAACACCTAGACTAGAAAAACCCCTAGACATACATAAAACCCTAGACAATACAAAAACTAAACAAACCATCCTTGTCACACCCTGACCTAACCAAACAATAAAGAAAACAAAGATAACTAAGGTCAGGGTGTGACACCTGCAGATAGCACTACTGGGCGATCTGAATGTCATAGTCAATCGATCAATAAAATAGCAATACTTTTAGCAAAAAAATGATTTTACATTTACAATCTGTATAAATGTCAAAGGAATTCTACAATTCCTATATGTGTTCATTAACCAATTCAATTTAAATCACTGTCTGTTTCTAAGAATTTTTAAGATCCTTATTTGCATAAAATGGACAGAGACCAGTCTACCAAAATTAGCCAATAGCATTTATTCTCGAGAGCGCTGCTCATAGAACCACGTACAACAGTTTATATATCACATATGACGTCATAGGTTTTGAAATGTCTCTCCTCCTCTCGGCCAGGACAAAGCAGGTTCAAAAGTTCATGCCAACTCACTAGCGCACATACCTGACACACTATATCTGGATTAACTCCTGAAGTCTCACCATAGTTTATTACCACTTAGCAGACAGTTCCAGATACGGACAACCTGGAGGGACTCTCACTCTTATTTATCATCACAGAGTTATAGCTGAGTCGGTTCAAACATATGTTAAGGATCCTCTTTGCTTACTTTATACACAGACATACATTCCTTCTTCCACAATGGTTATCATTTCCAATTACCCCTTATCCTATAAATCAGATATAGTAAAACAGGGTAGAATTCAATTAGTTATAGTTGTAGTTAAAATGTATACATTGTTTAGCCATTATTCATAAAATTTATAACAATAAACAATGAGAATAGAAAGGTTCTGAACTTTTGTGAAACATCACAGCACAGTTAAAAAATATATGGCAAATAGAAATCCAATATGGATGTTGTTAAGAGATAGATGGGAGGGGTTGAATGGAGCTGAAGGGTGGGACTAATAGCAAGATAAAACATGTAAAACATACGGGGTCTGTCAAATGTATATATGTTCAGAACTTTTGTGAAATAAAAATCAAACCGGATGGACATCAGAAACAGATGGGAGAGGTTGAGGGTAGAGGAAGGACAGGAGTAAAAACAAACCAAGTAGAACTATTGTAAAATAGACTGTGTCCATGAAATGGAGGGGTGGTAGGGTTGGAGGGTAGTAAAGCAAATATATTTATATATTTGTATATATATGTATGTGTATGTATTTGTATGTATGTATTTGTATATGTATGTATTTATATGTATGTATGTATATGTGTGTATATATAAATATTTGCCCCCAAAAATATGGGGGATTGGAAGAAGATGCAGACAATTACATTGATGGAAGCTACAATCTATGTGCAATATTAAAGCTGATCTACCCCCTAAAAAATATATATAATACAAATTATAATAATAATAACAATTAGCCATTTCTGAGGCTGGTAACTCTAATGAACTCATCGTATGCTTTTTGCGACTGTTGTTCTTATTTTGCTTATTTGACCTGTTCTTGCCATAATATGGACTTGGTCTTTTACCAAATAGGGCTATCCTTTGTATACCAACCCTACCTTGTCACAACACAACTGATTGGCTCAAACACACTAAGAAAGAAAGATATTCCACAAAATAACTTTTAACAAGGCACACCTGTTAATTGAAATTAATTCCAGGTGACTACCTCATGAAGCTGGTTGAGAGAATGCCAAGAGTATGCAAAGCTGTCATCAAGGCAAAGGGCTGAAGAAGACTTTGAAGAAACTCAAATATTGTTTTACACTTTTTTGGTTAATATATGATTCCATATGTGTTATTTTATAGTCTTGATTTCTTCACTAACTGTTCTGATTATTTATTTACAAGTTCATTACAATTAGCTTTTTGCTTTAGCGCAATCTGTACCTGATAGAGCAGATCTAGTCTCACGTGTGGAAGCAAGCCATCTGGCGCTGAGAGACTCACTGGGATGGAGACGAGCAGACCCAGAAGATCTGACTGAACGGACGCACATTTGAGTGCCCCAGGACGGTCTCTTTACCTTGTGCTGTGACAATTTATGTTATGAAATCCTGCAATTTCAATGGGGCAGTTCCTCCTCAGAAAATAGATGGCAAAACAATCCAAGCAATGTTGGCACATTCTATGCAAAGTCACTGAGTGGCAGTGAAGTACATTGCATTTGGAAATGATTCAGACCCCTTCACCTTTTCCACATTTTGATACGTTTACGTTTAAATCAACATTTTCCTCATCAATCTACACACAATAACCCATAATGACAAAGCAAAACAGTTTTTTAGAAATGTTAGCAAATTTCTTTGCCACTGCCTATGAATGTTAAAATGTGACACACACACACACACACACACACACACACACACACACACACACACACACACACACACACACACACACACACACACACACACACACACACACACACACACACACACACACACACACACACACACACACACACACACACACACACACACACACACACACACACACACACACACACGCGCACCCTGATCTGTCTACATGATCCAAACAATTTGCCTTTGTGAAACATCGTGGAGCTTCAGTTGATGGAAACCCAGCTAGCAATGAGAAATCGGCACAGAAGTGGCCCTCTTCCGGGGGCCGGAACTGATTGAATCGGCCTGGAATCAAAATGAATGACTGCCAATTACATCAGACTGTTTCCGTCTACCGGAATACAGCTGACTTTGCCAGCATCTTACCAGAATGCCGTGACGTCGACCGAGTCTGACTCTCAGCCGAGTGCCTGGACTCTCAGCCATCTGGGAACATCTTAAGGGTTTGACGGAATTCTTACCCGCTTCCTTTAAAAATGGCAAAACAACGTTCTTCTATAGCATATTTTTATAGCACATTTTATTAACTGCATTGGCACTCTGGTTATTGACAGCGGGCCATCTAGACTGTTCAAACTGACAAGGAACATTGATGAATGTGAAAACGTCTTACTTTTCATATGTTTTTAACTTCTCAGCAAATTAAAGGCCTTAGTTAGAAAGGCTAAAATACACTTAATTGGAAAGACTATTGGGTGCTAATTGTGTAGCAATGAAATATCTTAGAATTATCTGTTCGCGGAAGACTTGCAAATATTCGTATAGTCTCACCTGGATGGAAGCTGTATCGTGAGTTATCAGTCCACTCTATTTACTTCACATGTCATAAACCGTTCAGTGGGCATTGTTTACTGTTATTATGGATTATTTTTATTAGAGGCCTGCACATTTAGCGTTGTCGTGTCTTTACTATCATTAACTGAAGACTGATAGTTTTTATCAAAGATTCTCTGTAATTAGTTACAGCGCAATCAACTGATTAATCACGTAACTAATTAACTAGGAAGTCGGGGCACCAAGGAAAAATATTCAGATTACAAAGTTATAATTTCCTAAAATAACTTTTCAGATATTTTATCTGATCAATTAGTCTTCGAATTAATGAATTATTTACTTTACCTCACGTTAGTCTCATTCCAAACGTCGTAAATTGTTGGTCATCTGCACGAACCCAGTCTTCACTATGAGTCATCCATACATCAATTGTCTTAAATCATTTATTTATTTCTAACTAATAAGTAATTCACAGAAATGCATAAACAAACAAACAAACAAGGTAAATGTGGTTACATGAAATGATAGGAGAATGTGCCCTAGTGTGCTAAACCGGCATGGCGGCTTGTTAGACAAAAGGGGGAGTGGGGGTCGACTAAGAAGTCACTACAGTTAATGATTATAACAATTGAAATGCTAATCCTTTACACATGAACGCAATCAATATATATATTTACACTCAGTGTGTCGTGTTGATCGCTGGTGAAAAGTTTGTGTCTTTTGTAGAATTGTCCGTCTCTCTCCCTCTCTCTCTCGGTTGTGGTTAAAGGGGATAGTTCAAAGTGACATTCATTAATTTGTTATAGAGTGGATGTTTCGGCGGTTGTAGTTCTTCGCGTTCAATGATACCGAATTCCTAGCTGCAGACTAGTAATAAATATCAAAGATTTGTTCTTATTCTGTCAGTATCGATAGTCTAAGAGGTTAACCACGTGGTATGGTTAAAAGATTCAGCAATGGTCTACAACCTTTAGCCATCTTGTAATTGAGTTAAGCTTGGTCTGCTGATCGAAAACCCGAGTGGGGTTTTTATTGGGAATGGCAGAAAAGGCTGTCCCAGGATGTCTGACCCTAACTGGGCTCAGAGGCGGTCCTCTGATTTTGTTCAAATCAAAAGGGAATTGTATTTTTCTTCATTAAACAGTCCAAAATCATATTACACAATTATACAAACAGTATCATACTCACTCATTCATCTTATACAACAATTAGATGTAAACCTCATATCTGAAGCTATTATATAAACAGTGTTATGGTAATGTGGCCACACCGTCTCCCATAAGCTTCCCAAGTTGTGACAAACGGACCAGTTTGTAGCTGAATTCTTCACCGATCTTTTAGACTTTCTCCGGAACATGACATTTGTTCGTACCTCAAGTTCTGTGAGGTGGAAGGATTTCCTTTGTTCTCCATGAAAAACTACTCTCTATAACTGTGTCCATGAGGTCTTCTCAGGAATTTACAACCTCTGACCACAGCAGCCTAGTTGAAGGAGGCAAGGGGGAGGCAGGGAGAGGGGGATGGGCTTGCTATAACCAAAGAGGCCAACGTCATGACAGCATGCATAATACTCTATGCCTTCAGAAAGTATTCACACCCCTTGACTTTTTCCAATTTTTTTTGCATTTCAGCCTGAACTTTGTATTAATTCCATTTAGATTTTTTTGTCACTGGCCTACACATAATACCCCATAATGTAGAAGTGAAATTTTGTTTTTTGAATTATTCACAAATTAATTTTAAAATCAAAAGCTTGAGTCAATTAGTATTCAAACCCTTTGTATGGCAAGCCTAAATAAGTTAATGAGTAGAAATGTGCTTAACAAGTCACATAATAATTTGCATGGACTCACTCTGTGTGCAATAATAGTGGTTAACATGATTGACTGCCTTATCTCTGTACCCCACACATACAATGATCTGTACTGTCAATTTATCGAGTAGTGAATTTCAAACACAGATTCAACCACAAGACTAGGGAGGTTTTCCAATGCCTTGCAAAGAAGGGCACCTATTGGTAGATTGGTAAAAATACAAAATAAAGCAGACATTGAATATCCCTTTGAGCAGGAAGTTATTAATTACACTTTGGATGGTGAATCAATACACCCAATATTGATACAGGCGTCCTCCCTAACTCGGTTCCCGGAGTTGAAGGAAACCACTCAGGGACTGCCTGTACAGAATAACATTTTTCCAAAACATGCATCCTATTTGCAACAAGGCAAAGGCAAAAAGTTTTTTTTAAATATTGTCACATACACCAGATAGGTGCAGTTTTACAGGAGCAGCCATAGTAGTACGGTGCACCTGGAGCAAATTAGGGTTAAGTGCCTTGCACAAAGACACGTAGACAGATTTTTCATCTTGTCAGCTTAGGTATTTGAACCAGCGACTTATCGATTACTGGCCTAATGTTTTAACCGCTAGGCTAAAATTATACTGCAAAGATGAGGCAAAACAATTCACTTTTTGTCCTGAATCCAATACAACACATTACTGAGTACCACTCTTCATATTCTCAAGCATAGTGGTGACTGCATCATGTTACTTGTATGCTTGTAATGTTAAGGACTGGGGAGTTTTTCCGGATAAAAAAGAAATGGAATGAAGCTAAGCACAGGCAAAATCCCAGAGGAAAACTGGTTCAGTCTGCTCTCCACCAGACACTGGGAGAATAATTTCCCCTTCAGCAGGACAATAACCTAAAACACAAGGCCAAATCTACACTGGAGTTGCTTACCAAGAATGTGAGTGGCCAAGTTACAGTTTGGACTCTAATCTGCTTGAAAATCAATGACAAGACCTGAAAATGGTCGTCCAGCAATGATCAACAACCAATTTTACAGTGCTTGAAGCATTTTGAAAAGAATAATAGGCACATATTTCACAATCCAGATGTGGAAAGCTCTTAATAGCTTACCCAGAAAGACTCAAAGCTGTAATCGCTGCCAAAGTTGCTTCTACAAAGTATCGACTCAGGTGTGTGAATACTTATGTAAATGAGTTATTTTCAATAAATTAGCAAATATTTATAAAAACATGTTTTCACTTTGACATTATAGGGTATTGTGTGTAGAAAAATATTTAATCCATTTTGAATTTAGGCTGAGTTAAGGGGTATGAATAGTTTCTGAAGGCACTGTATTCTGGGACGGTTTAGCATTTGTAAGACGGCTCTTGAATTCCTCATGATACAGGGTGAAGTCACCACATGATCCAGGGGCTGTCCCCTGGATCCATTTATAGAAAGTAGGACACTAGTGGGTTTAGGCATCTCTTGCTGTTTCTTATCCTCTTCCCCACTCTCTCTCTTTTTCAGGCGAGTCCCGCTCCAATAATTATCAACACCGACACTCTGGAGAGCGTACCTTACGTGAGTTCCTTTTTATGCTTCGCCCCATTTTTTATGTTGCATTTGATTATATTTTGGAAAATCGTTTAGTTATGTTTATAAGCACAAACAACATATATTTCCCTGCGTACTCATTTTAAGTAGTCTTTATTAGCCATATGAGAGGGGAATTATGTTTTGAGGACGGATTTGTCAAAGGACACAATGTTATATTCTTAAATATTTATCTGAAACACAATATACAGTATATGGGCAAAACAAATAAGGCCGCTGTTGTGAATTATTGATAGTTTTTATAAATCAAACACCAACACAGGACCACTGATTTGTACAGCCCAAAAGCCTGCATTTTGGTTTGGCATCAGAACTTTTCTCTTAACAGATATGTATTATTGATGCCTTCTCTTTGTTGGCACTGGGATTCTGGTGGGACGAAGTGCTTCAAAAGCCATTTGGACGCAATTTGGAGTGAGATGGTAAATGAATGAGGAAGATTTAGGGTGAAAGTAAAGTAAGGTGCTGTATGAAATGTAATCTGTTGTAGTAGAGGAAGGGAATGTCATGGGTTTTTTAAACATAATTAGAAGCTATAAAGCGACTTGTTTAGTGACACGTAGCCGGTCCAGTCAGCTACACTGTATACAAACAGTAGCATCTTCTTGATGACTCTGTCCTTCAAGAAAGCTGCAGCAAATTACATTTTAACATAATGAACAGAGCAGAGAACTCATCACTGTAATGGAAGACAGTTGCATAATACAAAGCCTGGAAGAAGCATGTTATTTCCTCATGATGCTAATCACATTTTGTCCCTCGACTGTTTCCAATAAATGTCAGTAAACATCCTTGGAAATGCCACTTTGTTTCTGAATGACCTGCCAAAAGTTGTTTACTATTTCACTGCTTTGCCTCTTAGCTCATTCACTGCCTGTTCTAGACAAAAAATACTGAAGATTCCAGAAGAGCACCATTCTCAATTATATAGCCATGACTTCCATCCCCCGTGTCCACATTTACTGGTCACAAGCTTGTCAGTGTTATTATTAAGCAATAAGGCACGGGAGGGGTGTGGGGGTGGTTTATGGCCAATATATCACGGCTAAGGGCTGTTCATAAGCACAGTGCAACACAGAGTATATTGGCCAGATATCACACCCCCAAGAATATTGCCCATATATCACACCCCCAAATTGCCTTATTGCTATTATAAACTGGCTGCCAATGTAATAAGAGCAGTGAAAATACATGTTTGTCATACCCGTGATATATGGTCTGATATACCATGGTTGTCAGCCAATCAGTATTAAGAGCTCGAGCCACCCAGTTTGTAATTGCATTTCACTGTTCCAAAGAAGCTGAAAGATCTGTAATAGATTGTTTTACCCATATAGCATATATTGTGATTCAGATAAATATTCAAGAATATAACATTGTGTCAATTGACAAATCCGTCCTCAAAACATAATTCCCCTCTCATATGGCTAATAAAGACTACTTAAAGTGAGTACACAGGGCGGCAGGTTAATGGTTAGAGTGTTGGACTAGTAACCGGAAGGTTGCAAGTTCAAACCCCAAGCTGACAAGGTACAAATCTGTTGTTTTACCCCTGAACAGGCAGTTAACCCACTGTTCCTAGGCCGTCATTGAAAATAAGAATTTGTTCTTAACTGACTTGCCTAGTAAAATGAAAATTAAAAAAATTTCTCACAGCATCAAGTTGGTCCTGTATCACTCAGTTGATAGAGCATGGAGTTGCAATGGTTTTGGTTCCTGCTGGGGCCACCAATACAAAAATAATGTAAGTCACCTAGGATAAAAGCATCTCCTAAATGGCATATATTATTATATTGCTATTGTTACCCATCCATCTCTAACTCGACCTAAGCCGTATCATTTCACAAACCATGAAGTCATCAACACTCATATAGGTAATTTGAAAGAAATTATGTTTGAAGGATGCCCAATGCAAATAGGTCAAATGGTATATAATTGTACATCCAACATGAAGTATTCTGAGGTGATTCTCAGCACATAATGTTCTTCCCCTTTGTGGATACTTAAATAAGAAGAAACTGCAAAGCATACATCATCACACAGGAAGTTTCCTCCAAAGCTGCGTGGCCTGCATTCTCCGGTCAGAAGTGCAGGGTAAGGGGAGGCAGAGCGGGCATCACTGAATCCTCTCTATTTCCTGTAGGTGGCAGGGCCTGGATAGCACAAGAGTGATGAATTTCCCTGGAAAACCAAGTGTTAACTCTAGATTTCCCTCTGCAGACCGTGCTTCCCTTCTCCCTCTGCAGACCGTGTTTCCCTTCTCCCTCTGCAGACCGTGTTTCCCTTCTCCCTCTGCAGACCGTGCTTCCCTTTTCCCTCTGCAGACCATGCTTCTCTTCTCCCTCTGCAGATCGTGCTTCTTTAAAGGGGCAATTTGGCATTGGTACATCCATTTTTGGACTTTTAATGTAATACTGTATACAGACTTCATGGTCTGTTGTCCTATGTTTCAAGGTCTGTTTTCTGGAATTCCTTGTTCTGTCGTCCTGACTTTCATATTCTGTTATCCTGAGTTCCTTGGTCTGTGGTCCTGACTTTCGTGGTCTGTCGTCCTGAATTTCCTGGTCTATCGTCCTGACTTTCATGGTCTGTTGTCCTGAGTTGCATGGTCTGTCATCCTGAGTTTCATATTCTGTTGTCCTGAGTTCTTTGGTCTTTCGTCCTGACTTTCGTGGTCTGTCGTCCTGAATTTCCTGGTCTGTCGTCCTGACTTTCATATTCTGTTGTCTGGAATTACTTGGTCTGTCGTTCTGACTTTCATGGTCTGTCGTCCTGACTTTCACGGTCTGTTGTCCTGAGTTGCATGGTCTGTTGTCCTGAGTTTTTTGGTTTTGTCATCCTGACTTTCGTGGTCTGTCGTCCTGACTTACATGGGCTGTAGTTCTGACTCTCATGGTCTGTCGTCCACACTTTCATGGTCTGTTGTCCTGAGTTGCATGGTCTGTTGTCCTGACTTTCATGGTCGGTCATCCTGACTTTCATGGCCTGTTGTTCTGACTTTCATGGTCTGTCGCCCTGAATTTCCTGGCCTGTTGTTCTGACTTTCATGGTCTGTCGTCCTGACTTTCATGGTCTGTTGTCCCGAGTTGCATGGTCTGTTGTCCTGAGTTTCATGGCCTGTTGTCATGACTATCATGGTCTGTCGTCCTGACTTTCATGGTCTGTTGTCCTGAGTTGCATGGTCTGTTGTCCTGAGTTCATTGGTCTGTCGTCCTGACTTTCGTGGTCTGTCGTCCTGACTTTCGTGGTCTGTCGTCCTGACTTTCGTGGTCTGTCGTCCTGAATTTCATGGTCTGTCATCCTGAATTTTATGGTCTGTCGTCCTGAATTTCATGGTCTATGATCCTGACTTTCATAGTCTGTTGTCCTGACTCTCCTGATCTGTTGTCCTGAGTTTCATGGCCTGTTGTCCTGACTTTCATGACCAGTTGTCCTCAGTTTCATGTTCTGTTGTCCTGACTTTCATGTTCTGTTGTCCTGACTTTCATGGTCTGTCATCCTGACTTTCATAGCCTGTTGTCCTGACTTTCATGGTCTGTTGTCCTGACTTTCATGGCCAGTTGTCCTCAGTTTCATGGAATAGTGTCCTGACTTTCATGGCCAGTTGTTCTGAGTTTCATGGTCTGTTGTCCTGAGTTTCATGGTCTGTCGTCCTGACTTTCATGGTCTGTCATCCTGACTTTCATGGTCTGTCATCCTGACTTTCATGGTCTGTTGTCCTGACTTTCATGGCCAGTTGTTCTGAGTTTCATGGTCTGTTGTCCTGAGTTTCATGGTCTGTCGTCCTGACTTCCATGGCCAGTTGTCCTCAGTTTCATGGAATAGTGTCCTGACTTTCATGGCCAGTTGTCTTCAGTTTCAAGGAATAGTGTCCTGACTTTCATTGCCAGTTGTTCTGAGTTTCATGGTCTGTTGTCCTGAGTTTCTTGGTCTGTTGTCCTGAGTTTCTTGGTCTGTTGTCCTGAGTTTCATGGTCTGTCATCCTAAGTTTCATGGTCCGTTGTCCTGAGTTGCATGGTCTGTTGTCCTGAGTTCATTGGTCTGTCGTCCTGACTTTCATGGTCTGTCATCCTGAATTTCATGGTCTATGATCCTGACTTTCATAGTCTGTTGTCCTGACTTACATGACCAGTTGTCCTCAGTTTTATGTTCTGTTGTCCTGACTTTCATGATCTGTCATCCTGACTTTCATGGCCTGTTGTCCTGACTTTCATGGTCTGTTGTCCTGACTTTCATGGCCAGTTGTCCTCAGTTTCATGGAATAGTGTCCTGACTTTCATGGCCAGTTGTTCTGAGTTTCATGGTCTGTTGTCCTGAGTTTCATGGTCTGTTGTCCGGAATTATTCAGTTTGCCGTCTTGACTTTCATGGTCCGTCGTCCTGACTTTCATGGTCTGTTGTCCTGAGTTGCATGGTCTGTTGTCTTGAGTTCCTTTGTCTGTCGTCCTAACTTTCATGGTCTGTCGTCCTGACTTTCATGGTCTGTTGTCCCGAGTTCCTTGGTCTGTCGTCCTGACTTTCATGGCCTGTTGTTCTGACTTTCATGGTCTACCTCCTGACTTTCATGGCCAGTTGTTCTGAGTTTCATGGTCTGTTGTCCTGAGTTTCATGGTCTGTTGTCCTGACTTTAATGGTCTGTTGTCCTGACTTTCTTGACCAGTTGTCCTCAGTTTCATGTTCTGTTGTCCTGACTTTCATGGTCTGCCATCCTGACTTTCATAGCCTGTTGTCCTGACTTTCATGGCCAGTTGTACTCAGTTTCATGGAATAGTGTCTTGACTTTCATGGTCTGTTGTTCTGACTTTCATGGTCTGTCGTCCTGACTTTCATGGTCTGTTGTCCCGAGTTCCGTGGTCTGACGTCCTGAATTTCCTGGTCTGTCTTCCTGAATGTCATGGTCTGTCGTCCTGAGTTTCCTGGTCTGTCATCCTGACTTTCATGGTCTGTCGTCCTAACTTTCATGGTCTGTTGTCCGGAATTACGCAGTCTGTCGTCTTGACTTTCATAGTCTGTCGTCCTGACTTTCATGGTCTGTTGTCCTGAGTTTCATGGTCTGTTGTCCGGAATTACTCAGTTTGCCATCTTGACTTTCATGGTCTGTCATCCTGACTTTCATGTCCTGTCGTCCTAACTTTCATGGTCTGTCGTACTGACTTTCATGGTCTGTTGTCCTGAGTTCATTGGTCTGCCGTCCTGACTTTCGTGGTCTGTTGTCCTGAGTTGCATGGTCTGTTGTCCTGAGTTCATTGGTCTGCCGTCCTGATTTTCGTGGTCTGTCGTCCTGACTTTCGTGGTCTGTCATCCTGAATTTTATGGTCTGTCGTCCTAAATTTCATGGTCTATGATCCTGACTTTCATAGTCTGTTGTCCTGATTCTCCTGATCTGTTGTCCTGACTTTCATGGTCTGTTGTCCTGAATTTCATGGTTTGTTGTCCTGAGTTGTATGGTCTGTTGTCCTAAGTTCATTGGTCTGCCATCCTGACTTTCGTGGTCTGTCGTCCTGACTTTCGTGGTCTGTCGTCCTGAATTTCATGGTCTGCCATCCTGAATTGTATGGTCTGTTGTCCTGAATTTCATGGTCTATGATCCTGACTTTCATAGTCTGTTGACCTGACTCTCCTGATCTGTTGTCCTGAGTTTCATGGCCTGTTGTCCTGACTTTCATGACCAGTTGTACTCAGTTTCATGGAATAGTGTTCTGACTTCCATGTCCAGTTGTTCTGAGTTTCATGTTCTGTTGTCCTGACTTTCATGGTCTGTCATCCTGACATTCATAGCCTGTTGTCCTGACTTTCATGACCAGTTGTCCTCAGTTTCATGTTCTGTTGTCCTGACTTTCATAGCCTGTTGTCCTGACTTTCATGGTCTGTTGTCCTGACTTTCATTGCCAGTTGTACTCAGTTTCATGGAATAGTGTCCTGACTTCCATGGCCAGTTGTTCTGACTTTCGTGGTCTGTTGTCCTGAGTTTCATGGTCTGTCGTCCTGAGTTTCATGGTCTGTTGTCTGGAATTACTCAGTTTACCGTCTTGACTTTCATGGTCCGACGTCCTGAGTTTCATGGTCTGTTGTCCTGAGTTTCTTGGTCTGTTGTCCTGAGTTTCTTGGTCTGTTGTCCTGAGTTTCATGGTCTGTTGTCCCTAGTTTCATGGTCTGTTGTCCTGAGTTGCATGGTCTGTCGCCCTGACTTTCGTGGTCTGTCGTCCTGAATTTCATGGTCTGCCATCCTGAATTGTGTGGTCTGTCGTCCTGAATTTCATGGTCTATGATCCTGACTTTCATAGTCTGTTGTCCTGACTTTCATGGTCTGCCATCCTGACTTTCATGGTCTGTTGTCCTGAATTGTATGGTCTGTTTGTCCTAAGTTCATTGGTTTGCCGTCCTGACTTTTCTGGTCTGTCGTCCTGACTTTCGTGGTCTGTCGTCCTGAATTTCATGGTCTGCCATACTGAATTGTATGGTCTGTTGTCCTGAATTTCATGGTCTATGATCCTGACTTTCATAGTCTGTTGACCTGACTCTCCTGATCTGTTGTCCTGAGTTTCATGGCCTGTTGTCCTGACTTTCATGACCAGTTGTACTCAGTTTCATGGAATAGTGTCCTGACTTCCATGGCCAGTTGTTCTGAGTTTCATGGTCTGTTGTCCTCAGTTTCATGTTCTGTTGTCCTGACTTTCATGGTCTGTCATCCTGACATTCATAGCCTGTAGTCCTGACTTTCATGACCAGTTGTCCTCAGTTTCATGTTCTGTTGTCCTGACTTTCATGGTCTGCCATCCTGACTTTCATAGCCTGTTGTCCTGACTTTCATGGTCTGTTGTCCTGACTTTCATGGCCAGTTGTACTCAGTTTCATGGAATAGTGTCCTGACTTTCATGGCCAGTTGTTCTGAGTTTCATGGTCTGTTGTCGACAGTTTCATGTTCTGTTGTCCTGACTTTCATGGTCTGTCATCCTGACATTCATAGCCTGTTGTCCTGACTTTCATGACCAGTTGTCCTCAGTATCATGTTCTGTTGTCCTGACTTTCATGGTCTGCCATCCTGACTTTCATAGCCTGTTGTCCTGACTTTCATGACCAGTTGTCCTCAGTATCATGTTCTGTTGTCCTGACTTTCATGGTCTGTCATCCTGACATTCATAGCCTGTTGTCCTGACTTTCATGACCAGTTGTCCTGACTTTCATGGTCTGTTGTCCTGACTTTCATGGCCAGTTGTACTCAGTTTCATGGAATAGTGTCCTGACTTTCATGGCCAGTTGTTCTGAGTTTCATGGTCTGTTGTCCTGAGTTTCATGGTCTGTCGTCCTGAGTTTCATGGTCTGTTGTCCGGAATTATTCAGTTTGCCGTCTTGACTTTCATGGTCCGTCGTCCTGACTTTCATGGTCTGTTGTCCTGAGTTGCATGGTCTGTTGTCTTGAGTTCCTTTGTCTGTCGTCCTGACTTTCATGGTCTGTCGTCCTGACTTTCATTACATTTACATTTACATTTAAGTCATTTAGCAGACGCTCTTATCCAGAGCGACTTACAAATTGGTGCATTCACCTTATGACATCCAGTGGAACAGTCACTTTACAATAGTGCATCTAAATCTTAAAGGGGGGGGGTGAGAGGGATTACTTATCCTATCCTAGGTATTCCTTAAAGAGGTGGGGTTTCAGGTGTCTCCGGAAGGTGGTGATTGACTCCGCTGTCCTGGTGTCGTGAGGGAGTTTGTTCCACCATTGGGGGGTCAGAGCAGCGAACAGTTTTGACTGGGCTGAGCGGGAGCTGTACTTCCTCAGTGGTAGGGAGGCGAGCAGGCCAGAGGTGGATGAACGCAGTGCCCTTGTTTGGGTGTAGGGCCTGATCAGAGCCTGGAGGTACTGAGGTGCCGTTCCCCTCACAGCTCCGTAGGCAAGCACCATGGTCTTGTAGCGGATGCGATGTACTCAGTTTCATGGAATAGTGTCTTGACTTTCATGGTCTGTTGTCCCGAGTTCCTTGGTCTGTCGTCCTGACTTTCATGGCCTGTTGTTCTGACTTTCATGGTCTACCTCCTGACTTTCATGGTCTACCTCCTGACTTTCATGGCCAGTTGTTCTGAGTTTCATGGTCTGTTGTCCTGAGTTTCATGGTCTGTTGTCCTGACTTTAATGGTCTGTTGTCCTGACTTTCATGACCAGTTGTCCTCAGTTTCATGTTCTGTTGTCCTGACTTTCATGGTCTGCCATCCTGACTTTCATAGCCTGTTGTCCTGACTTTCATGGTCTGTTGTCCTGACTTTGATGGCCAGTTGTACTCAGTTTCATGGAATAGTGTCTTGACTTTTATGGTCTGTTGTTCTGACTTTCATGGTCTGTCGTCCTGACTTTCATGGTCTGTTGTCCCGAGTTCCTTGGTCTGTTGTCCCGAGTTCCGTGGTCTGACGTCCTGAATTTCCTGGTCTGTCTTCCTGAATGTCATGGTCTGTCGTCCTGAGTTTCCTGGTCTGTCATCCTGACTTTCATGGTCTGTTGTCCTGAGTTTCATGGTCTGTTGTCCGGAATTACTCAGTTTGCCGTCTTGAGTTTCATGGTCTGTCATCCTGACTTTCATGTCCTGTCGTCCTAACTTTCATGGTCTGTTGTCCGGAATTACTCAGTCTGTCGTCTTGACTTTCATGGTCTGTTGTCCTGTTTCTCCTGATCTGTTGTCCTGACTTTCATGGTCTGTTGTCCTGACTTTCATGGTTTGTTGTCGTGAGTTGTATGGTCTGTTGTCCTAAGTTTATTGGTCTGCCGTCCTGACTTTCGTGGTCTGTCGTCCTGACCTTCGTGGTCTGTCGTCCTGAATTTCATGGTCTGCCATCCTGAATTGTATGGTCTGCTGTCCTGAATTTCATGGTCTATGATCCTGACTTTCATAGTCTGTTGACCTGACTCTCCTGATCTGTTGTCCTGAGTTTCATGGCCTGTTGTCCTGACTTTCATGACCAGTTGTACTCAGTTTCATGGAATAGTGTCCTGACTTCCATGGCCAGTTGTTCTGAGTTTCATGGTCTGTTGTCCTGACTTTCATAGTCTGTCATCCTGACATTCATAGCCTGTTATCCTGACTTTCATGGCCAGTTGTTTTCAGTTTCAAGGAATAGTGTCCTGAGTTTCATGGTCTGTTGTCCTGATTTTCTTGGTCTGTTGTACTGAGTTTCATGGTCTGTCGTCCTGAGTTTCATGGTCTGTCGTCCTGAGTTTCATGGTCTGTTGTCCTGAGTTTCATGGTCTGTTGTCCTGAGTTTCATGGTCTGTTGTCCTGAGTTGCATGGTCTGTTGTCCTGAGTTCATTGGTCTGTCGCCCTGACTTTCGTGGTCTGTCGTCCTGAATTTCATGGTCTGCCATCCTGAATTGTGTGGTCTGTCGTCCTGAATTTCATGGTCTATGATCCTGACTTTCATAGTCTGTTGACCTGACTTTCCTGGTCTGTTGTCCTGACTTTCATGGCCAGTTGTACTCAGGTTCATGGAATAGTGTCCTGACTTCCATGGCCAGTTGTTCTGAGTTTCATGGTCTGTTGTCCTGAGTTTCATGGTCTGTTGTCCTGACTTTCATGGTCTGTTGTCCTGAGTTGTATGGTCTGTTGTCCTAAGTTCATTGGTTTGCCGTCCTGACTTTTCTGGTCTGTCGTCCTGACTTTCGTGGTCTGTTGTCCTGAATTTCATGGTCTGCCATCCTGAATTGTATGGTCTGTTGTCCTGAATTTCATGGTCTATGATCCTGACTTTCATAGTCTGTTGACCTGACTCTCCTGATCTGTTGTCCTGAGTTTCATGGCCTGTTGTCCTGACCTTCATGACCAGTTGTACTCAGTTTCATGGAATAGTGTCCTGACTTCCATGTCCAGTTGTTCTGAGTTTCATGTTCTGTTGTCCTCAGTTTCATGTTCTGTTGTCCTGACTTTCATGGTCTGTCATCCTGACATTCATAGCCTGTTGTCCTGACTTTCATGACCAGTTGTCCTTAGTTTCATATTCTGTTGTCCTGACTTTCATGGTCTGTTGTCCTGACTTTCATGGTCTGCCATCCTGACTTTCATAGCCTGTTGTCCTGACTTTCATGGTCTGTTGTCCTGACTTTCATGGCCAGTTGTACTCAGTTTCATGGAATTAGTGTCCTGACTTCCATGTCCAGTTGTTCTGAGTTTCATGGTCTGTTGTCCTGAGTTTCTTGGTCTGTTATCCTGAGTTTCATGGTCTGTTGTCCTGAATTACTCAGTTTACCGTCTTGACTTTCATTGTCCGACGTCCTGAGTTTCATGGTCTGTTGTCCTGAATTGCATGGTCTGTTGTCCTGACTTTCGTGGTCTGTCGTCCTGAATTTCCTAGTCTGTCATCCTGAATGTCATGGTCTGTAGTCCTGAATTTCCTGGTCTGTCGTACTGACTTTCATAATCTGTTGTCTGGAATTCCTTGGTCTGTCATCCTGACTTTCATGGTCAGTTGTCCTGACTTTCATGGTCTGTCGTCCTTACTTTCATGGTCTGTTGTCCTGAGTTGCATGGTCTGTTGTCCTGAGTTTCTTGGTCTGTTGTCCTGAGTTTCATGGTCTATCGTCCTGGGTTTCATGGTCTGTTGTCCTGAGTTGCATGGTCTGTTGTCCTGAGTTCATTGGTCTGTCGCCCTGACTTTTGTGGTCTGTCGTCCTGAATTTCATGGTCTGCCATCCTGAATTGTGTGGTCTGTCGTCCTGAATTTCATGGTCTATGATCCTGACTTTCATAGTCTGTTGACCTGACTCTCCTGATCTGTTGTCCTGAGTTTCATTGCCTGTTGTCCTGACTTTCATGACCAGTTGTCCTCAGTTTCATGTTCTGTTGTCCTGACTTTCATGGTCTGTCATCCTGACTTTCATAGCCTGTTGTCCTGACTTTCATGGTCTGTTGTCCTGACTTTCATGGCCAGTTGTACTCAGGTTCATGGAATAGTGTCCTGACTTCCATGGCCAGTTGTTCTGAGTTTCATGGTCTGTTGTCCTGAGTTTCATGGTCTGTTGTCCTGAGTTTCATGGTCTGTTGTCCTGAGTTTCATGGTCTGTTGTCCTGACTTTCATGGTCTGTTGTCCTGAATTTTCTGGTCTGTCGTCCTGAATGTCATGGTCTGTCGTCCTGAGTTTCATGGTCTGTCGTCCTAACTTTCATGGTCTGTTGTCCGGAATTACTCAGTCTGTCGTCTTGACTTTCATGGTCTGTCGTCCTGACTTTCATGGTCTGTTGTCCTGAGTTGCATGGTCTGTTGTCTGGAATTCCTTTGTCTGTCGTCCTGAATTTCATGGTCTGTCATCCTTTAAGTTATGGTCTGTTGTCCTGACTTTCATATTCTGTCGTCTGGAATTCCTTGGTCTGTCATCCTGACTTTCATGGTCTGTTGTCCTGAATTTCATGGTCTGTCGTCCTGAATTGTGTGGTCTGTCGTCCTGAATTTCATGGTCTATGATCCTGATTTTCATGGCCAGTTGTCCTGACTCTCCTGATCTGTTGTCCTCAGTTTCATGTCCTGTTGTCCTGACTTTCATAGCCTGTTGTCCTGACTTTCATGGCCAGTTGTACTCAGTTTCATGGAATAGTGTCCTGACTTCCATGGCCAGTTGTTCTGAGTTTCATGGTCTGTTGTCCTGAGTTTCATGGTCTGTCGTCCTGAGTTTCATGGTCTGTTGTCCGGAATTACTCAGTTTACCGTCTTGACTTTCATGGTTCGACGTCCTGAGTTTCATGGTCTGTTGTCCTGAGTTGCATGGTCTGTTGTCTTGAGATCCTTTGTCTGTCGTCTTGACTTTCATGGTCTGTCGTCCTGACTTTCGTGGTCTGTCGTCCTGAATTTCCTAGTCTGTCATCCTGAATGTCATGGTCTGTAGTCCTGAATTTCATGGTCTGTCGTACTGACTTTCATAATCTGTTGTCTGGAATTCCTTGGTCTGTCATCCTAACTTTCATGGCCAGTTGTTCTGAGTTTCATGGTCTGTTGTCCTGAGTTTCTTGGTCTGTTGTCCTGAGTTTCATGGTCTGTCGTCCTGAGTTTCATGGTCTGTTGTCCTGAGTTGCATGGTCTGTTGTCCTGAGTTCATTGGTCTGTCGTCCTGACTTTCGTGGTCTGTCGTCCTGAATTTCATGGTCTGTCATCCTTTATTTTATGGTCTGTTGTCCTGAATTTCATGGTCTATGATCCTGACTTTCATAGTCTGTTGTCCTGACTCTCCTGATCTGTTGTCCTGAGTTTCATGGCCTGTTGTCCTGACTTTCATGACCAGTTGTACTCAGTTTCATGGAATAGTGTCCTGACTTTCATGGCCAGTTGTTCTGAGTTTCATGTTCTGTTGTCCTGACTTTCATGGTCTGTCATCCTGACATTCATAGCCTGTTGTCCTGACTTTCCTGGTCTGTTGTCCTGACTTTCATGGCCAGTTGTCTTCAGTTTCATGGAATAGTGTCCTGACTTTCATGGCCAGTTGTTCTGAGTTTCATGGTCTGTCGTCCTGAGTTTCATGGTCTGTTGTCCGGAATTATTCAGTTTGCTGTCTTGACTTTCATGGTCCGTCGTCCTGACTTTCATGGTCTGTTGTCCTAAGTTGCATGGTCTGTTGTCTTGAGTTCCTTCGTCTGTCGTCTTGACTTTCATGGTCTGTCGTCCTGACTTTCATGGTCTGTTGTCCTGAGTTCCTTGGTCTGTCGTCCTGACTTTCGTGTTCTGTCGTCCTAAATTTCCTGGTCCATCGTCCTGAATGTCATGGTCTGTCGTCCTGAATTTCCTGGTCTGTAGTACTGACTTTCATTTTCTGTTGTCTGGAATTCCTTGGTCTGTCATCCTGACTTTCATGGTCTGTTGTCCTGAGTTGCATGGTCTGTTGTCTTGAGTTCATTGGTCTCCCGTCCTGACTTTCGTGGTCTGTCGTCATGACTTTCATGGAATAGTGTCCTGACTTTCATGGCCAGTTGTTCTGAGTTTCATGGTCTGTTGTCCTGAGTTTCATGGTCTGTCGTCCTGAGTTTCATGGTCTGTTGTCCGGAATTACTCAGTTTGCCGTCTTGACTTTAATGGTCCGTCGTCCTGAGTTTCATGGTCTGTTGTCCTGAGTTGCATGGTCTGTTGTCTTGAGATCCTTTGTCTGTCTTCTTGACTTTCATGGTCTGTCGTCCTGACTTTCATGGTCTGTCATCCTGACTTTCGTGGTCTGTCGTCCTGAATTTCCTGGTCTGTTGTCCTGAGTTCATTGGTCTGCCGTCCTGACTTTCGTGGTCTGTCATCCTGACTTTCATAGCCTGTTGTCCTGACTTTCATGGTCTGTTGTCCTGACTTTCATGGCCAGTTGTACTTAGTTTCATGGAATAGTGTCCTGACCTCCATGGTCAGTTGTTCTGACTTTCATGGTCTGTTGTCCTGACTTCCATGGCCAGTTGTTCTGACTTTCATAGCCTGTTGTCCTGACTTTCATGGTCTGTTGTCCTGACTGTCATGGCCAGTTGTACTTAGTTTCATGGAATAGTGTCCTGACTTCCATGGCCAGTTGGTCTGACTTTCATGGTCTGTTGTCCTGACTTTCATGGCCAGTTGTTCTGAGTTTCTTGGTCTGTTGTCCTGAGGTTCCTGGTCTGTTGTCCTGAATGTCATGGTCTGTCGTCCTGACTTTCATAGTGTGTTCTCCGGAATTTCTTGGCCAGTTATCCTGAGTTTCATGGCTTTTTGTCCTGACTTTCATGGCCAGTTGTTCTGAGTTTCATGGTCTGTTGTCCTGAGTTTCCTGGTCTGTCGTCCTGAGTTTCATTGTCTGTCATCCTGACTTTCCATATTAGGACAGCCTCAGTCTCAGCACAAGCCACAACTCAGACAAAGGTCTCATTACTAAAACAAAGACTGAACACCAGCTGGGAGAGCTAGCACAGTGTTTCTTGAGTTATGAAAGTACTAGACTGTTGATACAGTGCCATGTTTTATACAATGTGTATGCATTTTTCGATTAACTTATACTGTATCTCTCTACGCACAAGGGTTCTGCCCATATGACACATGAAATAATATGTGGGTGAACCTTTTGTCAGAAATGGCTTTGACAGACAAATTAATTTATCCTATTATTTGTTTGATATGTTTTTAGAAAAGACCGCCCTCGATGTGACAGCCCTTGATGCAATTAAATTGAATTAATGAATTTGTGTTAGCAGCTTGTCTATGCGAATGTACGTGTGTAGGAATGTATGAAACTGCATGAATCCCTCTACTATGAAAGATTACATAAAAAAAATATTTCAATAATATGATTTTTTTCACCTGAGGACTAAACCAAGTCGTGTGTTCCTCATCAATATGCAGTGATAGCTTTTTTTCAAACATTTCATTAGAAAGTATGGGCACATCCTCAATTTGAACTGCATTCACACCAACCTTAACAATGGAAGTAGAGCAGGCTCTTATTTGTCTCGCCTCACATTTTCAATGAAAGTTAATCTAACAATTGCTTATAAAATTTGAATAAGTCTCATAACTCCTTTCGAGGTAAGAAAACAATTCGAATGAGGTTAACATTTTGTGAAACTATCCCCCTCTCCTCTCCTTCATCTGCACTGAGGTAAAATGACTAAAACAAAAGCGAGTTCTTGGTACATAACACCAGCATCCTCTCAATGCTCTTGTGTTTTCAGATCCGTGCAGATGAAGGAGAGAACGCATTCCCTGTTGTTCTTTGTGTTAGCTGCTTTAGGAAAATTAATTCTTTAAAGGTCAATCTGCAGTTCAAACAATGTCACAAAGCTTTTTTATTTTCTATTTTGGTTAGGCCAGGGTGTGACTAGGGTGGGCGTTCTATGTTCTTTTTTCTATGTTTTTGTTTTTCTTTGTTTTTGGCCGGGTATGATTCTCAATCAGAGACAGCTGTCTGTCGTTGTCTCTGATTGAGAACCATACTTAGGCAGCCTGTTTTCCCACTATGGGGTTGTGGGTATTTATTTTCTGTTTTAATGTTTTTGTTGCACCTTACAGAACTGTTCGTTTGTCGGTTTGTTGTTTTTGTTCAGTATTCATCTTTATTAAAATTATTATGAATACGTACCACGCTGCACTTTGGTCCTCTTCTCC
The DNA here is from genome assembly GCF_021184085.1 of Oncorhynchus gorbuscha. Lineage (NCBI taxonomy): Eukaryota > Metazoa > Chordata > Actinopteri > Salmoniformes > Salmonidae > Oncorhynchus > Oncorhynchus gorbuscha. The sequence goes on along the minus strand of NC_060174.1, from coordinate 94,720,821 downwards.
TTCTCCCGATGACAATCGTTACAAACTATTATAGTTTACCAAAATGACTGTTCTGATAAACCACTGTTTTGATAAACGGTAATTGAACTCCACAGGTATGCTGGCCCATGTTGAGTCAAATTTTTCCCACAGTTGTGTCAAGTTGGTTGGATGTTCTTTGGGTGATGGACCATGCTTGATAAACAAGGGAAACGGTTGAGCGTGAAAATCTCTGCAGCGTTGCAGTTCTTAACACACTCAAACCGGTGCGCCTGGCACCTACTACCATACCCTTTTCAGAAGCACTTCAATCTTTTGTCTTACCCATTCCCCCTCTCAATGGCATACATACACCATCCATGTCTTAATTGTCTCAAAGCTTAAAAATCATTGTTTAACCTGTCTCCTCCCCTTCATCTACGCTGATTGAAGTGGATTTATCAAGTGAAATCAATAAGGGATAATAGCTTTCACCTGGATTCACCTGGTCAGTCTGTCATGGAAAGAGATGTTTTGTACACTTAGTGTATATAATTCATTTAAAAGTCCAAAAATGAATGTACAAATCACAGATTGTCCCACACTGTGCCATCAACACCCGACACAGCAGTTCTCCACAATTAATATGAGGGAAAGAGGAGTGATCATAGAGGGTGACAGGACCAAATTGGAGTTAATTTAATTTATGCTGTGGCCTCTGTAGAAATGAGGCAATACATCATGTGGCTGTTTGAAGACTGTGGTTGTTCACTTTTAATTGAATTTCAAACCATAGAAGAACAGAATGGTACACAGTATAGCTGATGTTGTCCCTCATTGCTATTAGGTGGTGAGCCTCATCAGGATATGTGGGAAGCGTGTTTGTGTGTGCGCGTGTTTGTTTGTGTCTTTGTGTGTGTGTGTGTGTGTGTGTGTGTGTGTGTGTGTGTGTGTGTGTGTGTGTGTGTGTGTGTGTGTGTGTGTGTGTGTGTGTGTGTGTGTGTGTGTGTGTGTGTGTGTGTGTGTGTGTGTGTGTGTGTGTGTGTGTGTGTGTGTGTGTGTGTGTGTGTGTGTGTGTGTGTGTGTGTGTGTGTGTGTGTGTGCGTGTTTGTGTGCGTGTACAGTGACGCTCCAGTGTAATATTACCACCTTTCAGTCATAGCTGCCCTCACAGAGTAATGGCTTCAAGCTCTCAACTATAGAGACAATAATCTATCTATTTGACTATTACGCATAGGTTAAAGTTTCCATCACTGTGACGGATTTCTGTCATATAGAGTTCAACATTTTGGGTGGTGTTAATGCGCTGCTGTAGTAACAGTCTCGGTTTGAACATCAACTTAGGTACATTGCAATTGACCTGATGGGACTTCGGTCTCAGTGGGTTTCTGATATTGGCACTGAATAAGGGCAGTGATGGAAGGAGGAGAGCTCTGGACCAATGCCCAAACCGTTTGGAAAGTGAGCCTTATTGAAACAGCAGGTAAATAGATATGGATTTTCAGGTCCCAGACTGCATCAGCTGCAGATGGGAGGCAATTAAATCCAAAGTAGTGCCACTGGATCGGAGTAGGGGGAGGGTTGATGTTGTTGTGGCTTGGACTTTGAGAAAATGCTTGGACTTCCGCTATTTTCTAAAACTAGAAGGGATTAGTTTGACCTCTGGTCTAGAAACCAATCAAACCAAGTCAAGTAGTATCATGTACTATCCGTGCCATCGTGTCTTGTGTTATGTGTGTCATCGTGTCTTGTGTTATGTGTGTCATCGTGTCCTGTGTTGTGTGTCATCGTGTCTTGTGTTATGGATGTCATCGTGTCTTGTGTTATGTGTGTCATCGTGTCTTGTGTTATGGGTGTCATCGTGTCTTGTGTTATGTGTGTCATCGTGTCTTGTGTTATGTGTGTCATCGTGTCTTGTGTTATGGGTGTCATCGTGTCTTGTGTTATGGGTGTCATCGTGTCTTGTGTTATGTGTGTCATCGTGTCTTGTGTTATGTGTGTCATCGTGTCTTGTGTTATGTGTGTCATCGTGTCTTGTGTTATGTGTGTCATCGTGTCTTGTGTTATGTGTGTCATCGTGCCTTGTGTTATGTGTGTCATCGTGTCTTGTGTTATGGGTGTCATCGTGTCTTGTGTTATGTGTGTCATCGTGTCTTGTGTTATGTGTGTCATCGTGCCTTGTGTTATGGGTGTCATCGTGTCTTGTGTTATGGGTGTCATCGTGTCTTGTGTTATGGGTGTCATCGTGTCTTGTGTTATGGGTGTCATCGTGTCTTGTGTTATGGGTGTCATCGTGTCTTGTGTTATGGGTGTCATCGTGCCTTGTGTTATGGGTGTCATCGTATCTTGTGTTATGGGTGTCATCGTGTCTTGTGTTATGGGTGTCATCGTGTCTTGTGTTATGGGTGTCATCGTGTCTTGTGTTATGGGTGTCATCGTGTCTTGTGTTATGGGTGTCATCGTGTCTTGTGTTATGGGTGTCATCGTGTCTTGTGTTATGGGTGTCATCGTGTCTTGTGTTATGGGTGTCATCGTGTCTTGTGTTATGGGTGTCATCGTGTCTTGTGTTATGGGTGTCATCGTGTCTTGTGTTATGGGTGTCATCGTGTCTTGTGTTATGTGTGTCATCGTGTCTTGTGTTATGGGTGTCATCGTGTCTTGTGTTATGGGTGTCATCGTGTCTTGTGTTATGGATGTCATCGTGTCTTGTGTTATGGATGTCATCAAATAATTGCAAAAAGAGACGCAAAAACTAGCACACAGGAAGACTTGTTCCTCATGCCCTATGTTTTCCGATGGACGTACGTTTTGTTATGGATGTTGAGAGAGATTAGAAAGGAATGGAAGACACTAATAGACTATGACTATAGAATATGACTGTGCTTACCCCTCTGTAAACTTACAGGAAACAAAGTTATGTACTGGGTATAATTCATCGAATCCATTATTGTTTTCCCACAGGTCAACGGGACAGAAATTGAATATGAGTTTGAAGAAATCACACTAGAGCGGGTGAGTTGATGCACACAGTCTGAAAGGACTCTATTTAAAAGAACCCAGCGAGGACTCCAGTCATTGAAATTGAATGAGGGACGCTCATCTCAGTCATTGAAATTGAATGAGGGATGCTCATCTCAGTCATTGAAATTGAATGAGGGATGCTCATCTCAGTCATTTAAATTGAATGAGGGATGCTCATCTCAGTCATTGAAATTGAATGAGGGACGCTCATCTCAGTCATTGAAATTGAATGAGGGATGCTCATCTCAGTCATTGAAATTGAATGAGGGACGCTCATCTCAGTCATTGAAATTGAATGAGGGACGCTCATCTCAGTCATTGAAATTGAATGAGGGATGCTCATCTCAGTCATTGAAATTGAATGAGGGATGCTCATCTCAGTCATTTAAATTGAATGAGGGATGCTCATCTCAGTCATTGAAATTGAATGAGGGACGCTCATCTCAGTCATTGAAATTGAATGAGGGATGCTCATCTCAGTCATTGAAATTGAATGAGGGATGCTCATCTCAGTCATTGAAATTGAATGAGGGATGCTCATCTCAGTCATTGAAATTGAATGAGGGATGCTCATCTCAGTCATTGAAATTGAATGAGGGATGCTCATCTCAGTCATTGAAATTGAATGAGGGACGCTCATCTCAGTCATTGAAATTGAACAAGATATGCTCATCACAGTAATTTCCCATGAAGGGCATCATAATCTAGCGTAGTCGTTAAATGCGACAGGCAGGATACTTTAATAGGCCAAGTTAAGAGGCAGCTGCTGCATATTGTAAATCAAATCAAATCAAATTTTATTTGTCACATACACATAGTTAGCAGATGTTAATGCGAGCGTAGCGAAATGCTTGTGCTTCTAGTTCCGACAATGCAGTAATAACCAACAAGTAATCTAACTAACAATTCCAAAACTACTGTCTTATACACAGTGTAAGGGGATAAAGAATATGTACATAAAGATATATGAATGAGTGATGGTATAGAGCAGCATAGGCAAGATACAGTAGATGGTATCGAGTACAGTATATACATATGAGATGAGTATGTAAACAAAGTGGCATAGTTTAAAGTGTCTAGTGATACATGTATTACATAAGGATGCAGTAGATGATATAGAGTACAGTATATACGTATGCATGAGATGAATAATGTAAGGTATGTAAACATTATATTAGGTAGCATTGCTTAACTTCTTGCGTCGAGCCATCCCGGATCCGGTATCGTGACTACAGCCTCAAGCTCATGACCATAATGCAACGTTAACTATTCATGAAAATCGCAAATGAAATGAAATTAATCTATTTGCTCTCAAGCTTAGCCTTTTGTTAACAACACTGTCATCTCAGATTTTCAAAATATACTTCTCAACCATTGCAAAACAAGCATTTGTGTAACAGTATTGATGGCTAACGTAGCATTTAGCGTAGCATTTAGCGTTAGCATTCAGCATGCAACATTTTCCACAAAAACCATAAAAGCATTCAAATAAAATAATTTACCTTTGAAGAACTTCAGATGTTTTCAATGAGGAGACTCTCAGATAGCAAATGTTCAGTTTTTCCTGAAAGATTATTAGTTTAGGACAAATCGCTCCGTTTTCTGCGTCACGTTTAGCTACGGAAAAAAAACCTGTATCCAGGATTGTGTAAATCTATCAGCAAGCTCATTAGCATAACACAACGTTAACTATTCATGAAAATCGCAAATGAAATGAAATGGATCTATTTGCTCTCAAGCTTAGCCTTTTGTTAACAACACTGTCATCTCAGATTTTCAAAATATGCTTCTCAATCATTGCAAAACAAGCATTTGTGTAACAGTATTGATGGCTAACGTACCATTTAGCATTAGCATTCAGCATGCAACATTTTCCACAAAAACCATAAAAGCATTCAAATAAAATAATTTACCTTTGAAGAACTTCAGATGTTTTCAATGAGACTCTGTTAGATAGCAAATGTTCCGTTTTACAAAAAATATTATTTGTGTCGACTTAATCGCTCCGTTTTGTTCATCGCGTTTGGGTAAGGAAAAAAAAAAGTCATTAAAACGCGAACTTTTTTCCAAATTAACTCCATAATATCGACAGAAACATGGCAAACGATTTTTAGAATCAATCCTCAAGGTGTTTTTCACATATCTATCGACGATAAAAATCCATCGTGGCAGTTTACTTTCAATTCTGAAGAAATGGAACACGCATGGACTTGTAGTCTCTTATGGTTAATCTTACAATGATATGCCTACAAACACGTCACAATGCTGCAGACACCTCTGGGAATATACAGAAAGCGCAGGCTCATTCCTGGCGCATTCACAGCCATATAAGGAGACATTGGAACACAGCGCCTTCAGAATCCGGGGCATTTCCTGTATGAAACATCATCTTGGTTTCGCCTGTTGCATTAGTTCTGGGGCACGCACAGATAATATCTTTGCAGTTTTGGAGACGTCAGAGTTGTGTCTTTCCAAGGCTGTCAATTCCATGCATAGTCGAGCATCTTTTCGTGACAAAATATTGCGCCTAAAACGGGCACGTCTTTTTATCCAATAATGACACAGCGCCCCCATAGGTTAAAGAGGTTAAAGTGGCTAGTGATATATTTTACATCATTTCCCATCAATTCCCATTATTAAAGTGGCTGGAGTTGAGTCAGTGTCAGTGTGTTGGCAGCAGCCACTCAATGTTAGTGTTGGCTGTTTATTAACAGTCTGATGGCCTTGAAGCTGTTTTTCAGTCTCTCGGTCCCAGCTTTGATGCACCTGTACTGACCTCGCCTTCTGGATGATAGCGGGGTGAACAGGCAGTGGCTCAGGTGGTTGTTGTCATTGATGATCTTTATGGCCTTCCTGTAACATCGGGTGGTGTAGGTGTCCTGGAGGGCAGGTAGTTTGCCCCCGGTGATGCGTTGTGCAGAGCAGTTGTGCGGAGCAGTTGCCGTACCAAGCGGTGATACAGCCCGCCAGGATGTTCTCGATTGTGCATCTGTAGAAGTTTGTGAGTGCTTTTGGTGACAAGCCAAATTTCTTCAGCCTCCTGAGGTTGAAGAGGCGCTTCTGCGCCTTCTTCATGATGCTGTCTGTGTGGTGGACCAATTCAGTTTGTCTGTGATGTGTACGCCGAGGAACTTAAAACTTACTACCCTCTCCACTACTGTTCCATCGATGTGGATAGGGGGGTGTTCCCTCAAGTCCACAATCATCTCCTTAGTTTTGTTGACGTTGAGTGTGAGGTTATTTTCTCTAGGTAAACTGTAGGTGAGTGTGTTTAAAGTCACTGTTAGTCACCAAACTACCTCTGCCACATATGTTTCAAAATGTCTTGACCCCACAGATAAACAAACAACAAAAAGAAGCTAACTGACACAATTTTGAAGCTGTTGGAGAAGCTAGATGAATTCAAAAACTGCCAAAGACACAGTAACCCCAGGCTCAAGAAAGGGTTTCCAGCTTCATGCACCAATTTAAAATTAAAATGGGAATGCCGTCATAATTTGTTATTCTTATTTTACTTTCCACTGAAGCAAATTGATCTCAGCCAGACAAGCTCAATAACACAAACATCAAGTCCTGTGGGTGTTTTGAGCAGGCCAGCCCTTAATTGGGACATAGCATTTGCATGAGAACAGCCAGGGAGAGCATCCTCAAGGCTCAATGGTGATAAGAGGATTAGCTTGGCTGTCAAAGACATTTTGACTACTGGAAAAGAATCCTCATGACCCTAAACAATGCATTACAATAGGGAAAGGTCAGATCAGTCAAAGGAAGGGAAAAGTCATCCAAAAGTGGAGCCTTGAGCCTTTGGTGCAAACTGCACAGCTCACCCTCAGGGGCAAAAGCAGACATAAACAGTGGCTTTGGGGCTAATGCTAATGCTATGTCTGTGCTATTCAGGCTTCACGCCACAGGACCCTGTATCTATGCTCTCCACTTCCATTGCCCTAGCTAGCCAATGGGCTGTGATTATGAGTGCACTTGAGTGAGCGAGCTATCATCACTTCCATCTCATCTCAGCCTGATTGAGTTCGGTTTGTATTTATGGAGAGGGAAGCTTCCCCTGAGGGAGATCAGTGGCCATTGTATTCACCATGCCCTCAGCTCAGCCTGCAGGGTCAGTGGATATTTAGTCAAGAGATGCCCCTACTCCCATTAGTTAGCAATTTAATCAAAGCGTCCACATTCATTTTGTAAGTGTCGCGGGGGATTTGGCTCATAAAACCGATGGAGCTGGGTTGTTGGCCTTCGAGAATTATGCATTTTCTGCCTCAGCCTCTGTATTGTGTTTACTTGTTATGAAGTCATACAAATCGAAAAGAAAAAGTGAATCCTGTGAACCCGAAAATTAAGTAAAAAAATGTTTATCAATTTACTTTTTTCAAACTAAAAATGAAATATTGACTTGTGTTATATGTTTATTTCACTTTCAAATTGTTTATTTAGGAATAATTATTTTTTTGCAATAAAAGTATGTTTTCGGACATATTTCTAGTACTAGAAATGGTTTGTTCAGATTAGTTTTCAGTAAATTGGGTGCGTGCATAATGCAAATTAGACAGAATGTGGAATTCTGGGAAAACATGCACCTACAAGAGAATTGCTAAATTGTCAAATTATTTTAAAGGTAGAGTCAGTGATGCACAATGTAAACAGCAGTGTCAGGCTGACTTCCTGATACACAAGCATGAGGCTAAACTTCTCTGCTGTTGCTGTTCACGTGGCAGCAGATTGAAGAATACCAGCAAAACAGAAATGGTATTTTTATGTTGTATGTAATTTAGGCTAGGATACAGTTTAACATTATAAAGGAATAGAAGTGTAAAAGTACTGGTAGATGTTTTATTAATTGTTCTTCATGCTCTATAGGGGAACTCAGGGTTGGGTTTCAGCATCGCAGGAGGAACAGATAACCCCCATATCGGTGATGACCCAGGGATCTTCATCACCAAGATTATCCCTGGTGGCGCGGCAGCAGAGGATGGCCGGTTAAGGTGAGTGCTATGGATTGAGCCCTTTACAAACGAACACTCAAGACATTGAGATAGCAATTATACAAGAGCATTTTGCTGTCAGAATGAATTTGAACTTTTATTTTTATTTAACCTTTATTTAACTACGCAAGTCAGTTAAGAACAAATTCTTATTTTACAATGACGTCCTACCCCGGACGATGCTGGGCCAATTGTTTCGCCACCCTTGGGGACCCCCGATCACAGCCAGTTGTGACACAGCCCGGGAACGAACCAGGGTCTGTAGTGACACCTCTAGCACCTAGATCCAGTGACTTAGACCGCTTCGCGACTCGGGAACCCCTAGGGTGGCTCGTGGACTCTCACCCATTATTTGATCTAAGTGCCTTCAGAAAGTATTCATACCCCTTGATATATTCCACATTTTGTTGTATTACAGCCTGAATTCAAAATGGATTAAATCTTTTTTTTTACCTCATAATGACAAAGTGAAAACATGTTTTTAGAAATCTTTGCAAATTTGATTAAAATTAAATATAGAAATATCTCATTTACATAAGTATTCACACCCCTGAGTCAATGCATGTTAGAATCAGCCTTGGCAGCGATAACAGCTGTGAATCTACCTGGGTAAGTCTCTAACAGTTTTGACCATTTCAAAATGTTCAAGCTCTTTCAAATTGATTGTTGGAAATTCAAAACTGTAACTCGGCCATTCAGGAACGTTCACTGCCTTCTTGGTAAGCAACTCCAGTGTAGATTTGACCTTGTGTTTTAGGTTATTGTCCTACTGAATGGTGAATTCATCTCCCAGTGTCTGGTGGAAAGTAGACTGAACCATGTTTTCATCTAGGATGTTGACTGTTCTTTGGTTTACTTTTTTATCTTAAAAAACTCCCCAGTCCTTAATGATTACAAGCATACTCATAACATGATACAGTCACCACTATGCTTGAAATTATGGAGTGTTAGTCAGTAATGTGTTGTATTGGATTTTCCCCAAACGTTACACATTGCATTCAGAATAAAAAGTTCATTGCTTTGCCACATTTTTTTGCAGTATTGGTTTAGTGCTTTGTTGCAGACAGGATGCATGTTTCTGTACAGGGTCCTTTTTTTCCACTCTCACTCTGCCAGGGTAATATTGTGGAGTAACTACAATGTTGTTGTATCACAGCATTAAACTCTGTAACTCTTTTAAAGTCACAATTTCGCCTCATGGTGAAATCCCTGAGCGGTTTCCTTCTTCTCCGGCAACTGAGTTAGGAAGGACACCTGTATATTTGTAGTGACTGGCTATATTGATACACCATCCAAAGTGTAATTAATATCTTCATCATGCTCAAAGGGATATTCAATGTCTGCTTTTTTTTACCCATCTACCAATACTAACTTTTCTTTGCGAGGCATTGGAAAACCTCCCTGGTCTTTGTTGTTGAATCTGTGTTTAAAGTTCGCTGTTCAACTGCGGGAACTTACAGATAATTGTATCAAAAATCATGTTATTTACTCCTGAACTTATTTAAGTTTGCCATAACAAAGGGGTTGAATACTCAAATTGAATTCATTTGTAAACATTTTGAAAAACGTTATTCCACTTTGACCTTATGAGGTATTGTGTGTAGGCCAGTAGCAAAATATCTCAATTTAATCCATTTTAAATTCCGGCTGTAACACAAAAAACTGTGTAACAAGTCAAGGGGTGGGAATACTTTCTGAAGGCACTGTATACAGTTGAAGTCGGAAGTTTACATACACTTAGGTTGCAGTCATTTAAACTCGTTTTTCTACCACTCCACAAATTTCTTGTGAACAAACTATAGTTTTGGCAAGTCGGTTAGGACATCTACTTTGTGCATGACACAAGTAATTTTTCCAACAATTGTTTACAGACAGATTATTTCACTTATAATTATTTCACTTATAATTCACTGTATCACAATTCCAGTGGGTCAGAAGTTTACATACACTAAGTTGATTGTGCCTTTAAACAGCTTGGAAAATTCCAGAAAATGATGTCATGGCTTTAGAAGCTTCTGATAGGCTAATTGACATCATTTGAGTCAATTGTAGGTGTACCTGTGGATGTATTTTAATGCCACCCTTCAAACTCAGTGCCTCTTTGCTTGACATCACTGGAAATTTTTAAAAAATCAGCCAAGACCTCAGAAAATAAATCATAGACCTCCACAAGTCTGGTTCATCCTTGGGAGAAATTTCCAAATGCCTGAAGATACCACGTTCATCTGTACAAACAATAGTACGCAAGTATAAACACCATGGGACCATGCAGCCGTCATACCGCTCAGGAAGGAGATGCGTTCTGTCTCCTAGAGATGAACATACGTTGGTGCGAAAAGTGCAAATCAATCCCAGAACAACAGCAAAGGACCCTGTGAAGATGCTGGAGGAAACAGATACAAAAGTATCTGTATCCACAGTAAAACGAGTCCTATATCGACATAATCTGAAAGGCCGCTCAGCAAGGAAGGAGCCACGGCCCCAAAACCGCCATAAAAAGCCAGACTACAACTGCAAATGGGGACAAAGATCGTACATTTTGGAGAAATGTCCTCTGGTCTGATGAAACAAAAATAAAACTGTTTGGCCATAATGACCATTGTTATGTTTGGAGGAGAAAGGGGGAGGCTTGCAAGCCCACGAACACCATCTCAACCGTGAAGCACAGGGGTGGGAGCATCATGTTGTGGGGGTGCTTTGCTGCAGGAGGGACTGGTGCACTTCACAAAATAAATGGCGTCATGAGGAGGGGAAATTATGTGGATATATTGTTAGCAACATCTCAAAACATCAGTCAGGAAGTTAAAGCTTGGTCACAAATGGGTCTTGCAAATGGACAATGACCCCAAGCATACTTCCAAAGTTGTGGCAAATTGGCTTAAGGACAACAAAGTCAAGGTATTGGAGTGGCCATCACAAAGCCATGACCTCAATCCTATAGAAAATATGTGGACAGAACTGAAATGGGTTTGCGAGCAAGAAGGCCTACAAACCTGACTCAGTTACACCAGCTCTGTCAGGAGGAATGGGCCAAAATTCACCCAACGTATTGTGGGAAGCTTGTGGAAGGCTACCCAAAACGTTTGACCCAAGTTAAACAATTTAAAGGCAATGCTACCAAATACTAATTGAGTGTATGTAAACTTCTGACCCACTGGGAATGTGATGAAAGAAATAAAAGCTGAAATAAATTATTCTCTCTACTATTATTCTGACATTTTACATTCTTAAAGTAAAGTGGTTATCCTAACTGACCGAAAACAGGGAATTTTTACGAGGATTTAATGTCAGGAATTGTGAAAATCTGAGTTTAAACGTATTTGGCTAAGGTGTATGTAAACTTCCGACTTCAACTGTATACCCACAGTAAAACATGTAAACTTCTGACCCACTGGGAATTTTTACTAGGATTAAATGTCAGGAATTGTGAAATACGGAGTTTAAATGTGTTTTGAAGGCTCTGTCATGTAATGGATAGGCTGAAAGGGTTCGTTTTCAGATTTACCCCCAAATGTTATCTTACTTTGAGAGCTGTTCTTTGTCCATTTGTTCCATAAATCTACCATTCACATTGTCTCTGTTCGTCATGTTAGTCATTTGGGTTAACGTTAACGCTTCATTGGATTGCATTTATTCCCGAAACTATCCCTAAACACCCCAATATAAATCTCACATGTGGTACTACGGCAGACTATATGCTATAACAGTATTACTCCTTGTAGAAGTCATTTGAGCCTACTTGAATGCAGAGCCAAACGAAAGTCTTCTTTAAGAGGTGGTGGGTAAATAATCACTTCTAGATTCCGTGTTAGTCAAGAGAGAAATGTCACTTAGAGAAGCAATTACATGCTCTCTCTGTTTTACCCTTGCCTGACTTTGGGGAGCTCTGCTCAGCTTTGGATAAATCACACTGGCGTGTCCAATGAATGTTTTGTTTTCTAAGATGTGCACAGAGACTAATGCATTAGTAGAAAAGGCCTACCGTCTCAAAGACACAATGGGTTTTGACACTGTTTAAGTATTATAGTCAGGCACACCTCCTCTTGTGGTAATTTATTCACTGCACAGTCCGGGGAATGTAGCATAACATTACTTATTCTAAGCACATTGTTGCTCTTACGTTGTAGCTGAATGTAAATAGGAAATAATCAAAAGCTTTTCTCTGGGAGCACTCTACAAAACGTAAGACTTTTGGGATGCTTAGAGCATCACTTCGTTCACAACATAACAGAAACTAAAAGGGAAGTTCATGATTTTACAACTTTGATGTTCGATGATTCCGCAACCTGAAAGTAGTCTATGGGCCAAGAGAAACTATCATCCATGCTTCCGTTTTCTTTAACCAGTCACTACAAACTCCAGTTAACTTTAGCAACCTCTAGCTGACAATCAATGGATGTGGTAGGGGCAATCGTGCAATCTTTTTTATGTGGTGGTGGGGGGGGGACCCAATTACTGGACATTTTAATAAATTGATCACTAGTCAATTTAAATGCCACTTTAAATAATGGCACTTTAATAATGCTTATATATCTGACATTACTCATATCACATGTATATACTGTATTGAGACCCAATCACTGGACATTTTAATAAATGGATCACTAGTCATTTTAAACAATGCCACTTTAAATAATGCCACTTTAATAATGTTTATATTTCTTACATTACTCATATCACATGTATATACTGTATTTTATACCATTTACTGCACCTTGCCTATGCCCCTCGGCCATCACCCATCCATATACTTACATGTACATATTCTCATTCACCCCTTTAGATTTGTGTGTATTAGGTAGTTGTTGGGAATTGTTAGATTACTTGTTAGATATAACTGCACTTTTGGAACTAGAAGCACAAGCATTTCGCTACACTCGAATTAACATCTGCTAACCATGTGTATGTGACCAATAAAATTTGATTTGATGTAAGGGATTACAAAAAAACAGTAACTGTAATCCGTTACCAGCAAAAATATTGTAATCAAATTACAGATACTTTTGAAAAACTAGATGATTACTTCGAGGATTACTTTGAAATTCAGAAAGGATGTTTGCGATAAAAAAAAATTGACACTTCTCTGTTTTCTCAATGACATTCAAAGCAGCATTGAAAAAAGGCGCAAGTTTAAGTTTGTTCCACCTGAGTGAGTCTGACCACAAGTCAGAGACCACTATAATGACACACCAAATGTGTTTGATGGATCGCGGGAAAAGAGCAGGATTAGGCTTTTGTAGGCTACAGTCCAAGCTATGTCTTCCAATGGTGTGACTGCTGTCGGCATCCAAAGATGATCATTTGAATAAAAGCTTGGTGGTAAGGATGACAGTAGTAGTGTAGACTATGGTGATACAGATATCACTTATTATTGACATCTACATAGTGCATTGATGTAATCACACTGCTGCTCTCTCATTTAGCTATTTGTGCCTCACGGATTGTGGTTGTTGTGGATGGCTGTTCACAAATCTAAATATCTATTTGAAACCAATAATGGTTGAATTCAAGAAGTTGAATCTACCTATCAGTCATAGTTTTTCTAACCAGTGGACAGCCAGTGAAAAATGCGTTCTTGCAACAGCTGCATAGTGCTGAACCCAGCCTATGAAATAAACGTGTGGCTTTTATTGCTCAATCTACTTCATGGTGATAAAAAAAAATCATAGATTTAATGGACACATACTCAAACTCGCACACTTTTGATAGACTTAAAGGGGCAATCTGTAGTTTCTAGATCCATTTATATATACACTACCGTTCAAAGGTTTGGGGTCTCTTAGAAATGTCCTTTTTGAAAGAAAATTGTAAAACATTGTCCATTAAAATTGATCAGAAATACATTGTAGACATTGTTAATGTTGTAAATGACTATTGTAGCTGGGAACAGCAGATTTTTTAATGGAATATCTACATAGGCGTACTGAGGCCCATTATCAGAAACCATCACTCCTGTGTTCCAATGACACATTGTGTTAGCTAATCCAAGTTTATCATTTTAAAAGGCTAATTGATCATTAGAAAACCCCTATTTAATTATGTTAGCACAGCTGAAAACTGTTGTTCTGAATAAAGAAGCAATACAACTGGCCTTCTTTAGACTAGTTGAGTATCTGGAACATCAACATTTGTGGGTTCGTTTATAGGCTCATAATGGCCAGAAAAAAACTTTCTTCTGAAACTCATCAGTCTTCTTCTTCTGAGAAATGAAAGCTATTCCATGCGAGAAATTGCCAAGAAACTGAAGATCTCGTACAAAGCGGTGTACTACTCCCTTCACAGAACAGGGCAAACTGGCCCTAACCAGAATAGAAAGAGGAGTGGAAGGCCCCGGTGCACAACTGAGCAAGAGCACAAGTACATTAGAGTGTCTAGTTTGAGAAACAAACACCTCACAACTCCTCAACTGGCAGCTTCATTAAATAGTACCCGCAAAACACCAGTCTCAACGTCAACAGTGAAGAGAATCTAGGATTCTGAACTTCTAGGTAGAGTTCGTCTGTCCAGTGTCTGTGTTATTTTGCCCATGTTAATCTTTTCTTTTTATTAGCCAGTCTGAGATATGGCGTTTTCTTTACAACTCTGTTTTCTTTACAACTCCTCTATTGGAGGGATACGACACAATTCTTCCACGATAAATTCCATAATTTGGTGTTTTGTCGATGGTGGTGGAAATCGCTGTCTCAGGCGCCGCTCCAGAATCTCCCATAAGTGTTCAATTGGGTTGAGATCTGGTGACTGAGATGGTCATGGCATATGGTTTACATCGTTTTCATGCTCATCAAACCATTCAGTGACCACTCATGCCCTGTGGAAGAGGGCATCCTGGATGAGCCCACTCCCATCAGGATAGAAATGATTCACCATAGGTTGGAGGTGATCCCTCAGAATGACATTTATTGAATGACAACCCCATTTATTGTGCCTTTATTGGTGTTCACCTTGTCTTTTAAGGGGTTGAGTGGAACTTGACCATGCCAGGAAAATGCACCCCACACCATAACAGAGCTGCCAGAACTCTCATTTACTTAAGTGCTTCCTTTATTTTGTCAGTTACCTGTAGTTTTAGTAAGCAGTAGGAAAGACATGTTTTGGACACGGCCAATTATATTTTTAGTTCAGAATAAAATACCTTTTTATGAAGCATATGGTGCAAACGTTTTTCTTTGCTGGGGTGTGTGCTAATGAATACACCCCAACTGTTCAGTAGTTGAACAGCTGTATATTAATCAGACATTCAACTTTGGGCATTGTACTGGAAATGCATAAAGTGTACTTTCTGCAAACTAACAAAACTCACTGCTGACCAAGGCTTCATCCTGAGGATAAAAACACAGCTATTATACATGTGTAAATAGGCAGAATCCCTCGCTCTGCTTGAGCGTGTGTGTGTGTGTGTGTGTGCATAGGATCCCAGCTGGTCCCTTACAATGCGCCTCAGGAGAGTTCTGGCCTTAAACGCGGGGACATGGATATTTGTGGCCTCTCTTCACTGGGTCAAAGGCTAACACTGCAGCAGGGGCCCCCTGCCACACACGCTCACACACGCACACTCACACACAAATACTGTTTCCCAGGTTTGCACTCATGTTCCCATCCTCTTCCTTCCTTGCAGAGTGAATGACTGCATCCTGCGGGTGAATGATGCCGACGTGTCTGAGGTGTCCCACAGTAAGGCAGTGGAGGCCCTGAAGGTGGCTGGCTCTATCGTCAGGCTGTACGTTCGCCGGAGGAGACCTATGCTGGAAACTGTCATTGAAATCAAACTCATCAAAGGACCAAAAGGTTACTAACTCCCTTTCCTTTGTTTGTCTATCTATAACCAAGCACATCCAATATTCTTTGTTTTGTTCAGTATTTTATCATTGGGGGTTTTGTACCCACTTCTGTTGGCAGGAATTGAGACAAACCCACTGAAATCAATTTAACATGCTACACTGGCCGCAGAAGCGGCACATCAGTGAAGCAGCAAAAACACAAGGTTCTCTTTGCTGAACCATCTTCTTACGCTTCAAATCTACTTTCTAGCGCTACAGTTGTCTGTAAAGTGTACCTTGCTGATACAAGTGGCTTGTGCTTGTGATCTGGAGGCAGCAGCCTAGACCACTAAACCACCCTGGGCCACAACACATTCTTTTTCAACCTCCACCCTATTTCTCATCAGGGCTGGGCTTCAGCATCGCAGGAGGGGTGGGCAATCAGCACATCCCGGGGGACAACAGCATCTTTGTCACTAAGATCATAGATGGAGGTGCAGCACAGAAGGACCAGCGCTTGCAGGTTGGAGACCGGCTGCTTATGGTAAGTTACTGCAGCTTCACTATTCCTGCACTGCCCTGTCCTCATACCGCATAGGTGGACCACTAACATACTGTACTGTGAAAGCGTTGTACTGCATAACAACCTTCATAACACATGTATTCAACATCATTCATAAAGGTTTTCAAAATAGAATAGTGATTTATTTATTTATATTTTAGCCATTTAGCAGACGCTCCTATCCAAAGCACCTAGGATTAAGTGCCTTGTTCAGGGACACATTGACAGATTTTTCACCTAGTTGGGCCGGAGATTCGAAGCAGCGATTTTGGTTACTGGCCCAACACTCCTAACCGCTAGGCTACCTGCCAACATTGTACAACAGTGCATTTTTCAGAAGAGTGAGTTGCTTAACTGCAGGTTAATTCAACTGGCTACCTTCCTGCTGCCTCCAGCTCCAGGGGACCACAGCCATCGTAATCTGCATTTGGCAGCACCAAGTAGCATGATGTCGGTCTGGCATGTGAGGAGTGGAACACGATGTTTAACCGTCTTACGCAATGCCTGTGATTTTCTCCATGCTCTCTCCACCCCAACAGGTGAACAACTACACTCTGGAAGAGGTCTCCCACGAGGAGGCTGTAGCCATACTGAAAAACACTTCTGACGTTGTGTACCTGAAGGTGGGCAAGCCCACCAGTGTTTACTTATCAGATCCCTATGGGCCACCTGATATCACGCACTGTGAGTTTCACCTCTTTTTCACCGCTCTACCCACCCGTGCTCCGGCGTGAAGTTTCCACCAGCAGCAGATCTAGGATCAGCTTCCCCTTCCCCCATCCTGACCTTAAGTGGGGGGGCAGTGCAAAACTGACCCAAGATCACCGCCTAGTGGCAGCTTTACCCTTGTCCCCCACCTGTAGAGAGACTATTTTAGTTTGGAGTCCGAATAGTGTACAAGAGACCAACACTTAAATGACAGATGAAACCTGTATGAGTAACCTCTACTGTTCTAGATCAGGGCAGTAATCTTTGACTTTGCAAATGAATGTTTCGTTTCACTCTGATGCAGCATGTTTGTTCAACTCTTTAGTATCATCCCTGAGTTTAGATAGAGCCTCAATTTGAATGTGATGTGTGTAGTGATTGTTTTTGAGTGCAATGTGCATAGTGTCATGTACATTTGAATGCCAAAGCATTGGATTTAGTCATATTTCTATTGTGTTTTTAGATCATGTATTATGCCAATGTTCCAACATTGTGTGAGCCTCTAAATGTGTGAGCTTCTAAATGATATATATTTGATTAAGTGATTGGTTGATTGATACGTGTAGTCTGACGAGCAATGTACACAACTGTTTTCTTTCCAGCATTCTCTCCAGCAATGGAAAATCATATCTCTTCCGGGGGCAACAACGGCACTCTGGAGTACAAGTGCAGTCTTCCCCCCATGCCCATCTCTCCTGGAAGGTACTCCCCCCTCCAAAAACACTTACTCGGGGGAAGAGGACATTAACAGGTTGGATGGTTTTTCCTTCTTACGGTAATTACATCCCTTCCTACCAGACGGCAGTAGTATTACAGGTAGAGCCTCTTGTCACCCCACCCCATGTTCTATGGAAACTCAAAAGCAATCTTAAATGACATTACAAGTTATGTTGGCATTGATTGCTTTGGGGATTTGTCCTCCTGCCCCAACCTCCCTTCCCACCTCCTTAGTCCCTGCTGTTTTCATCCTGTGCTCTGTGTTTTGCACTTGGGAGTCCTGTTGTTCAACTGTGTTGTCTTGTTGCACTGTTTTAATCTGGCGCTACTTTGTAGAGACACATGTGAAGATATGCTGAAGGGTGGCATGGTCAGTGTGTGCACCTTTTCCACCTTGCTATAGGTTTTTAAGCTTGCTCTTTGAATCTAATAATATAATGTATGTGAAAATGGGCCAGACTATTACGGATCTGAATCATTTATTCAATTTAACGGTCCAATGGAAGTGTTTTTATCTTAATATCAGATCATTTCTGGGTAACAGTTAATAGATTTCCCACTAAAATTTCTACTAAAGGAGAGAAGTGGAGTGTTATGCTGGAGTAATATAGTGATGAGGCTTGTGGTGATGTCGTATTCTCCTGCCGGCCACTGTATGGATCAGCATTTTGTCCCTGACGCATGGCAGACGTGTTACTCCAAGCGACATCCAGGCTGCGTGTTGATTGGCTCAATGCCCAGGCAAATTCAGAGCAACACAAAATGACTTAGCAGTCCTTATGGAGAAAATATGTTTCAAACCTGTCATCAGCGTTCTAGAACAGAAAGAAAGTCTTGATCACTACAAGACGAACTAAGACAACTGCAAGTTAATTTAGTAACTTCCTACTGTACCACATCAATCGAATGTGTCTTCTTGATATGTTTGATAAATTAAACAGAATGCATAAATACTATAGTGCCAAATAATTTCAATATATGTTTTAATCTGCACAGTTTTGCATCTGTAAAATTAAAAGAAATTGTAGTATTGTGTTCTAGTTCAAAGATTCATACAGTTGAGAATTTAATAGGTGGTTTGAGATAGAAAGCACACTGGACTTTAATTCAGAGGGTGGCCCCACTAGTTAACAGGGTTGGGGTCAATTTGAATTGAAGTCAGTCAATTCAGGAAGTGATTCAAATTTTTTATTTGTTCAATTATTGAATAGAAATTGCAGTTTACTTCCTGAATTGACTAACTTAAATTCAAATTGACCCCAACCCTGCTAGCTTATAGAGAACCAAACCTGCCATAAATAAATGCCGACGTAAATAGATAAATACATGAATAAATAAATACATTCACACATAAATAGCTAAATAAATACATGGATGAATGAATGCACACATAAATAGATAAATAATTATTAGCCTTATTAGCCCTTATTAATTTTATTCATTTATATTGACTTCATTTATTTATTTTTGTATTTCTTGCTCCAATATGGTAATGAGGGGGTGTGAAAGAAAACGTATGTGGGTGGGATCCAACACACCATTGGTTGATCAAAGTCAAGACGTGTTGCTCTATTGCATTATTGAAGAATGAAAATGAAGTCACTCCTCATACAGGCCTGATGGGAAAAGTAAGCTCATTCTGAATGTTTCTACAAGAGGCAGCTAGCTGGGAGCTGGGATCTGATTGGGTTTCATCAAAAAAGCTCAGAGAAGTGAGCTAGAGAGTGCAGGAGGAGAGGAGAGATATCTGGGTCTTTGCTGTACTGCAGCATGCTCAGAGCTGTGGCCAAGTAGAGGCATCACGAGTCTGGGCCATGCGACATAGTGGGGGTAGTAGGGGGAGGGGTGGAGGGGTGGGGGTATAGTACTGGGAGAGATAGAAAGTGGGCCACTGAGCAGGCAGGCTTACATCCAACCACACTGATTTAATCTGCAGGAGAAAAGCATGGCTAATGCTGCCCTACAACCAACAGAGCATCACACACACACATACACACACACACACACACACAGAAACACACATCAGGACACACACACATAAACAGTCTTAAAGTAATGCACAGGCAAGTGTTTTAGAAAACCTCTTAAAATATACAAAAATAAATAGCACAGAAATGCACACATAATGGACACATACTGCACACAAAGCTTTACTAATTTGATCAATCACTCACTCGTTACATTAGTTAAATATAAGGTGATACATTATTGATCCATATCAACCAGGAACCTTTAGCAATTAGGACTTTGGCATTTTATAAATGCATTAAGTGGTGGTTCCTCTTGTAGTCTCTTGTAAGGAATTTATTTCTGTTTTTCAAGTCCAGCAATTCACCCTGACCAAACACTTTGTGTCATCCTCTGTAGCATGCGTCCAACTCTATGTTTTGTCAAATACAAAAACACGTGCATGACTTTTGTTCTTCATTTAGTTTTTATGCTAAATGCCAACAAACTATATTGTAAATATAAAGCTATTGGTGTTCGTAATTCTAATTCATAAAACCAAGTAAAATCTAATTCTGTTTGCAGTTTCTTTCGGTCTTCTTGGCGTTGCCTCTCTGATTCGGACTATTATTGCTCTTCCTTTATTGGTCTTATCTCTTCCCCAATCAGAAATGCCTCGATAGATGACGGGGAGGCTCACAGGTTTGAGTCGCAGCACTTCCAGTTGAGGTGAGACATTTCAAAACGGCCGCTGACTTGGCCCTCATGTTTGCTCTCTCATTCCATCTGTAACACATCTCTTTCCTAATTGAGTCTTTAAATATAACACAGCCTATACAGAGTGGCAACAATTTCATGTGCAAAAGTAATGTGCAAATCCCCAAAATGACCATAAACCTCATTGTAATCTGGCAGTGTCATTTAACAACTTGCATTATAAAGAGGTGGCTTTTTATGTATATGTATTTATTTTTATTTATTTAACCAGGAAAATCCCATTGAGACACAGGGTTATTTTTTGCAAAGGAGACCTGGCCAAGTACGCGGCAGCAATCAATACAACACCATTGTTTTACACATATATGCAGGCTACAGAGGTAGGGAGAGTTTACCCAGATTGGCTTTGTAACATAAAGCAAGGTCCAACCCACCATATGGTTCAAGGTGCAAATGTTGGGTGAGTGACTTTGCATTTGTAACAATGTGTAAGGATGCATGATAAACAGAGTCCAGTCTCTTTAACACAAAAGAGGCTGCATGCATATACAATAAGTCTCATTTTACTATGCTCAAGTTAAATATACTGTATGTATATATATAGAGAGAGAGAAACACAGAAACACTGACATGATTCCTGTAATCATATATATAGTGTATTTTTTTAAATGTGCTGTCTGAGTATTCATCCCCCCATAATCATGTCAGTGTTTCTGTTCAAAGTATCTTTTTTCCCACTGAAAATGCTTCAGTAATGTACTATGTATACCCATTGACAAAATTAATGATACAAATAAAAAAATTAAGCTTAAAGTTTTTCGTTTTGGACATTAATGACTAAAGTTTTTTTTTCCGATATGTGGCTTGCTAACGCACCATACACGTGGTAGTAGGCTTTCCTTTCCTGGTACAATCATGGTTCAAAACACTTCGGTTCATCCAAAAAACAAGTTATCATTTTTTTGATTAGTCTCAAAGATAAAGTGGATGGAAAACTCACTAGAGTGCTAATGCTAAAGCTATCTTGGAGTGTCAGACCTAGATAAGTGGAAGACTGCAGGAGGGCTCTTTGTGCGACAGCATGGGGGGTGAAAGACGGATTTTACCTCAGAAAGTGGAATTCAAATTCTGTAGAATAAAACTAAAACATGTAACTGTAGGCGCTTCTCCATCTGAATTGCTTGCTGTTTGGGGTTTTAGGCTGAGTTTCTGTATAGCACTTTGTGACATCGGCTGATGTAAAACAGGCTTTATAAATAAATGTGATTGATTGATAGGCGTTTTGCATTTAAAACAACAAAAACCTGAGTGCATATGTACATGCTTTATAAACCAACTAAAGGTTGGCTTCTTTCTTTCCTATTTCACTCCCGCAACCTATGTGTTATTTCTCTCTCTCTCTCTCTCTCTCTCTCTCTCTCTCTCTCTCTCTCTCTCTCTCTCTCTCTCTCTCTCTCTCTCTCTCTCTCTCTCTCTCTCTCTCTCTCTCGCTCTGTCTCTCTCTCTCTGTACTAACCACTTCCTCTACTCTTCTCTCGTACCCCCCCAGGCCTCCTGAGCCAGTTTACAGCACTGTGAACAAAGCACCTTCTCCCCACCACTATTCCCCCGTGGAGTATGACAAAAGCCTCCTCCACTCCATACCCTTCCCTCACTATCACTTAGGCCTGCTCCCTGACTTCGAGATCACCAGGTATTCTACCCACTACCCACTGCGTGGCCTAGCTTTGCATGGTATTGCATGGAGTGCTCATGCTCTCTTCATATCCTCACACACTCACTCGTTCCCAAAGTTCTGGCTCTCTGTCAGCCTGCATGACACTCCTCCCTCTCTCTCCATGCCCCTACTCTCTTCCTATCCTAACTTTCTCACTCACTACCTCACTCACTCACTACCTCACACACTCACTCGTTCCCAAAGGTCTGGCTCTCTCTAAGCCTGCATGCCTCTCCTCCCTTGAGCTCCCTCTCTCTCCAAGGGGTATGATCCTCTCTCTCCAAGGGGAATGGTCCTCTCTCTCCAGGGGTATGGTCCTCTCTCTCCAAGGGGTATGATCCTCTCTCTCCAGGGGGAATGGTCCTCTCTCTCCAAGGGGTATGATCCTCTCTCTCCAGGGGTATGGTCCTCTCTCTCCAAATGGTCCTCTCTCTCCAGGGGGTATGGTCCTCTCTCCAAGGGGAATGGTCCTCTCTCTCCAAGGGGTATGATCCTCTCTCTCCAGGGGAATGGTCCTCTCTCTCCAGGGGGTATGGTCCTCTCTCTCCAAGGGGAATGGTCCTCTCTCTCCAGGGGGTATGGTCCTCTCTCTCCAAGGGGAATGGTCCTCTCTCTCCAAGGGGAATGGTCCTCTCTCTCCAAGGGGTATGGTCCTCTCTCTCCAAGGGGTATGATCCTCTCTCTCCAAGGGGAATGGTCCTCTCTCTCCAGGGGGAATGGTCCTCTCTCTCCAGGGGGTATGGTCCTCTCTCTCCAAGGGGAATGGTCCTCTCTCTCCAAGGGGTATGGTCCTCTCTCTCCAGGGGGAATGGTCCTCTCTCTCCAAGGGGAATGGTCCTCTCTCTCCAAGGGGTATGGTCCTCTCTCTCCAAGGGGAATGGTCCTCTCTCTCCAAGGGGTATGGTCCTCTCTCTCCAGGGGAATGGTCCTCTCTCTCCAAGGGGAATGGTCCTCTCTCTCCAAGGGGTATGGTCCTCTCTCTCCAGGGGGAATGGTCCTCTCTCTCCAGGGGGAATGGTCCTCTCTCTCCAGGGGGAATGGTCCTCTCTCTCCAGGGGGAATGGTCCTCTCTCTCCAGGGGGTATGGTCCTCTCTCTCCAGGGGGTATGGTCCTCTCTAAAGGTCTGGTCTGCTCTCTTGAAGGGGTCTGACCCTCTCTCAAGGGGGTCTGATCCTCTCTCTCAATGTACGTGATTGGCCCGCCTGTCTCCCCGTCAGTCCCCATTACACCTCTGCTATTGACATGACTTGCCTTGCACCGTGTGTGACTTGAATGATAATGTTTCTTATTATCGTTATTTGTTTCTTTCTCAGTAAAAGTGCTATACTTAGTTTGGCTTTGATTATAAGTCCATTGAAAGTAAAATTGTAAGATGTTCGTGTCGATTGCATTGCCAACTGACTTTCTGACATTTTGTGACAAAACAAAACAACATTCCAAAATTGTGTTGGTTATCTGTTCTCATATTAAGATGAATACACTTACTGTAAGTCACTCTGGATAAGAGCGTCTGCTAAATGATTCAAATGTAAATGAGAATCTTCTGTCTCAAAGGGGTCTGATCCAGTCCAAAACTGCTGGCCTTATCTTTCGCAAGCACAGGCAGTGTTGTTCAAAGTAAACATTTTTTATTTGAAAAGCATCAGGGCATTTGGTAAATGTGGTTTGTTGAAGCCTATAGCAACTTCTGTCAGAAGGACTCATAAAATGTCATTATGGAAGTCAGCATGGATAATTTTTACTTCGGTGCAATGGTTTTAGACTCACTTTTTTCAAAGCCAACAAGAATTCCATTGAAATATGACGTTGCTATTATGACGTTGCTATAATGTTCATTCAACGTGTTTTTGTCCGTTGGTGGGATCGTAGTGTTAAGGGTCAACTGGTGATTGCATTGGTCATAGATATTAGAGATATTCTCAAACTATCTGAGATTCAAAAATAGTATATCTCTCTTTCTTAGCTCTCCCTAAACACATTGTAGTTGAAACCACAAGCACCGTCCTTCTGGGTCAGGACGGCCTTCACCTTCGTTAATGTTTGCTTGTTTATTTAGAATTTCAATTATCTGTATTATTTTATGAAAACTAAAGTAATTCCTAATTGGCCTCGATGGGAGTTATAATAATTTACATATTGAAACATCAACAAGAACAGCAGTACTTCTTCTCATCAATTGAAATATAAGTATTGAGGTGCCACTTTATATGATAATTATCAAGATTTTGTTAGTGGTAAGCATACAATTAGAGTTTGTGTCTTTCTTCTCCTATTAATAGCACTTGATCTTGTTTGTGCAGGGCTTTTTTATTATTTCATCCTGTTTATCATTTCTGCATGAGCAGCGTATCTATGGATACAATCAGCAGAGCTGGGGAGTGTGATGGCATTCATGAATAAGGCATAAGGTGTTATGGATGCTGTTAGGACCAGATGGGTTCAAGTGAGCCGTCTGAGCTTCATCCATATTGTTCAAGTTTGACCAACCTAATACAATACAATACTAACAGACTACTGTACACTGAAGGTTAAGGCGGTTAAAGGAACAGTTTACAAAAAAAAAACACCTCTAGTGTTTTGATACATTTTCTAGATTAGCAGTTCCGTTTTCATCACTCTTTTTGCTTTTTACTGAAAGTGCTTTATCTTGAAAGCTTAACTGCTAACACGCATCATTTTGTGGGACTACGATTCCCCACATGGCAGCTTCTTGCCATTGTTGCTAGCTATCTGACTGTCCAGAATCATTACAACACGGAACCACGTGGTGACACAGACCAATCACGGGCTGGCAGGCTACGAGGAGGCTCACTCCCTCATGCACGTTCTTTGCACGTGTCTCTCAGGCAGAATGAAAATGACTACATCAACCATGATCCTTTGCTACTTACGGCCACTTTCTCCATGATCTTTAGCAATTTTGTTGGGTGCCATTCAGCCGTATTCAGTAATATGGCACGCTTCAAATGAAAATATTTCTGGCTTCATGCGCCGTCGGGAGTTTTCCATAGGAGTACGTGGCTGATGTCAGAGCTATCACCATCTAAATAATAATAATAATATAATAATAATAATAATAATAATAATAATAATATATGCCATTTAGCAGACGCTTTTATCCAAAGCGACTTACAGTCATGTGTGCATACATTCTACGTATGGGTGGTCCCGGGGATCAAACCCACTACCCTGGCGTTACAAGCGCCATGCTCTACCAACTGAGCTACAAATGCTTCTCTGGCTTAAAATGACAAGTAGGGATGAAAGGATGTTCATAGATTCTTTCTGGCTGTGCCGACTCAATATTGAATTCATTTGATTTCGATGACTTTCCCTACGCTTGATGTGTCTTGACATGTCAAACATTGTTAACTGAGATGCATTTGAGAACCATCAAATGGGATTCAATAATCCTTTATTGATAGGTCAAGGGTCGTTGACAGAAATGATTGACGTAGTGTAGGGTGAATTTGCCCCTAGACACTGATCTTGGGTCATTTTTCCCACTGATGGTTAATGTTAGGTTTGGGGGAGGGGAAGCTGAACCTAGATCTGTACCTAGAGGAAACGTTACCCAATCTACCAGGATATCAGAGTTTAATTTAGTCCACCTGAATTTAATAATGATTTTATTAGCTATTTCAATGTTTTAATAAGGAGCCTTAGCTACTGTCTCCTTTTACAGAGACTTAGCAAGAGCCTCACAATCACAGAGCCTCACAATCACAGAATACCGGAACATTTTAGTATGTCATTAAAAAAAAGGTGAACATTTTGTCTAATTGCTCATTGGTAGGCATAACCACTTCTTCGAACCATTATTAACTGTAAGGCAGTGGTTACGTCCCAAATGGCACACTATTCCATATATAGTGCACAATTTTGACCAGGGCCCATAGGGTGCAGGTCAAAAGTAATGCACTATGTAAGGAATAGGGTGCCATTTGGGACATAGAACATGTTATTTGGATTGCCTTGTCACCCTTTTGGGGGGGGGGGGGGCATTTCCTCAATATTGTGGGCTAAGTGCACTGCCACTTTCATTCTTCTAATCCAATTACAACCCTAGAGAGCTGTGCTTTGCCATTCAACTTCTCAGAGGGAGCAGGAAATAATCAAATTGTATCTTTTTTTTTAAACCTCTTCCTCTAGAATGCAAGGGGGTGTGCAGTTCCAAGCATTTCTCAAAGGATTAACCCAATGGGCAAAAACTGGTTCAATTAACGTTGTTTCCACATCATTTCGACCGAAAGAATCAACTTGATGGCGTTGACTGATTGGATTTGCAAAAAGTCATCAACTTAAGGGAATTTCCTATATTTTTTTTACCCAACTTTTAACCTAAATCCAATGACATGGTATTTTCTTGTTGAATTCACATTAGTTGAAAACTCAACCAAATGTAAATCAAAACTAAACGTTGAACTGACATCTGTGCCCAGTGGGATGTATTCACCTCTCATTCTACTGTAAATTGAGTAGGTTGAGTGGGAACTGCTTCAACACAAGTACTTAGATAGCAATGTCATGTTCTATGTACAGTCTTGTTGTCTCTATCAAAACTCCAATGGAAATCACGCAACTTTATTTAACCAGCGTTGACAATGCATGAAGGTTGAAAATAAATGTTTTTGGCCAGTTGACATGTTTAAGCAACCTACCCAACCATCTGCATTCAAAATGTCAGTTTACTTCTCATTTTCATGGCATTCTCCCAGCAATATTTTCAAATTTGAACACTTTAATATCAAAGGACCTGCATGAGTATAAAGATTCTGGTAAAGCCTAACAAAAGGTGAGATGAAATAAATTGGAGGCAAGAAGAGAACGGCATATCATGGAGCATGTTTAATGCATAGGCGGGATTGGTTGTCTGAGCTTATCCAGAGAAAGGTGGAATTCACAATGAGCTTTCTCTGTTTGTTTGTTTTCTTGTTCGCCCACATGATTGTGTTGAGATGGCTGTGGTTGCCGTGGTGCTGCAATCGTCTGTTAGCTATTGCAGGTGTGCTGAATCGATATTACAGAACTATGTTAGCATTAGCATTTTAACTGTAGGCTACCTCCCTGCATTCTAGCCTAGAATAGCCTCCAGTGGGCCTCCAGCTGCCTAACCATCCCGTTCTCCTTATCACTGGGTTGCAGCTGGCTGTGTTGGTGTCACAGGGGGCCTCTAGGGACACTGAGGGAGGGCAAGAGCCTGGTTTAAATCCCGTGTGTGTTCTAACAGAAGCATCAGGGTTGTATTCACTAGAAAACGGACGAGTCGAGAAGGACTTCCTGAACTTGTCCATCTCAAAAGTCTTTAAAAAGGGTGCATCTACCAATGAGAGAGGTGAAAGCGGCTTCTCATTCCTAGCAACGGGGTCAACCATGTGCATTGTCTTAGCTGAGAATGCCTTTCAGTTATATACTCAAAGCTGGTCTGAGCACAGTTCATGAGTATTCTCTCAGGATTGTCTCAGATTCTTTGTGAATATGAGCCCCGAATCACAGAAAGACAAACATTTACATATCCCCATTTCCATTAATATAATTCCCAACCAATATTATCTGCTACATTAAGAAGATTTGAAATACGTGGTGTAAGTTCAAGTTTGGTTTAAAGTTGTGTGCCATATTAAGGGACATTCAGGTGTCATCTGGAGTTTGGTTTAAAGTTGTGTGCCATATTAAGGGACATTCAGGTGCCATCTGGAGTTTGGTTTAAAGTTGTGTGCCATATTAAGGGACATTCAGGTGCCATCTGGAGTTTGGTTTAAAGTTGTGTGCCTTAAGGGACATTCAGGTGCCATCTGGAGTTTGGTTTAAAGTTGTGTGCCATATTAAGGGACATTCAGGTGCCATCTGGAGTTTGGTTTAAAGTTGTGTGCCATATTAAGGGACATTCAGCTGCCATCTGGAGTTTGGTTTAAAGTTGTGTGTGTGCCATATTAAGGGACATTCAGCTGCCATTTGGAGTTTGGTTTAAAGTTGTGTGCCATATTAAGGGACATTCAGCTGCCATCTGGAGTTTGGTTTAAAGTTGTGTGCCATATTAAGGGACATTCAGGTGCCATCTGGAGTTTGGTTTAAGGTTGTGTGCCATATTAAGGGACATTCAGGTGCCATCTGGAGTTTGGTTTAAAGTTGTGTGCCATATTAAGGGACATTCAGCTGCCATCTGGAGTTTGGTTTAAACTTGTGTGCCATATTAAGGGACATTCAGGTGCCATCTGGAGTTTGGTTTAAGGTTGTGTGCCATATTAAGGGACATTCAGGTGCCATCTGGAGTTTGGTTTAAGGTTGTGTGCCATATTAAGGGACATTCAGGTGCCATCTGGAGTTTGGTTTAAAGTTGTGTGCCATATTAAGGGACATTCAGCTGCCATCTGGAGTTTGGTTTAAACTTGTGTGCCATATTAAGGGACATTCAGGTGCCATCTGGAGTTTGGTTTAAGGTTGTGTGCCATATTAAGGGACTTTCAGGTGCCATCTGGAGTTTGGTTTAAAGTTGTGTGCCATATTAAGGGACATTCAGGTGCCATCTGGAGTTTGGTTTAAAGTTGTGTGCCATATTAAGGGACATTCAGCTGCCATCTGGAGTTTGGTTTAAACTTGTGTGCCATATTAAGGGACATTCAGCTGCCATCTGGAGTTTGGTTTAAAGTTGTGTGCCATATTAAGGGACATTCAGCTGCCATCTGGAGTTTGGTTTAAAGTTGTGTGCCATATTAAGGGACATTCAGCTGACATCTGGAGTTTGGTTTAAAGTTGTGTGCCATATTAAGGGACATTCAGGTGCCATCTGGAGTTTGGTTGCCATCTAGTGTTACATTTTGGAAGCAATTCTCTGTTGAGTGCTGGCACGTTGGCCGTTCCGACAATCCCTCAGCTGAAAACCAAAACAAGCTGTATACCAAAACATGCCGTATAACCAAAACAAGCTGTATAACAAAAACATGCTGTATAACCAAAACATGCTGTATAACTAATACAAGCTGTATACCAAAACAAGCTGTATAACCAATACAAGCTGTATACCAAAACACGCTGTATAACCAAAACAAGCTGTACTATTGCTGGTTTAATCTGATAATTAATTGCACACACCAGGTGTCCCAGGTCTAAATCAGTCCCTTATTAGAGGGGAATAATTTAAATCAGCAGGGGAACTGGCTTCGAGGTCCAAATGTTTTTTTGCCTGGGGTGATTGGAATTTGCTTGGGGTGTATTCATTACAGAAACCGTTTACTGTTTAAGAACCAAACGGAAGCAAAAAGAGGAAATGAAACTGTGAGGGACCTACCTGAATTTGTTCAATAGAAACTCTTGTTTGCGACAGACAAAATATTTTGCAACAGAATCATTACACACCTGCTCTGTAGTGTCACAGTTCAAATTTGTGGTAGGCCTTTTCTTACAGGAAAGCTTACAACGACCACCATGCTCAGACAATGTCCAACACTAATCTTATTTCACACATTTTTTGAGACACACCTTAAAAATGTTTAGGTACCACTGCTTTACCCAAGTGCTTTAAATACCTATTTCACCGATTTTTTTTTTTACAAAATGTGCCATTTTCACATGTACAGTTGAAGTCGGAAGTTTACATACACTTAGGTTGGAGTCATTAAAACTCATTTTCAACCACTCCACACATTTCTTGTTAACAAACTATAGTTTTGTCAAGTCGGTTAGGACATCTTCTTTGTGCATGACATAAGTAATTTTTCCAACAATTGTTTACAGACAGATTATTTCACTTAATTCACTGTATCACAATTCCAGTGGGTCAGAAGTTTACATGACCTAAGTTCACTGTGCCTTTAAACAGCTTGTAAAATTCCTGAAAATGATGTAATGGCTTTAGAAGCTTCTGATAGGCTAATTGACATCATTTGAATCGATTGTACCTGTGGATGTATTTCAAGGCCACCCTTCAAACTCAGTGCCTCTTTGCTTGACATAACTGGAAATCAAAAGAAATCAGCCATGACCTCAGAAAAGAAAATTGTAGACCTCCACAAGTCTGGTTCTTCCTTGGGAGCAATTTCCAAATGCCTGAAGGTACCACGTTCATCTGTACAAACAATAGTACGCAAGTATAAACACCATGGGACCACGCAGCCGTCATACCGCTCAGGAAGGAGACGCGTTCTGTCTCCTAGAGATTAACATACTTTGGTGCGAAACGTGCAAATCAATCCCAGAACAACAGCAAAGGACCTTGTGAAGATGCTGGAGGAAACAGGTACAAAAGTATCTATATCCACAGTAAAACGAGTCCTATATCGACATAACCTGAAAGGCCGTTCAGCAAGGAAGAAGCCACTGCTCCAAAACCGCCATGAAAAAGCCAGACTACGGTTTGCAACTGCACATGGGGACAAAGATCATACTTTTTGGAGAAATGTCTTCTGGTCTGATGAAACAAAAATAGAACTGTTTGGCCATAATGACCATCGTTATGTTTGGAGGGGAAGGCTTGCAAGCCCAAGAACACCATCCTAACTGTGAAGCACGTAGGTGGGAGCATCATGTTTTTGGGGTGCTTTGCTGCAGCCCTCCTGGCATCATGAGGTAGGAAAATTATGTGGATATATTGAAGCAACATCTCAAGACATCAGTCAGGAAATTACAGCTTGGTCGTAAATGGGTCTTCCAAATGGACATTGACCCCAAGCAAAGTTGTGGCAAAATGGCTTAAGGACAACAATGTCAAGATATTGGAGTGGCCATCACAAAGCCCCGACCTCAATCCTTTAGAGTGTGTGCGAGGAGGCCTACAAACATGACTCAGTTACACCAGCTCTGTCAGGAGGAATGGGACAAAATTCACCCAACTTATTGTGGGAATCTTGTGGAAGGCTACTCAAAATATTTGACCCAAGTTAAACAATTTAAAGGCAATGCTACAAAATACTAATTGAGTGTATGTAAACTTCTGCCCCACTGGGAATGTGATGAAAGAAATAAAAGCTGGAATAAATCACACACTCCTATTATTATTACATTTTACATTCTTAAAATAAAGTGGTGATCCTAACTGACCTAAGACAGTGAATTTTTACGAGTATTAAATGTCAGAAATTTTGAAGAACTGAGTTTAAATGT
Source organism: Oncorhynchus gorbuscha (assembly GCF_021184085.1). Classification (NCBI taxonomy): domain Eukaryota; kingdom Metazoa; phylum Chordata; class Actinopteri; order Salmoniformes; family Salmonidae; genus Oncorhynchus; species Oncorhynchus gorbuscha. The sequence goes on along the minus strand of NC_060174.1, from coordinate 94,689,626 downwards.
ATTTGGCTAAGGTGTATGTAAACTTCCGACTTCAACTGTATATACTGGTGTGGTGCTGAATATATGAAGTATAAGATCAGTGAAGTGTTCCTTTAATACTCCAGTAGATGGCGATCGAATGTAGAACAAGTGTCAGGTCCTATCACAACAATCTAAGGGAACCTACATACCACAGTTTCTTCAGAAGGTAATCATACCCCTTGACTTATTCCACATTTAGTTCTGTTAAAGCCTGAATTCAAAATGTCTACAATACCCCATAATGACGAAGCGTATACATGTTTTTAGAGCATTTTGAAAATGTATTGAAAATTATATACAGAAATATCAAATTTACATAAGTATTCACACCCCTGAATCAATACATGTTACAATACCTTTTGGTCTTTCTGGGTAAGTCTCTTAGAGCTTTGCACACCTGCATTGTATAATATTTGCACATGATTCTTTTAAAACTTATTCTAGCTCTGTCAAGTTGGTTGTTGATCATTGCTAGAAATCCATTTGCAAGTCTTGTCATAGATTCTCAAGCCGACTTCAGTCAAAAGCCGACTTCAGACTTCCGTCATAACTTCACTATACTGAAAGAGATATTCAATGTCTACTTTTTTTTATTTTTTTACCATCTACAAATATCTGCCCTTCTTTGGAGACATTGGTAAACCTCCCTGGTCCTTGTTTTTGAATCTGTGTTTGAAATTCACTGCAAGACTGAGGGACCTTACAGATAATTGTATGTGTGGGGTACAGCGATGAGGTAGTCATTCAAAAATCATGTTGAACACTATTATTGCACGCAGAGTGCCGCTGGTTAGCCTAGTGGTTAGGGCGTTGGACTAGTAACCAGAAGGTTGCAAGTTCAAACCCCCGAGCTAACAAGGTACAAATCTGTCGTTCTGCCCCTGAACCGGCAGTTAATCCAATGTTCCTAGGCCGTCATTGAAAATAAGAATTTGTTCTTAACTGACTTGCCAAGTTAAATAAAGGTATAAATAAAAATTGTGACTTGTTAAGCACGTTTTTAATACTGAACTTATTTAGGCTGGTCATAACAAATGGGTTGAATACTTGAAATTTCAGCTTTTAATTTTTCAGTAAATGTTTTCAAATTTGAAAAACATTATTCCTCTTTGACATTATAAGGTATTGTGTGTAGGCCAGTAACACAATGTCTCAATGTTATTTTAAATTCAGGCTGTAACACAACAAAATGTGGAAGAAGTCACTCCTGGGTCAGTGCCTTCAGAAAGTACTCACACCCCTGGTGTGTGCAATTTTTTGATCACATTGAATAAGGTTACACGGGACCTGATCCTCGATCAACATTCTTTGTCAGAGACACTTGACACATACAAAGCAAAGTTGTTTGAAATGCATTTCTATCCATCTCTATAGCTTGATTTCCAGACAGTGGCTTTCCTGTCCTTGTCCTGTCAAGAAACTCAAGAAGAGACCTGGCTACCAACTCAGAACCATCTAGCTTTACAGATATTATTATGTAGATCATTTTGTGTTGGTTTGACAGAGACAGTGCTCCATTCACAGAAGATTGGTGGAACTGCAAGGAAAATCAGTCTCATCTCTCCAAAGAGTTCTTGGGGGAAGGTGTTCTCAGAATGTCCTGATTCCTATTTGACTTTATTCCAGTGGGATCTGGTGACAGAGGCTAGCTCTGTCTTCATACGTGTCTGTGTGAGGAAGTGTGTCTGTGCGTGCACACTTTTCCCCTCACGCTCATGTGCAGGCTCCTCGTCTCCAGGAAACCAGTCAGAAATGGGACAATGATCTAAGTAGAGCACAATCCCCCTTTGGGCCTCTGCCATCTCCGTACTGTGCCCTGTACGCTCTACGTGCCAACGCATCTGTACTGCTTGGTTGTCTTTCTTCTTATTCTCTCTCCTGGACGGACAGACAAGATGCTAAGCCCCTCGGACTCAGATGCTGAGCTGATGTACTATCTGACCTGTTTGTACAGGGATCCCAGGAGGATGGTCCTCCACAAGGGCTCCACAGGCCTGGGATTCAACATCGTGGGCGGGGAGGACGGAGAGGGCATCTTTGTCTCCTTCATCCTGGCGGGAGGGCCTGCCGACCTGAGCGGAGAGCTGCGGAGGGGAGACCAGATCTTGTCGGTGAGTTTACCCCAACAAACGCACAGGATGAAGTACACATTTATACTGATATTGTTTCTACATACACACACACACAGGTATGTACATGTATTCATAAATATACTGAGACTATAATGGACAAGATTATATCCATGAGATGTCCCATTTTCAAGATGGTCCTGAGAAACAGTCCCAGTGCTAAGTCATTTTCGTGTACTGTAAACAAAGACACTCTTATGTACACACAGTACAGTACAGTCTATACATGTGAGTGCAAACGCTTGCCGGCATTGTATATCTGTAGCCTTCTATCAAAACTATACATCTTTACTGATTTATTTTGTTCATGATAAGGCAAGCAGTCATAGGTCTGTTTATTTGATTTGATCATTTCTATATTCACACACATTTTTCAGGTTGAACGTAATTGGAATTATTTGTTGAATTTAGTAAAACGTGTTCAAAGTAATCTAAAAAACTTAATTGAACTATTATTAGGGGTCCTAGGAATAGCCTTTTGACACCAGATGTAATGTGTGCTCGCTGGTCTACGTGCACCTAACTATATTACGAAGAAACCGTTGCTATGTCATAAGATGGCCGATTAACAAGCCAATTCAATTTGATGAATTGTTTCTCAAAATTCCAATGCCTTTTATGTATACATTCATTCTATCAGCCAAACCGTCAAATCAAACTTGTACAGATAATTGATGTGCAAATGTAATGCTAATGTTAAATTAACTGAAGGCTGTAATGATCATATATGGAACCAGGAATACCAACACTACAGTAACGGTTGGCATTACATTGAACTGAACTGAAACATGACTCCAAAACCACAGGACTGTGGGTTTGGTGAACTGTTACACCCCTAGCTGTAACTTTTGAACCGCGTGTGGCCCGCCACAGGAGTCGCTAGTGCGCGATGAGACAAGGATATCCCTACCGGCCAAACCCTCACGACGCTAGGCCTATTGTGCGTCGCCCCTCGAACCTCCCGGTCACGACAGAGCCTGAGCGCGAACCCAGATCCAGCTTTTGCTGGATCTTTGTAGAATTTTTTAATTGCTCCCTTTTTCATGGTATCCAATTGGTTGTCTTGGCTCATCACTGCAACTCCCATACAGACTCGGGAGGGACAAAGGTCAAGAGCCATGCATCCGCCTAAACAACACACATCCAACCCAGAAGCCAGCCCAATGTGTCAGAGGAAACACCGTACACCTAGCGACCTGGTCAGCGTGCACTGCACCCACCACAGGAGTCACTAAAGCACAATGAGACAAGGATATCCCTGCCAGCCAAACCCTCCCTAACCCGGATGACGCTGGGCCAGTTGTTCACCGCCCCATGGGCCTCCCGGTCGCGGCCGGCTGCAACAGAGCCTGGGATCGAACCCAGAGTCTCTGGTGGCACAGCTAGCAATGTGATGCAGTGCTTTAGACCATTGCGCCACCAGGGAGGCCATGGATCTTTGTTGAAGTTTGACCAGGAATCAGAATTGTGTGTTTCAGAATCGTGTGTTTCACTACTCCCTCTATTAACACACAGATAAAAGAGGAAACCTAATTAGTTCGTTTTGAGCTTTTAATTTGTTAGCTTTGATTTATCTTTTCTCGTTCCTCTTCCAAGCACCCACATTGGTTCGTTGACAGAAATAATACTCCTCAAAGCCAATTAGGAGAAGGAAGAAGCGGGACTTGCGAAAGGCTGCCCAGTGTTGAGCGTCTCAAATATAAGTTATTTTTGAGTGTTCGGAAACGCAGACGCTCGCGAGCAGTGTGGATGAAATGATTGATTAACATGTACAAGTTAAATTATCTTGGAAAGAGCAGTAGCCTATCGCAGTAAAAGGGTAGCATCAAGCCACATATACTGGGACAGTGGCAAACATGTAGTGGCCATAACTCATCACCAATTTGACATGGAGTGATGCAACTTTGGAAAACATGTTTAAAGGTTTGGCCCTTGTGTTAGACACACCTCTTTCTGTATTCACTATTTCTATTATTTCAACCATGTAAGGTGGGTTTTCAAATCACTCTGGATGCCTCATTATAACGGATGTAAAACTGTGGCTGTGGTGCCCTTGTATTCTTTGGCCTTGGTACCTTCATTATAGTAGGCAGTTAAGGCGCATTTCAGCTCTGGCCTGATTTTCATGTCTAAGAATAACTTGCTCCCTCTCTTTCTCTCAGGCACGTAGTCTCTCACTTCCAAATCTCTTCACTTCCTCACACTGTCAGACTTGCATTGGAGCAGTGAGCACAAAGACACACACAAACACACACACACGCACATACGCACAGACACACGCACACAAATACACACACACATGGATTGAGGTGAATGGGATGAGTGGAAAGAGAGGGAGAGGGAAGGAGGGATGGCACTATTTAACCTGATATGTTTTGTTTGCAGTTGTAAAAAGTAAAAAATTCATGTAGAGATGGGTGTGTCTTTCTGTCACTGCAGGTTAATGGCATCGACCTACGCGGGGCCACCCATGAGCAAGCGGCTGCAGCACTAAAGGGGGCGGGCCAAACTGTCACCATCATTGCTCAGTACAGGCCCGAGGGTGAGTGTCAGCTGTAACAGCCAATCACTGAGCTTCATGATCAAGGTGGAAGTCAAATGACAAAACACACTCTAGAACAGTGGCCATCAACCCGTCAAAGCATTCCAAGTCGATCGCCGAACATTTCTGTAAAAAGGCCAACAATAAAAAATACTCACTCCTATTTTATAAATTTCTCTCATGCTGTTAGCTGTAGGTACACTTTACACTTTATTAAGCTGCCTGGCACATCGGGTAGGTGAAGTTGTCCCCTTTTGAACTGGAGGTGCAAACTCTGCTACCTGGGCGGTAAGAGGTGGACCCTCTGCTGCTTTCTCCCTCTATCCGCTGAGAGACTGATGATCAGAGACAGAGGCACCGGCACCGTGAGTAAAATACAGAACCAAGACTGTGTTAATGTTGCATAGGCTCAGAAAAGGTTGGCGACCACTGCCCTAGTATAACCAAATCATGTGGACAAATATTGACATAATTTCACAAAAGCAAATAAACACTAATAACTCACAAGGGACATTTTCTGTCCATCTCCGTCTTATAAATCTCCAGTACATTGCCTGTGGTGCATTGAGTTGCTTTGAGTGGTGTGCCAAGACATGTCATGTTGGATTAAAGTCAGCAGTTGTCTTTGGCAATACTTCATGGGATGTCGGCAGTAAGCGGGAGTCATGGGCCTGTAAAGGTGTATTCTGGGAAGATTGTCCTGCTACGAATCAGTTTGTCCGAAGATTGTCCTCAGAATCAGTACACGGTACATTTGGTCATAAAAATGTTTTTACCAATGAGAACCTATTGCCTTTTTGTTTTGAGCACATCCAGCTGCAAAGTTAAATAGCTGGGACAGCAGGTAGCCTAGCAGTTAAGAGCTATAGACCAGTAACCGGAAGGTCGCTGATTCGAATCCCTGAGCCGACTAGGTGAAAAATCTGTCTGTGCTCTTGAGCAGGGCACTTAACCCTAGTCGCTCTGGATAAGAGCAAATGTAAATGTAGTTCACAAACTGAACAATATGCCAATATAATTGCTGAAAATCAAATGAAAGAACGTCAGGACTTTTTTCCCTATGACTTTGGCAACAGCAGGTCAAATGAGGAAAATTTGTGAGTATTTGACAGCACTTGCTGTGATATGGATCTCGCGGGTCACCTTCACTGCAGGAAAGTGTTAAGTAAAAATAACTTTTTAAGGGCCAGAACTCAAATTGTCTAGTAAATACCAGTACATTGCCATAAAATACATTGCTGTTGAGTAATGGGCCAAAGTTCACTCAATTTATTGTGGGAAGCTTGTGGAAGGCTACCCAAAACGTTTGACCCCAGTTAAACAATGTAAAGGCAATGCTACCAATTGCTAATTGAGTGTATGTAAACTTCTGACCCACTGGGAATGTGATGAAAGAAATAAAAGCTGGAATAAATCATTCTCTCTACTATTATTCTGACATTTCACATTCTTAAAAGAATGTGAAGTGGTGATCCTAACTGGCCTAAGGATTAAATGTAAGGAATTGTGAAAAACTGAGTTTAAATGTATTTGGCTAAGGTATATGTAAACTTCCGACTTCAACTGTACATACCTCATTCCCATGCACACCCCTTCTATATGACTGTGACCGAATTCTTATACTATGTCCTGGGTCATTCTTCAATTGGAGTGGCAATTGCATCTCTCTCCTTTGCAACGATGAAAAATCACTTCAAATGACAAATAGTTACATATCATACAGGTTTTTGTTTATATTAAACTGTTTATCACTGATAAAACAATGTATGAATTTGCTGCAATCTTTTGAGGAAATGAATCGCAGCCATCTAAACATTTTAATGCACCCAACTGTAGTAAATACAGAATGTAGGATACTTCAGTCACAGTCTGTCTTTCAGGTCTTGACGCTATACCCCAGCTCAGAGCCCCAAACCAATGCCCACTGTGCTTTTTCCTGGTGTAAGGCATCAAGATCTCACATCATCCATCAATACATCCTATTCCATTCAACCATTAACACATCTTATTCCATCCATCCATCAACACATCCTATTCCATTCATCCATTAACACATCTTATTCCATCCATCCATCAATACATCCTATTCCACCCATCCATCAACACATCCTATTCCACCCATCCATCAACACATCTTATCTCCACCCATCCATCAACACATCCTATTCCACCCATCCATCAACACATCCTATTCCACCCATCCATCAACACATCCTATCTCCACCCATCCATCAACACATCCTATTCCACCCATCCATCAACACATCCTATTCCACCCATCCATCAACACATCCTGTCTCCACCCATCCATCAACACATCCTATTCCACCCATCCATCAACACATCCTATTCCACCCATCCATCAACACATCCTATTCCACCCATCCATCAACACATCTTATTCTACCCATCCATCCAGCTACACATCATATTCCACCGATCCATCCATCAACACATCCTATTCATCCATCCATCCATTCATTAACACATCTTATTTCATCCATCAACACATCCTATTCATCCATCCATCAACACATCCTATTCCATCCTTCCGTCCATCCATCCATCCATCCATCAACACATCTTATTTCATCCATCCAGCCATCTACACATTCTATTCCATCCATCAACAAATTCTATTCCATCCATCCATCAACACATCTTATTTCATCCATCCAGCCATCTACACATTCTATTCCATCCATCAACACATTCTATTCCATCCATCCATCAACACATCTTATTTCATCCATCCAGCCATCTACACATTCTATTCCATCCATCAACACATCTTATTTCATCCATCCAGCCATCAACACATTCTATTCCATCCATCCATCAACACATCGTATTTCATCCATCCAGCCATCTACACATTCTATTCCATCCATCAACACATTCTATTCCATCCATCCATCAACACATCTTATTTCATCCATCCAGCCATCTACACATTCTATTCCATCCATCAACACATCTTATTTCATCCATCCAGCCATCTACACATTCTATTCCATCCATCAACACATTCTATTCCATCCATCAACACATCTTATTTCATCCATCCAGCCATCTACACATTCTATTCCATCCATCAACACATCTTATTTCATCCATCCAGCCATCAACACATTCTATTCCATCCATCCATCAACACATCGTATTTCATCCATCCAGCCATCTACACATTCTATTCCATCCATCAACACATTCTATTCCATCCATCCATCAACACATCTTATTTCATCCATCCAGCCATCTACACATTCTATTCCATCCATCAACACATCTTATTTCATCCATCCAGCCATCAACACATTCTATTCCATCCATCCATCAACACATCTTATTTCATCCATCCAGCCATCTACACATTCTATTCCATCCATCAACACATCTTATTTCATCCATCCAGCCATCAACACATCTCTATGCTCCATCCATCCATCAACACATCTTATTTCATCCATCCAGCCATCAACACATTCTATTCCATCCATCCATCAACACATCTTGCTCCATCCATCCATCAACACATCTTATTTCATCCATCCAGCCATCTACACATTCTATTCCATCCATCAACACATCTTGCTCCATCCATCCATCAACACATCTTATTTCATCCATCCAGCCATCTACACATTCTATTCCATCCATCAACACATCTTGCTCCATCCATCCATCAACACATCTTATTTCATCCATCCAGCCATCTACACATTCTATTCCATCCATCAACACATCTTGCTCCATCCATCCATTTATACATCCTCTTTTTGTTGGATTCTTTTACACTTTTGGCACTTTATTTTGCTGAACTCAAGGCCAACCCATTTAATTGCCTGTTTAATTCTTCATTTATTTAAGCTTTTTTGTTTTGTTTTATTCTTGAAAATAATTTGAGCCCAACATTGAACGAGGGCATATCTTAGTAAATTGGTTCCTAGTATTTGTCCCCGTTTTATTATTATTCATATGATGTATTTGTATTATTGCCACACATGTATATAGGTAACTGACAAACCCAGTCATCATGACACACAAGTACATGCAGAGAGAAAAATAAGTCATTTTCAGTAGCACATAAGCTACTATTCCTGTCTCCCTTATTCATGTATTTCATATATTTTCTAGATATATTCTTTAAGTGCTTTTGTTTTGAAAGAGAAATCTTTCTGATTTCTGCATTTCATGTCCAAATCCTCCCACAGTGTTTAAAATGTATTGTGTAGCTCAATAAAGTTTTTTAAAGATGATTAACGAAATACAAAACATCTGAAATCAGAGATATTCACTTGCATTGGTTTTGTGTCAAAGTGCTAAAAAGCTAGCATTTGGAGACACTGGCAAGGTAAACATGGGTAATTTGGATGAACTATCCCTTTAATATTAAAGCACATGTTCACATCCTTTCCCTAGGGAAACCTAGACAATGGTTTAGGTGACTGGAAATTCAGTTGCTATAATTACTATTTCTGACGCATTTTATGTTATTATTTTAAGCTTTCCAAATTACAGAGGATTCAGTTACTTGGATAACCTTGAATCTTGGATAACCCTGTCTCTATGTAACATGTTGTGCCACGACTATTTTCCCCCTCAATGCATGTGTCAGAAAGAAGCTCCATCATGATCCGAGTGTTGAGAGTGCTTGTGAAATAGATTTGGGCAGCTGTCTAATACTATCCAGATTTACTTTTTGAGGGCTTGAATCAGGTGATTCTAAAGGGAGCAATACACAGAGATAAACTATCTTTATAGACACAAACGGGCATTTTGTTTTGTAATATTCTTTCATACATTACATCACATAATCTTATATCATACATTTCTTACATGTTTTCTTCATGGTAGTGTCTCTGAAAGACACCCGTTTATGGAGTCTGAATTGCGTACATGAATTCAAGGGCCAGAATCTGTTGGCATGATAAAACATATCAGTGCACATTTTAATATCATCTGGTGTGATTTCTCTGTTTGAACTTTTTAGTAATGAGTTTGACACTCATCCAAGGGATTCCATATGGTCTCAAGTATTTCCAGGCTGCCTATCGTTAAAGCCATTCCGTGCATGACGGGAGTCTGATATAGTCTACCCAGTTGCATATACAGCTTAGATTTACACTGCTGTATTTAACGGCATGATGAATGAATAAGAAACTATTAGAGGTGTGGCATCATCCTTTGCATCATCCTTTGCATCATTTGCTTCCTGCCCACTCGTTTTCCAATCTACCCGTCATAGGATTCATTCCACTCAATTAACTTTATCTGATTTGTGCATTTTAGTAATTTAGCAGACACTCTTATCCAGATACATTTTCGTACTGCAGCAGAGAAATAAAACGAGAAGTCATTTTGATATATAGTAACGGGAGGATGCTTCCCTCCCCTTTTCCATGGTAAGGCAGCTTCAGCCCATGGGGGCAGGTGTTTGGGGATTGTGCTCTACTATACTTGGATAGCAGCCAATGGATGTTAACACTGCTGCCTGCGTACTGCTTATTACAAACACCTTCCCAATTGGCCTCTCCTCTATCCATCCTTCAGCTTGCCAGATGAGTAAAAGATATTCCTTCCCCCATGCATGTTGGCTTGCTTACTGTTGCACTGGGCAAAGTCAGAGGACTGTGAGTGAGCGTGCTGAGTGAACGTGCTGAGTGAGTGAGAGTGAGCGTGCAGAGTGAGTGAGCGTGCTGAGTGAGTGAGCGTACAGTATCCAGGCGAACAGAAGACAGGAAGGCAGCCCCCAGTGTGAGACAGACTAGTAGTAGCAGAGAAAGGAGGATAGAGGAGCTGAAGCACACACAGAGAGGTATGTGTGCTAGTCAGCTGTGTGTCTGTGCCTGTGTTGTGTGCCTGTGTGGTTGTGTGTGTGCTTGTGTATGAGAAAGAGAGGAGAATTGTGAATGAAAGCTCTGCAAGTTCGTGTGTGTATGCATTGCCTTGTTCTCTGCATGCTGTGTTGTAATGAAGAGTATAGGTACCAACATTTGTTTTACTCCAGGGACTAAAGCTTAAGTGGACCAAAACAAGACACATCTCAAATTAAGACGGTAGACGTTGCATCTTTGTCAAACTATACAAAGCTTGAGGAATGGATCTTTTTACAATTTATTTTAAAAAAAAAAATGTTTTTAGAGACACTCAAAGGTTTTTCTACAGATGACACTACTCTGTTGACACATTACAAGACCTGTTTTAGAACCTCATCTAGTTACAGCACTGAATCATTTTCTATATTTTTCTTTCTTTCTGTCTCTCGCTCTGCATTGTTTTCCTGCTGGTTGCAATGCGCATTATTATCTCTCTCATTGAAGGGACAGCTCTGCCAGCCAAGCCTGTGCGAATCTGCACTTGTTCTCCCCTAAATCTCTGCAATCTCAGGTGGAAGCACATCACGTGTCTAGGAAGAAATTGGCTTTAAGACTCAGATTCCCTCTTTGGATGATATGTGTTGTATTATTTTTTATAAAACCTTTTGATTATACCTGTTCATCTAGATGATGAACTCTCTCAGTCCAAAGGTTAGTCTGATTGACTGACTCATGCACTCTCAGTCCTGCCTAGCTGACCGCTGTACGTAGGTATGTGTGGGCTTTTGGCTGAAGTGAGTCTCTCTACCTCATTAGCTGCATGGCTGCTCTGCGCTGTAGAGGCGATTGCTGCAGCAGTGTTTCAGTACAGGGATAGTTCACCCAAATTACTCTTCCACATATAATGATCGTATATGGACAAGTAGACTGTAATCCCCTCTTTTCCATCTGATTTACCTAGCAACGGTCACCAATCGTTGACTCGCATTCAAATCGTTTTACAGTAGCTTTAAAGAAACTTCAGAGACTGGGATTATTTGGGCTGCTGGGGGGACTTTAAGCAGGAACAGCTCCAGACCATTATTCCTCCTCAACCAGACCACTTTACAGTTGGCACTATGCATTGGGGCAGGTAGCCTTCTCCTGGCAACCGCCAAACCCAGATTCGTCTGTCAGACTGCCAGATGATGAAGTGTAATTCATTACTCCAGAGAACGTGTTTTCACTGCTCCAGAGTCCAATGGCGGCGAGCTTTACACCACTCCAACCGACACTTGGCATTGCACATGGTGATCTTAGGCTTGTGTGCAGCTGCTCGGCCATGGAAACCCATTTCATGAAGCTCCTGACGAATAATTATTTTGCTGACGTTGCTTCCAGAGACAGTATGGAACTCGGTAGTGAGTGTTGCAACCGAGGACAGATGTTTTTACGTGCTTCAGCACTCGCTGGTCCCGTTCTTTGAGCTTGTGTGGCCTACCACTTCGCGGGTGAGTCATTGTTGCTCCTAGACATTTCTACTTCACAATAACAGCCCTTACAGTTGACCGGGGCATCTCTAGCAGGGCAGAAATTTGACGAACTGACTTGTTGGAAATGTTGCATCCTATGACTGTGTCACATTGAACGTCACTGAGCTCTTCAGTAAGGCCATTCTAATGCCAGTGTTTGTATTTTGAGATTGCATGGCTGTGTGCTCGATTTTATACACCAGTCAGCAACAGGTGTGGCTGAAATAGCCGATTCCACTCATTTGAAGGGTTGTCCACATACTTTAGTATATATGGTGTATTTTACATGGTAATACATATTGTACATGCATCATCAATCAATATAAAGAAGTTGAAAACATTGGTTCTGTCCATTTGAAATGTAAGCATTTTAATTTGTTTCCCTCTCAATGTTTATTGATACACATTAAATGTCACCATAATCCTTTAGGGGTGCATCCTAAATGGCACCCTATTCCCTATACAGTGCACTACTTTTGACCATGTCCAAAATCGGTTACTGTTCTGAACAGATTATCCTCCCTTTCCTTTGCAATGTAGAGCAGTCTACATTGAGTGTAAACAGAACATTATTGTAATCCTGGGTGTTGTTGTCTTTCATTTGCAGAGTACGGGCGTTTCGAGGCCAAAATCCATGATCTGCGGGAACAGATGATGAACCATAGCATGAGCTCTGGGTCCGGATCCCTCCGAACCAATCAGAAACGCTCCCTTTACGTCAGGTGGGTCTCTTTTGGACTTAGTTAAAGTCATCCTGAATAGATGGAATTAACGTCATTTTTCTATAATAGCATGTCTCCCTCTGACTCCCTCACAGGGCACTGTTCGACTATGAAAAGGCCAAAGACAGTGGACTCCCTAGCCAGGGCCTCAGCTTCAGGTATGGGGACATCCTCCACGTCATCAACGCCTCAGACGATGAATGGTGGCAGGCCCGGAGGGTGACCCCTGATGGGGACAGCGAAGAGATGGGGGTCATCCCTAGCAAGAGGAGGTAAGTGGTGGATTTGCTAAACTAAACGTCAAAGTGCTTAACCTAAAGGTTAGCTTCTGGGGGACAGTGGACTCTATGTCCCTACCTCTTCGCAAAATTTACCAGTGAGTGGCTGAAAGAAAAAGTTTCTTCATTCCTGTTCCCGCAACAAAATTAACATTTGTTGTATCATTTTACTGCAAGAAAAACGTAATTCTACAACAGCTACTTTTAAATTAGGCTTAATGTGAGAGATTATACAGGTCTACTATATCCAAGCCTACAACATTTAACCCATCTCAAGAGGTGCAATAGGTGTGGTAGACCAGGGGGTGCTGCTGCACCTGGTAGACCAGGGGGTGCTGCTGCACCTGGTAGACCAGGGGGTGCTGCTGCACCTGCATATGACAACTGAGTGACAAGCACAAACATTGTTTTAAAACAAATTAATTCCAGCAGATAGCGTTGGGGAAATGGAAAACCCACTGTAGCATGACTGTTTTTGTCAATGTGTCTGTCCTGGTACTGGCAGGGTTGAGAGGAAAGAACGAGCTCGACTAAAGACAGTGAAGTTCAATGCCAAACCGGGAACCATCGATTCCAAAGGGGTAAGTGCTAAGACCTTATACTAAGGACTGGCAAGCCAACTTAACTTTTGAAGGGAGACATTTTCTGAAATGGAAGTGGTTGTAAACCCATATATCAATTACATTCCATTGTGATATGAAGTAGAGAAAGTAGCTTCTAAACCTCTAAACCTTTGTTTTTGTCTTAATACACATGAAATGTGGATGTGTAACGTTATCAAGAGCAACTTTCAGATTTCACATCAGGTTTCTCAGATTTCCCCTCGCATTAGGAGAAGTTGTGATAGTAATTTATGTTAATCTAAAGCATAAGCCCGAGGTCTCTCTGCCTGTGTGGCAAAGACATCACATCTCTGCAGCTGCACCTTCTCCCTGACAGCTTTACCTCACAGCCCTTACCCTAAATAAACATTGCACATTGTATAATTAGATTTTTTTGTGAAGCATTAGAGGCTATTTTTTCCTTTAATGTCATATCGGTCCCTGGGCCAACCTCTGCAGAAGCCAAATCACCAAACATCCTTCAAACTCTTTGTCCATTTTGGACATAACAGCAGGACATTTGGCCGTGTTCCTCAGTGTTTTTGCATGCCTATGTTACAAGTAACGAGTAGATTTTGTGTTGTATTCGCTGCGCTCTTTTTAAAACAGGTTCCAAAAGGTTTTGGAGGGTTAGATCATACAAATGTATTTAAATGTTTAACAGATGCCTCCCTTCACATTTCTCAAAAATATTGAAAAGTTGTACTGACATTTTGGTTGTAGCTCAAATAATGTCCATAAGCTTCCAGTAAAGAGAGACACAACTTCCCCTTGGATTATAGCTGAACTATACCTATTTTAGCCTCCCCAATAGGCTAACCTTTCTTGATTAGGTCTCCAGGCAAAGTTCCTCTGTCCAGTGTCTGTGTTCTTTTGCCCATCTTAATCTTTTCTTTTTATTGGCAAGTCTGAGATATGGCTTTTTCTTTAAATCTCTGCCTAGAAGGCCAGCATCCCAGAGTCACCTCTTCACTGTTGATGTTAAGACTGGTGTTTTACGGGTACTATTTAATGAAGCTGCCAATTGAGGACTTGTGAAGCGTCTGTTTCTCAAACTAGTCACTAATGTACTTGTCCTCTTTCTCCGTTGTGCACCGGGGCCTCCCACTCCTCTATGTATTCTGGTTAGAGCTAGTTTGCGCTGTTCTGTGAAGTCAGTAGTACACAGCGTTGTACAATATCTTCAGTTTCTTGCCAATTTCTCAAATTGAATAGCCTTCATTTTTCAGAACAAGAATAGACTGATGAGTTTATTCTTTGTTTCTGGCCATTCTGAGCCTGTAATCGAACCCACAAATGCTGATGCTCCAGATACTCAAATAGTCTAAAGAAGGCCAGTTTTATTGCTTCTTTAATCAGAACAACAGTTTTCAGCTGTGCTAACATAATTGCAAAAGGCTTTTCTAATGATCAATTGGCCTTTTAAAATGATACATTTGGATTAGCTAACACAACGTGCCATTGGAACACAGGAGTGATGGTTGCTGATAATGGGCCTATGTAGATATTCCATCAAAGAATCTGCCGTTTCCAGCTACAATAGTCATTTACAACATTAACAATGTCTACACTGTATTTCTGATCAATTTGTTGTTATTTTAATGGACAAAAATGCTTGCTTTTCTTTCAAAAACAAGGACATTTCTAAGTGACCCCAAACTTTTGAACAGAAGTGTACGTAGTTAAGGCTGGTATTGAACCAGTTTTGGTGATCATTGCTGGTTTAACGATTATAACTTTAGAATCGGATTCATGAAGCGCATGCATGCAAATGAGTATTCGTCACAAATAAACATCACAACTGCAATTCCTTCTTTCTCCTCCACGCCACCTCCTAGCTTCTCAAACAGCGCTATGCACAACTTCTCTCCTTTAATTTAGTTTGTTTGTAATTTAACACCCTTCGTATCATAATTCTTTGTGTTTGTTAATTTAGGATTTGATATCTTCACAAGCCTATCTAAATATATAGTTTTAGGTAACAATGACCTGATTTCTTTAAGCCATGGCATGGGATCTCATCCTTCCACCTCCTGAAGTTTTAACCTGCATGATTGTTGGACATCGTTTGTATCACAGCCATGTTCCTAATGTCATAGCATGATCCTGTTAACGTCTTGGCTGCATGGCACACCACATATCGGCATTTATCTGTGTGTTTCACACGTGTTCTCTGATTTTGTTTTATTTTCAAGTGTTTGAGAATGTTTTGGGTGCAATTGTGCACATGAAGTAAATGATGGCAAATTATTACTGTGTAGTTCTTCTCTATCAAACATTGAGTCATTTTGACAGTGTTATCATCGAACAGACAAACAAAATGAGATATTTGTGAAATGTCATGATTAATTAGTATTAGCTAAAGCAACATATTTATATGATTAGGTTATAATTCAACCCTGCTCTGATGGATGAATCATCTAGTGTAATGTCAGTACTGTGATGTCAGTCCTGTAGTCCATTTCTGGTGACCACGCCATAATTTCTTCATGTCCCACATATTTGCAGCTAGTTGGTTTGTCAGCATGAATATGACAACAATTAGAGCTCCCTGTTTGCCCCACCCCATGCTTTCTTTCCTCCACAGTCATTCAATGACAAGCGTAAAAACAACTTCATCTTTACACGAAAGTTCCCATTCTACAAGAACAAGGAGTTGGGTGAGCAGGATGGCAGTGATTCAGAACGTAAGTAGGCTTGAACACACACACACACACACTGACACAGGTACACACACCGACACAGGTACACACACCGACACAGGTACACACACCGACACAGGTACACACTCCGACACAGGTACACACACCGACACAGGTACATATAGGTGACATATACATTTTGGAGACGTGTGCAGGGATAGGGTTTTCACGGAGGTCCCCCTCCTATCTTTCTTTTTTCTCTCTCTGTTGGCTCTGGTGCAGTGATGGTGTCTGGGTGCTCAGATCAGGATCAACACTGAGCAGTCACCAGTGGTTCCTCAAAAACTACCCCGGCCATCATCTATCACAAAGTGGTCCAATTATCTGATATGACTTTTTTTTTTTAAATACAGTTTATGACAGGTTATGACCGGTTCAGGCTGGTCGTCTTGTGTCTGAACTGAGACAGATGATCTGAGCTCGGCTAACTAATCTTGCCTTTCAGGATTTCACAGATTCCCCTCTTTAATGCCACTTACCTCTTCCCTCCACCTTTCTGGCTATCCCTGCCCTGTCTCCTTGTCTTTGCTCTCTTGGGACGGCCATGTAGGACATCCCAGGATTAGGTGACGACGGGTATGGGACGAAGACGCTGAGTAAGTTGGTTGAGGAATGGTCCTGTCTGTACAGTCAAGCAACACTCCCCTCCCCACAACACATTTCTCTTTTGACTTTGTGTTTGTTTCCTCCCTCTTTATTTTTTTGTTCCCTTATTGACTCATTTTGATAGCCTGTTTGCATGCTTCAGTATGACCTCTCAGTTTTTGTCTTGATTTCTGTCACCTCCCATCCTAACTCTGACATTGTTTGCAAATCACAAAAAAGAAAGACATAAAAAAAATGTTTTAGTTGTCTGGAAATACATTTTGTGTTTTTATCATGTAACTAGTCTGGTCATTGTCTCTTTCTATAACAGACACAGCTGTTTGGGTGTACTCTTGGGCAGCTGAATGTGATCACCTATTTTTAGGCCAGCATGCTGAGGTGTTCGCACTGTCAATGCTGTGTATATTTGTGCCTTTAAATGATTTCACATAGTACATTTTTAATGTTCTCTGTAATCTAGGATCCATGATCTTCCTCTATTTTGATGTATTGTTGAATCCCATGAAAATATGAGGTGCAAAGTGGAAGGGAAAAGTGCTCTTGCCTCCCATGTCTTGCTAGCTACGGTAGTCTCTTAACCCTTTACACTCGTACCCATATACTGGTTCAAAATGACATATTTGGGCACTAATAAGCAGGGGTTGGAACCAAAATTATGAACAGAACCAATTTTTTTGTTGTTCTCTTTCACTGTTCTAACCAGCAAAATAAAATTCTGAACCTGTTCAAATCCCCAAAGAGTACCGGTTTATATCGTTCCGTTCTGTTCTTTTTTTAACCTGTAAATCAATGTTTTTTACATTTAGCTCATTAAATTACTTCACCAATCAGTGCGAATACAGCAGGCAAGCTAGTTGTTCACATGCGTGATGGAAAGACAAGTGTGGCCTATGGCGCAAGATGCGACTGAAATTTGTCAGGTGGGGAGAGAGCGAGTGAGGGTTGAAGAGGAGGCTTAAAGCTCTGGGCATCTTGCTATGACATGCATTATCTGAATTAGGTCCACATAATTATACCTAAGAGGGGTGGTTTCTATGGAGGAACTTTGAATGTCCTTTGAGCTAGCTAACAAGCTTGTGTGTGCAGAGCGGCACCTGAATTAAAAACACGTCTTAGCTTTTTGTAGTTAATAAATCCAACCGAAATGTGATAACTAGGACTATAGTATCCTTACCTACATACATAGCATTGAAAAACTTAATCCATTCTTCTTTAGCTATTTCATTAAAACGTCAGTACAGTAGCCTATGTTTCTGAGGTGGAGGGGCAGGTAGCCTAAACTAATTGTAATGTTAGCTTTCTCCTACACACACACTGGCAACGATTTTTCAGCATGCAGGCAGACACTATAATAGATTTATAAGTGATAGAGTGAGGGCTTTGCATAGGCGCTTTGTTGTGTTTTTTTTTGTGGGACTAGAATAAAAATGCCTGGAACGTAAAATAACATTATTATCCGGTTCCCATCCTTTTAAAATAATGGTTCAGTTCCCGGAACAGTATGGATCACTTTCGTTCCCGGTTCCGTTTCTGTTCCCAACCCCTGCTAATAAGCGCCTAAATTGGAACGTGGTGGCTGTACAGTAATATGCTATACATGACGTCAGAGCTCTGGCTCTGTGCTTTCACAAGGCTGTATGGGTTTTGACTGACAGCCATTCTGAACTTGAGCACAGCCGCAACAAGAAGTTGCTCCCATCCCTCCCGCTAATTGGGCAACATTTTAAAATGTTTTGTTGAGTGAGGAAAATGCTGTAAATTAAGATGAGTCGATGTATTTTGAAAGGTGAGACATTGAGGATTATAATAAATACCGCTTTGATGTCATACAAGCAAGACAACCACCGTGAGTCCAAATGTGCACTTCACATTTCCAGATTCATATACAGTGTTAATGTTTATGATCACTATGTTTGATGTACAGTTACAAGATGACATGGTATCATAACCTGGTTGTTCTGAACAGAATGAGCCTGTTTGTTTATTGAGAAGAACATTGGCTGTGGCACACGCACTTGAATGCACTCATAACTCCTTTCTATGCGCACAAAACTTACAATCTGTTTTTCTGAATTGCCTTCTGAAAGCCTAACTTATAACTTAGCTAGTCATGTTGGTAATAGAACAAGCCCACCTGACTGAGATTGTGAATTATAAAATGGACCGTTTTTAGATTACGTAAACAACAACAGTAGTTGTGTGATGGGGATGAAATAACTACAACTACAAGTCTGCTTGCTCTAGTTCCTCAATGGCACAGCTAGGAGAGCTCAGAAAAGTACCTTAGAGTTGAAGATTCTTTGAGTCATAAGTGTATTGAAATTGCTTAGGAACTGTGCACACATTTTCCTGTTATCTCCAAACTGTTACTTTTCCATTGCTACCATGGTTATGCATACGCTTTTCATATGGAATTCTGTAAGAAACATTTAAATGTAGCCCTATCCATATAGGCCAAATCCCATGAGTGTAAAGGGTTACAGGTTTTATTTTACTGCAACATTAATGGACACCCATCTATTGTAATGTTAGCTTTCTCCTATTTTTTTATATAACTATTATCTTGCTGTGTTTAATCCCTATCCTTTGATCAGAATACAAATAGTTGCAGAATAAAATCATGTTGGTACTTTCTTGCACATACTAACCAATCAACTTATACTAACCAATCAACTAATACTAACCAATCAACTAATACTAACCAATCAACTAATACTAACCAATCAACTTATACTAACCAATCAACTAATACTAACCAATCAACTTATACTAACCAATCAAGTTATACTAACCAATCAATTTATACTAACCAATCAACTTATGCTAACCAATCAACTTATACTAACCAATCAACTTATACTAACCAATCAACTTATACTAACCAATCAAGTTATACTAACCAATCAAGTTATACTAACCAATCAACTAATACTAACCAATCAACTTATACTAACCAATCAACTAATGCTAACCAATCAACTAATACTAACCAATCAACTTATACTAACCAATCAACTTATACTAACCAATCAACTAATACTACCCAATCAATTTATACTAACCAATCAACTAATACTAACCAATCAACTTATACTAACCAATCAACTAATACTAACCAATCAACTTATACTAACCAATCAACTTATACTAACCAATAAACTAATACTAACCAATCAACTTATACTAACCAATCAACTAATACTAACCAATCAACTAATACTAACCAATCAACTTATACTAACCAATCAACTTATACTAACCAATCAACTTATACTAACCAATCAAGTTATACTAACCAATCAACTAATACTAACCAATCAACTTATACTAACCAATCAACTTATACTAACCAATCAACTAATACTAACCAATAAACTAATACTAACCAATCAACTTATACTAACCAATCAACTAATACTAACAAATCAACTTATACTAACCAATCAACTTATACTAACCAATCAACTTATACTAACCAATCAACTAATACTAACCAATCAACTTATACTAACCAATCAACTAATACTAACCAATCAACTTATACTAACCAATCAACTAATACTAACCAATCAACTTATACTAACCAATCAACGTATACTATCCAATCAACTTGTACTAACCAATCAACTAGTACTAACCAATCAACTAATACTAACCAATCAACTTGTACTAACCAATCAACTTGTACTAACCAATCAACTAATACTAACCAATCAACTAATACTAACCAATCAACTTATACTAACCAATCAACGTATACTAACCAATCAACGTATACTAACCAATCAACTAATACTAACCAATCAACTAATACTAACCAATCAACTTGTACTAACCAATCAACTAATACTAACCAATCAACTTGTACTAACCAATCAACTTGTACTAACCAATCAACTTGTACTAACCAATCATTGGAAATCAATCAATCCGCCATCAATCCGCCATCATTAACATAATGGAAAAATCTAATTTATTATTGAAATTGTTTGGGCGACCGAGGAAAAACTAATTGGTACAATTCAAGGCCAAGTGGCAAACCATAATGCAGCCACTAGGGATGGGGGTGTGAACATGCGGGTGAGATGAGATGTAGCCATTATTTGTGTGCGTCCATAAATTGTTGTTTGTATCTGGAGTAACAAAATCTATAAAATACAAATCTACTTAGCATGCGCTCTAAAAGCAGAACCAATTAGATACAGCTGTACCTTTTCTGTGAGTTGCAAGGTTCATATAGATTTTATATGTGTTATGCTGAGCATTGAAACTAAAGCAGGACAAACATTGTGTTATAGTAGAAGGTTAAATTAATCCTGGCAAAGGGAATGGGAAGATTTTGAGACAAGCACACAACGTGATCATCCTCACGAGAGCTACAGTCATGACCTAAAATAGATTAGGCCTATATTGACAATCTTTTGACTAGAGAAAATGATTTGCCCTCATAATATTCAAATGTATCGACCAAATAGTACAATGAAGCAATATAACTTGACACATTTCCCAACCCAAGCTCTAAATGAAAACGCATCCACTGGTCATTACTGCAGGCGAGAGAAAATAACCTCAGTGTTTGTGTTTGTTTGGGATTATACGGATACTTGAAAAGGATGTTTGCATAGTGCACTAGACAGTCACAATTCACTTCGAAAGCAGTATAAACGTTCTTGCCTTCTGTTGGGTGTTGTGTCACTACTCTTTGGCCACAATCAGTCTCAATCCCTTTTTTTGTATGGCACAATTTCATTGAGTGTTTTCATTGAATGCTTCTAATCACTTCTTTATTCATCCAGATTGACATTCCTCCTGTCTTGGGACACTTGGTCAAGAGAATAAGCATGAACATGCATGTACTGTCCGTTTTATTAACTTTTCTGTTTTATAGTAACTATTTTAGTAACTGTTTTATGTCACCAGGGAGTCAAGAGGACATGATTCTCTCCTATGAGCCTGTCATTCGACAAGAGAGTGAGTCCTCTTCCAATCTTTTACCAGAGTGGTCCTTGATAATGCACTATTTCAGTCAGTGAAACATTTGCCGCTTGCACATTGTCACGCTATATTTATGCACGCCAGTGTGTACAAGCACCACAGAGGTTTTAAAAATGAGAAAAATAATTGATTACTTCCTGTAACTCCTGCGAGGAAGATTCTGGAAAGTTCTTCCGTACTAGTTATTTACAGGAAGTAATCGCTGGTTGAGTCTCTAGACATCAAAACCTCTCTGGCACTAGTACGCATTGGCTTGCTCAGATATAGCGTGGTTGTTGTAGTGAAATTGCTTGCCCACATTTACTGTGGAGACTAATGCTCAGTGCACAGTTATAACCTATTATGTCTGTAAATGAGTTGATTGACACATTTTATCTTACAGTTAATTACGCCAGACCCGTCATAATCCTTGGACCAATGAAAGACAGAATCAACGACGACCTGATATCCGAATTTCCTGACAAATTTGGCTCCTGCGTGCCACGTAAGTCCCTCTACCATCACAAGGAGACCAGTGGCCGTATGTATAACGCTTCTCAGAGTAGGAGCACTGATTTAGGATCAGTTTTGCCTCAGGTCAAAATTGATAAGATTTCATGGACAGGG
The DNA here is from genome assembly GCF_021184085.1 of Oncorhynchus gorbuscha. Lineage (NCBI taxonomy): Eukaryota > Metazoa > Chordata > Actinopteri > Salmoniformes > Salmonidae > Oncorhynchus > Oncorhynchus gorbuscha. Next base: position 94,667,093 of record NC_060174.1, on the reverse strand, counting down.
GGAACCTGGGCGCAGATTCACAAAACCTTCTTTGGAATACATTTCTTCTTAACTGCCATTTTTACCTTAAGTATAGACTTATGAAGAAAGTTAAGCAAAGTTGCTATTCCTCAATAAAGTTATTGGAAATGTCCATACGTTTTTTCCTGTTTCTTCCTATGAAAAGAAATGGGATTCTTGAAAATAATGTTTTAGGATCTTCTTGAAAATGTACTCAACTTTAAGACAGCTAAACCCTTGTCTTGTGACTACTGGATACTTTTGTAACCATGAATGTTTTCTTGCGACACTGCCACAGACACAGTTGGCTACCGGACAATTAAATTAACAATAATGATTAACAATATTCTAGAAGTATTAAATAGCTAGCATTAGCTTGTTAATTTGCTAAGAAGAACATGGCTAACTTAGCTAACGTTAATGTCGTTAACTATGTTGGCTAATGTTGTTATGCGTTAGCTCTTACCGGTCACGCAGTCCCTCTACCACTGCCTCTCCTATCATGGACAAAACCTTCTCCTCCAGCTGGTCTACATGAATGGTTGATACCCCTCCCCCCATCCAGTCTTCTTCAAATCCCTGCTTCTCTCAACTCCCTTCTTAGCAGCCAACTTGATGTTGGAATACGGTTCCTTGCTATACCCCCGACGGTGGAGACAGACTTTGGCACTCTCGCCCATCCTCTCTTTTGGTCTCTGCAATGACCCTTCAGTTATCAAGTCTCCCCAACAGCAACCTTTTCCTGGCTGCTATTTCCTCCACCATCACTTCAAGCTCTTGTTTTTTTGCGCTTTCCTTGGTTATCCATTTTTGTGTTGATATACAATAGCTAGTCTGATGGCTATAATGTGTGAATAATAAAGTTTGTTTTTGTGTATAAAGCGTCTCACTTATACTCTGAGACGCTTGATACATATGGCCCCAGTCTACCAGGCTGTCTCAGGGTGGACACAGTTGCTGCATCAAGAATACATTGTGTGATCATGTGCCCTTGTGATTAGCTCTCTCTAATAAATTCCACCGTGCCGCCAATATACCATTGTAGTTTTATTTTATACCCATCTTCTTCATTTGCTATGTTGTTATAGTGTTTGATTCATTATTTTTCCTAATTTCTCAAAAAAAAGCTATTAATTTTCCCCCCTTACATGTTTTGTTGGGTTCTTTGATTTGTATTATACATACTTGGTTAAATTATCCAGAGATGATTTCTTGACGACAATAATAATGTAGGATTGTATTATTACCCTGCTATTCACATGTGCAATTCCATTGAACCATTAAACGGGAAGTTCAGGATTTTAGATTTTGACGTTAAATGTCTCCTCATGCTGAAAATAGTCTATAGTCCAGGAGAAACTGTAATCAATGGTTTGGTTTTTCTTGAAGAAATTACTATGAACTTCAGCTAACTTTAGCCACAGCTAGGTAATAGTCAATGGAAGTATATTTTTATTTTTATGGCCAACTGAGAAAGGCAAAATCCAATAGAAGCTATGGCAACAAATCCAAATAAATGTGGAATTTGTTTTACAGACAACAGGATTTGGAGTTTTGGCTGTAGACCAGATACTGTTTATGTATAGTAGTGTGACCATACTACTAAGTTCAAAGGTTCATGGACAGTAGAGTGCTTCTGGCATTTTACTCTAAAACCATTTTTCATACATTTCTCATTGGTACACCATTAGTATGGTCTCACAATCCAATTATTTTGCACATTCAAGCCTCATAGTGGTCCTAATAGCAGGCCTATGATTCATTCCTGAAAAAGTTTTGGATCCTAATGAGAGTTTTTGCTCCTGTTTGATTTTGGTAATCAGGAGACTGAACGTAATGTAAAGAAAATCATCTTGAAAACGTGGATTTTTGGGACAGTATTAAAAGTTGACTAAGTAAGGAATAATCAACGAGGGGCTATGCATTCTATGGAAAATAATGAACAACGTGGAAGGTGTGTAGCGCGTCGTGGAACTGACCTTCCACAGAGTTGCATTATTTTCCAGAGATCGCATAGAGCCTCAAGTTGATTATCTCTTTTATACCATGGCTATAATTGAATACATTTGCCACTAGAAATGTGTTCATTTGCTGGTAGAAAGGTGTTCAACATCCACTAGAGTAGCTCTATAATGCCCTTCAAGCCAATCGGAAAGGAGTATTCAACAATTCCATGGTATAATTAAACAATAAGGCACGAGGGGGTGTGGTATATGGCCAATATACCACAACTAAGGGTTGTTCTTAGGCACAACACATCGTGGAGTGCCTGGACACAGAACCTTAGCTGTGGTATATTGGCCATATACCACAAACTTCCGACGTGCCTTAATGCTATTATAAACCGGTTATCAATGTAATTAGAGCAGTAAAAATAAATGTTTTGTCATACCCGTAGTATACGGTCTGATATACCATGGCTGTCAGCCAATCAGCATTCAGGGCTCGAACCACCCAGTTTTTAATGAGGAATATTTACAAAACAATTGTTTGAGTTATATGACCTTTTAAATACAGTTTTTCAGTATAATGATAGTATTTCATACTATTGTATATTTCAAAGAACTGTCCACACCACTGTCTACTTGATGTCATATTTTTATTTTGATCGTCATTGTTTTGATTTGGTTTGTTTTAATTGATTTATCTTTTTATTCCATCTATTTTTTAAACCATGTAAAGCGGCTAACTGTTCAGGGCAGCCAGGTAAGTGAGCCCCTTAGTTGCTGGTATACAGAATGTAGTGTAACTAAGTTATTGGTTAATACAATGTAGTGAAAGGAAGTAGAATATGTTCCACACTGTTGTAAGTAGTAGATTGAAAATGGACTTAGAGTAGAAATTGCAGTATTGACATTTTAAAAATACTCCAAATGCCTCTCTACACATAGTTACCAGGAGATGTACAGATTCATTGTGGGGAATGGGGAAATTTCCCTTCTCACTATTAAATCTACACATTTTTTAACAGTGCGATGGAGAATCTATAGATTTCCAGTGGAATCGCTAGATTTCCCTATTTTACACATTTACCGTAACACATATACCAAAGGTCAGATTGAACAAAATGCACATTTACAGTATCAGTAACAGTTAGACTGGGTTTACATTCAAATCACCCTGCAAACACCAGATCTTAGCTTAGGTGCACTACTTTTTATGCTTTCAAAACACGATCATGGTATTGTGAAACATTTTCAGTGCATAATGAATTTGTTTGTTTACACGAACAGGTATAATAGTTTTGTTTATGTACAGTATCTATACTGTAGTCACACTGTACCTGCCTATGTAACTATAATATAAATAAAAGGTACTACGCTTCGATCACACCCACAGCGTCATTGCATTTTGGTACGACAGAATTACATTCATTTCCAATGAAACACTGCGTTTGACTTGCAGCATTGCGTTACAGAGGCGGTTGCAGTGCGTTCTGTGTGGTGCATCCTTTGAATTTATCCAACGTATGCATCAAACTGTATGTGTAGACGGCTTAACAGAAATGGTAGCAGAAGGTGAATGTTGAACTTTTGCTGCACACATATCCAGATGATGCTACGTACTATTTTGTGCAAGGACTCTTATCGGTGTTATTTTAGCTTATTGTCTTCTCCTCTTGCATCAAAGATACCACTCGGTCGAGGAGGGACTACGAGGTCGATGGGCGCGACTACCATTTTGTAATGTCCAGAGAGCAGATGGAGCAGGACATCCAAGAGCACAAGTTCATTGAGGCGGGCCAGTACAACGACAATCTATATGGAACCAGTGTTCAGTCGGTCAAATATGTGGCTGAGAGGGTGAGTGTCACTGTCATTGAGATATACTTTATTTAGGCAGTGTGTTTTCAACAGGCAGAAAAACAACGGTGGCAGGCGGCGGTGTGCTAATCCAATGTTAACTTTTATGGCTTTTCCTAATGCCTCGATCACACCGACAATGATATTGCATTTTGGTACAACAGAAGTACATTCATTTCCAATGGAAATGTTCTGTGTGGTGCACACATTGGATTTATTGAACGTATGTGTCAAACTGTATGCGTCGACAGCTTGACAGAAATGGTAACAGAAGGCGATTGTTGAACTTTTGCGCAAAAGTGCTACCAGAGTGATCAAGGCATAACCATTTACGTAAATTAACTTCACTGAAACATTTTGTTGTTGTATTTTACGATCTTGTCTCATCGCTGGAACTCCAATGGGCTCAGGAGAGGCGAAGGTGGAGTCACATGACTCACCTAACTGCTCTCCTTTACACCCGCACCAATGTGTCGGAGGAAACACTGTTCAACTGGCGACCGGGGTCAGCGATGCAGTGCCTTAGACCGCTGAGTCACTCAGGAGGCCCCACTGAAACTATATCTAACCTAATTCCTAATTCCTTAACTTAACCCTACTACTACCTTAATACATATCGACCCCTATGCATTAACCTTAACCCTACTACTACCTTAATACATATCGACCCCTATGCATTAACTAACAAAAATGTTCTGGTCGAAAATACACTTCCATATTTAACACTATTCAGGTTCCATTTAACTTTGTGGTTGTAGCATTGTGTTGATCTATATTTAATCCAAACAAAATGTGTTTTTATGTGTGATGTAACCACACAAAAAGATCATACCAATATTTTATTTTATTAGACCAATTTCAGAACTTTAAAATGTGGGTCTTTTTGTCTTATTGGACAAATAACTAAAAGGACAACCATGGTCTCCAAGCATATATATTCCTTTGTATGTGTTAAATACCTCTTCTAATAAAGTATGTCAGAAACAGTTATTTGACTCAATCAAGGACATTATGTAAATTCAATGATATACACTTTGTGTACAAAACATTAAGGTTACCTGCACTTTCCATGACATAGAATGACCAGGTAAATCCAGGTGAAAGCTATGATCCCTTATTGATGTCACTGGTAAAATCTACTTCAAATCAGTGTAGATAAAGGGAAGGGGACAGGTTAAAGAAGGATTTTTAAGCCTTGAGACAGTTGAGACGTAGATTGTGTTTGTACCATACAGAAGGTGAATGGGCAAGACAAAATATGTAAGTATCGGTATTTGGTATTTTATTAGGATCCCCATTAGCTGTTGCAAAAGTAGCAGCTACTCTTCAAATCAGTGTAGATAAAGGGAGCTGTTCTGAGGGCAAAAGGGGATTCAACTCAATATTAGGAAGGTGTTCCTAATGTTTGTACACTTTGTGTATACTGTATAGAGTATGTACGTGTATAAACTCTCTTTCCTCTGTCAGCAGGGTAAACACTGCATACTGGACGTGTCAGGGAATGCCATAAAACGACTACAAGTAGCACAACTCTACCCCATTGCCATCTTTATAAAGCCTCGGTCCATTGATTCATTAATGTGAGTTCTCTCATATCCCAACTCATGAAAATATTACATAGCAGATGTGTTTATTACAGATATCCAATACAGGAGAAGGAGCTGACATCATTAAATTGAGTGCAGAATATAATGTTTAAAAGGAGTGGGGGTAAATCAGGCAATTAAGTGGAAATGGAGTTGAATTCACAAATACCACATTAACGTAATACATAGTCCATACATGTGGAAATGTAGTTGCAGAGATTAGAACCTTTGGGACTGATTTCCCGGACACAGATTGAGCTGGCTTTTTAGTCCAGGACTAGGCATAATCTGTGTCCGGGAAACTGCCCCATGGTCTCTGATGCCTCACAACAAACCTTTGTTCCCAGGGAGATGAATAAGAGATTAACAGAAGAGCAGGCCAGGAAGACATTTGACCGGGCCATGAAGTTGGAGCAGGAGTTTGGCGAGTTTTTCACAGGTACAGTATCCATGAGTAAAGATGCACAATGTTCCTCTTTTTAGACAAAAGAGATGTGAAAGTTGTAGTCTCAACCCTCGTTTAATGTATACAGTCCTGGGGCCTCATTTCTCAAGCCTCTGTGGATTACAAAGAAATTGGCCTACATGGAGATCCTACAATTAGATGGGAATTATGAACATTATTGATGTCCATAATTTCAATGATAAAACAGATCCCTAATGTAATTCTGCATATGTGAATGAGCATTACAAGCCTGCCTGGATAATGCCCTTCATTCACCCTTTATGGTAACAAATAACATCCTCATTTGCTGTATGGTTAGTAACTATTAGAACTAAGCCACGGCAGTAAAAACCAAAAGAGCAGGTGTTAGCATCTTTTGCAGTGACTTTTTCAACTTTAACCTGTGGGACCACAATGTGTTCTATGGGTGCAATTTATTATTATCACAAACAGTATGTACATGACAAAAAAATATTTCCTTCTATTAGAAAATAATTTATAAATGGTTAGATCTGCCTGTACTTAATGTATCCCCTTGTTTTGCAGCCCTTGTTCAAGGAGACACCTTAGAAGACATTTATAACCACTGCAAAATGGTGATAGAGGAGCATTCAGGACCCTACATCTGGATCCCATCAAAAGAGAAATTATGAGAACACACAACTTTGGCAGGGATATTGGACTGCTAGATTCACAACATACTTTGTAACAAATGTTCAACTGTAATGGTAATTTATATTGTTCATAATTATAGCCAATTAAAATGTTTGTTTTTTTTTGTTTCTTTTTTTTCCACTTTCAATATGAATGTTCCTGAATGTACACCACAACGTTTAAGACACATTTTTGGCCTAAAAAAATTGACCGTTTGTATATTTCATGTTTTTATTTTTAAAAATGCTAAGGAAATTTAATAAACAAGGGCATGTGTTCACGTCGACACTGCGTGGAATTTCAAATGAATATTCGAAGATCGCCACGCCAATGAAGGAGGGGAAGGAAATAATATCAGCTTCTTTTGCTTCTCTCCACACAACAGCTAGCACTTTGTGTCCCCTGACACTCAACTCACATCAGTAGTTGACATTGTGTGACTTTAGCATCTATGGCCCTTGGACACAGTTCATCGTAATCCGCCTATTTTTATGTTCTTATTTTTATTTTTTATTATTTTGTGAATTCAGATTTGTTTGAAAATGTTTTCTTTGAATAAGAATTCTCAACTGTATTGTTTTTTGTTGTTGTGCGGATTATTTCTTTAAAAAATACAATTATTGTTAAGATGCTTTGATTAGAATGAAGAATTAAGGGGGAAATCTACATTTAGGTATAGGAAATGTGACATTATATTTTGCTATTTATATTGATAGAGGGCACAACAGCACAAAGTATTTATTATGAAGATATATAACTTTGATTAAAAAACCAATAAAACATCTGATCTTAATTGTTTAACATAGTGTGTGGTAGATTTAGAGATGATGGGGTTGTTATTTGAGAGTAAATGGAAAACTACAGGTCCCAAGTCCTTTGAGGACTGATAGTAAGTAATGTTCTGTGGTGAGCCTAAAGTCTTAATCCGTATATTCACAAAGCAGCCTAATGATAACTTTGCCACTTAGGAGCAATTCTTATCAGAATTCTGTCATTTTTCCCATAAGTGTAATACATTTTCTGAAAGTAATTCACAAATTCTCACTTTGCGCACGTTTCCCACAAACTTCCAAACTTTTGAATTCCCAGTGGCCTAGTGCAGCATCTGGAAAGTGTCTGAAGTTAAATTTCACAAATTAAAAGTAAGTATCATAATGAATTACACTAGGCCTATAACCAAATGCAATGTGCTGTGTTACTTTTTTTTTTTCATTCATGAAACACATTTGGGGATTTTGATGAATGGAAGCTCCTGTGTCCGTTCAATTATTTAAAGAACTATAGTCTTGTATATCGGTTACAATTAAAGTAAATTAAAAGGATTATCGAATAGTATAAAGATTTCTTACCAGTCTTACGTTTATCAATCAATCTTTTTTATTTAGTGAACGCTGAAATGACAATATGCCTCTAACAAAGCTCTTTATTTAGGAGTGGTGGAAAGGACTTAAGGGCTTTAGAATTTTCTTAACTGTCAGCTTTTGCCATTACCAAGCCTAGACACATCAGCCTATTAAAGATCTTAAAAGACTAAAATATATTGTGCCAATATTGCATTGATGCATCATTGACAAGGCTACTAGCTACTACTAACATTAGACAACATTTAAGTTTTTGAATATATTACAAAATCCCACGTTTTTGTGTATCTGTTTCACACATATCCATGTGCTTTTAAGGAAAAAAAGATAAGAGGTCCATGTTGTAAGCATCATATGTTGTAAAAAAAACAAAGAGCCTTACGGATGTCAAATAGAAGTCCTGTAGGATATTGTTATTGTCATCGCTCCAAGGTGGCACCATGCAAAAGGGCACATTAACCATAGTTTATCACGTGATGGACGATTATTGTAATGCATATCCTATAACATGTTAAAGGCCTACATGTAAGTGAAGCCAACATATGAATATACTAATGATTGCCTATACTGATGTCTCCTCGCCAGCAGAGGGCATAATCACTCTATGGGTAGGCTCCACCAGGCTATCATTAGTGAATATCAAATCAAATGTATTTATAAAGCCCTTCTTACATCAGCTGATGTCACAAAGTGCTGTACAGAAACCCAGCCGAAAACCCCAAACAGCAAGCAATGCAGGTGTAGAAGCACGGTGGCTAGGAAAAACTCCCTAGAAAGGCCAGAACACAGGAAGAAACCTAGAGAGGACCCAGGCTATGAGGGGTGGCCAGTCCTCTTCTGGCTGTGCTGGGTGGAGATTATAACAGAACATGGCCAAGATGTTCAAATGTTCATAGATGGCCAGCAGGGTCAAATAATAATAATCACAGTGTTTGTTGAGGGTGCAACAGGTCAGCACCTCAGGAGTAAATGTCAGTTGACTTTTCATAGCCGATCATTCAGAGTATCTCCTGTTGTCTCTAGAGAGTTGAAAATACCAGGTACGGGACAGTTAGCACGTCCGGTGAACAGGTCAGGGTTCCATTGCTGCAGGCAGAACAGTTGAAATTGGAGCAGCAGCTCGGCCAGGTGGACTGGGGACAACAAGGAGTCATCAGGCCAGGTAGTTCTGAGGCATGGTCCTAGGGCTCAGGTCCTCCGAGAAAAAGAAAGAAAGAGAGAGAATTAGAAAGAGAATACTTAAATTCACACAGGGCACCGGATAAGACAGGAGAATTACTCCAGATATAACAGACTGACCCTAGCCCCCCGACACATAATCTACTGCAGCATAAATACTGGAGACTGAGACAGGAGGGATCGGGAGACACTGTGGCCCCATCCGACGATACCCCCGGACAGGGCCAACCAGGCAGGATATAACCCCACCCACTTTGCCAAAGCACAGCCCCCACACCACAAGAGGGATGTCTTCAACTACCAATTTACCATCCTGAGACAAGGCTGAGTATAGCCCACAAAGGTCACCACCACGGCACAACCCAAGGGGGGCGCCAACCCAGACAGGGAGATCACATCAGTGACTCAACCCACTCAAGTGACCCACCTCTCCTAGGGACGGCATGGAAGAGCAACAGTAAGCCAGTGACAGCCCCTGTAATAGGGTTTAGAGACAGGGAATCACAGTGGAGAGAGGGGAACCGGCCAAGCAGAGACAGCAAGAGTGGTTCGTTTCTCCAGTGCCTTTCCATTCACCTTCACACTCTTGGGCCAGACTACACTCAATCATAGGACCAACTGAAGAGATGAGTCTTCAATAAAGACTTAAAGGTTGAGACCGAGTCTGCATCTCTCACATGGGTAGGCAGACCATTCCATAAAAATGGAGCTCTATTGGAGAAACCCCTGCTTCTATGATATAATAGGGGTCCACTTTCTATGATATAATAGAAGCCCTTCTATGATATAATGGGGGTCCTCAAACAATCGTTTAAGTGCATGCCGCCACCTACTGCGCTGGAATGTACAATCAATCATTTACATTTACATTTAAGTTATTTAGCAGACGCTCTTATCCAGAGCAACTTACAAATTGGTGCATTCACCTTATGACATCCAGTGGAACAGCCACTTTACAATAGTGCATCTAAATATTTTAAGGGGGGTCAATCATGATCTTCCCAATTCTGTACTACCATGAAAAAATTAACTTAAACAAAATAAATATCTACTAACTTTTACCACACCCTCCCCCAAAACCCCTCCCTGTTAAACTATATCTATGTCATGCTGAAACACTCCAGCCTTAGGATTGTTCAGGATGTCAATAACCATTTCAACAGTAACATCTGTTAACCTCAATATCTCTTTTGCCATCTCCACATGAGCCCTCTCAGACAGTCTTGACACTCATTCCATGTGCACAGTCCAATAGCACTTCAAAAACATCCTTCTTCAGACACCCACATAGAGGTTGAAAAATCCCTGTTAGCGTTATCATCTCATGCAAAAATGTAAAACGCATTGCTGAACACTGCAGCTCAATCTGGTGTAAGAACACTAACTATCCAGTAGTAGCTCACTTTGTTGAAGCGAACAGTCCTCTCTCCTCTCTCAAATACACAGGCATTGAGCATGTTGCTCTACCAAGGAAAGGAGGTAAAATGGAGATCTTACTACCACAGAGGGAGGCCTACTGGATATCCTGTCTATAAACATTGACCCCTAGTGGTCTGAATATTGACTTTGAGCTCAGGCCCTTATGAACAATTATTTTGTTCATAAATCTTACAAATGAATATATTCTTTCTACAGCTTATCAGCGTACACCCAATATGTTCCCCCTGTTGATGAGGCTTATTATGTATAATGAAATTGGAAACAATTAAATATATATGAAATTAAATTAATCAATGTATGTTGATGCTAATATTATGTACAAATCTAATCATGTTTCCATATGTTAACAATATATCATATATATAACAATATAATCAATATGCTGTAAACTATTGTCTTAACAGTTTCACTCAATTCTAATCAATTTAAGAATTATCACACACCCTCCCTCATTATTGTCATTGGTTGCATTAATTGCACTGTTTGTTTCCATAACCTGGTTCAAGGCTTCATTACATTACCCTGAAGACACAGTGATGCCGAAACAGTGTTTTATCCAATATATTACTGTGATAGAGTTTATTTTTTATAGCCGTCTCCACAAACACCTTCAACCTGCTATTACTGCTTTCCACAACCCGAGTCGTATTGATAACCTTACCAATAAAAGCTATGAAGTCAACTTTATTCATTATCAAAGTGTCCTTTGATACCGCACATCCATGAGCACAAGATTTCTGAGCGGGCCTCCAAAACATATCAGGACCATCAGAAACACCAGCCCTGATATTAGGTCCACTTAATAGAGGAGCAGCGATGGAAGTGCCATCATGCCACACTGTAACCAATCTGTCTTACAGCCTCTGCATACGATACATCATGGCTCATTCTATATCACCGAGCCTCTCTATGCACTTGACATCCACCAAATGCTGCACTGTCAACACATAACTTTCTCATTGCTCCCACATTCACTGTAATCATGTTCCCCTCCACACTTGGCATATCTTTTCTTTCCTTTACATTGAACAGCTACGTGTCCCATTCTTTGACATGTAAAACACTGCGATGGGGACGGGACAAATTCTCTGACATTGAAAGTAAGGAATCCTATCTGTACTTTCCCAGGCCTAACCTTCTCAAACCTCAACAGCACTGATAGACTTTCACTTCTTTGACCTTCTATCCTACTGATCAATCTTTTGGCCTCAATCACTCTTCCTCCATTCACATTTTAATTGATATCATCTATAGACATAGATATTGGGACCCCGATGATGACTCCCCCCAATCTAGCATAAGCATTAAAACATGGCGTTTTAATCTTCTTCCCATTAAGCTTTTCCATTTTCAAAATCTTCTCTTGCTGAGCCTGGCGTACACAAAATATGAGAAATCTAGCATTTCCAATAAACCGAGCTAGTTTGACTTCACCTATCTCTTTCTCTACTGCATTAGTTAGTCAGGTAGGGTGTAAATGTGGCCCTGTGGTCTCAAACACTATCACCACTTTCCAACTCTTGGATCCTACCTTGGCCCTCTTTATACTTTCTTTACTAAACTCTCCACTGCTTTCTGTATCATGATCTCTCTTCTTCCTATGTCTTTCCACTACCGACCATTCCGGTCCTTGACCCTCATCTTCCCGCTCCATACCATCAGAACTGACACCAATATTGTTTGCATTCCAGCACAGCTGTTGCTTCACCAACTTTTTACAAATGTTGTCCGCACTACACTATTACACACCAAGTTAGTCATAAATAGGGCACAACAAAGCCTTTTCTCCCTCAGGAGACTGAAAAGATTTGGGGTCCTCAGATCCTCAAAAAGTTTTACAGCTGCACCAGAGAGCACTGACTGACTGGTTGCATCAATGCCTGGTATGGCAACTGATTGGCCTCCGACCGCAAGGCACTATAGAGGGTAGTGCGTACGGCCCAGTACCTCACTGGGGCCAAGCCTCCTGCCATCCAGGACCTCTATACCAGGCGGTGCCAGAGGAAGGCACAAAAAAACGTGTCAAAGACACCAGGCACCCTAGTCAGACTTATCTCTGCTACTGCACGGATCTTCAAAGTGGTAGGCATGTTGTGCAAATCAAATTATACAAACCCCCAAAAAATCTATTTTAATTCCAGGTTGTAAGGAAACAAAATAAGAAAAATGCCAAGGGGGGGTGAATACTTTCACCACTCTACACCACACACTCTCCTGGTCCTCATGTGCATGCCACACCCCTCCCATTGTATTGAATTTAATTTAACCAATGGCTGGTTAAAAATGTAGACATGAGCCATTACAGGTGTGTTCACACCTCTTTCACTCTGAACATCGACACCAATGATTCACCCTAAAAAGATCCATTCACACCTGAAACAAAATCAAATTGACTTGCTAGTGGCCTTAGGCCAATTTGTTGAGAGTTCTCTCTTCGATCAGACAGGGAATGAAATAAAAAAAATCAATCACGGCTAAGGAATTTATTATCATGGCCTATCAAATTCTCTCAGTTGCAAAAAAAAAAAAACAGTATAGCTTTGTGAGATTGTTCAACAAAACATCTTAACAGAAGTTTTATGATTCCTAGAATTAATGGGTTTATTTTACCTGAGAACGTTTATCTAAATCAAGTGGTCATTCATGAGAAACATGTTTCACTGGAGACAAATGTGATCCAGTCAACATAAATATGCATTAATGAAATAAAACTATAGCTATATCACAAGAAAAACTCTGTCTTCATCCTATAGGCTTTCCGGCATGATATATCTGGTAACTACCAGTGAAAGGCATCATATTTTGGTTGTTATCTGGTGGAAGCTTTGACAACCATTACAACCTGGTAGGTGGATATTTTTCTCATCACCAAAAAGACAAAAAACAACCTAACAATTTGTATACAACCTGACCATGACCTCAGAAAATAAATCAGCTTGACATTATTAACTGTAACAAAAACACATGGAGTCCAGGTGTGCTTATCGATGGGGAGCATGTGTGCGCAATGACAGTTGCCAGGACAGGTGCTTTGTAGACGGGCGACGGCAAAGCGCTGGAGGAGGGAGGGAGGGAGGGAGGGGAGGGAGGAAGCAGGCGTGACAACCAGTTGGGCACTCCAGTAGTAGTCTACCATTCTTAATGAAGAACAATAAGATTACAACAGTTTCTTTATTTAATAATTTTTACTCCCTCAACTTCACCTATAAGGTGAGAATTAAGTGTTTGTTAGAGTCTAATCTTTGCAGCGCAGGTTTACATACACCTTAGCCAAATACATTTAAACTCTGTTTTTCACAATTCCTGACATTTAATCCTAATAAAAAGTCCCTGTCTTAGGTCAGTTAGGATCACCACTTTATTTTAAGAATGTGAAATGTCCGAATAAAAGTAGTGATTTATTTCACATTTTATTTCTTTCAATACATTCCCAGTGGGTCAGAAGTTTACATGCACTCAATTAGTATTTGGTAGCATTGCCTTTAAATGGTTTAACTTGGGTCAAACGTTTTGGGTAGCTTTCCACAAGCTTCCCACAATAAGTTGGGAGAATTTTGGCCCATTTCTCCTGACAGAGCTGGTGTAACTGAGTCAGGTTTGTAGGCCTCCGTGCTTGCACATGCTTTTTCAGTTCTGCCCACAACTTTTCTATAGGATTGAGGTCAGGGCTTTGTGATGTCCACTCCATTACCTTGACTTTGTTGTCCTTAAGCCATTTTGCCACAACTTTGGAAGTATGCTTGGGGTCATTGTCCATATATTAAAGACCCATTTGAAACCAAGCATTAACTTCCTGACTGATGTCTTGAGATGTTGCTTCAATATATCCACGTAAAATGTTCCTACCCCATGAAGCCATCTGTTATGTGAAGTGCACCAGTTCCTCCTGCAGCAAAGCACCCCCACAACATGATGCTGACACCCCAGTGATTCGCGGTTGGGATGGTGTTCTTCAGCTTGCAAGCCTCTCCCTTTTTCCTCCAAACATAACGATGGTCATTATGGCCAAACAGTTCTATTTTTGTTTCATCAGACCAGAGGATATTTCTCCATGTGCAGTTGCAAACCGTAGTCTGGGTTTTTTTATGACGGGTTTGGAGCAGTGGCTTCTTCCTTGCTGAGCGGTCTTTCAGGTTATGTCGATATAGGACTCTTTTTACCGTGGATATAGATACTTTTGTACCTGTTCCCTCCAGCATCTTCAGAAGGTCCTTTGCTGTTGTTCTGGGATTGATTTGCACTTTCCGCACCAAAGTATGTTCACCTCTAGCAGACAGAACGCGTCTCCTTCCTGAGAGGTATGATGGCTGAGTGGTACCACGGTGTTTATACTTGCGTACAATTGTTTGTACAGATAAACGTGGTACCTTCAGGCATTTGGAAATTGCTCCCAAGGATGAACCAGACTTGTGGAGGTCTACAATTTTCATTCTGAGGTCTTGGCTGATTTATTTTGATTTTCCCATGATGTCAAGCAAAGAGGCATTATGTTTGAAGGGTGGCCTTGAAATACATCCACAGGTACACCTCCAATTGACTCAAATGATGTCAATTAGCCTATCAGAAGCTTCTAAAGCCATGGCATCATTTTCTGGAATTTTCCAAGCTGTTTAAATGCACAATCAACTTAGTGTATGTAAACTTCTGACCCACTGGAATTGTGATACAGTGAATTATAAGTGAAATAATCTGTCTGTAAACAATTGTTGGAAAAATGACTTGTGTCATGCACAAAGTAGATGTCCTAACCGACTTGCCAAAACTATAGTTTGTTAACAAGTAATTTGTGAAGTGGTTGAAAAACAAGTTAAGGGATCCAACCTAAGTGTATGTAAATGAAAGATTAGTGGAATCTGTGTGGGTAGCTGGATAGGTAGGATGACTGACAGTGAAGGTGAACAGGTGGTCACGTGCCAGGTGACAGAGGAATGGATGAGACTGAGGTAGGAATTCCTTTAACCATAAAGTGGTATATTTACCGAGTAGTCTGTGCTGCATAACAAAGGAAACAAATAACATGTATCCGATCAAATTCATCATCCTAAAGATCATATCATACCAAGCATTCATGATTAACATAATTAGGGAAGTCAACAATCCAGTTCATTAAGAAGTCCTATAGTAATCATCCGTGAGTCATTTAGGCTCGTAACTATTTATCATAAATTATGAAAGAATACAAACAGTGGTTATTCAATCTGTAATCCCCATTAGTTTGATATCAAAGTCCATCAGTTAGCAAATAATTACATTTCTCATTTCACCCTTTCAATTGTCTTCATGTGTACATGTAATCAATTTCATTACATATTAACCATATCGATTGCATAATTGGCCTATGAGGATCCGTAGGGCCGTGATCATTGAGAATTCCCATTACACAATATGTTTGAAGTGTGCGCTCCAAGCCGCGCTATGCGGAAATAACTATTAACAATAACTGATGGCCCACTCTCCGGATCGCAACAGATAGTTCAGATGAAAGGTAACAGAGTCGGTGGACTTACGTGGATTCATGGACGCACAGAACTTCTGGATCAGACGCAGTTAAGGAAGAGAAAGCAGTGAGCTCAGGCGATGGCAATTTCCTCCTTTTATGGAGTTGGGATCTGTCTGACATTTCCACCTGACCTAATTAAAGCGCCCCTGGCCCAGCTGAGTAAGTGGCAATGAATTAAAGGATTATTCCACCAACTCCATGGGCCTTTTCTACAGTAAACTTCAACTGTATATCCTGTGTGCATTTTCTGGCAAATGTGTCAAATGTACCTGTTTTAAGGTATCCATTTGAGAGAAACCCTCCCCACCGTCAAACCAATGGTATGGTTTCTCTCTTGTGTGAACTCTCTGATAATGGTTAGTTTAGGGTTTGTAATAAAGCACTTTCATAGCCAGAGCAGGAGTGAGGCTTCTCTCACCATAAGAAATATATTTCACAATCTCATCTTCATCTTTAATCAGCCCCAGTGCTTGACTGCAGTCTTCCAGCTTTACTGATGTCATCTCTGGATCCTGCGCTGCACACTGGACTCCACTGTCACAATCAGGAACCAGTGACTCTGGTTTGGGCTCAGTGTGGAAGGAGAGTGGCAGGCTGTGTCTGTCCTCACTGTCCTACAAAGTTGATGAGAGAAAATACATTCAAACAAATTGATGGCACAGCATTACCAAAACTCTCTTATATGGTAGAAGTGAGACCTTATAGCTTATTAAAACGGCTAAATGACTTGCCTATATATGGAACAAATGTATAAATGAGTGCGGAAGTAGCCTAGTTGTTAAGACAGTCAGGCCAGTGCGTGACCCATAATTGCTCAGTTGCTCTGGATAAGAGTGTCTGCTAAATTAGTAAAATGTAATAAATATACAACTAATATTGTTCCATCACTCACCATTTCAAAAACTGGTTTGTCACCTGATTTCCCTTGAAATATCTGTGATGCTTTGTTAATCAGGCAGACTTTATGAGATCTCTGTACTTAAAGTTGTTTCCTGACTAGAGCTAGTTAAAGTTATATGGTTAAACAAACGCAAATGCAGCTACTTTGCTGTTATTCTGGCTGCAGTGTTTGACGTGACTGTAAGTTAGCCATAGTTGGCAAGCTAGCAAGCAAGGGATAAGAACGTTGCCAGCCAGTATGACAATAGAACGAATGACTGGGTCGCGCCCATAGATACAGAACAAAATACTTAATGACTGTGTCACGTTTTTGGCAACAGAACCAATAGAACGAACGACAAAACGATTTGTATCGGGACTGTATCTTGTGGAAGGATGAATAAACAAAAATAACGTTAATTAAAATATCTCAATCATTATTTTAATATGTTGGTAACCCATTGCATAACGCCCTTGAAGCGTGTGCTTGGCGGATATATTGGCACGGTAACAACACCCGTGCCGATATATCCTCTGAACACCGGTATTATCACTTAAATATGTGATAGGTCAGGTTCGGGATCATTTTCAAGTCATCTGCTGGTTACTGTCCTAACCCTGGAACGGGTAGCACCGTAAAAAAGACTGTGTCCATTCTGTCTGTTCTCTATGGGCTGGGTTTCCATTTAGTTTAAAAGGAATTAAGATGATTTTAAGATTATCTTAGTGCTACAATGCTTTTGGGAAACCCAGCCCAGGTCACGTTGAAAGTTGTAATCATCCAAATTAAACGAATAATTGTGTTAGTGGCGGAGTTTGGGGTGAGAAGAACTGGAATGGCGTTACTCCAGCTAACAATTTAGTGATAATACCTAAGAAGCTGGTGTTTGGAGGATATATCGAGGGCCGGCAAACCGTGCCAATATATCCTCCAAACACCAGCTTCGAGGGCATTATCACGTTTGTACAACAGGTTACCAACATAGTCAAATAATATTTCGTTAAAAACTTTATTTTTAAGTATTTATTCACGCCATTTCATCCTTCCACAAGATATAGTCCTGACACAAATCTGAGGTTGCTACCCAAGCCGGCTGGTCGTTCATTCTATTTGTTCGGTTATCAGAGACACGACCCAGTTGTTCAGACTTTTTGTTCTGTATCTATGGATTTCATTGTCATACTGGCTGGCAATGTTCTTATCCCTTGCTTGCTAGCTAGCCAACTACCGCTAACTTACAGTCACGTAAAACAGTGCAGACAGTAGTGCATTTGCATTTGTTTAAGCTGTTTTCTAGTGACATTTATTTGGATACATCCATAACAATGAGCTAACGAGGCGCGATTTCGCCTGGCATAGAAAATGTGCTCTCTCCTCAGGACACTGTTCAGAGGAGCAAGCTAACAACACAGCCAACTGAATCTGGAAAGACTACAAACTAGATGCACTTCATTCCGTTTTACTTTTTTTCCATTTCCATTTCTTTGTATATTTCCATAAAAATGATGCCCGCTACTTCATGTTTTCGACAGGCTGAGAAACGCTGCCTGCCTGTCTTCTCCTGAATATTGAAACAATGTTGCAAATGTCAGAGAGACAGGAGCCAATGTTTAAACAAATATCTGCTGTTGAAAACTACATGTTGGTCTAAAATAAATGTGAGATAATGTTTTAATGCTTTTTATAATGGAGATCAATTATATAACTTGCTGGGCTGATGAGACAGTGGATTGCGCAGTCAGATGGAACAGAGTAAATAGGCATTTTAACGTCATAGATTTAGCTGGTGGTAACTTGTGGAATAGACACTGGCTGAAATGCGCTTTTAACCAATCAGCATTAGACCCACCAGTTGTATAATAGGACATTAGTATACAACAGACCTCCCACTGTCCTCACTTTCAGGATCCAGTCCTACGTACCAACCTACCTGCTGTCCTCATGCGCTTTGATTATACTGTAGCACTTAGCACCATGACCAAGATCTCTATTAATTTAAGTGATCAGATTAGAGCTTTCATGAGGAAGGGGAAATCTACTGAGGACATTTCAAAAATACTGTTAGATTTGGGGATTACAGTCACGGACAGTGCTATTCGAAAACACTACCGTCGGATGCCTGTTTTACGCCGAACGCGAAAGCCCAGGAAAATGAACAGGTAGAGTATGGCTGCAGTACGCCTAATAATGCTAAACATGTTTAAATACATCTACTGTTAGCCTTTACTGTATGCTGCACATTTTTAGATTGTATACCATTTCCAGCAAGACTATTCAAGCAATCTACTCACTGATTGATGAAGATGATGAGCGATCGGCGAAGGAGATCATGAATCTGTTGGCATCACAGCACAACATCAACATTGCTCTAATCACAGTCAGAAGGCAGTTGAAGAAACTTGGGTGGATTTATAAGAATAAGGCTCGGTATGAAACACATGTTTTTGAAGGTATTGTAGTAGGCTTTTTGTTTTACAGAACATTAACCGTGTGTGTTCTTGTTCTGTAGTTTCGACCCAATGGAAAAACGCATGGTTCCAAAGAAAGCGGTGAGTTTTGCTAGATTCCTAAAACGTGTTTGTGTATGCAGCATTTGTGTAGAACAGTCACTTGTGATTGTTAAGATTGAGTGAGCTAATTCCTCTACTGTTTCTATCATAGGCCATGATAGATGGGGGGGGCCAGCGCAGTACCATTTCGCTCAGCTGATGAAGTTGCACATGGAGCAGATTCAAACTTTGAAAACTGACATCGAGTCATTGAAGGTAGACCAGCAGAAAGAGAAACATTCTCTGAGGGCAGAGATACGGGCTACGGCTGATGCATTGGTCCAGAGCCAGGTGGCATTGACAGAGTGCCAGGCCGCATTGGTGGAGAGTCAGACAGAGAATGGCTCGTTGAAGAGGGCGAGGGAAGAGATGATGGAGTCACAATTCATGCCAATCCATGTGAGCTCCGGAACTCCACTTCCGACAGGCAGTTCGTCAGTTCACCCTGACATTTCCATTCCTCGACTGACACCAGAACGTAACGAACTGCTCACCGAGCACAGCATGGGCCGCCCGGACCGCTATGCTGTTGTGCTATTCCAAGAATGCTTAACCAAAGAGAGATATCGCGAGTGGGCACAGAATACCAATTGGGATGGATCCAGAGGCAAATTTGGCTTACCAGTGAATCTCCGAGTGTTCATCATGAAACATGTGTCTCAGGTGTTTCTCTCCTTAAGTGATGCAACCCGAAAAAGCATAAAAGATAGAGTAAATGAATATTTGAGGAAGCCGAGGAAGTCTGGATATGGCATGGCCCGTTTTCCTTGAATTAGGCATATGTCTACAGTATGTAGGCTAGTAAAATTATAGTTGCCCTGTTTGTTGTTTTTGTCACACTTTACAGTGGCCTAATAAACATCCATATTTTGAATGTATTTTTATTTGTATCGAACTCAATAATATACATTCTACTACTGTAGATAGGGGCCGTCATTGTAAATAAGAATTTGTTCTTAACTGACTTGCCTAGTTAAATAAAGTTGAAATAAAAAAAATAGGGCTTACAGTAGTGATGGACATAGGTCACAATCAATTCATGCCTTGACGAGCCATTAAATTGGCTAGCTGAAACCCTCATAATAGCTAATTGGTGATCGAAACTACTTTGACTGAGACACACAAAACCATTTGAATTTGTATATGCAAGCAATTACATCGCAGAAGTTGGTGTTACTCAGAAAGAAAACATGGATACAAAATTTTAAAATATATAAAACTAAAATACCATGTAGAAACGAAATAAAAGGACTATAGGCGGGTTTAAACGAGTACGCCAGCCGTTCCACTAAAATCACAATGTTTACCATTTATAGGCCTATAGTCATGTTACAAAGGGTGTTTAAAAAAAAATTGAAACCACCAAATGTCGGCCTTTAACCGTCCGAATATTTCATACAATATTCGGAACACATTTCTATTAATGTATGGCTTGAAATGTAATGATGGATGTTTTAGGTAGACTTACATATGCCACTGTAAAATGCATTTGTGCTTTTATTGGAATAGAAACACAGATCAATCCATTTAATGCAGTTCAAATAAATCGTGAATAATAAATGCCAGTTAGCCCTATCATCTTATTTTCGTGAAGGGATTAGGGCTACATAATCTCAAACTGCAGTGATCAAATGATTTGCGCACAGAAGCAAGCACCAACAAGCTGAAGAATGGGATGTATTTGATTGGCAAATTGCATATTATGAGAAACCTTGACAAGAACACAATCCTAACGTCTGGTCTGCGTCACAGGAGGTTGGTGGCACCTTAACTGGGGAGAACGGGCTCGTGGTAATGACTGGAGCGGGGTCTTTGGAATGGTATCAAACACAAGGTTTCCAGGTGTTTACTGCCATTCCATTTGCTCCATTCCTGCCATTATTATGAGCCATTCTCAGCAGCCTTCAGTTCACAACTGAAAAGTCACATTTGTTGGAATTATGCATCGCTGTTAAATACATCAGCGTCTCGTCAGCAACCCTAAAAAAGTACTTCCGGGTCACAGAAATTCAGAACTGTGCAAAATAAAAGCACCCCCCCATGTAATAGTAGAAAAGTGTGAATAACCTGTATATATTGGAAAATGAAAAATAATTGTCTAACCATGAACCATTATTCATATGTTCATATTTAAGAGACATTTGCATCAAATGTGGGTTTTAAAACATGTTCCAATTAAGTGATAATGCCATCGAATCCGGTGTTTAGTTGTCTCATAGTAATGAATATGTAGGGTCGGGATGAGACAGACAGGTGGGCAGTATTTCTCAGCCAGTTGAAATCATGAATCAGCTGGCATCATTTATGTATATTTACAAGGAAATGTAAATTGAAAAAGGTTAAACGAAACGAAGTGTAGCTAGTTTGTATTCTTTCCAGCTTCAGTTTGAAGTTATTGTGTTAGCTGTGTTTTTGGTGTTGGATTCTGTATTTTACATTATAGCCATTCGCATATATATGATTAAATATTATCTGATGTTGGTTGTGTGAGGTGTCTGCATTTGTGCACTGGAGCATCAATATGAGATTAAACAACTGCTTGCTACTTGCCTGTTTGTGTGTGACAAGAACTGAGTAACATGGTGTGACCTGCATGTTGCAAAACTGTAGATAACAGCCCCCATCAGATGCTTTGTCCTCGTGTTTGTATGTAACAATATTGAGCACATGGTGTGACTTGCTGTATCTTACAAAGTTGTGATAGGGAGGGGTGGTCATCACGAGGTTAAACTGAGATGAAAAAATACTGAACACAATAGCAGGAACTGAGCAACTGAGCAACTGTTATAACTAGGGGTGATACCAGAACAGTAGGAATCTATACAGACGGAGGGAGGACTCCAAGAAGCACCAAGAGGCGGGGACCCGCCTGAGCGCCTGCGATAGGCTGGGCAAGTTTAAACCACGCCCAGCCTCTACTGTGATAGTTCCATCCCGTCTGTTGGCCTATCACAGTATAAAGAATACTGTTTACATACATCCTGTCAGTTCTCTGTTCTGCCCTGCATGGTATAATAGTGAGCCCGTATATACGAAAGTTGCATTTGCCATTTATTATTTAGCGAATAAAAAATAAATAGTATACAATCGGTGACTCATTGTTATATTTATCCTGATACCAGATTCGAATTTACGCAACCCTAACAATGGCTAGCTCCTCATGAAAACAGTGTCCTGAGGAGAGAGCACATTTTCTACGCCAGGTGAAATCGCGCATCATGAGCTCATTGTTATGCATGCATCCAAATAAATTTCACTAGAAAACAGCTTAAACAAACGCAAATGCAGATACTTTGCTGTTATTCTGGCTGTAATGTTTGACGTGACTGTAAATTAGCCGTAGTTGGCAAGATAGCAAGCATGGGATTAGAACGTTGCCTGCCAGCACACCGAGAACGAAAGACTGAGTCGCGTCCATAGATACAGAACAAAAATACTTAACTAGGTCGCATCTCTGGCAACCGAACACTCACACTTTAACCCCCCCCCCCCCACTTGCTTTGATCTTGCTGTTAGTACATTTTCACCAAAAAAAAGGTAGCTTACTATGACTGTGATATGTGGTTGCCTCACCTAGCCACCTTAAGACGAATGCACCAAATGTAAATCACTCTGTCATATAGCAGATGCTCTTGTCCAATGTAAAATGAGTTTAAATTAAGGAATGTCAAGTGCTCAGAGAAGACCCTCAGACTGCCAACTTAATATGCAAAATGTACACACTTGAGGCCAAAGAACCTGCTTCTTATCTTCACCCTGATGTAGCCAATAGTTCATATGATGGAGTGTCAGTGGTGCAGCTCAATCAAATCTGACACCCAACATTTTGGGAATGAATACTACCACTTAAAGACAGAAAGTTGGGGTAGAGGTTTGTCAGATGAGGAAATCTTAAGCTCTATGAAAAATGCTGCTCATCTGATTCAGTTAACTGGAAAGGTTGACATAAGCAAGGATACACTGAAATGTGTTTTGCCAGATGAGGAAACTTGGAGGGTTCAGGCGTACTCCAAATAATGGTGTGTTATGTTAACTCGTGACAAATGGGAGAGGTCCATTCAGAAACAAGGTGGGAGGCCTATTTCCACCGCTGAGAACTTCAGTTGTGGTGTTTATGTGCGCTTGTTCTCTAAAGTAGTCTTATGAGAGGGCGATGTGAATACACTTTCTCACAACGGCATAGCATGTTTTACATGAGTTACTGGAGGAAATTACTTAGTTGAAATAAGTTAAGGTTTTAAGCTTGAACAATATAGCAGACTGATGAAATGAAGATATATGCTTAATTATGAGGTGATTTAGTAGTGGTTGGCACCAATATCGATAATTTTATATATCGATTCCGTTTGATATGAGCAAGGCATATCGTGATATTGGTTTATTCTTTGTGTTCCTACACTATTCTCTCTAAAAAAAGCATACATTACTGTTCCTGCATGCACAAAGACCTCCCACAGACCAAACATTTTTCCTGTACAGTGCTAAATTTGTACCAAATTGTTCAGGCACCCCATTTTCAGCTATTTGACCACAGTAAAAGGCCAGCAACTCTCTGTATTATTCAGAGTCCCATTAAATGACACCATATACTAAGTCTACAGACCCTGCTAAGTATTCCCAACCACACTTTTACATTGGCATAGCTTTCTTTCCTCTATAAAGACAATATGTCATTTATAGACCTACAGTGTACTGCATTGGGACCAATGAAATGTGTGGACTAGAAAGGACTGCTGGGTATTTAGACAACATTCATCCAACAAATAACACCACATAGACTTGAGTGCTAGATCAATAGGGTCTGTAGAATATTGTTTGTTACATTACTTAAGCTCCAGCCATTTCTCAATATGCTCCACCTTATATTATATCAAGTAGTAATTATCTTTAGTTTAGATTTTCCCCCGATGATGCCATGACGCTTAATGTTAAATACTTCCCTTATGGTCTCTCCCCCCACCCCAAACCAACAGATGAGACGAACCACAGTTTGATTCAAGAAGCAGCTGTATTTGACCAGAAAGGTATCTCCAATCCAGTGTCTTTACAGCATTTTCTCACACAACATTTCAGTGTAAAAATCCTTCACTCTAATAATAGAAAATCACCTTCAATAAATCCAAAATAACAATTATAATGTATCTAAAAATAAATCAAATTTCCTCCCCCTGGGAACAGACTTCATTTCAATGTTTAGTTTTGATTTACATTTGGTTGAGTTGTCAACTAATGTGAATTCAAAGTGAAATAAACAAATGTCACCATGTCATTGGATTTAGACAAAAAGTTGAGTAAAATAAAATTCCCTTAAGTTTATGATTTTTTTTCAAATCCAATCAGTATTCCATGCTGACTCAACCTCACATGGATTTTTTGTTGTTGTTGAAATGACATGGAAACAACGTTGATTCAACCAGTTTTTGCCCAGTGGGCTTCTATTTTCATTACCACAGAATTGCCAATGGAAATAGAAAACCATAAGGATTTTTTTAAGTACTACGTTTTTTAGCTTAATCTATAGGATTGTAAGAGTGCTCAGGAGGTGAGGCAGACTTGCATTAGCGAAGATTGGCATCTCTATCGGACGAGGCCACAGAGGCGGCTAACATAATGGGTATTACGTATCTTTATAAGAACATACAAAGTCGAGTAAGAGTCCCTGTCGCACTGTGATATGTTGCAGTTACCTGCACTGCAGCAGAATCATACCAGGTACAGTCCCCTACCTGCTCTCCCCTCTCTCCCCTTTTCTTATGTGGTTACTAGAAGAGTTAGGCAGTGTTAGGAGTGTAGAAAAAGAATGGACCGAACAGGCATGGTTCACCATGTCATTGGGAAATGGATATGGTTGGCAACCTGTTGGATGTGCTGCACAGGGAGCTCGGAAATGTCACGGACATTGGAGTGCTTAAGAATTCATTCTTCATTCTTAAATAGACACAATTAAAATAACCTAAGATCCTATCAGCAATAGCTAACTGCTTTTAGAGGATAATGCCCATTCTAATCATTCCGTTTCTGTGACTAGGTGAGAATTGTCACCGTATACCAAAATCAACCCCTGACCCTATGCACTTGTGGAGATCTGAAAGGATAAGATGGACATAAGTAATATGGTAATAGTTTCAACATGCTCTCTGATTGGCTGGATGACATATTGCTTATACAAATCAAATCTTCTCACAACCCCACTAGTGAAGAAGGGAGGCAAAGGTTGTAGGGGGTAGGGGTTGATTTGGGATTGGACCTGTTTGTCATCCATAGGTGGTCTGCTGTGATCCTCTGTGCTAAATGCTAAGGAGAAGTGGGCATGGTGACTAGTATAGGACCTGTTGCAGACAGTCCTATCTAGCACTAAATGATATGCTTCCTCTAATCCCTGAGTTTGGAAAAAACAAACAATTGATGTGAGGTGTAGCAAGAGCTCAGAGGAGTTGGCAACCCGTTCGCTATTAGAGTATAAGGTGGCAGTATAAGGTGGTTGAAGTTTCCTTAAGTACAGTTCTAGGATTAGCTTCCTCTCCCCCAAACTTAAACATAAGTGGAGAAAATGCAAAACTGACCCAAGATCAGGGTCTAAGAACAACTTCACCCTACTCCTATTAGGTGCAGTAGTAGACAGACAGACATATATTTAACCAGATCTCTTATTGTTGCAAGCTGGGATTTATAGTTCCGACTGTTCCGGGGTTGCACAGAGACTACAGAAAAAGGCAGGCCCTCTGATCCGATTCTCCTGTTTCACAGCTCCACCGTGTGGTCAACCTCTGCAGCTGAACCATTTCCCCACAGATAGGTTGGTGTGAGAGTGAAATGTGCGACTGTTGACAATGTATTGTGTTTCGATGGTGTGGTTGACGGTATTCCCTGAATTCTCTGCATCAGGTTTGGGCTCAATCCGAATTGAAGTCAGTAAATTCAGAAAGTTAATTTAAAATCCAAAATGTGTAAAACTTGACAAATAGCTTCTCCTTTTCAGTTTTTTGAGAAGTGATTGAAATTAGATGCCCTTTTCAATAATTGAATCGGAATTTCAGTTGACTGCCTTCAATTCGAACAGAGCCAAACCTTGCTCCGCACTAGTGAAAAGTAAGGCTAGATACGTCCAGGTAAGATATGGGCGTTGACTTGGGAGGCAGGGAGAGAGTAGAGTAAGGTAGGCAGTGATGGTGGCGCAAGAGAGAAGCACAGCACAGCAGAGCTCTTGAAACCATAAGACAAACAAGAAAAATAGCCACTAAAAAAGTTTGGAAGACTGCCGATTGGTACAGTCCTAAATGTATAGGTATGTGTGTGTGTGTGTAACGTTGAAGGAAATATATGAGCCATCCACCCCTCCATATGGCGCTCTCTCCCTTCCACTCCACCCCCCCCCCCCCCCCAGTGGCTGTATGTTGAGACTATACTGGTCCTCTTTTTTGTAGCTCCTGGATAAATGCTGAAAGAGAAAGGAAGGGAATTCATGAGAAAGAGAAAGGCACCAAAATTCCTTACACATTGTCTTGTGATTTAGTCATTATATAAAAAGTCCAAATATATGATTCCTAATATGTGAAGTGAGAGAATAATATAAAATAAAATACTTTAAGTATTCAGACCCCTTGACTTTTTCCACATTTTGTTACATTTGTCTTATTCTAAAAGGTATTAAATAGTTTTTCCCTCAACAACCGACACACAATGCCCATAATGACAAAGCACAAAGAGTTTATTTTTCCCCCAGCAAATTTATAAAAAATAAAAACAGAAATATCACATTTACATAATTATTCAGACCCTTTACTCAGTACTTTGTTAAAGCAGCTTTGGCAGCGAATACAACCTTGAGTCTTCTTGGGTATGACGCTACAAGCTTGGCACACTTGAATTTGGGGAGTTTCTCTCATTCTTCTCTGCAGACCCTCTCAAGCTCTGTCAGGTTGGATGGGGAGCGTCGCTGCACAACTATTTTCACGTCTCTCCAGAGATGTTTGATCGGGTTCAAGTCCGGGCTCTAGCCGGGCCACTCAAGGACATTCAGAGACTTGTCCCGAAGCCACTCCTGCGTGGTCTTGGCTGTGTGCTTAGGGTCGTTGTCCTGTTGGAAGATGAACCATCGCCCCAGTCTGAAGTCCTGAGAGCTCTGGAACAGGTTTTCATCAAGGATCTCTGTATTTTACTCTGTTCATCTTTCCCTCGATCCTGACTAATCTCCCAGTCCCTGTCGCTGAAAAACATCCCCCACAGCATGATGCTGCCATCACCATGCTTCACAGTAGGGATTGTGCCAGGTTTCCTTCAGATGTGACGCTTGGCATTCAGGTTTTATCAGACCAGAGAATCTTGTTTCTCGTGGTCAGAGTCATT
This sequence comes from Oncorhynchus gorbuscha, assembly GCF_021184085.1. Lineage (NCBI taxonomy): Eukaryota > Metazoa > Chordata > Actinopteri > Salmoniformes > Salmonidae > Oncorhynchus > Oncorhynchus gorbuscha. The sequence continues at coordinate 94,639,350 of NC_060174.1, read as the reverse complement.
AGGTGCCTTTTGGCAAACTCCAAGCAGGTTTTCATGTGCCTTTTACTAAGGAGTGGCTTCCGTCTGGCCACTCTACCATAAAGGCCTGATTAGTGGAGTGCTGCATATATGGTTGTCCTTCTGGACGGTTTTCCCATTTCCACAGAGGAACTCTGAAGCTCTGTCAGTGACCATCGGGTTTTTGGTCACCTCCCTGACCAAGGCCCTTCTCCTCAGATTGTTCAGTTTGGCTGGGCGGCCAGCTCAAAGAAGAGTCTTGGTGGTTTCAAACCTCTTATATTTAAGGGACCCTCAATGCTGCAGACATTTTTGATACACTTCCCCAGATCTGTGCCTCAACACAATCCTGTCACGGAGCTCTACGGCCATTTCCTTCAACCTAATGGCTTGGTTTTTGCTCTGACATGCACTGTCAACTGTGGGACCTTATATAGACAGATGTGTGCCTCTCCAAATCATGTCCAATCAATTGAATTTACCACAGGTGGACTACAATCAAGTTGTAGAAACATCAAAGATGATCAATGTAAACAGGATGTACCTGAGATCAATTTCGAGTCTCATAGCAAAGGGTCTGAATACTTATGCAAATAAGGTATTTGTTCTTTATTTTTAACACATAACACATTTGCAAACATTTAGAAAAACCTGTTTTCACTTTGTCATTATGGGGTATAGATTGATTAAACATTTTTTTAAATACATAATCCTGTTAAGTAACAAAATGTGGAAATAATTCAGTGGTCTGAATACTTTCCCGAATGCACTGTATGTAGTGTTAGAGCACAGGAGGGTGGTGGCACCTTAGTTGGGGAGGACAGGATCATGGTAATGGCTGGAGTGGAATAAGTGGAATGTTAGTAAATACAACAAACACATGGGTTGAAAGCGTTTGATTCCGTTCCAGTCATTATCATGAGCCGTCCTCCCCTCAGTAGCCTCCACTGTGTTAGAGGCATGTGAATATACTACTGCGGCTGGAGCAACTTTGTATTGTGATTCTTATTGACTAATGCTAAAGACATACAAAAATACAAGCTTGGGAGTGCTCCTTGAAATGGATGGACAAATCAGGAACTCACCACAGATTATTTCATCCTTCACTTTATGGAGCTCTTTTCTCACTTCCTCAAGGATGTCCTAAACACACAAATTATCTTCATCATCACAGTCATTATCATTCTGATCATCGCCAATCAATTAAGCATATACTCTGAAACCAAGAACACCTGCTTTCCCACAAATACAAAAAATGAAATAGCGTTAACTGACAATTTAAATGTATTTTTAATTTAACCTTTAACTAGGCAAGTCAGCTAAGAACAAATTCTTATTTACATTGACGGCCTACCCTGGCCAAACCAGGACAATGCTGGGCCAATTGTGCGCCATCCTATGGGACCCCCAATCACGGCTGGATGTGAGTCAGCCTGGATGATGCCAATAGTCATCCTCATCTGACACCATCAGTGGGGGAGCAATGGCCACCCTGTTATCTCTAGCCTACATACCAATAATCCTTTAAACAACATTAACAGGTAATGGTGGAGCTCACCTGTTTGATTCTCTCCATCTCTGTGTCTTCACTGACTGTGCTGTCCGTGGTACTGTTCACTGCCTTCATCCTGAGAGAGAGAGAGATCCAGCGAGAGAGAGAGAGAGATCCAGCGAGAGAGAGAGAGAGATCCAGCGAGAGAGAGAGAGATCCAGCGAGAGAGAGAGATCCAGCGAGAGAGAGAGAGAGAGATCCAGCGAGAGAGAGAGATCCAGAGATCCAGCGAGAGAGAGAGATCCAGCGAGAGAGAGAGAGATCCAGCGAGAGAGAGAGAGAGATCCAGCGAGAGAGAGAGAGAGCGAGAGAGAGAGAGAGAGAGAGAGAGAGAGATCCAGCGAGAGAGAGAGAGAGAGAGATCCAGCGAGAGAGAGAGAGAGAGAGAGAGCGAGAGAGAGAGAGAGAGAGAGAGAGAGAGATCCAGCGAGAGAGAGAGAGAGAGAGAGAGCCAGCGAGAGAGAGAGAGATCCAGCGAGAGAGAGAGAGATCCAGCGAGAGAGAGAGATCCAGCGAGAGAGAGATCCAGCGAGAGAGAGAGAGAGAGATCCAGCGAGATCCAGCGAGAGAGAGATCCAGCGAGATCCAGCGAGAGAGAGATCCAGCGAGATACAGCGAGAGAGAGATCCAGCGAGATACAGCGAGAGAGAGATCCAGCGAGATACAGCGAGAGAGAGATCCAGCGAGATACAGCGAGAGAGAGATACAGCGAGAGAGAGATACAGCGAGAGAGAGATACAGCGAGAGAGAGATCCAGCGAGAGAGAGATCCAGCGAGAGAGAGATCCAGCGAGATCCAGCGAGATCCAGCGAGATCCAGCGAGATCCAGCGAGATCCAGCGAGAGAGAGATACAGCGAGAGAGAGAGATACAGCGAGAGAGAGAGATACAGCGAGAGAGAGATACAGCGAGAGAGAGAGAGCGAGAGAGAGAGATACAGCGAGAGAGAGAGAGAGAGAGAGAGATCCAGCGAGAGAGAGAGAGAGATCCAGCGAGAGAGAGAGAGAGAGAGAGAGAGATCCAGCGAGAGAGAGAGAGAGAGAGAGAGAGATCCAGCGAGAGAGAGAGAGAGAGAGAGAGAGATCCAGCGAGAGAGAGAGATCCAGCGAGAGAGAGATCCAGCGAGAGAGAGAGAGAGAGAGATCCAGCGAGAGAGAGAGATCCAGCGAGAGAGAGAGAGATCCAGCGAGAGAGAGAGAGCCAGCGAGAGAGAGAGATCCAGCGAGAGAGAGATCCAGCGAGAGAGAGATCCAGCGAGAGAGAGATCCAGCGAGAGAGAGATCCAGCGAGAGAGAGATCCAGCGAGAGAGAGATCCAGCGAGATCCAGCGAGAGAGAGAGAGATCCAGCGAGAGAGAGATCCAGCGAGATCCAGCGAGAGAGAGATCCAGCGAGATCCAGCGAGAGAGAGAGATCCAGCGAGATACAGCGAGAGAGAGAGCCAGCGAGATACAGCGAGAGCGAGAGATCCAGCGAGATACAGCAGCGAGAGAGAGCGAGAGATACAGCGAGCGAGAGAGAGAGATACAGCGAGAGAGAGCGAGAGATACAGCGAGAGAGAGAGAGATACAGCGAGAGAGAGAGATACAGCGAGAGAGAGATACAGCGAGAGAGAGAGATACAGCGAGAGAGAGAGATCCAGCGAGAGAGAGAGATCCAGCGAGAGAGAGAGATCCAGCGAGAGAGAGAGATCCAGCGAGAGAGAGAGATCCAGCGAGAGAGAGAGATCCAGCGAGAGAGAGAGATCCAGCGAGAGAGAGAGATCCAGCGAGAGAGAGATCCAGCGAGAGAGAGAGATCCAGCGAGAGAGAGAGAGATACAGCGAGAGAGAGAGATCCAGCGAGAGAGAGAGATCCAGCGAGAGAGAGAGATCCAGCGAGAGAGAGCGAGAGATCCAGCGAGAGATCCAGCGAGAGATACAGCGAGAGATCCAGCGAGAGAGAGATACAGATCCAGCGAGAGAGAGATCCAGCGAGAGAGAGAGATCCAGCGAGAGAGAGAGATCCAGCGAGAGAGAGAGAGATCCAGCGAGAGAGAGAGATCAGCGAGAGAGAGAGATCCAGCGAGAGAGATCAGCGAGAGAGAGAGATCCAGCGAGAGAGAGATCCAGCGAGAGAGAGAGATCCAGCGAGAGAGAGATCCAGCGAGAGAGAGAGATCCAGCGAGAGAGAGAGATCCAGCGAGAGAGAGAGATCCAGCGAGAGAGAGAGATCCAGCGAGAGAGAGAGATCCAGCGAGAGAGAGAGATCCAGCGAGAGAGAGAGAGCCAGCGAGAGAGAGAGAGAGATCAGCGAGAGAGAGAGAGATCAGCGAGAGAGAGAGATCCAGCGAGAGAGAGAGATCCAGCGAGAGAGAGAGATCCAGCCAGCGAGAGAGAGAGATCCAGCGAGAGAGATCCAGCGAGAGAGAGAGAGATCCAGAGAGAGAGCGAGAGAGAGAGA